>NC_064618.1:154714547-155339547 GCF_023898315.1 Schistocerca nitens | reverse complement strand
TGTTACCAAAAAAAATTATTTTCTATGCAAGTACAGTTTACACGAACAACACAAAAAATCTATACAATTATTGAATTATTGTTGTCGTTTTGCACTCAGCAGAATGTTCTTCATCATGATCGAAGGCAAAAGCTTCCTGTTATAACTGATAAGAGCAAAAATTCTATATCAGTTACATAAATATGTTTCATACAAGCTCGACGAAGTATTAAAGCTCGTATTAAAGCGAAGTTTGAAAAATTTTTTTTGTTTTAATTTTTTTTGAGGAAATGGCGTTTTCTAGAGCTATATGATAAATCTACATTTCTTTAAATTCTTACTACACCATCCATTTGTTACCCATTACAAATTAATATTTATCGAATAAATCTCGAATTAAACAACTGCAGTTTCAGTTTTGCTATGAATACTCTTTATTTTTAAGTACCAGACAAGAGGATGAATATGTAGAACAAAGATGTTCCGTACGTTACGTGGCCCTTTATATGTCCTCACTCATTTTCTAAGCTGTTCGTCGCTTCCAGTTTCTATGGGAATCTAGTAAGAGGCTGATCGCATGCGTAAACAAAACGATAGAAATGAGGTTACTCTTGATTGGTGTGCAACATATCTATCGTGCAGGTAATGCTGTTACCAAAACTACAAGGAAAACTATCGTAACCTAAGCTTACTTACAATAGCCTACGGTAGCGTACGGTAGTTTTACAACTCTTAAGCAACATTGTGGTTCGGCTCGGAGGTATGTACCACTTGCGATTAGACTATTTACTCTGTAATGCCTCGTCTATTCTCTGGGCTTCAATTTCGCAGGTTCTCGAAGCATGTGAACCCCTTGGATCTCCCCTACAGCCCGAAGTACTACCGCTTCAAAGGACAAGAAATTGAAGTTGCTGTGGCGAAACGTAGTTGTGAGCCAAATACATCTGAAAGCGGCGGCATAAAGGCGGGCGGCGCGCTCTTTCAGCGCCGTTTATTTTTCGCCCAGGGCAACTAGCGCATTCCGACCGCCATTGGCGGGCCCTCTTCCCCCCCCCCCCCCTCACCACCGTGTACGAAACGCGAACAGCCGCTCGCTCCTTCTTCCCCGTTCTTCCCTCCTCAGTCTGCACGCTGCGGGTTAAACGGCCTTTCCTCTGCATATTCGCCTTTGAAAACACTACAGCATGATGTTATTTCACGCTCCGTTTAACATAATCCGAAAGCCAGCGCATGACCGTAGGGGCAGACAGGCGAACGGAGCTGTCTCATTCCGCAACGATGATGCCCTCACAATAACAGCTCGTGTATTTACTCTTTCGCGATGACTTCTTTCTTCTGAAATGTTGACGTACTGTTCCAGAGGTAGCAAAAATGCAAACAACATTTCTTTAGCCGGCTCGGAATATGTATGTACAAAAACACACAACACACACACACACATATAGTGGTTATATGCGGATGCCTACACTCGTAGTCCCATATGGCGCTGACATTCCTCCACATGTTCTCCCTCACGTCCAGCACCCCATAAGCATGGATGCGACTGGGTATTGTCTCGAGAACGATGATGTAAGTTTCTGCAACGATATGATGAATCTTGATCTGTCTACTCCAAGAAGGGTGATGAGTTTAGCATTCATATTTAAGACAATCTCCATTCCTTTCGAACTGACTATGCAAATGTAGACGAGATGTGGCTCAAATTCAAAGATATAGTAGCAAGAGCAATTGAGAGATTCATACCTCATAAATTGGTAAGAGATGGAATTGATCCCCCATGGTACACAAAACAGGTCCGAACGCTGTTGCAGAGGCAACGGAAAAAAGCATGCGAAGTTTAGAAGAACGCGAAATCCCGAAGATTGGCTAAAATTTACAGACGCGCGAAATTTGGCACGGACTTCAATGCGAGATGCCTTTATAGGTTCCATAACGAAACATTGTCTCTATATTTGATAGAAAATCCGAAGAAATTCTGGTCGTATGTAAAGTACACAAGCGGCAAGACGCAGTCAATACCTTCGCTGCGCAGTGCCGATGGTACTGTTACCGACGACAGTGCCGCTAAAGCGGGGGTTATTGAACGCAGTTTCCCGAAATTCCTACACCAGGGAAGACGAATGGAATATTCCAGAATTTGAAACACGAACAGCTGCTAGCATGAGTTTCTTAGAAGTAGATACCTTAGGGGTTGCGAAGCAACTCAAATCGCTTGATACGGGCAAGTCTTCAGGAACAGATTGTATACCGATTAGGTTCCTTTCAGATTACGCTGATACAATAGCTCCCTACTTAGCAATCATAAACAACCGCTCGCTCACCGATAGATCTGTACCTACAGATTGGAAAATTGCGCAGGTCGCACCAGTGTTTAAGAAGGGTAGTAGGAGTAATCCATCGAACTACAGACCTATATCATTGACGTCGGTTTGCAGTAGGGTTTTGGAGCGTATACTGTATTCAAACATTATGAATCACTTCGAAGGGAACGATCTATTGATACGTAATCAGCATGGTTTCAGAAAACATCGTTCTTGTGCAACGCAGCTAGCTCTTTATTCGCACGAACTAATGGCCGCTATCGACGGGGGATCTCAAGTTGATTCCGTATTTCTAGATTTCCGGAAAGCTTTTGACACCGTTCCTCACAAGCGACTTCTAATCAGGCTGCGGGCCTATAGGGTATCGTCTCAGTTGTGCGACTGGATTCGTGATTTTCTGTCAGGAAGGTCGCAGTTCGTAGTAGTAGACGGCAAATCATCGAGTAAAACTGAAGTGATATCGGGTGATCCCCAGGGAAGCGTCCTGGGACCTCTGCTGTTCCTGATCTATATAAATGACCTGGGTGACAATCTGAGCAGTTCTCTTAGGTTGTTTGCAGATGATGCTGTAATTTACCGTCTAGTAAGGTCATCCGAAGACCAGTACCAGTTGCAAAGCGATTTAGAAAAGGTTGCGGTATGGTGTGGCAGGTAGCAGTTGACGCCAAATAACGAAAAGTGTGAGGTGATCCACGTGAGTTCCAAAAGAAATCCGTTGGAATTCGATTACTCGATAAATAGTACAATTCTCAAGGCTGTCAATTCAACTAAGTACCTGGGTGTTAAAATTACGAACAACTTCAGTCGGAAAGACCACATAGATAATATTGTGGGGAAGGCCAGCCAAAGGTTGCGTTTCATTGGCAGGACACTTAGAAGATGCAACAAGTCCACTAAAGAGACAGCTTACACTACACTGCGCGGTGTGGGATCCTTACCAGGTGGGATTGAAGGAGGACATCGAAAGGGTGCAAAAAAGGGCAGCTCGTTTTGTATTATCACGTAATAGGTGAGAGAGTGTGGCAGATATGATACGCCAGTTGGGATGGAAGTCATTAAAGCAAAGATGTTTTTCGTCGCGGCGAGATCTATTGAAACGTCCCCTTTTAACAGTTTTACACGACTGTGCTTAACCTGACACACAATATTTTTTTAGCGCAACGCAATCTGACTTTCAAAATTCTCTACAAGAGAATGGCCCTGACTAACATTAACCTATACGTCTCACAAATCACTTATCTCACCAAAAATCTTCGCTGCTCAAGCTACTGCAATACAGCGAGCGCCACTACTGCCAGCTAAATAAAAGATTCAAACTATGGAAGGCACTAACTACTGATAGGGATAGTTAGCAAATGAAAGATATTAATAGAGAACAAACAATGTATTTACCTTGATATCATGACAAATTACAAAACTCCACCATCTCTCTCCCCACATCCACCACTGCTGGCGGCTCACCTCCAACTGCCCAGCGTTACGCGCTGTTCACAGCCAGCTGCCTAACACTACAATGGTTGAGTATTACAACAATGCAAAGCAGCCACAGACTGCACACGGCACAGCCGGTGATTTTCATACTGAGGTGGCGTTATCAATAAAAAAACCTAAACAGCCTACTTACATAGCCCCCATGCTCCCCACAAAAAATTTTACAAATTTTGTTGGGCACTGGTCAATACATATTTGTTAAAAATTTTTTTTCACAATTACAATAACAAAGAAATCAAATGCACACACTTATTGATACAATGTTGGTCAAAAGCTAAAATTTTCTCACAGTCCATAAAGACAGTCCTGATCATTCATCACATTGCAGTGTTTTTCTCAAAGTCTGAGCAGTAAAAGAAAATGCACACGGAAGTAGTGGATTTCCATGCAGTCTTGAAGAAGTATCGTTGTCCTTCCAACGGAAAGACAGTGCTGACTCTCGACATGCTGACAGGTAATGGGCCACAAGAGAGCAAACTCACAGCGGAGTCAGTCGAAGTTTTGAAGAGTATTGGTGGGTAGGTCATCACAGAGCAGACCCACTGTAGTCCTGGTAGAGATTACGGTATTGGTGGGCCACCAGAGGTGCAGACCCACTGCAGTCCTTGTAGAAATAATGGTATTGGTGAGTCATCAAAGGTGCAGACCCACTGCAGTCCTTGTAGAGATATAATGGTACTGGTGGGCCACCAGAGGCGCAGACCCACTGTAGTCCTTGTAGAGATGGCCAGCAGCCATCTGTTGTGACTGTACAGGTACACAATCACCATTGAAGAGTCTTGCGGATAATATAACAAGTCCATAACCACCACTTGTGCACTCACAAAGTTGTTGGAATTGTCCTTAGAACAAGCAATGCTGTTATCCAGTCCCTTGCTGAATTATTAACACACGTGCAAACACTAACAGTCCCTACTTGTCACATATTGTCCATATACTATGACCAACAAAAACGTGTGCAGTGAAATGTAACTTACAAGTTGCTTAATTTGATGACCTGGTGTCAATTACAATTTTATAACATAAGAACACAATAACAAAGATACAAAACACATCATTCAAGAACATAACAATACAAATAACAGTTGCGGTAATAGGGGCTTTACAAAAGAATAGAAATAAACATATACATCAGTGTTACAAAAATAATGACATAAGTACATACATAAAGATCAGAATAACTTTTGGAACATCAACATCACACATGAGCATTAAAACAGAACAGATAAATGTCTGAACATCTTTACAAAGTAAATAACATAGTATTTGAAAAATTATACAACATAAATCTTATTAGCTAAACACATAAAGACAGGAAAAACACAAATACACAAGGGTACACAAACACATAGAGGGCTGACACAAAAGGAATGGATAGGGTTCGTTTTCAGTGTAACTTTTGGTACTGCAGTATTGTGCGAACAAAACCTTTTTTGTTCTTGGAGATCTCCCTGTGTTCATCATTATTCCCAAAAAGTCCTATCTGTACCTCTTTTCTGTATTCCAACCATAAGTCTTTCAAAATAAATATGGCTCATTGTACAATACTCATTTAGGCCCAAATCTTTTTTTTATATACCTTGTCAATGCATTGCTTCCAATTCATCATAGTTAGTTTCTTATATAGTCTACCCCCTCTTAAGCTAACTTAAATCTACTGAGCTCAGATATATATACCAAGGGACGAGGCAATGCAGCATCACATAAAACAATCAACATCAATGACAAAAATTTCAAACTGGCAAAGCAAGCTACAGTAAATCTAAATTACCAAGCAATTCAACATTACAACTAATATGAGGCAATGCGCAGCAAACAATAAAATAATCATTAGTAAAACTGGCTTAACAGCGTAATACAAAGTCAAATTCAGTAACATTATGCCTGGCAAACAGCAGAAGCAAAAGCAATAAATTATATCTAAACATGACAACGCTCAAGCAGAAAAATATTACAGTAAAGACAACAATGCAGATAAGGGAAATGTATAATCACATCTTAATGTCTAAGTAATTAAAGTGGTGCACCACAAAAAGTTATTCTACCAAAAAAAATTACCCAGTAGTTGAAAAGAAAATTCCGTATGCAATTCCTGTGAAGTGAAATATTTTTTTTTATGCTCCTTCGTTTTTTTTTATTTACTCGATCTGTAGACAGAAAATATTTACATTAATACATCTATAAAATTTTATTTTTACCAATGCTGCAGTGCAGCTAGAAACTAGATATTAAACAAAATGGGCAAAGCAAGGCGTGAAACGTCATTCACTAGCCATATGGCATTTCTCTCAATTAGCACGACAATAGCCGTGAAATGTTTCTCATCGTTTTCAAGTTCGACCCTGTCGTTTTTGCGATGCTCTCTACAAAGGAAGGGTAATGGCCTCCCTTTTTTTTTTTTACCTGTGCCGCTGAAAAAAGGGCTCGCAATAATGGCCCCTTTTTTTTTTTTTTTTTTCAGGCGTCTGACTCAGCTGTGTGCCCGCGACGCATTACGTGCAGGTGGTCACTTAACTTTCGTACGGAAATATTTATGACAGCAGTTTTCACTACAATGGCAGTCTTATATTACAAAAATTCACAGGGTGAGAATTTGCGTTACCAATCTGTAGAAACAAAATCTTATTGATATAACAGTGTCCAAAAAAATTTTCGTCGGCATTGTGATACATTCATGCATTTACACACATTTCATAACTCTTAAAGTACGATCTTGGTTTCCAACAACCTTTTCCACAAATCAGAGTGCCCTAATCACTATTCATTATTCCTTACCTTATTACACATATATAAATTCGTCGACGCTTCTTCAATACTTCATCATTAGATACATAGCATAATCAAATTCTTCATATAACATTAGCTTATTAATCATAAACATACCTCAACAGCATAATACACATCGTCGTCGTAAAAATAACATCATAATACCTCAGTCAACTCTCAAAATCGTCGTAGCTTCCTCCAACAGTTTCAAAACCTAAAAAAAATTCTCTGCTCATGTCAAAAGTGTCATCTGCCTCAAACGTACTTTAAAAATCATGATTCCATACCAAACACATCATTCAAAGCTCACATAGTATCACAATGGTTCCAAAAAAATATGAACAGTTTACAAAGTACAAACAAAATACAATTTCATAAGTGTGAAGTTATTCAACTGTGTAATTACGTAAGCATCTGTCACTAATGTAGTAAAAAAAATGTTTGTCTCTCTCAGTTAAATGATCTGATAGCTGTGTAATACTGTGTTGGAGAAATATGGTACCGATGTGTAAAGTTGTATAAGCAAATACCATATTAGCTAGGGTTCCTTGTGGTTGCCACACACATGGTACACAAAGTAAGCGTGTACCCCCCTGAGGATTAATGTAATTATACCCTCAGGTGTTACAGATTACAGCAATGGAATGAAATGTATCACGGAAAACTTTCTTTGTAAAAAAAAATCTTTAAAATAAATGTTTTAAGTATAAAATTAATCACTCAAATACGTGTCCTGTAGCGCTAAACTGTGCGTCATGTTGTAAGATAATTCTATGAAACTGTCGTAGTTATCGTCCTCTGTAAGCAAAGTTCTGCTAAAGTCAATGTACTTACCTCATGATACACAAAAGTGAAATGCTTTGTGTATAGATATCGTAGTTCTTACGCTTATTGTTGTGATGAAGAAAGTACTGTACTGTAACGTATTGTTGTGCTACGAAAAAGGCTGTCTCATTGTAGCTATACCACAAAAGTTACTACTAAAACATGTTTTACTTTCCAGAAGAAGTCAGAAAAACTGTGCAGATATAAAACAGATACACCGCAAAAGCAACAAGGTAAATTGTGTCACACATTAGTAGCGTCGTGATATAGTCGTGTAGCTGTCAAATAAACTAACCACTGTGTCACCTGGTACCTCTCAGAAAGCACCTTGAATCCATAATGTATTTGCAAGTAAACCAAAATGTTGCATTAAAAAAAAACAGATTATCTTTCAATAAGCGGTTTTACATGTGAAATGTGGTGTAAACCTTTACTCTTCCTAGTACGCAGAGTTTCAACTTCAACGCAATTATCATGTGGTATACGTCGGATTCTGTAAGGTCCATTGTAAACTAGAAAGAATTTGTGACTCAAGTGTTTCTTCTTATGTGACAATGAATGAGCTTTAATGAGAACTTTCTGACCAATATACAATTTCTTTGCATTTGCTTCACCGTGTAGTTTTCTCCTTTTATCTGCTGCAGATTTTATATTTTTAAGAGCCAAATCAATTATGTCTTTGTGTCGAAGTTTACGTGTATTCGGGAAAGGTACAAGCTCTCTGATTCTGTTCGGTGGTTTTTCATTCTTCAGTACAAGAGTAGGTGGTAAAGCAGTGGAGTCATGAGGCATTTCGTTCAGCACGTTTTGAAATAAGTGTAAATATCTGTCCCAATGCTGATGCTTTCTGTGACAATAAAGTCTGCAAAGCTTATTGATTTCTTTCATAATCCGTTCGGAGGGGTTACAATGTGGTGAGTACAATGAAATAAAAACAGGTTTGATTTTATGGTTGCGAAGCATACGAGACCAAACAGCAGATCTGAATTGCGGTCCGTTATCTGAAATGACTTTAGCAACGTGGCCAACTTCACGTAAGAAATTTTTAACAAAGGCGTTGGATACAGATCGTCCAGTGGCTTTACGTAACGGAGTGAAAGAAACAAATTTGGAAGTAAGTTCAACAGCGACTAGAACGTACGAAAATCCATTCGATGTTCTGACAAGGGGTCCCAATAGATCAACTGCAGCAAATTCTTTTAATTTAGAAGGAATAATAGGAAACAACGGAGCACGATGTGAGACAGTAGATGGTTTCGCCTTTTGACAAAGTTTACAAATAGACAAGACTCTTCGAATTCTCTTTTCCATATTGTTAAAATAACAAGTCGTTCGAAGAATATGATAACATTTTCGTGGACCAAAATGTGCGTAGCTGAAATGAATGTACCAAATGAGCTTATTAACAAAATCGTCAGGAATGCAAAGTACCCATAGCTTGTCATCAACAGTGCAGCGTTTGAACAGTATGTTGTTTCTAACCAGATAATAATGCCGAATCTGTGTGTGTGTCTTTTCATGCCATTTGCTTTTGATGTCTTTCCAAATCGGATCTTTATCTTGTTCATGAGCAATGTCCTTTAAAGATGTGGTGATGAAGTTTTCAAAGGCGACTTTCTGAATGTAAAGAATACTGAAATTTTTCTCGAGGTTGCCTTCTGTGTTACTTTTCTCAAGCCCAGCCGGTGCGCGTGACAGTGCGTCCGCAACAATGTTCTCCTTGCCGGGAATGTAGACTATTGTGAAGCGGAATTCTTGCAGAAACAATGCCCAACGTTTTAACCTGTCATGATTTAATTTTGAGGACATAAGAAATTGTAATGCACGATGATCACTGTATACCTTTACGTGCTTACCAGAAAGAAAGAAACGGAATTTGTTAAATGCCCAAACGATAGCTAAAGCTTCTAATTCAGTAACGGAATAATTTTTTTCAGATTTTGTTAGCACTCGGCTAGCAAAAGCAATGGTTTTCTGAACAGTAGTGTCATTTTCTGTGGCTTCTTGAAATAAATGGGCACCAAGACCGACTTTAGAAGAATCCGTGCTAAGGCAGAAATCTTGTGACAGATCTGGATGAGCTAGAATTGGCGCGTTAAGTAGCGATTCTTTCAAAGAATTGAATTCCAACTGTGCTTGTTCGTCCCAGTTCCAAATAGTATTTTTTCCAGTGAGAGAACAAAGTTTTGGTGTAACAAGGATTTGCATATTCAGAAAACGACGGTAAAAATTTACGAGACCTAGAAAACTGCGGACTTGTCTTTTTGTGGATGGAACTGGAATGGCTCTGATTGCTTCTAACTTTTCAGGATCCGGCTGAATGCCTTCAGAAGAAATAATATGTCCCAAAAACCTCACCTTTGACCTACCGAATTCAGACTTTTCCAAGTTAACTGTAATTCCAGATTCTGCAAAAATACGTAACAAACTGTTGAGGATGCGATTATGTTGTTCCCATGAAGCTTCTGCTATTAGAATATCGTCCACATATAAGGTGATGTGACGTTTTAAGAACTCAGGTAATATGGAATTTAGCCCGCGAATGAATGCTGCTGAAGAAATGTTCAAACCAAAAGGAAGTTTCCGAAACTGATAACAAACGCCGAAACAAAGGAAAGCTGTGTATTTTCTACATTCTGGATGAAGTTCGATCTGATACAAGCTGGATCTGAGATCAATGGAAGACAACACATTTACACCATTGAAATTTTGAAGAAGTTCTTCCAACGTTTGCGGCCTGTCTGTTTCAGGAATAATGATAGTATTAATTTGTCTCGAATCTAAGACAAGCCTGATTGATCCATTTTTCTTCTCAACAACATGTAATGGATTGTTGTATGAGCTTACTGCAGGCTCAATAATGCCCTCGTCAAGCATAGATTGTATTTCTGTTCTAACACGGTCCCTATAATGCGCCGGAATTACGTATGGTCTAACACAAAATTTAGTATGCTCACGAACACGAAATTGGTATTGAAATCCCTTGATTGTTCCTGTTTTATGAGTAAAAACTGTGGAATGTGCTTGTAAAATCTCAAAAAGGTCTTGCCTATCATTGTCATTACAATTCTCAATTGTTTGAATTTTATTCTGAATTAACTCATTAGTATCAAATGCGCCGTCGATATCACCCCTGTCAGTACTTGCAGAGTGATTGTTAGTGTCAAGTTCCGTCGAAAATTCCGAACTGTTGTCTAACAGGAGGTAAAGCCGATTAATTTCTTCGTCATGGTTTGAGAGCCAATCTTCAAAATTCAAAGCTACTGACTTACCTTCTTTTTCTAAACTTATTTCAGCATCGTGAAAGCTTAAGATTGCTTTGTATTTATTCAAAAAGTCTACTCCCAGTATAATTTCCGTCGACAATAATGGAACAATAAGAAAGTTCATAGAGAAGCTGTGGCTTTGACAAAAGAATTCTAAGTAGGTTTGTTGGCGTACATCTACACTTTTTCCAAAGATTGCACCTTGTAATTTAATCTTACGTAACGGAAGTGTGGGGCAATCGTTCGATATGTTGCATTTTCTAAAAGCTGTTTCACTAATTACTGAAATGGGACTGCCAGAGTCAAGTACTGCCGTAAATTTTACGTCATTTACTGTAATGTGAATCACAGGATATGCAATGTTGTTATGTTTTACGTCGTGTTCTTGGAGTAAGATGTCCCTAATGTCTTCCATTTTTACGTAATTACTTGCTACGGCAGCTGCGTCGTTAGTGTCACACGTGCGTTTCGTGGCTGCCAGCTGTATGAGTCACTGCCTATTGTCTCTTTGTTGGCGCGCGTCATTATTGGGGTTTGGAGACCTAACTTCTACAAATTCACTCTGACGAGAAGGCCCAGCTCTGTTATAATCCCGCCAGTTCTGATGAAATTCAGGTCTGTCGTTATGTCGGTAGTTTACATAGTTTCTTGTTTGTCGGTCATGTGGTGGAGAATTTCTCCCGGAATCGTAACTGCGCGCTGAACTGTTGCGTCTGAAAGTATTCTGTCTCCCTTGATAATAATAGTTCTGGTTACCATATTGTCTGTTTCTAAGGTAATCTCTGTGATAGTCATTACCGCGGAGAGGTGATCTTTCCCTGTAATTATTACTACTCTGCCAACGGTTGTTATACGGGTGGTGTCTGTTTCGGTCACGATTCGTGTTGTGAGAATAGCCTTGTCGCGTCCAGTTATTATTTCTTTCATCGCGGAATTGCGACGGATGTGATCTGTAATTGTTGTGCTCGTGCGTTCCGCGATTGTCAGTGTCAATTTCTAGTTCTTGTAAGAGTCCTTGAAATGCTTCAATGTCGTCTTTGCAACGTCCTGCCAAAATAATATGTCGCAAATGTTCAGGCAGTTTGATTAAGCAAATGCGGATGAGTTCTGAGGGGCTGTATGGGTTTGACAGGTACTGATTCTTATGCAATATGTCTTCAAAATATTTCACAAGACTGGAGAATTCAGATTGTTCGAAATGTTTCATCATTATGATGCCATGTTTTACTCGGTCTTGTGTGGCTTGAGACCAATATGTTGAGAGGAAGGCATGGTAAAATTCTCCTTCACTGTGGCAGTCGTGAATGACCGATCGCATTCTTACAGCTGGTTCATTCTCTAAATAGCCACACATAAATTCTAATCTGTGTTCTAATGACCAGTTGGGAGGAAAACAATGAGAGAATTGATGGAGCCACGCTTGTGGATGAATGTCGTTGGCAGAATTTTTAAACGTTTTGAATTTACGTGTAGTAATGAACAGCTTATAGTCAAAGTCATCATGTCGGCGAGTCGCATATCGGTCATTGTTACGTCGTTTCGGCGGTTCCATTTCAAAATTCGGTGCACCTTGCCAATTTCTTTCATAATTTCCGAAATGCGCTGTGTTATTATTTTGTGGCTGTTCCGTATTTCTATGTCTCTTTTCCTGTATTGGGGCGCGAGTGTCCTCTGAAATACGTAATTCTTGTATTACCTCTGTCAGCTGATCTTGTACTTCCCGGATTTCTCTTTGGTGTTGATTCAGATTTTGTTTCAGTTTCCTAATTTGTTCGCTCTCTTCTGTGTCATTAAAGACTACCGGTTTTGTGTCATTCAGATTTTCATCTACCTTCGTAGATAAATTAGTGAACTGATCCGAAAGTGCGGCTACTTTCTCTGATAGTGTACTTATTTCCTCAGTGTATTTTTCTGAACCAAGTTTCAGAGTATCTACTGTGTCCTTTAAATTTTCTTGAGTTTTTGCAAGTTGCGTAACCGAATCGGTAAATGCAACTGAGTCAATTTTAGCCGACAAGGTCTCATGATTTTCATGAACAATGGTTTGCAGTTCTTTTATAGCTGCTTCGTGATTCTGTAATGCATTTTCATGCCGCGAGAAAATAGGTTGAAAATGCTCACAAATTTGTGTTTTTACGTCATTACAGACTTTTTGACATTTCGATTCAATGTGATGTAACTCAGTAGTTAAATCTTCACGTGTTTGTTCAACCGTGGAGTCTAACTTTTGAAGCTGTTGCTGTGTTTGACTCTGATTTTGTTCCATTTGTTTCTGATTTTGTTCGATTGTGTCTAATTTTTCAAGCTTTTGTTGTGTTTGTCTCTGATGTTGTTCCATTTGTTGCATTAGCTGTAATAACAATGCATTAGTGTCTGGAATCTGTTCCTCTACGCTTTTCGGCAGTGCATTTGCACCGGCAACATTCACATTTTGACAAGCAGAAAATGTGTCTTGACTTATTTGAGAAAACGGTGAGGATCCAAAACCTGAATCTACAGTATTTGTGAGATCGTCTCGTGTCATTTCGGATTCCTGAGCCGCGCTATTGCCGACCGATCGATCGATAATACGTCCCTGTTCTCTAATTGTTTCGCTGTCTACACCATTGTTTGCAACCCGCTCCATTTCCCTATGCACAATTACCAAATTACTACTTTGAACGTCTGTTAATTCATTACACAGTGGTGCTGGCAAACTACGCTCGTCGTCACTATTATTTCTCAGTTTGCTTTGGAGCCTAGTGTTACGTTTTTCACACGCCATTATTGTCACAGTATTTCACACGACAACACAGAAAAACACAATTTCAAGAGCAAAAATAAGAGAACACATTAACATAACACTGAAAATAATATCTAGTTAATTGCAGCTGCGAAATACTTGGTGCAAATCTACATGCATGCCACAACTGTTTTACTGTACAACAATGAAAGACTACAACTACAATGGAAATTCTCTCTACAATTACGCGCTAACAATAAACAAAATCTACACTAATTACACAAACTACAAGAAAAAATCAGAAGATTCCAGTGAGGTATCCTAGGCTAAGGGTCGACATATGAAACGTCCCCTTTTAACAGTTTTACACGACTGTGCTTAACCTGACACACAATATTTTTTTAGCGCAACGCAATCTGACTTTCAAAATTCTCTACAAGAGAATGGCCCTGACTAACATTAACCTATACGTCTCACAAATCACTTACCTCACCAAAAATCTTCGCTGCTCAAGCTACTGCAATACAGCGAGCGCCACTACTGCCAGCTAAATAAAAGATTCAAACTATGGAAGGCACTAACTACTGATAGGGATAGTTAGCAAATGAAAGATATTAATAGAGAACAAACAATGTATTTACCTTGATATCATGACAAATTACAAAACTCCACCATCTCTCTCCCCACATCCACCACTGCTGGCGGCTCACCTCCAACTGCCCAGCGCTACGCGCTGTTCACAGCCAGCTGCCTAACACTACAATGGTTGAGTATTACAACAATGCAAAGCAGCCACAGACTGCACACGGCACAGCCGGTGATTTTCATACTGAGGTGGCGTTATCAATAAAAAAACCTAAACAGCCTACTTACACTATTTACCAAATTTCGGTCACCAACTTTCTCTTCCGAATGCAAAAATATTTTGTTGAGCCCAACCTACATAGGTAGGAATGATCGTCAAAATAAAATAAGGGAAATCAGAGCTCGAACAGAAAGGTTTAGGTGTTCGTTTTTTCCCGCGCGCTGTTCGGGAGTGGAATGGTAGAAAGTATGATTGTGGTTCGATGAACCCTCTGCCAAGCACTTAAATG
Organism: Schistocerca nitens; assembly: GCF_023898315.1. Taxonomy (NCBI): domain Eukaryota; kingdom Metazoa; phylum Arthropoda; class Insecta; order Orthoptera; family Acrididae; genus Schistocerca; species Schistocerca nitens. The sequence continues at coordinate 155,325,083 of NC_064618.1, read as the reverse complement.
TGAATTGCAGAGTAGTCATGTAGATGTAGATGTAAGTTCCTGCAACGATATAACGAATCTTCATCTGTCTACTCCAAGAAGGGTGGTTGAGTTTAGCATCCATATTTAAGTGGACTCTAAAGACATGGCGATTTTTTTTTTAGTAAAACATCTCTGACAACTTTCCATGAGCACTTGAAGCTTGCGCTAATATAGTCTTTTATGAGGGTTTCTTTACTTCCAGTTTGAAATAACAGTGACAGCAACCTTCAGATAAAATTTCCCACTTTCATGTCTGCCATTATGGATAATATGCATTTGAAGATCGGGCCTGTCTCTTGATTCTGTAGAAATATCGTTCTCGCGACTTCTTTCACATGGTACATCGTTTTATTTTTCCAATTTCAAAAGCGTATGGTAATGTCTATATTTCTACACCATAACAAAAAAAAATTCTCTCTCAATCATTTTTAAGCTTGAAACAATAATTCGGACTGTTATTTTTGCCGCTATTGATCTTTGTTCTATTCTACTCAGAGCCATATATTTGCTGGGGCTGTCATTGCGTTGAGAAATAATTCACCAAATGGAAAGTTACGTATTTTGTGGATTACTGTAAGACATAAGCCGCATAGTAAATGACGTCGTCTCAGACACGACAGAGGAGGAAACTGTTCCTGATCAGAACGAAACTGTAAGACGGGATAGAGATAGCTGGATGGAAATTTCACAACTCAACGAATTTCTCACATTCACTACTTTAAAGTACTGTAACCTCTTCCTTCCTAATCGGCCTACTGGATTGCGATATAACTGACCGTGATCGCATATGCCTAATGAAATTTTACAGTGAGTAAGACTATCGTTCCAGAAGGAAAACAACACTGGTTAGTTGGAGGAAAGCGTACAACAGACTCTTCTAAAGGAACAAACTATTCTAAACTAAAGCTAAATACTGATGATAATTTTGGAATGGGTGGAGTACAGTGCAATGGCTCACGTGCCATATAGTGGGGAAATGGGTACCACGTAATATTTACTACAAAGATTATCGATAACATAAAAAAACACTGATTACCTAAAAAGGGGACAATTAAACGGTTTTGCCGGCCGGAGTGGCTGAGCGGTTCTATGCGCTACAGACCGGAACCGCGCAACCGCTACGGTCGCAGGTTCGAATCCTGCCTCGGGCATGGATGTATGTGATGTCCTTAGGTTAGTTAGGTTTTAGTAGTTCTGAGTTCTAGGGGACTGATGACCTGAGAAGTTAAGTCCCATAGTGCTCGGAGCCATTTGATTTGAATTAAACGGTTGCCATCTGGCTAGGGCAATGAATCTCCAGAATCTTAGGAAAGGTAATGGCAAAGAAATTTAAGCAAATATTAACTGGCGTGGCAACAGAAGGTTGTCACGCTTTTCCACAGCACAACAGTTCACCAGAAAATAAATGACTGAGAAAGCAAAGAGTTTGCAGTTACTTACTCTGTAATACTATATTCTGAAAGTAAAGTTAAATGGAGCTACTGGTTAAATAAATGACAGGCTTAACTTAAACTATGTTATGAAAAATATGACTTCCAGAGACCTCAGTGTAGCGTAACGAAAAATTTAGAAAAAGGCAAGCTCTTTAGTTTTGATTATTGAAACCCTGAAGTGAATTTACTTTAAGCAAACAGGCAACTGAGCTTACTTTTAATACAACAACATTAAGATGCATACCAAGCCAGGAGATGTCACTCGAGAAGCTAAATACAGAATAAATGAAATATGCACTCTTAATTTGTGCTGTATCTTTAGTTATTAGTTCTGCCAGTGATACTTTACGTTACTTAAAGGAATGGAGTTAATATACAAAATTGCAAATTATAATACTGGACAGTAAAATTGCTACACCAAGAAGATGACGTGCTACAGACGCGAAATTTAACCAACAGGAAAAAGATGCTGTGATATGCAAATGATTAGCTTTTCAGAGCATTCACTCAAGGTTGGCGCCGGTGGCGACACCTACAACGTGCTGACATCAGGCAAGTTTCCAACCGATTTCTCATACACAAGCAACAGTTGACCGGCGTTGCCTGATAAAACATTGTTGTGATGCCTGGTGTAAGGAGGAGAAATGCGTACCATTACGTTTCCGACTTTGATAAAGGTCGGATTGTACCCTTTCGCGATTGCGGTTTATCGTATCGCGACGTTGATGCTCGCGTTGGTCGAGATCCAATGACTGTTAGCAGAATATGGAATCAGTGAGATCAGGAGCGTATTACGGAACGCTTTGATGGATCCCAACGGCCTCCTATCACTAGCAGTCGAGATGACAGGCATCTTATCCGCATGGCTGTAACGGATCGTGCAGACACGTCTCGATGTCTGAGTCAACGGATGGGGACGTTCGCAGGACAACAATCATCTGCACGAACAGTTCGACCACGTTTGCAGCAGCATGGACTATCAGCTCAGAGACCATGGCTGCGGCTACCCTTGACGCTGTATCACAGGCAGGAGCGCCTGTGATGGTGTATTCAACGACGAACCTGGGTGCACGAATGGCAAAACGTCATTTTTTCGGATGAATCCAGGTTCTGTTTACAGCATCATGATGGTCGGATCCGTGTTTGGCGACATCGCGGTGAACGCACATTGGGAGCGTGTATTCGTCATCGCCATACTGGCGTATCACCTGGCGTGGTGGTATGGGGTGCCATTGGTTACACGTCTCGGTCACCTCCTGTTCGCATTGACGGCACTTTGAACAGTGGACGTTACATTTCAGATGTGTTACGACCCATTTCTCTACCCTTCATTCGATTCCTGCGAAACCCTACATTTCAGCAGGATAATGCATGACCGCATGTTGCAGCTCCTGTACGGGCCTTTCTGGATACAGAAAATATTCGACTGCTGTCCTGGCCAGCACATTCTCCAGATCCTTCACCTACTGAAAACGTCTGGTCAATGGTGGCCGAGAAACTGGTATCTTGTTGAAGCTGCATGGGCAGCTGTAGCTGTACACACCATCGAAGCTCTGTTTGACTCAATTCCCAGGCGTATGAAGGCCGTTATTACGCCCAGAGGTGGTTGTTCTGGATACTGATTCCTCAGGATTTATGCACCCAAATTGCGTGAAAACGTAACCACATGTCCGTTCTAGTATAATATATTTGTCCAATGAATACCCGCTTATCATCTGCATTTCTTCTTGGAGTAGCAATTTTGATGGCTGTTAGTGTATTTATGCCTTTGTTATGCAACACAGGAATGAACAGTTAGTGAGAAAGAAAATATCGACTAAAACTGCTCATTAGCAAATGCACACAACTGGCCGTAAACAGTTAATCAATTTTCATATTTTTACGACAACCGGAAACTGCATGGAAAGGAAATGGACCCTGCCTGGTAGTAATGTCGGAGGACAACAACAACACGTGCGCTACAATTTTTAACCATTGCAGGTTATTATTCAAATTCGTCATATTTTGTGAAAGAAATGCAACTAGGTAATGCCTCTACAGTACTATATGCCACAGTTAACAATCTTACGACGTTGTAGCTGTGGTGACGATGAAGAATGTAGCCGACAACAATGCTGAGGTGCTGATGCTGCTGCTGGATGAGAACCCCCAGCTGACTCCAGAGCCACGGATAATAATGGGACAGCCAATAGTTTGAACTGCAGCTTCCTGCGCCTGTCCACTCCCTAGGTCCACTCAATACTCGCGGGTTGAAGAATTAGGTGCAACTACATTGACACGGTCACAGCTGCACCCCGCGACTCCGGGAACGCCCAACAAACACTTCCGCACTCCATCATGACCCAAGATGCTCAGCCTCCTCTCTGCTCTCAACGCGACTAAGTATCTCCATACGCACACATAAACAACGGCACAGCTACTGCAATTTCGTCGTTGCTATCGGTACATTTAACCAAAGTTTCCTTGGCAATTACCCAGAAATTTACAATATTTTCATTATATTTACGATCAATTATACACAGCCAGAAAAAAACTACACCATTACATCGATTACGTATTAAATATAGTTCGAGTAATAAAGCTTACAGATTCAGAATCAGAAGTACAGTACAAGTTATAGAAGGATATTAAACGGTGAATATTTTAGACGGTGCAGAAGGTATTTTGTCTGCATTTTCGGTGTTACAGTACAATAGCCGCTTCGCTTGCGGGAGTGACTTTCAAACCTTCCTGGCTTGGCTCGGTAAGTGAACAGACAAGCTTTTCAAAGCAATCCTGTCTGATTTTGGGAGGAAGGTACCAAAGTGCGTTAATTTTGTGATTTATCATTTTCATTTCCTTTTACCTTAATCTAATTATGACAAGGACATGTGTGGTGTTATTTATTGCCGAGCGACCGCTAAGGTCGCATGTTCGAATCCTGCCTCAGGCATGGATGTGTGTGATGTCCTTAGGTTAGTTAGGTTTAATTAGTTCTAAGTGATAGGAGACTGATGACCTCAGAAGTTAAGTCGCATAGGGCTCAGAGCCATTTGAACCATTTTTTTGTTATTTATTCCATTAGTGTTCTTACGAAGATATAGTGAGGCGACCTTTGATTGGCATGGTGGTCAGTTGTAAGAAGTTAACTCTCTTGTAGTTGATTATGGTCTGAGATCTCTTATTGAAAGTTCTGTCAAATCATTCTATCTTCCGTTTGAAAATGCTTACGCTGATTTACTATTGGCGGGTTTTCTGTTGTTCACAGTAACGAGTTTCGTGTTAGCGTCAGTAAATGGTGTATCTTTATTGTTCTCATGCTACTAGTTGCTGTCATGACGCAGTGTATGGAGTTTGGGATCCTGGACAGAATGAGTTTTTGTGTGATGGGAGAAATTGGACATAACAGTAAGTTTTCTGGATTTTTAAAGAGTTTCGTGCGACCCCAGGTTTCCCTCAAGCAGTGCTCCCTCCCCAGTCTGACACTATTGTATTACCATTGCGACTATTTCCCACCTTTTTAAATTAATGTCACACTAAATCTAAACTATTGTGTGTTCTGATATCTAATGTAAAGTCGTATTGAAACACTTGCCATTGTTCTAAAAAGAATGAATAGGAGGTTTTCGTTATAAAGGACAGAGGCAATTCACTGTTTATGTAAAAGTATCCCCAGCATTCGCCGTATTTTTCCCCACACCCCAAGTGGTTTGATAAGAAAGAGTAAGAGAGACTGATCAGTAATAACCTTTCGGGGTCCAGCTACCTCGAACTCGAATTATTATGTATAACAGGTCGTAATGTTTTAGGCGCTCCGCCAAGGCCTTTCTACTACGTGTTTGCTTATAAGCTGTTATTCTCTTACCCAAAATCAGATTATCGATTCATCCCGCCGTGTTTAGTTGTTATTCCATAGTCGCAAGGGAACCTCCCCATCGCACCCCCCTCAGATTTAGTTATAAGTTGGCACAGGGATAGGCCTTGAAAAACTGAACACAGATCAATCGAGAAAAGAGGAAGAAGTTGTGTGGAACTATGAAAAAAATTAGCAAAATATACAAACTGAGTAGTCCATGCGCAATGTAGGCAACACCAAGGAGAGTGAAAGCTTACGAGCGCCGTGGTCCCGTGGTTAGCGTGAGCAGCTGCCGCACGAGAGGTCCTTCGTTCAAGTCTTCTCTCGAGTGAAAAGTTAAATTTTTTATTTTCAGACAATTATTAAAGTTCAGGCACTCACACATAATCAACTTCGCTCTCCAAAACTCCAGGACATGTTCAGATTTGCTTGGACATATGCAGGATTTGACGGTCCGCACGGAAACATTTGAAAACGTAAAAAACATGTTTTGACAGAGCACAGGGAAAACTGTGCGACTGTGAAACTGTTGCATTCATTTGTTGCAGTTTATGTGACAAACTCTTTTCATCACTTTTTGGGAGTGATTATCACATCCACAAGAAAACCTAAATCGTGCAAGGTGGAAGAATCTTTTTACCCATACGCCAAGTGTACAAGTTAGGTGGGTCGACAACATATTCCTGTCATGTGACGCACATGCCGTCACCAGTGTCGTATAGAATATATCAGACGTGTTTTCCTGTGGAGGAATCGATTCACCTATGACCTTGCGATCAAATGTTTTCGGCTCGTATTGGAGAGGCACGTCCTTTCGTCTACTAATCGCACGGTTTTGCGGTGCGGTCGCAAAACACAGACACTAAACTTATTACAGTGAACAGAGACGTCAATGAATGAACGGACAGATCGTAACTTTGCGAAAATAAAGAAAGTAAAATTTTCGCTCGTGGGAATACTCGAACCAAAGACCTCTTGTTCCGCAGCTACTCACTCTAACCACGGGACCACAGCACTCCTCAGCTAACATTGTCCTTGATGTTGCCTATCTTGCGCATGGTCTACTCAGTTTGTATATTTTGCTTATTTTTTCATAGTTCCACATAACATCTTCCTGTTTTCTCGATTGATATGTGTTCAGTTTTTCAAGGCCTATCCACTGTGTCAATTTATAACTAAATCTGAGGGGGGTGCGATGGGGAGGTTCGCTTGTCAGCACAAATGTAACAGGTAAGGGAAGGATGGCTTGAGGGAGCAAAGCAAAGGTGAATGGGTAACATTTCAACTATGACCCCAGTTCTTTCAAAGATTTGTGGTCGAGCTATTTAGGCACACAACCATATAATCTTTTCTCTGTACAATGGCCGCTATTACGAACGGACGGACAGCTTTCTGATGGGAAGCACGTTAGCTCCAGCTGTTGCGAACCTCTTTATGGATAATTTCGAGGATATTGTCATATGCTACAAATCTATACAAAACCAGAAGACTGGTGAATGGCAGCTGCCCCTGTGGCAGTGTGTTCACACCAGAATACACATTATGGGACTGCACGCACTATGAAAATGCAGCGGGAAATGGTGGTCAGGTGTTAAAGGTATTCGATTCCAAAGCAACACTAAGGAGCGAGTTGACCCGGCATATCTTGGACGATACTAGCCACAGTATCCAGGAAGGCCAAGGAAGACATCTCGAGGCCTTGAACCATATGTCATCATGCTGCCACCCAGGATAGAAAATATACTCTGCAGATGGAGAGAAGATAGTTGAGGTCGGCGACCACCGAATGAAATACTGTCCCAAGAATCTACATTGCGTTGGTGCAAGTGATCATGGAAGTGTGGACTTAAAGAAGTAACAGTGATGGGTGGACTTACATGCTATTGTCGAAACGCTGCTGACGTGTTGCCCGTCGCCCAAGGAATCCAGCAGACTATGGCTGTTGATCAGGGTAGTATGAGGGCGGATCCAGTGGTGGAGACAGCCACTTACAAGTTAAATGCACCAAAATAAAGCAACAAACAGAGAACAAATTTTGCAGTGTGTGTAAAAGATGGCTCTGAGCACTATAGGACTTAACATCTGAGGTTATCAGTCCCCTAGAACTTAGAACTACTTAAACCTAACTAACCTAAGGACATCACACACATCCATGCCCGAGGCAGGAATCGAACCAGCAACCGTAGCAGTCGCACGGTTCCGGACCTGTAGTACATTAGTGTCTCTGTAACTGATTAAGGGTTTTAATGTAGTTCTGTAATAATAGAAGCAGTGGTAGTTTTTATCTCTTCTTTGTTTTTAAATTAAATATCAGACTTAATTAATTAATATATAATATATTACTATCCAAGGAAATGTGATTTTTATGGCATGTTTTAACCTTTTAGATAATAGACTCTAATTATGATGAATAATTAAATTAAAAAAGTATTGTCTTAGACATGGCCCCTTAAAGGCGCAGTTGTTTCTTCCAATACGTTGACAAGGCGTTCGTCATACGTCCCCGAGGAGGAGAAAAACGCCACGAGTTCTCGGCACATCTCAACAGCAAACTGTATTGCAAACTGCATGGAGGCATCTTCAGTGATTAAGTAATTTGGTGGTTCATTACAATGAGCCCATGCAAAATATCGATAGCTTTAGATACGTCAACACTCATATTTTAATCTGTTTCGACAGCCGTTGCCATCTTGTAAATGGTAGGACGCCAGCTGTACATACAATGTACATGGTCTGCAGGCGTCTTGATGAGTCAGTGATTACGTAAGTGGGTCCGCTTATATTCACAGCAAAGTGCCTGATGACGCAATCCAGGCAGTTGGTAGGAGCAACGCTGCCAAAGCTGTTTCCGCGGCGCCGGCTCCGTAAATCTAGGAGCCTGAGGCCGATTTGGCGCGCTTCCAGGAGTCTAGGGCTGCGCGCTGCTACGGTGACGCAGTCTATTGAGCACACAGAGCCAGCCCCGGGGGGCCTCAGACAGCAGTGTGCCCCTGAGAGCTACTGCACTAAGAAGGACCCACTTTTCGTCTATTGGCAAAGTCGACGAGTAATTTTATACATAAAATAAAAAATGTACACTATTTTAAATGCTATCGTACGACGTGTAGGAAAAGGTGAAAAAGCAGCCAAATCAATAACAATAGCTTTAGGTTTATTGAAAATCCCTTGACCTAGGTTTCGACGTCTTTAAAAACGTCTTCTTCAGAAGGCTCAATGATTGACACTTACAATGGTTGACATCATATAGTATGTGTGGTGTTACCGCTAGACACCACACTTGCTAGGTGGTAGCTTAAATCGGCCGCGGTCCATTAGTACATGTCGGACCCGCGTGTCGCCACTGTCACGATCGCAGACCGAGCGCCACCACAAGGCAGGTCTCGAGAGACGTACTAGCACTCGCCCCAGTTGTACGACGACGTTGCTAGCGACTACACTGACGAAGCCTTTCTCTCATTTGCCGAGAGACAGTTAGAAGAGCCTTCAGCTAAGTTAATGGCTACGACCTAGCAAGGCGCCATTAACCATTTGTAACGTTGTATGTACCTCAAGATAGAGTCTCACTTGTATCATCCAGAATGCTGTATACCAAAGGACAATATAAAAGTTAAGTGTTCTAGTAGCTACGTTCTTTTCTTTATCACATTCATTACGAATCCTGTTCCAGACTTAACGCCAGACGGCGTGAGTTGACGCGTGCCCTTTCGGCTACTTCACTGTGGACTGGCTGCCTTAACAGTCCACTACAGTATGTAACTCTCTTTGGAGGTCATTAGCAACAAGTTTGAGGACGACATAATAGCATTATTTAAACACGTGCTTGCTGCAACATACTACTTATTTCATGAACAATATTTTGAACAAGTGGATGGTGCCGCCATGGGAAGCACCCAGTCTCTTGTGGTGGCCAGTTATTTTATGGAGGACTTTGAAGAAAAAAGCACTACATTCAGCCACTCTCAACCCCCTTTTTCCTGCGGTATGTAGATGATACATTTGTGGTATGGACTCATGGACTTGTTACTCTACCTACGTTTCTTCATCATCTAAATTCGCTCCATCCAAGTGTAAACTTCACAATGGAAGTGGAAAAGTTTGTAATTAACCCCTTCTTGATGTTTTGGTACGAGAGAAAGCGGGTGGAACCTTGGGACACAGCGTCTACCGCAAGCCAACGCATACAGATCTATATCTGCAGGCCACAAGCTGCCATCATTCTCCACAATGCTGTAGTACATTACGTACGTTACTTCGTAGAGTACATGTGGTATCTGACCCTGAAAGCCCATCGAGTGAACTACAACATTTGTGGACAGTGCTCCGACAAAACGGTTATTCTGAGAGACAGATACGTAATGCATTCAGGCCCAGGCGAGTTCGATCTATGGAGCAGAATGAAGATACGAAGACACCCACCATTTCGGCCTTTTTGCCGTATTTTGGTGCCATGTCGTCAAGAATCGGAAGAATTTTCGGAAGATATGGCATTAAGCGCGTTTTTCAACCATCTGCAAAACTGAGAAACCTGTTGGGTTTGGCTAAGGATGATCTTGGGCTGAGGAAATGTGGTGTGTACAAGATTCCGTGTCAGTGTGGGGCAACATATATAGGCCAGACATGTCGCACATACAAGAACGCTGAGATGAACATCAGCGTCACACACGCCTTCGTCAGCCGAAAAAGTTGGCAATTGTGGAACACTGTCTGAATACCGGATATCGCATGATTTATGAAAAGACGGAAGTTTTATCCCCGGCATCATCTTTCTGGGACTGCGTCATTAAGGAAGCAATACATATCCGTACAGCCGATAATATCAACAAGAATTCTGGATTTCAACTGAGGACAGCCTGGAACCCTGCACTGACTGCTATTAAATCACGACGCGAAAATCAATATTTTTCGATAACAGACCCGTCATAACGTTGGTCTAGTACAGTCTTAGGTGAGCAACGTCGTAAACTCAGCGTACAGCGCACGCGCAGGAGAGCCGCTCTGCGATTTTCGGCAGAGGGCGTTTGAGTATGGCACCATCAATCTGCAAATCATTGCGCATCCGCAATTTCCGCGCCTGAGCATTCTTCGCGCTCTTATTCTAGAAACGGGGCGTCGACGTGCGGATACCGTCAGTCGTACATAGCCACCAGCAAGGTTGAGCCACCTGAAGATGTCGGACAGTTGCTCCTAGGAAATATTGTGGAATTTGCACAGCGTGATCCGGCGGCAAACGAGTGAAGACTATTTATTACAGCATATAACATGTTAGAAAAAGGTATAAGGTAAAAATAAAAACAGATCACTGACTTACAAGTTATTTTTTCACTTAATTGTTGCATGATATTGTGGAGGTGCGTTAAACACGTAGGCAGAACTGTCCAATGAAGATCAGATTTGCTTAAATGGTAAAACCACCTGATTTCGACTGATTGTCATCAGAAAGTGCATCAGACATGAAACTAGTGAACTGACGTCGCACCGATGTCTCTTGATCAGACGAAAATTTAGGACACCATAGGGCAGGCACTACATGTATCCATGGAATATGCAAAAACGGAGGAAGTATAGCCCTAAAATAGTTACAAAAGGAATAATTATTAAACTATTGTTACAGATTTATACTGCCCTTTTTCTTATATCAATATTTTAATAATTTAGTCGTTTTATAGCTACTTCAGTGCTGTTCTTTTGTGCTCTCTTGCGCAGTTATTCCGCACACACATGTAGCACCCTCTCGCGCCTTACATTTTCGTCGTCTGGAGATACATTGCCGCAATATCAGTTTAGTAATTGCATTTATGAAGCACTTTCTAATGGCAGTCAGCACGATATTTTGTATTTTTTTATTATGGGGGTTAATTTGATCGTCATTTGTTTATTATGGCTACAGATTTAAAGCACCTCCACAACATCATGCAACCAGTAACTGTAAATTTCTTTTTAAGTCAGTGATTCATTTTTACTTTTGCCTTATCATATGTATTATGTTTACATTTTTAGCTGTTGACCATTTATCCTTCACAAGAACACGTTTTAAAAAAAAAAATGGCTCTGAGCACTATGGGACTTAACATCTGAGGTCATCAGTCCCTTAGAACTTAGAACTACTTAAACCTAACTAACCTAAGGACATCACACACATCCATGCCCGAGGCAGGATTCGAACCTGCGACCGTAGAAGTCGCGCGGTTCCGGACTGAAGCGCTTAGAACCGCTCGGCCACCGCGGCCGGACACGTTTTAAAGATGTGAAAGCTAGAGCCAGGGGTTTTCAATGCACCTTGTACAATTGTGACTGATTTGGTTGTCTTTTCACCTTCTCCAACATGAGTAGTATATTACATTTGCTGCCTCCAGTCATGTTCAAGATTTTAAATTGTACAAAGTCATATCTCCAATGCTTTAGCCATAATAACGCACTGTCCATGCGTTTTGTGTGCCACATCGGAACCGGGTTCTTAGATTTGAGACAGGGCGAGCTACTCTCTCACTGTTCAACATATTCAAGAGTACAATTTAATGTTGAATTTTCACCCAAGACATCATGTTTTTGAGATGAGAGGAAGTTATCAGCATTTGCAGGCACTGATGGCGCTGAGTACATTGTTAATCATACAGGGTCTTTATAGTGGCTCTCCTTTGAACAGTATTTTTCTGGAGTTGAGAACAAGCAGGCAGTTTGGTCTTTTAAAAGTAAATCTTGCAGTGGACGTTTGGGGCTTGAAAGTCACGTGCAGCTATTAAGGAAAGAAACATCTCGAAGCAGCTACTGGGAATAGAATGCTGGGCCAACGAATTTCTCCTGCAGTGTGCAGATAATGCGTTCAGTCGACGAGGCGGAAAAATGGCCTACCTAGACCTACCTGTTGGGCGCTTCTTGCCAGAGCAGAGGCCGGGGGCGCGATCGAAATCTAGGTCGCTCAACCGACGCATTACTACAGCGTCGTAAACGCCCTTTGTGAACAGGTTTGGCGGCAATAAAAATTCGCAAGTTTTCATGTTCATCGTGAAAGGACGCTATCGAGGGAGGCGAGTTTTTAGGGAAGCCTCAGGCCTTCAAAACAATTTTAGAAGGAATGCAACATTTATAGTGTCGCTGAAATGATCTATGTTTGGACACAAAAGTATTTCTCTGGTCAGACCATCGACATAATGATCTCCATGATAAATGTGTTGTTCACTTTAGAGTTTTACAGAAACTCAAAATAACCCATTGCTAAAAGTGGACTTGGGAAAAGAAAGAAAGGTCGAGAGCATAACGTCTCCTCCTTTCCCTGCGGCAATTTTTGTTTCAGGGATTGGGCACTGTGACCTCCCCTTCTCTCTTTGCTCCTTTTCTTTCGCTGATATTTCCTCTTCTATCTTCCTTCCTTCTTCGTACCGCGGCTATATCTCAGGGTTTTCAATGCAGAAATGTAGTGAGAAGGGTGCACATGTGTGTGCTGGTTCACGAGATGGTAGTGCTGTGAGGGAGCATCACTCGTGCCTCTAGTTTGAGAAGACTGACGACTGAAGTACGAACATTTCTCAAAAGAAAAACGGGTATATGCTCTCTTTTCTTTTAAAACTATAAATAGTAGCGTAGCTAGTATTATTTATCGTTCTACTAAACTGAATGAGCGCGTCACCATTGATGAAGTTTCAACCTCGAAAGAAGTTTATTAATACCAGTTAGCTGCAATAAAAAAACTCATCCAATCCAGAAGTCACACACAGTTAGAGTAATTAGTTTCTGATGTGTGAAGGTGCTAAGCAATGTATCAACAATCTGACTATGCAATGATTAATATTTGTCGTATCCCGACAGTAAATCGCTTCTCGCTTGCTTTAAGCATCAAGACGATTACTATGCCACTCATATAAGTCTTTGATAGTTATTATCAAGCTAATGTCCGTAAATTGCGGTTAATTTTACCGAATCACACACGCGACGATGCCGCCCGATATCCAGCCGTGTATCTTAAACTCCGCGCCGATATTTGAGAACTCGCGCGCGATTTTTTTGCACCAAAGTCGGGCTGTGGTTCCCTAGAATAATTTTTAAATCAACTGCGGGTTGTAAATTAACAGTTCTATGCCCATTCATGAAAGCTACAGCGGATCCGCACTCGACGACTACTTGATCGCGCACTCGAGCAATACCGAAGTTTTTGTTCAAATGGTTCAAATGGCTCTGAGCACTATGGGACTTAACATCTGAGGTCATCCGTCCCCTAGAACTTAGAACTACATAAACCTAACTAACCTAAGGGCAGCATACACATCCACGCCCGGGGCAGGATTCGAAAAAATGGTCCAAATGGCTCTGAACACTATGGGACTTAACGTCTGAGGTCCTCAGTCCCCTAGAACTTAGAACTACTTAAACCTAACTAACCTAAGGACATCACACACACCCATGCCCGAGGCAGGATTCGAACCTGCGACCGTCGTGGTCGCGCGGTTCTAGACTGTAGCCCCTAGAACCGCTCGGCCACTCCGCCGGCCGCAGGATTCGAACCTGCAACCGTAGAGGTCTCGCGGTTGAAGACTGAAGCGCCTAGAACCGCTCGGCCACACCAGCCGGCAGTTTGTCTACAGTGTCAGCCTCGTCAAGTATGAGGCGCAAATTTTAACGAAAGTACATCAGGTCACATGGAACTACTATGTGAGAGGTATAGAGCGACAAGAACCAGATTTTAGATTACCTGAGAGGTCAGCATGAAAATTTAATATCCAATACTAACAATGCTATGTATCAATGGAGAAAATATAGGAGTACTGTACAATATAATTTAAACAGATACGTGCCGAACAAAGTTGTAATGGATGGGAAAGACCGACTGTGTTTCGAAAGCCGTGTTCGACAGCTGCTAAGAAAGCAAAGACAGTTTCACTGGAAATTTACAAGTAACCAAAGCCTCACAGACAAACAAAAACGGTAAGAAGCCAAAATCAGAGTAAGGAGAGCCAAGCGTGAAGCATTCAACAAATTCGATCAAGCAAGGTGGTGCAATGACCAGCACGTTGCACCCGCATTCGGGAGGACGACTGTTCAGATCCCCGTCCAGCCATCCTGATTTAGGTTTCCCGTGCTATCCCTATATCGTTCGAGGTAAATATCTGGATAGTTCATTGGGAGAAGGTACGGCCAATTTCCCTCCCCATCCTTTGGTAATTCACGGTTATGCTCCGTCCCCAATAACCTCACTGTCGACAGGACATTAAACTCTTACCTTCCTTCATTCCTTCAGCGAATTCAAAAGTGAAATTCTGCCTTCCGGCTTGACAGAGAATCCTAAGAAAATCTGATCTTATATTAAATGACTAAACGGATTGAAAGCATCTGTCCATACACTGAGGTGACTAAAGTCGTGGATACCTCATAATATTGTGTAGGAACCCCCTTTGCCCTGCGTAGTGTAGAAACTCGGCGTGGCATGGACTCAACAAGATGGTGGAAACCCCTGCCGAAATATTGAGCCATGCTGCCTCTATAGTCTACAACTGCGAAAGCGTTGCCGGTGCAGGATTTTGTGCACGAAATGACCTCTCAATTATGTCCCATAAATGTTCAATGGGATTAATGTCGGGAGATCTGGGTGGAAAATCATTCGCTCGAATGGTCCAGAATGTTCTTCAAACCAATCACGAACAGTAGTGACCCGGTGACATATCGCATTGCCATTCATAAAAATTCCATCGTTGAATGGCTGTGAATGGTCTGCAGATCTGCAAGTAGCAGAACATAACCATTTTCAGTAAATGATCTGTTAGTTGGACGAATACTCTCTTTCAAATTCTGAAGGTGGCACGGATAAAATACAGGGAGCGAAAGGCTATTTTCAATTTGTACAGAAACCAGATGGCAGTTATAAGAGTCGAGGGGCATGAAAGGGAAGCAGTGCTTGGGAAAGGAGTGAGACAGGGTTGTAGCCTCTCCCCGATGTTATTCAATCTGTATATTGAGCAAGCAGTAAAGGAAAGAAAAGAAAAATTCGGAGTAGGTATTAAAATTCATGGAGAAGAAGTAAAAACTTTGAGGTTCGCCGATGACATTGTAATTCTGTCAGAGACAGCAAAGGACTTGGAAGAGCAGTTGAACGGAATGGGCAGTGTCTTGAAAGGAGGATATAAGATGAACATCAACAAAAGCAAAACGAGGATAATGGAATGTAGTCAAATTAAATCGGGTGATGCTCAGGGCATTAGATTAGGAAATGAGACACTTAAAGTAGTAAAGGAGTTTTGTTATTTAGGGAGTAAAATAACTGATGATGGTCGAAGTAGAGAGGATATAAAATGTAGACTGGCAATGGCAAGGAAATCGTTTCTGAAGAAGAGAAATTTGTTAACATCGAGTATAGATTTAAATGTCAGGAAGTCGTTTCTGAAAGTATTTGTATGGAGTGTAGCCATGTATGGAAGTGAAACATGGACGATAACCAGTTTGGACAAGAAGAGAATAGAAGCTTTCGAAATGTGGTGCTACAGAAGAATGCTGAAGATAAGGTGGGTAGATCACGTAACTAATGAGGAGGTATTGAATAGGATTGGGGAGAAGAGAAGTTTGTGGCACAACTTGACTAGAAGAAGGGATCGGTTGGTAGGACATGTTTTGAGCCATCAAGGGATCACAAATTTAGCATTGGAGGGCAGCGTGGAGGGTAAAAATCGTAGAGGGAGACCAATAGATCAATACACTAAGCAGATTCAGAAGGATGTAGGTGCAGTAGGTACTGGGAGATGAAGAAGCTTGCACAGGATACAGTAGCATGGAGAGCTGCATCAAACCAGTCTCAGGACTGAAGACCACAACAACAACAACAACAACAGTTGGACGAAAGCACCCAATCCATTCCACGTAACCACAGCTCACACCATTATGGAGCCACCACCAGCTTGCACATGCGCTTGTTTCTAACCTGTGTCCATGGCTTCGTGGGGTCTGCGCCACACTCGAAGATACCATCAGCTCTTAACCATGGTTTTCCAGATGCTAAGCTCCAACCAATATGGGCGCGACTCCAGGAGAGGCGCTGTAGGCGATGCCATGCTATCAGCAGAAGCACTCATGTCTGTCGTCTGCTGCCATAGCTCATCAAAGCCAGATTTCACCTCATTGTCCTAACGGATACGTTCGTCGTACGCCCCACATTGATTTCTGCAGTTATTTAACCCACTGTTGCTTGTCTGTTAGTAGCCTACTGCCAACTCTACACAAATGCGGCTTTTCTCAGTCGTTTAGTGAAGGGCGTCGGCCAGTACGTTGTCCGTGGTGAGGGATAATGCCTGAACTTTGATATTCACTGCACCCTATCGACACTGCTGACCCCGGAATACTCAATTCCCTAACGATTTCCGAAATAGAATGGCCCTTGTGTCTAGCTCCAATTACCACTCCGCGTTCAAAGTATGTTAGTTCCAGTCGTGCGGCCATAATCACGACGAAAACCTATCCTCATGAAATACTTGAGCACAAATGACAGCTTCCTCAATGCACTGCCTTCTTATATCTTGTCTACGTGATACTATCGCCATCTAAATAAGTGCATAACGCTATCTCTGGGCTTTTGTTACCTCAGGCTAGTAGCACTGAAACGGAGGACGACAAACAAAAGGCCGAAAAACTGGGAAATATCACACTCTTGTACTTCCTTTCCGTCGTCACACGACTGTCAAAATGACATACATCGAAATAGGTGCCCATTACATATACAAACAACTGAAATCACACAACAGAAGGAAGGCCATTGGAACCATTTAGAAAGCTTCATGATTGTTACGAAATTAGCTATAATATAAATATGTGGAACGTACCGTTTGTTACAGTTACAAAGTAACTTGTCGAATGTTGACCTGAAAGTTCACTGTCATAACTAACTATACACTAGCTTGTTGCTGCTTTATAAATCTTTTATGTAATAAACCAGGATGGTGCAATACCTAAAGCGGTAAAAAGCGCCCTCTACTTGTAAAGAGTGGACTGATGTAATTAATATGAAATTATTCTAAGTATAGCATAAAACACTGATGTGGAATTTAGTAGCATTAAAATATTTTGAAGGAATAAAACAATTATAAATTTTTTAAATTATTTTATAGTGATCTTATTTTTTAACTGGTGCAAAGTACAGAGCGCTCGAAAGGGCGCTCTGTGGACTGATATATAACATAAAATATGTTCCTAAATGTAAAAATTGAAACATTTATAAGAACATTATTATTCCTAAACACTTTAAAAGAAATTTAAAACATTCCAAAAATATCTTCTCCTCTTTGCAGTTGGCGATCGTAGAACCAGTAGAGCATAAAAATATTCCTGAACTTAGAAAAACAGTGCTTTAATATCATTAAACTTTAAAAGAAACATAGAAAATTCCAAAGTTGTCTTCTCTTCGTCATATTTGGCAGTCGTAGAGTTTCTAATGCACCAACCGAACACCGCGCGACGCTGAAATTTCCTCTGCCGTGTCCAGTTTGCCGCCTCCAGTACGCTGAGGGCCGCCTCAGCTGATGTTTGGTAGTGCGTCCTACCTCACCGCAGAGCAAGGCTTTTACAAATCTTTCAAAATATATTAGTTATTATTATGAGAAAAATGATAAAAATATGGAGATGAAAATAAAGCGATTCACTCTAAATTAGAATATTGAAAAGCTAAATGGTGAACCTATGATAAGTTTAATTGAGTATGAAATGAAAGAAAACATACAGTTAGAGTACAAACAAATAACTAAAGATATAAATATTAAAAATTGAATCAAAAAGCAAGTTTAGAAAGAATTCTCAGTTGTATGATAAAGGAATAGTTCTGGAAAATTATGATACAATACCATACGGATTTTAAACTTCATTAATGAATGTTATTCTATATAGATCGGAGTCTTACTGCAGGAGCTCAACATTGTTGGCAATACTATTTTGTCTGAAGAGATTAGTGAGCTAGAAGTAAATTTTTTAAATAATATGAACGTTTGAATGCTAGATATTGAGATAAAATACATCTGGAACTGAATGAAGAATGTAAAATTATTTTACGAGACAAATATTTGATATTAACTAGTGGTTGGGATTTTCGAATTTTTGAAGGACTGAATATTAAACACAGTGAAGGAACATAGAAATTACGATGGTGAATGTCATGATTTGGAATTATTGCTGTGATTATTTTGCGGTTATGTCGTGGAGGATGACCATCCTTTTTTAAAAATCAATTCGAGTCTGCTCAAAATGGCCATTGTTTTCGATGCAATATATAGTAGTAATTGGTAACGTTGAGTGCACTAGGCATGTTTTTAATGCAGTACCTTCTTTATGAACTGTATAATACTATCTAATAGTAATTGGGTATGTTGAGAGCACTAGATATGTTTTTAGTGCACTACCTTTTATATGAATTTTGTAATGCTATCTTCATGAAATGTTAAAAACTTTATGTAAAGTAGTTAGGTATTAAATATATAGCTTCATTAAATTCATAAGAAAAGACTGTGCATTAAAATGATGCCTAGTGGCTGAAGTGACATTCTCGTTAAGTAGTTTCTCTCGGTCTTTCACTCGATGACGTAAATTTCTACTTCCTCCAGCATAATAAAAACTTTTCGGAGCTCTGTGTATCACTTCGATTTGCTCGCTTATTGCACTAACCTCGTGTTTGCTATCTGTCACATACGCACAAAATGCTGTCCGATTACTGTGACTGCAATGTTCCCTGTATCGGATTTCGAAATTTCGCCCGGTCTATCGTATTTAATATCTATCACAGTTCGCGCATTTGATTTTGTACACTCCGGAGTTGAAGTATTTATTTTTATGGGTCGCAGTTGTTTTATGCTTTAATATATGCGCCTTGCCCTTCATTCTGAAAATGTCACAACACTCGCCTTTTGTATGTGAAAGTGACGAATTTCCTCTTAACTTTACTCTTGCACTGGCAAACTTGTACTGGCAAACTTGTTTTTAATTTATTAAACATAGGCATGATATTTGGTGACCCACACCCACTAGCTGGAGAAACATGCTCAATAATATCTATTTCTCTTTGCAATTCCTGTTCATTAAGTGGCAGTTTCAGGGCTCTGTTGTACGTTCCATAGAAATATACTCTTTATGTTGGATTGGGTTGCACGAGGACGGACCTGTAATACTGTCTGAGCATGTATCCTCTGTAAAGACACCGAAAGCATGACTTCCTTCCTTCCTTCTTACAGTCAAATCTAAGACGTTAATTGTTCCTTTATCCTCCATTTCCAGTGTTAAAAGTATTTTTGAATGTTGCTCGTTTAAAACCCCATCATTTCAATCATTTCTTCTCCCCTCCATTTAAAGAGTAGAATAGAGTCGTCAAAATATTGTCTGTAATATATCATCTTGTCGCAAATTTTTGGAAAAGAGCTGAAGCATTTGTGCTCAAAGTCATTAACAAAAACTTCGGCTAAGAGTTCCTGACGGGGTATTTCGCTTGGCCAACCGCTTGTCTTGCTTAAAAACCTTCTCGTTGAAGGTAAAACATTTATAACCTAACGTGATCTGCAGTATGTCCAAAATTTCAACGATTTCATCGATTCTTATACAACTGTTTCTTATTACATTGTTCCTAATAATTTCCAGAATTTCTGAAATCATTATGTTCACTACGCGTATGGAGGCCAACGTGGCGATCTCAAAAATACCTACATATTTCACCTCATTTGCAAAACGTACACCATTTTTTAGACCGTGAACTTGCCGGAGAGTGTGTACTGACTTCAACTTACGGTATAAAGTTTTATCAGGAGCTCATTAACTATTTCCTTACCACTGCAAATAAGTCGCAAGGATTTTGTCTATTTGTGCAATGTCATTTGTGCTGTCATTTATGGTGTGCTTGGGTTCATCCTCGTCAATCTAGATTTTTCCGTCGGAGTGAACTAAAACTGCAGTACTTCTAATTTAGCTTTCTTCTTCTTCTTCTTCTTCCTCTTCTTGCGTTACGGCCTCTATAGGACCACGGGTAGCCCCTTCGTGGATCGCATTCTCCTCTTCTTCTCCCAGAACCTCTTCATTCTTTCTCTTCGTCGTTCCCGTTCCTCTTCCGGGATCTTCAGTATCCGTTTCTCCTGTCGGCTCCACTGGTGACATTCTAATCTTTTGCTGTATTCTTTTCTCTCATTGATCTCCGGCATATTGGTCGGTGTATATTTGTTCCTACAATTTTCCTTTCCTTCGACCTTTATCCCCAATTCCAACCAGTCCTTCCGAAGTTCAACAACCCACTTGGTTCCTGTCTTTCCCCTTGTCCTCCCTGTGGTTTCCCACACTCTCTTCATCATTCTGTCCATACTCATCCTAACTACATGTCCAGCAAACCTTGCCCTTTTGAGTCTGATTTCCCCGGATATTGTTCTCATGTTCTGGCACAGTTCTTCCCTAGGTATTAGCATCCACCTCTCTCCACCTCGTTTGAGACCTAGTATATTTCTCAGTATTTTTCTCTTTTCTTTCTCTAGTTGTTCTGCCCCATTTCTTCCTAGTGTCATCGTCTCAGCACCATATAATACTGTATTCCTAACCGTTGCCTTGTAGTGGCTTATCTTTGCCTCTGTGGGTGTATTCTTTTTACTGTATATCTCTCTCGTCATGCAGAAGGCTGACATCATCTTCTTTATCCTCTCTGCTATTCCCTCCTTGCTCCTGCTCCTTCCTGTTATAAATTCTCCCAGGTATTTAAATTTGTCCACCATTTCCACAGTACCTTCCGGTGTTTCCCAGTGTCTTGTTATAGGGTATCCTCAGCCCCACCTTTCTGGCCACCTTATTTAAGTTGTCGAGTTGTGTCTTTGCGTCTTCTTCCGTCTCACTTACTACTGCTATGTCGTCTGCAAAGGCTAGGCAGTCCACTTGAGCCATGTTGTTCTTTTTGTCCCTCACATAGGTCTTTGGTATATCCATTTCCTCGTTTATTGCTCTTCACTGCTTTCATATCTACCTCGAACTTCTTTGTCAGAACTTTTTTGATTCCATTCTTCTGAAAACAACCCACGGTTGTTCTTTCATAAGGTTTCTCATAAATCATGACAGAGGTATTAGTAACCTAACAGCCGTGTACCGCAAGTCTCTAGAGGAACGGAGGGTTCCAAATGATTGGAAAAGAGCACAAGTAGTCCCAGTCTTCAAGAAGGGTCGTCGAGCAGATGCGCAAAACTATAGACCTATATCTCTGACGTCGATCTGTTGTAGAATTTTAGAACATGTTTTTTGCTCGAGTATCATGTCGTTTTTGGAAACCCAGAATCTACTCTGTAGGAATCAACATGGATTCCGTAAACAGCGATCGTGTGAGACCCAACTCGCTTTATTTGTTCACGAGACCCAGAAAATATTAGATACTGGCTCCCAGGTAGATGCTATTTTTCTTGACTTCCGGAAGGCGTTCGATACAGTTCCGCACTGTCGCCTGATAAACAAAGTAAGAGCCTACGGAATATCAGACCAGCTGTGTGGCTGGATTGAAGAGTTTTTAGCAGACAGAACACAGCATGTTGTTATCAATGGAGAGACGTCTACAGACGTTAAAGTAACCTCTGGCGTGCCACAGGGGAGTGTTATGGGACCATTGCTTTTCACAATATATATAAATGACCTAGTAGATAGTGTCGGAAGTTCCATGCGGCTTTTCGCGGATGATGCTGTAGTATACAGAGAAGTTGCAGCGTTAGAAAATTGTAACGAAATGCAGGAAGATCTGCAGCGGATAGGCACTTGGTGCAGGGAGTGGCAACTGTCCCTTAACATAGACAAATGTAATGTATTGCGAATACACAGAAAGAAGGATCGTTTATTGTATGATTATATGATAGCGGAACAAACACTGGTAGCAGTTACTTCTGTAAAATATCTGGGAGTATGCGTGCGGAACGATTTGAAGTGAAATGATCATATAAAATTAATTGTTGGTAAGGCGGGTACCAGGTTGAGATTCATTGGGAGAGTGCTTAGAAAATGTAGTCCATCAACAAAGGAGGTGGCTTACAAAACACTCGTTAGACCTATACTTGAGTATTGCTCATCAGTGTGGGATCCGTACCAGATAGGGTTGACGGAGGAGATAGAGAAGATCCAAAGAAGAGCGGCGCGTTTCGTCACAGGGTTATTTGGTAACCGTGATAGCGTTACGGAGATGTTTAATAAACTCAAGTGGCAGACTCTGCAAGAGAGGCGCCCTGCATCGCGGTGTAGCTTGCTCGCCAGGTTTCGAGAGGGTGCGTTTCTGGATGAGGTATCGAATATATTGCTTCCCCCTACTTATACCTCCCGAGGAGATCACGAATGTAAAATTAGAGAGATTAGAACGCGCACGGAGGCTTTCAGACAGTCGTTCTTCCCGCGAACCATACGCGACTGGAACAGGAAAGGGAGGTAATGACAGTGGCACGTAAGGTGCCCTCCGCCACACACCGTTGGGTGGCTTGCGGAGTATAAATGTAGATGTAGAAACTACCAAACATCAGCTGCTGAGGCCCTCATAGCACTGACGGCGGCGAAATGGACACAGTTGAGGAAGCTTCAGCGTAGCGCTATGTTTGTCCTGGCGCAGTAGTAGCACTAAGACTGCCAAATAAAAGGGAGAGAACAGAAGTTTGGAATTTTTTTATGTTGCTTTAGAGCTTGACGTCAATTAAGCCCCGATTTTTTTTACAAGTTATGCTTAGGAACATTTTTATATGCGAATCATTTCAGCGTACAGAGGACACTCATGCACCAGTTACGATTCCTATAAAACAATTTTTTAAAAATATGACAATTGATTTATGAAGTTCTTTACAGTATTCTAATGCTAATAAATTCCACATCAGTTTTTTATGCTGCACTTAGAAGAATTTATTATGAATTACACCAGTCCACTCTGTACAAGTAGAGGGCCTTTTCAGCGCTGTAGGTGATGTATCAACCTGGTTTCTTAAAAGAAAAAGAATTTGGCTAGTGTGCAGCTAGTTGCAATAGTGAACATTCGAGCGAACTTTCGACAAGTTACTCCGTAACTGCAACAAATGGTATGTTGCAAAAATCTGAATTGTGACTAATTTCTTAAAAATCATGAAGCTTTCTATTAAACTTAAATATTAAGCTATTTGAAATTCACACCAATTGTAATTATAAAATATTTTTTGTAATTGATCTGAATATGAACAGCAGGCTCATAACCAGTCATACAGGAATAAAGGAAAGCGTTCTGAAGACTGAACTTGGACACTTTTTTATAAGAAAAGAACGCGATAACTCCTAGAAGACGAATACGTGTAGTTTTGATAAGCAAATGTAGCTTATTGTGCACACGTACCCAGAAAGACCAATTGTTAAAAGATTACACGATTGCAGACCATAGGAAGTAGTTACTTCCATGAAATAACAAAGAGTATGCGAATGGAGCAGTTTAAAGTGGAACGACCACATAAAACCAATCGTGGACAAGGCAGGTGCCAGAGTGTAATTCAGGTAGCTTACAATACCATAGTTCGACCAATACTTAACTACTGTTCGATAGTCCGGGATCCGTAGCAAGTAGGACTGATAGAGAAAATATGTTGTGCAACAACGCTGAAAGATTACTTCTTAGAGACTACGTAATTGTCTGTGTTTGCTACAAATACGTTTAAAATTTGGCTCAAATGTATCTCACTTTCCTCTGCAGTGGTACAAATCTGTGTAGCTCAGCAACGTCACACTAGACCTATGCGGTGTTTCAAACAGCGAAGTGTCGACACATTATCCACATTTTCCCCTTCTTTTGCGGCTCCCCAGAGTTGAAATCACGCTGTTTTCCAATTGGTGGCCGAAAGAAACATTTCAGACATGCGGTCACTCAGATTACACACAAGAAAGGGCTCAGGGGTTGGCATAAAGGGCGTTAGTGAAACAACCGTTTCAATGGGGCAGTGATTGTCACACATTTCGACTACAATAAGGACGGTTCACAGTGCGATGAGCAACAAGACTACATAATCAAGTAATTTAGCCACTGTTGTCTCCGCGCGTGCGATTACTCTGTTTCTAAGAACATCACGGGCTTGCAACCCAATTGAACGAGATCACGATCCTGTCCAGCTGAGTGTGATCACAATTTTTGCTGCGGCACACATGGTGGCATCACTAGGGACCATTCAAAAATCATCTGACGCAATTTAAATGTGATTTGAAGCAGAAAAGGGATTTTATTCTTTTTCGTTTCCTCTTTTTCGCGCCCTCCTGTGACATGGTCAGGAGGAAGCATGGGGAGGGGGGGGGGGGAGGAGGAGAGAGGCTTCGGGGTCTTGCGACTTTAACAGATGCAGGAACAAAATGGGAAAAATCACCACGTAGGGTAGTACCCTCGCTAACACCTGTCTATCGTAGTCGAACACTAAAAAGGGCCTGTACGGAGACAAATTGTGATGGAGTCCTAGGCGCCTGCAGGAACACTACACTGGTGCTCTGGTTTAAATGGGTTGCCTGATTACCGGCGCCTAAGACTCCATCAGGAATTGCCTCTCTGTAGGTATATTTTGAAGTGCTGAACGAAGATGGGGAGGTGGAACCGAGGGTGTTACTGAAGTGGGTTGTCTTCGAGGGACCCTTCGCCGTTTTATCCCTACACTTCTTAATGTTGCACCACCCCCTTGGCCGTGGGAGTAGCCGTGTAGTCTAAGGCGCCTTTCCACGGTTCGCGCGGCCCCTCCCGTCGGAGGTTCGAGTCCTCCCTTTGGCATGGGTGTGTGCGTTGTCCTTAGCGTAAATTAGTTTAACCTTCCGTTGCTCACGCGGATGACACTCGTTATCCACATGACTTTCCCGCTCAATTTTGTCTGACGGGGCTGGACTGATTTCGCGCCATTTTCAGTCCCTTTCTGTTAACTCTCCAGCTGTTAGCTGCAATTATTGTTGGCCTTCAGTTACAAAAGATACATTGCTTATGAAACATTTTTATAGTCTGGGGGACACTTGTCATCCGCGCGAGTTCTGCTGCCACAATCTGAAACAAAGTAGGTCTCTATTACTTTATTGCTTTCCTAGATTCAATCAATCTTTCATGTTCGTAAATTTAGACGTGTTGAAACTTATTACAGTTACCTTGCACGTTATTTCTAAATTGTGGAAGAAATGTCAAAAGCAAAAGACCTCGGACAGAGTTTAGTAGAGATACTACTGTATGGTTGGAATGGTTCAATGAGTTGAGTGATGAAGATGCTCACAGTGATAGCGCTGACTCAGAGACTGAGGAGTCTGTTCATGAAAGCGGTCACGAATCAGGAATAGAACAAGAAGTGTCAGAAAATGATGAATATGAATCACAGGAAGAAGTAACTCAAGAAGAGGCACTTTTTTAGGGAAAGATGGAATAACTAAACGGAGCAAAAATAAATATCCTACCAGGGTTAGAAGTAGATCTCGTAATTTTATTACGCATTTGCCTGGACCAAAAAATCAAGCCCGTATGAAAAAAGACAGAAATAGAAATTCTGAATTCGTTCTTAGATGAAAAACATAATAGGCATTATCGCAACATGCACTAATATATCCATCAGTTAAGTTCTTGGTAACTTCTCTAAGGAAAGGGACGCTAAAGAAACAGATGCGATAGAGATCAGAACTTTCATTGGTTTGTTATATCTATGTGGATCTTTGAGATATTCTAGGAACAGTATATCGAAATTGTGGGATAACTCAAAGGGAAACGGACTTGAATCAAATTATTTACGCATAAGTGAAAACCGATTCAAGTTTCTGTTGAGATGTGTGAGATTTGATAATATCCATGATAGACGTGTTCGCAGAGACAAGTTGACTGCTCCCAGAACGATCAGAGAGGTACTTGAACAATTCACGAACAATTGCCAAAAATATTTTTCACCTACTGAATATCTTAATGTTGACGAACAGCTTTTGGCATTTAGAGGAAACTGCCCGTTCAGGCAATATATTCCTAGTAAACCAGCAAAGGATGGGTTAAAAGTGTTTGCTCTGGTTCATGTAAAAACAGCTTACACTTTGAATTTAGAACCGTACGTCGGTAAGCAACAAGAGGGACCATGTAATGCCAGAAATCCAGCTGAAGATATTGTTCTTCGAATGGTCAAACTTTTTCAAACGTTAGAATATATTATACTGTTCACAAATATTAAATGTATTATATTTAGATTTAATAAAAAATCATAAAACCAACCATAAAGACCGTTGAAAGTATACAAATAGACTGCTTGCTTTGTGGATGAACCAGTCATCCACGAGAGTGACGATGTCACGAATTTTCGTGCGAGTAACGGAGGGTTAAGTTGGATTAAGTAGTGTGTAAGCCTAGGGACCGATGACCTCAGCAGTTTGTTCCCATAGAAATTACCACAAATTTCCAATTTTTACCACCCCCTTGGCCTTAGTCGGCACCAATCCGGTTTCATGGCGGCAAAAGTTATAAATGATGCACTAAATAAGGTACTAACCGCTGTTAATAATATACACTCCTGGAAATGGAAAAAAGAACACATTGACACCGGTGTGTCAGACCCACCATACTTGCTCCGGACACTGCGAGAGGGCTGTACAAGCAATGATCACACGCACGGCACAGCGGACACACCAGGAACCGCGGTGTTGGCCGTCGAATGGCGCTAGCTGCGCAGCATTTGTGCACCGCCGCCGTCAGTGTCAGCCAGTTTGCCGTGGCATACGGAGCTCCACCGCAGTCTTTAACACTGGTAGCATGCCGCGACAGCGTGGACGTGAACCGTATGTGCAGTTGACGGACTTTGAGCGAGGGCGTATAGTGGGCATGCGGGAGGCCGGGTGGACGTACCGCCGAATTGCTCAACACGTGGGGCGTGAGGTCTCCACAGTACATCGATGTTGTCGCCAGTGGTCGGCGGAAGGTGCACGTGCCCGTCGACCTGGGTCCGGACCGCAGCGACGCACGGATGCACGCCAAGACCGTAGGATCCTACGCAGTGCCGTAGGGGACCGCACCGCCACTTCCCAGCAAATTAGGGACACTGTTGCTCCTGGGGTATCGGCGAGGACCATTCGCAACCGTCTCCATGAAGCTGGGCTACGGTCCCGAACACCGTTAGGCCGTCTTCCGCTCACGCCCCAACATCGTGCAGCCCGCCTCCAGTGGTGTCGCGACAGGCGTGAATGGAGGGACGAATGGAGACGTGTCGTCTTCAGCGATGAGATTCGCTTCTGCCTTGGTGCCAGTGATGGTCGTATGCGTGTTTGGCGCCGTGCAGGTGAGCGCCACAATCAGGACTGCATACGACCGAGGCACACAGGGCCAACACCCGGCATCATGGTGTGGGGAGCGATCTCCTACACTGGCCGTACACCACTGGTGATCGTCGAGGGGACACTGAATAGTGCACGGTACATCCAAACCGTCATCGAACCCATCGTTCTACCATTCCTAGACCGGCAAGGGAACTTGCTGTTCCAACAGGACAATGCACGTCCGCATGTATCCCGTGCCACCCAACGTGCTCTAGAAGGTGTAAGTCAACTACCCTGGCCAGCAAGATCTCCGGATCTGTCCCCCATTGAGCATGTTTGGGGCTGGATGAAGCGTCGTATCACGCGGTCTGCACGTCCAGCACGAACGCTGGTCCAACTGAGGCGCCAGGTGGAAATGGCATGGCAAGCCGTTCCACAGGACTACATCCAGCATCTCTACGATCGTCTACATGGGAGAATAGCAGCCTGCATTGCTGCGAAAGGTGGATATACACTGTACTAGTGCCGAAATTGTGCATGCTCTGTTGCCTGTGTCTATGTGCCTGTGGTTCTGTCAGTGTGATCATGTGATGTATCTGACCCCAGGAATGTGTCAATAAAGTTTCCCCTTCCTGGGACACTGAATTCACGGTGTTCTTATTTCAATTTCCAGGAGTGTAGAAAAGGAATACTCAGTTGCTGTTCTTATAGACGTTTTGGACGCCTTTGATAATCTCTAGTTGCACGCAGTGTTCACAAGGCTCTGAGAGATGCAGATACCTAAGGCCTCATACGATAGCCTCTCCGACTAATATAGACACACAGTGGTCGAATGGTAAGCGGGAAAGCAGAAAGTGATTCAAAGAATCACCAAAGGTTCCCTATAACGACCACTCAGAGGCCCAGTCGTTTGAGATATCGCCTTTCAACCCCTCCGGCATCAACTGGATTGGGATAACCGTGGGAACGGGACGATAGCATAAGCAGATGATCTTCTGGTGGTGGTCTCCACGGACTCAGGAGTGCACTTTGAACACTGGTCAACACAGCTACTCACATGCCAGTGGTGCAAACATACACTACGGGCCATTAAAATTGCTACACCACGAAGATGACGTGCTACAGACGCGAAATTTAACCGACAGGAAGAAGATGCTGTGATATGCAAATGATTAGCTTTTCAGAGCATTCTCACAACGTTGGCGCCGGTGGCCACACCTGCAAAGTGCTGACATGAGGAAAGTTTCCAACCGATTTCTCATACAGAAACAGCAGTTGACCGGCGTTGCCTGGTGAAACGATGTTGTGATGCAACTTGTAAGGAGGAGAAATGCGTATCATCACGTTGCCGCCTTTGATAAAGGTCGGATTGTAGCCTATCGCGATTGCGG
Source organism: Schistocerca nitens (assembly GCF_023898315.1). Lineage (NCBI taxonomy): Eukaryota > Metazoa > Arthropoda > Insecta > Orthoptera > Acrididae > Schistocerca > Schistocerca nitens. The sequence continues at coordinate 155,296,215 of NC_064618.1, read as the reverse complement.
TTTATCGTATCGCGACATTGCTGCTCGCCTTGGTCGAGATCCAATGATTGCTAGCAGAATACGAATCCGATGGGTTCGGGAGAGTAATATGGAACGCCGTGCTGGATCCCAACGGCCTCGTATCACTAGCAGTCGAGAAGACAGGCATCTTATCCGCATGGTTGTAACGGATTGTGCAGCCACGTCTCGATCCCTGAGTCAACAGATGGGGACGTTTGCAAGACAACAACCATCTGCACGAACAGTTCGACGACGTTTGCAGCAGCATGGACTATTAGATCGTAGATGGTGCATGAATGGCAAAACGTCAATTTTTTTTCGGATGAATCCAGGTTCTGTTTACAGCATGATAATGGTGGCATCCGTGTTTGGCGACATCGCGGTGAACGCACATCGGAAGCGTGCATTCTTCATCGCCATACTGGCGTATCACCCGGCGTGATGGTATGTGGTGCCATTGGTTACACGTCTCGGTCACCTCTTGTTCGCATTCACGGCACTTTGAACAGTGGACGTTACATTTCAGATGTGTTAAGACCCGTGGCTCTACCCTTCATTCGATCCCTGCGGAACTCTACATTTCAGCAGGATAATGCACGACCTCAAGTTGCAGATCCTGTACGGGCCTTTCTGGATACAGAAAATGTTGACTGCTGCCCTGGCCAGCACATTCTCCAGATCCTTCACCAACTGAAAACGTCTGGTCAATGGTGGCCGAGAAACTGGTATCGTGTTGAAGCTGCATGGGCAGCTGTACCTATACACGCCATCCAAGCTCTATTTGACTCAATGCCCAGTCGTATCAAGGCCGTTATTACGGCCAGAGGTGTTTGTTCTGGGTACTGATTTCTCAGGATCTATGCATCCACATTGAGTGAAAATGTAATCACATGTTAGTTGTAGTATAATATATTTGTCCAATGAATACCCGTTTATCATCTGCATTTCTTCTTGATGTAGCAATTTTAATGGCCAGTAGTTTAATAAACTTCAGATGACTCTATAAAAAACTGTTTATATACTACTCAACGGAACACTACAAAGTAATCCTACCATAAAACCACATGACATTATCATACGCAGACAACGGAAAACACGATATCTTGGTGTGCAACTCGACGAACGACTGTCATATGGCAAATACATCAGAATATCGACTAACAGGGCTGCCAAGGTCACGACACTACAGGATAGCATTAAACGCACTGAGAACCCACTATTGTCCACTCTTTGAATCTGTGGCCTGTTTTGCAGGCAGTGCATGGACCCACCGAGTACGTCTCGTGAAGAATCGGACCATCGCGTGGCGAGGGCGGAGAAGTGCCCTGGTAAGGCTGTCAGGAGCTTTCAACACCATATCAGTGGAATCATTCTGCGCGGTGCATGTAATCTTCCCTATCAATATAACCATTCGGTTTGTGGCTGCAATGTACTGACTGAGGAGGGGGACAGAGGATAAGGTAAACGAGATTACCGGACAGGACATTACCGAGAAACGACAACTCGTTGAATGGTGGATGGATACATGGCAAAAGGAACGGGAGGCAAACGATAATAGTGGTAGGATGTATCGGTCCCTCAGGGAGATCAGGGAACTTATGAGACTGAGCCATACCAATCCTAACTGCGGTATGGTTCACTTTCTGACAGGTCACAGACGTTACCCTGCGCACTTACACCGCGTAGCCCGTCGTCAGAGTGCTGCTTGTGCATGAGGGGAACATGTGTGGGGCGGCGTGTTTATAATATGGTTGCTGTACAAATGTTTGAATGTAAAATCAGTTCCTATTATTTAGAATGTTATTTATGCTGTCTTTCGCCGTTCTCAACTCTGGCTTTCCAATTACACTTTAGCAACCAGAAAGTGATTTAGCAAAACGTGAAGCCTGTAATTTGAATTCCTAGTGCCCACTTCATCTGAGAATACAATTATAGCTGCAGCTTATAGCTCTGAGGAAATAGGAGATTGTCCGGGATTTATAATCAAAAAAACGATTTTCTAAAATAGTTGAGTATATTCTGAAAGTCACAGATGAAAAACACAAGTATCCAAACAACCTAACTATCAGAGCAGTTCAGAGTCTAATGCGCTGATGCAACTATAAATGTCCGAATTAATTGTTAAATGAATGCTCGCCATAATTTGATGAAACTATTTCATCAAACGCCACGCTAATTAATTGGTAGAATGTCTGTCCCGCGACGGCACGTGAAAATACGACAATACGCAAACTGAAGCTAGATAATGAGAATCATCCCAGAATTAACACTTTACTTTGATTTCCTGGTTACGCGCATCTCGAGTAACTTAATACGGCATCCGAGGCTGTTTGTAGCAGTGATACCGACGCGACGCGACTCCCGACACAGATGACGTGTTATTCAGCGTCTGGAAAGAACTGGGGCCTTTCTTCCTCGCGCAGCGTTCTTATATATAAAGCCGCGGTGCGGACGGCTAAGGAAACGCCCGATCAAATCGGCTCTCCCGACTAGCCGCTGGGCTCGTAATGCACCACTTTAAGTTACCTAATAAATCATAGCTTCTCTTGCTGATGGCCGATGAAGCTCTTAATTTAAACGTGCATTCAGCACGCAGTTAAGTATTGATAATAAAATTTTGACGTGGCTAAGTTAAATATTTTGGGCGAGAGAATTAATTTAATTACACTGCACGCAGTAGATGAGCTCTGAACTGGCCCTTTGGAGATACGCTATCGCTATAATTTTATAGGTATTCAAATGAAACTTTTCACATCTTCATAGATATAGCGGATCTCTAACCTATCTAATTCTAAACATCCTAGCCTTATTTATTAGCCTACTTAATCTATCTTGCTTCCTTAAGTTTTGAAACGAAAACCAGAAAATCATGAATTTCCACTAAAATTTTAATTTGTGAAATCCAAAGTACTGTTTTTATTAAATTATTATGAAAGATGAATTTAAATATAAATTTTGAAGTCTCTAGCTCTTTTCTGTTGCGCCAATGATTTTTACAGAAAAAGTCGAAATTTCGAAAATGGCTTAAGTTATCGAACTGATATTCAACACACATTAATTTAGTATTACTCCTGACATGCTAGAAAAGTTTTAGGTTATTTGCTTGGTTTTTAAAGTGTTGCGCAACATTTATGACGTCAGAGCTAGTTACAGCGGACTGGCTGGCACACAATTGAAAGACTGATGTGAATTTACTACGGCGTGAGTAGGCTGCTTCCCTACACATGGATCCCCAGAACACATACTTTTTCGCTGTCACTGATACAGAGAAGCACAGCAGACACCAACGAAGTACAACAATGACGTGATACGGTCAATAAGAGACAAACACGAATGGGAAATGGTAAATAAAATCGCTGCAGATGTCTCAAGGACAGTACATGACGAACACAGACAGACACAGCCGTATAACAGAGCACTGCAATACACACGAAGCACGTAAGAGAGCAATTCCAGTTCGTGTCCCAACAGAGATAGCAGTACCGAAACACACACTCATTCAAACAGCAAACGCTTTCACCAGCATGTACCACAGACAACCTTACCCAACATCTAAAATAATTAAACTATATCAGAATGAACAGTGTAATGCAATCGACCCTGTAAACTTGTTCTAGCTTAAGTATAAATAGCAGACATTTCTTCCCGCAGTCTTACACCGCTGTTGGGATGTGACATATGTAACTGAACACTATATAAGCAACATAAGAGGTAAAATTCAAGACACATAATATAGTAATTGAAAGTTGATTAATAACCCCAAGAAGTAACATACTTTACATTCCACATCACTGCACTTTCCACAATGTACATAACAGTTATAGCGTTTTTGTTAATTCAAATGGCTCTAACCACCATGGGACTTAACATCTGAGGTCATCAGTCCCCTAGACTTGGAACTACTTAAACCTAACCAACCTAAGGACATCACACACATCCATGCCTGAGGCAAGATTCGAACCTGCGACTGTAGCAACAGCGCGGTTCTAGACGGAAGCGCCTAGAACCGCTTGGCCAAAGCGGCCGGCTATAGTGTTTTTGTAAATAACGTTAAGAAATACTACATCGTAAATTAAACTGTAGCGAACCGGGACAGCAAGGCTCCAAGTAGTTCCGAGGCTTTCAGACCAGGCCGGCTCAGATAGAGAAATATTGTTGGTGCTGGGACAGCAACCAGGTACAAATTTACTTTATTCAAAGGGTATCCTTCGAATAAAGGAACTGAAAGTTAATTTGTGGCTGGTTGCTGTCCCAACTCCAACATTTGTCTTCAAATAACAGCCACGGTCTCCAACCATGTCATCATATGACAAAATTACACAGAGAAATATTTCTCTCTCTCTCTCTCTCTCTCTCTCTCTCTTACTATCCAAGTCTTTGCTACCATCTGTCATCATATCTTCTGAAAATCTGAATATTTTTTTAAGTTCTTTTCCCATTTCTAATATATTTTTAATTTATTATTACTTCCATTGTAACTGCTGAAAAATAATTGCTGTTTGTAATACGTAATATGTTTTGTAATCTACATGAAAAACTGTAAAATGAACGACCTGTTATAAAATGTAAGGCAACAGGCCTCTAAATGAGCAATAAATCAAATCGAATCACCCCCATGAACACCCCATAGAAGAGCGTGAAAATGGAGGAACGGTGCCCAGTGTTCCCACCCTGTATGCCACAGCTAAAATAGCTGTCACACTACACTGGAAAGGGATGAAATCACTTTGAAAGTGAATGCAACCCTGCAGTGTTCTTAGAAAAGAGCTGAATCGTCTGCGAGGTGACAGTAATGGCTACAATTGTCAAAAACATCGTCCCGTTGCTCGCTGCACTGCGAATTGTGTTTTTGGTCCTCAAAATGTACGGGAATTTATGTTCCAAGGAAGGGACTGGTTTCATTGATGCCTTTTATACTACCCCCTCAGCCCTTTTCGTGTTTAATCTGAACTGCGGCGTGTGAAATTTCCTCGGCCACGCATAAGAATTTCCGGTGGTTTCAACGCTTGACGTCGCGATTCTGACCTCAATTGCTGTTGCATCAAAAGAAGGCATTAAATGTAGGTAGGAGGGGCGTGACGACCTTACCTTTGTGTGACATGTTCTCTGTGACTTTGGATGGAATTTTCCTGAAATTTGATGTCAATGTGACAGCATTTACCCAAGTCACACCTCATTTGAACTTCAGATCTCCGGCCTTTTTTTCGCCTATGACGTCACCTTGAAGCGTCATGTAATCATACAGTAATGGGTCTTTCTGCATATATGTTAGCAATAGGTTACATTTGTTTATGTTTAGGGTAAACTGCCACTCCCTGTTCCAATCGTCGATACTGTGTTGTATATGTGTGTGTGTGTATATTTGGAGCTTATGGTCAGTCAACGGCGAGGTTATCAGCGTCGTTACCCTCATTAAAACAAATATGTGTGGTTAAAGTTTCTAAAACTGTTGCACACACTGAGAAGGAAATTGATAAAATCACACTGATTCACTCACTCCCACCTTACTCGCATTAAGCCATATGTTCAGCGTCGATGCACGCACCTTATAGTGGATTGCGGAGTATGTATGTAGATGTAGATGTAGATCTTCTACAGGCTTTCTTTATTTCACTATAGTTTTATAGCTTTACGACTTGTCTATATATAACAGTACCATCCGCGAAAGGTCTCGTCAAACTTCCAACATTATCTACTAGGTCATATATACATACCGTGAGGGGTAACGTTTCATTTACACTTCCTTTGAGTATACTCGAAATTATGTTTACGTCTGAAGACTTCCTCCGTTGAGAATGTGATACTGTGTTCTGTTTGCTGGAAACTCTGGAATCCAATCATACAAATGCTCCGATAATCCGTGCAATCATATTTTGTTCATTAACCGCAGTTTGGAACTCTATGGAACCTCTTTCGGACACCAACGAACACGGTATCTACTTTGGCGCCTAGATTTTCAGCTTTCTGTGTCTCGTAACTGTCGGAGTGATCTTGCTTTGAACGATCGTTAATTTCGGAACACATATTGAATCCTACAGCGGAGATTTCTCGGTCTCTGCAAATGTCCTAATAAATGAACAGACTGACCTCATACATGCAGATTGGTCAGAAATAGTCCGAAAAGCTTGTGAGGATGTTGCAGGTTAGGCTATGCTGAGAAATAATTGTTTAGAAGAAAAGCTCACTTCTGAGGAATTGCCTTCTTTCCGCAACTTTCGAAACCTTGCTATTTGAAGCAAGGCCGAAGGTGAGGTCGCAGGACGCCACGCCCTTGCACCACTACAAAGTGAGGCTCTAAGCACCTTTGAGCCAAATTTCAAACTTATGTTTCGCAATGGGAGACAGCTACGGGGTTTCGAAAACGTGATCCACTAATTGTCTTGCGCAGTGTAGATAAGATACAAAGAAGAAAAGCACATTTCGTTACAGGTCCAGTTAGTAAGCTTCAAGGAGATGCTCAGTCAACTTCAGTGGCAAACGCTGTAACAGAAGCGTACTGCATCACGATGTGGTTTACTGTACACTGACGGAAAAATCGTAGTATCAAGAAGGAGTTACGCGACATAAAAGAAAGTTGGTTTGCGTGTCTTCAATTCTGAAAGATGACGTCTATTCAAACTTCGCGTCAGTCACCTAAGAGTTACGTTAATAGCGCCACTATGAGGATGGAAACCAGGTATGTTTTTATTACACGCTGTAACGGCTATGCACGTTAGTTACCTTTGGGATTGGACTTGGTGTGTTCGTGCTAGTCAAGACTGCCTATAAGGCGACGTAGACGCCATCATCAACACCTCACTAAGTTTGAATGAGGTCGTGTACTAGGACTACGAGAAGCTGGTTCAAATGGCTCTTAGCACTATGGGACTTAACATCTGAGGTCAACAGTCCCCTAGACTTAGGAACTACTTAAACCTAACTAACCTAAGGACATCACACACATCAATGCCCGAGGCAGGATTCGAACCTGCGACCGTAGCAGCAGCGCGGTTCCAGACTGAAGCGTTTAGAACCGTTCGGCCACAGCGCGAAGCTATATGTTCCTTCTGTGATACTACAGGAACACTTGGCAGAAATGTAGCCACTGTACATAATGGCTGGCAGCGGTAGTTACAAGACTTATGATCTCAAGAAAGATGGTCTCCGGACGGCCACGAGCCAGTACAGAGCGGGAAGACCATCGAATTTGGCGCATGGATCTGGCGCATCGTACTGCGTCTGCAGCAGCAATTTGAGCAGCAGTTGGCACCATAGTGACACTACGAACGCATATCGGTTACTTCAAGGACAGCATGTAGCCAGATGCCCTACAGCGAGCAATCCACTCATCCCAAACCACCGCCATATACGATTCAGTGGGGATAAGTGGGAGCTCACTGGAGGTTTGTTGCGTTTTCTGATGAAAGCTGGCCCCGTATAGGTGCCAATGATGGCTTCGTGTTGCTTAGGAGGCCTGTTGAGGGCCGGCAACCAAGCGGCCTGCGTGCAAGACACACTGGACCTACACCTGAAGTTATGGTCTACATCTACATCTACATGGATACTCTGCAAATCACATTTAAGGGCCTGGCAGAGGGTTCATCGAACTACCTTCAAAATTCTTTATTATTCCAATCTCGTATAGCGCGCGGAAAGAATGAACACCTACCGGGTGTGCCCGCATCTCGTGGTCGTGCGGTAGCGTTCTCGCTTCCCACGCCCGGGTTCCCGGGTTCGATTCCCGGCGGGGTCAGGGATTTTCTCTGCCTCGTGATGGCTGGGTGTTGTGTGCTGTCCTTAGGTTAGTTAGGTTTAAGTAGTTCTAAGTTCTAGGGGACTGATGACCATAGATGTTAAGTCCCATAGTGCTCAGGGCCATTTGAACCATTTTTGAACCTACCGGGTGATCAAAAAGTCAGTATAAATTTGAAAACTGAATGAAAGTAAGACAAAGCAAAGATGATGTTCTTTACAGGAAATGCTCAATATGTCCACCATCATTCCTCAACAATAGCTGTAGTCGAGGAATAATGTTGTGAACAGCACTGTAAAGCAAGTCCGGAGTTGCTTTGGCGTCAGATGTTGTCTTTCAGCATCCCAAGAGATGTCGGTCGATCACGATGCACTTGCGACTTCAGGTAGCCCCAAAGTCAATAATCGCACGGACTGAGGTATGGGGACCTGGGAGGCCAAGCATGACGAAAGTGGCGACTGAGCACACGATCATCACCAAACGACGCGCATCTGTCGGGCGTTTTGTGAACTTCGTTTTTTTCGGTTCTAATAAAAACCCATGTCATTCCAAGCACTTGTGTCAATTTTTACCTCTCTATCTACATTATTCCGTGGTTTATTAAGTTTTAAAATTTTTACTAACTTTTTGATCACCTGGTATATCTTTCCGTACGAGCTCTGATTTCACTTATTTTATTGTGGTGATCGTTCCTCACTATGTAGGTCAGTGTCAACAAAATGTTTTCGCATTCGGAGGAGAAAATTGGCGATAGGAATTTCGTGAGAAGATTCCGTGGCAACGAAAAACGCCTTTCTTTTAATGATTTCCAGCCGAAATCCTGTATCATTTCTGTGAAACTCTCCCCCACATTTCGCGATAATACAAAATGTGCTGCCTTTATTTGAAAATTTTCGATGTACTCCGTCAGTCCTATCTGGTAGGGATCGCACATCGCGCAGCAGTATTCTAAAAGAGGACGGACAACCGTAGTGTAGGCAGTCTCGTTAGTAGGTCTGTTACATTTTATAAGTGTCCTACCAATAAAACGCAGTCTTTGGTTAGCCTTCCCCACAACATATTCTATGGGTTCCTTCCAATTTAAGTTGTTCGTAATTGGGTATTTAGTTGAATTTACGGCTTTTAGATTAGACTGATTTACCGTAAGATGCGATTTCGTATGACGGAAGGTGCTCTCTCGTGGCTATCCACACATTGTGACTGCAAAACTGTACGTCAGTTTGATGATTCGAAATATTGTGCTGTCATTCATGAACTGCGGTCGAGGTTGTTTTCTAACAGGATAACGCCCGCCAACACCGTTGTTGTAGCCCAATACGGTCCATGGACTGTCGAAGTGTTGCCTTGGCCCGCCCGATCACCATATCTGTTGAATTTACGGCTTTTAGATTACACTGATTTACCGTAAGATGCGATTTCGTATGACGGAAGGTGCTCTCTCGTGGCTATCCACGCATTGTGACTGCAAAACTGTACGTCAGTTTGATGATTCGAAATATTGTGCTGTCATTCATGAACTGCGGTCGAGGTTGTTTTCTAACAGGATAACGCCCGCCAACACCGTTGTTGTAGCCCAATACGGTCCATGGACTGTCGAAGTGTTGCCTTGGCCCGCCCGATCACCATATCTGTCTCCAGTCGAGCACATACCGGACACCATCGTACGACAACTCCAGCATGATCCACGAACCGCATTAAACGGCCCTGTACTGACAGACCAAGTGCAACAGGCATGGAACTCCATCCCATATAATGACATTCGGCACATGTGCAACACAATGTTTACACTCAGAATTCTGGCGGTTACAACAGTCGTTAATGTACCAGCAATTTCACATTGGCAATGGCTTATCTCACATTTATATTAACCTGTGATCTTGCAAAATGAGTCTAGTCGTTGTTGTGGTCTTCAGGCCAGAGACTGGTTTGAAGCAGCTCTCCATGCTACTTTATCCTGTGCAAGCTGCTTCATCTCCAAGTACCTACTGCAACCTACATCCCTCTCAATCTGCTTAGTCTATTCATCTCTTGGTCTCCCTCTACGATTTTTACTCTCCACGCTGCCTTCCAACACTAAATTGGTGATCCCTTGATGCCTCAGAACATGTCCTACCAACCGATCCCTTCTTCTAGTCACTAGTCAAGTTGTACCACAAACATCTCCTCTCAACAATCATCTCCAATACCTTCTCGTTAGTTATGTGATCTACCAATTTAATCTTCAGTATTCTTCTGTATCACAACATTTCGAAAGCTTCTATTCTCTTCTTGTCTAAACTATTTATCGTCCTACACTCCATAGAAATACTTTCAGAAACGACTTCCTCACACTTAAATCTATACTCGATGTTAACAAATTTTTCTTATTCAGAAACGGTTTCCTTGCCATTGCCCGTCTACATTTTATATCCTCTCTACTTCGTCCATCAGCAGTTATTTTGCTCCCCAAATAGCAAAACTTCTTTACTACTTTAAGTCTCTCATTTCCTAATCTAATTCCCTCAGCATCACCCGACTTAATTCGACTACATTCCATTATCCTCGTTTTGCTTTTGTTGATGTTCATCTATTATCCTCCATTCAAGACACTATCCACTCCGTTCAACTGCTCTTCCAAGTCCTTTGCTGTCTCTGACAGAATTACAATGTCATCGGCGAACCTCAAAGTTTTTATTTCTTCTCCATGGATTTTAATACCTACTCCGAACTTTTCTTTTGTTTCCTTCACTGCTTGCTCAATATACAGATTGAATAACAGTGGGGAGAGGCTACAACCCTGTCTCACTCAATTTCCAACCACTGCTTTCCTTTCATGTCCATCGACTCTTATAACTGCCATCTGGTCTCTGTACAAATTGTAAATAGCCTTTCGGTCCCTGTATTTTACCCCTGCCACCTTCAGAATTTTAAAGAGAGTATTCTAGTCAACATTGTCAAAAGCTTTCTCTAAGTCTACAAATGCTAGAAACGTAGGTTTGCCTTTCCTTTATCTAGCTTCTAAGATAAGTCGTAGGGTCAGTATTGCGTCACGTGTTCCAATATTTCTACGGAATCCAAACTGATCTTCCCCGAGGTCGGCCTCTACTGGTTTTTGCATTCGTCTGTAAATAATTCGCGTTATCATTTTGCAGCCGTGACTTATTAATCTGATAGTTCGGTAATTTTCACATCTGTCAACACTCTTGAAGTCTGAGGGTATTTCGCCTGTCTCATACATCTTGCTCACCAGATGGTAGAGTTTTGTCAGGACTGGCTCTCCCAAGGCTGTCAGTAGTTCTAATGGAATGTTGTCTACTCCTGGGGCCTTATTTCGACTCAGGTCTTTCAGCGCTCTGTCAGACTCTTCACGCAGTATCGGATCTCCCATTTCATCTTCATCTACATCCTCTTCCATTTCCATAATATTGTCCTCAAGTACATCGCCCTTGTATAGGCCCTCGATATACTCCTTCCACCTTTCTGCTTTCCCTTCTTTGCTTAGAACTGGGTTTCCATCTGAGCTCTTGATATTCATACAAGTGGTTCTCTTTTCTCCAAAGGTGTCTTTAATTTTCCTGTAGGCAGTATCTATTTTACCCCTAGAGAGGTAAACCTCTACATCCTCACATTTGTCTACACATGCCTGCTTAGCCATTTTGCACTTCCTGTCGATCTTATTTTTGAGATGTTTGTATTCCTTTTTGCCTGCTTCATTTACTGCTTTTTTATATTTTCTCCTTTCATCAATTAAATTCAATATTTCTTCTGTTACCCAAGGATTTCTACTAGCCCTCGTCTTTTTACCTACTTGATCCTCTGCTGCCTTCACTACTTCATCCCTCAAAGCTACCCATTCTTCTTCTACAGTATTTCTTTCCCCCATTCCTGTCAATTGTTCCCTTATGCTCTCCCTGAAACTCTGTACAACCTCTGGTTTAGTCAGTTTGTCCAGGTCCCATCTCCTTAAATTCCCACCTCTTTGCAGTTTCTTCAGTTTTAATCTATAGTTCATAACCAATAGATTGTGGTCAGAGTCCACATCAGCCCCTGGAAATGTCTTACAATTTAAAACCTGGTTCCTAAATCTCTGTCTTACCATTATATAATCTATCTGAAACCTGTCAGTATCTCCAGGCTTCTTCCATGTGTACAGCCTTCTTTTATGATTCTTGAACCAAGTGTTAGCTATGATTAAGTTGTGCTCTCTGCAAAATTCTACCAGGCGGCTTCCTCTTTCATTTCTTACCCCCGATCCATATTCACCTACTACGTTTCCTTCTCTCCCTTTCCCTACCGCCGAATTCCAATCACTAATGACTATTAAATTTTCGTCTCCCTTCACTATCTGAATAATTTCTTTTATTTCATCATACATTTCTTCAATTTCTTCGTCATCTGCAGAGCTAGTTAGCATATAAACTCGTACTAGTGTAGTAGGCATGGGCTTCGTGTCTATCTTGGCCACAATAATGCGTTCACTATGTTGTTTGTAGCAGCTTGCCGGCCGAAGTGGCCGTGCGGTTAGAGGCGCTGCAGTCTGGAACCGCAAGACCGCTCCGGTCGCAGGTTCGAATCCTGCCTCGGGCATGGATATTTGTGATGTCCTTAGGTTAGTTAGGTTTAACTAGTTCTAAGTTCTAGGGGACTAATGACCTCAGCAGTTGAGTCCCATAGTGCTCAGAGCCATTTTTTTGTAGCAGCTTACCCGCACTCCTATTTTTTTATTCATTATTAAACCTACTCCTGAATTACCCCTATTTGATTTTGTGTTTATAACCCTGTATTCACCTGACCAAAAGTCTTGTTCCTCCTGCCACCAAACTTCGCTAATTCCCATTATATCTAACTTTAACCTATCCATTTCCCTGTTTAAATTTTCTAACCTACCTGTCCGATTAAGGGATGAGACATTCAACGCTCCGATCCATAGAACGCCAGTTTTCCTTCTGATAACGACGTCGTCTTGAGTAGTCCCCGCCCGGAAATCCGAATGGGGGACTATTTTACCTCCGGAATATTTCACCCAAGAAGACGCCATCATCACTTAACCATACAGTAAAGCTGCATGCCCTCGGGAAAAATTACGGCTGTAGTTTCCCCTTGCTTTCAGCCGCTCGCAGTACCAGCACAGCAAGGCCGTTTTGGTTAGTGCTACAAGGCCAGATCAGTCAATCGTCCAGACTGTTGCCCCTGCAGCTACTGAAAAGACTGCTGCCCCTCTTCAGGAACCACACGTTTGTCTTGCCGCTCAACAGATACCCCTCCGTTGTGGTTGCACCTACGGTACGGCTATCTGTATCGCTGAGGCTCGCAAGCCTCCCCACCAACGGCAAGGTCCATGGTTCATGTTGGGAAGTCAATCTTAATCACTTAAATGTGTTACCTAGACAAGTTTATTTCCGAATTTTCATTACTCTACATCAATTAACTTTTGATGTTGCGATTTTTTTTCGTCAGTGTAGATACATTGTCTAAAGATAATAAAAGCATCTCACTAATGAAAGAACTTTCATTTGAGAAAAATATTTTTGTTAATACTCGTACAGTACAAAACGGGGTACGAAATATTTTCTGCGAATATTATGTTGGTAGTCACGCAGTCTTTAGGTGCAATCCTAAACCCTGTAATATTTCTGGCTGCATAGTCATCATAAGTACTCAGCTACAAGCTCTTGTTGAAGCAGTTGAGAAGGCAGCACTGGGAAGTTGACATAATGTGGTGTGATCTACCGGTGACAGATAGTTTACTCGGTTCGTGTATTGCGAGGAACACCACCTAAATTGTAGTCCTTCTCCGCGATTGACTGCTGTGTTCGGAAGGAGCGCGCCACAATAATAAACTTCTATTATTAATATCAGAAAAACTAAACAGTGAATTTAATTGCCTTTCATATAGAAGCCTCTCTCAATAACAGACTACCATTCCACTATTTCGAAAGTGTTAATTATTCAGCATAATAATGAACAAATGGCAGACGAAGTAATTCGGAGATCTTCAGCTCGCGCCTAACTTCGGTGGCGGGCAAAATGGTTCTGCTGTAAGAACAGAGCTGGTTCGGCAGTCTTGGAGGACTACATGTTGTCTTCCAAAAATGGTTCAAATGGCTCTGAGCACTATGGGACTCAACTGCTGAGGTCATTAGTCCCCTAGAACTTAGAACTAGTTAAACCTAACTAACCTAAGGACATCACAAACACCCATGCCCGAGGCAGGATTCGAACCTGCGACCGTAGCGGTCTTGCGGTTCCAGACTGCAGCGCCTTTAACCGCACGGCCACTTTGGCCGGCTGTTGTCTTCCGCTGTCAGTGTCAGTTAAGACTTAATTATCAATCTGTGGTTTGTAAATGTAACAGTTCGATCGGCTGCCTCGGAGGAAGGCATGTTGCCTGCCAGAATCGGTACTGATTAAGAACTCAATTAGCAATCTCTGGATTTTGGACATTTTATTGAGAAGTAGTGTGATGGTAATTACAGAAACATCCTGTTCATTACTTTGTTTATTCTTTGTGCAAGTTTGAATGATGGAAATTATATGTGATTCATAAAGTGGACTATAATTGTGTAGTTTCCGTATTGTGCTAAAAAAAAAAAAAGCTAGTGGCATCCCGTTTATACAAACCAATTCAAACTGAGCAGGGAACAGCAACTGTAGAAGACCGCATTTTGATGAACATCATTCAGAACTTCCGCATTCCACTCACGGCTATGGAAGCAACTAGGCACCTCGCTGGTGCTGCAGTCTTAGTACAAATGAGATCAGTGACACGTCATCTATGGTACCACAAAGGAGATATGAAGGAAGGAAATTTTCGAGAGAAGGGAATTATCATACACACGTCTCGCTATCTCTCTCTTCCACTCGCCTTAAACCCTGCTTCGTTAATAGGGGCTACTGTGCTACTGCAGTCAACAAGCGCTCGTCCGTTATATCATGCCCATTTCTCCGCAGCGCCCACGGTGCTAGATGCGCGTACGGGTAATTTCATTGGACGGAATGTAATAAACCGCAACACCTTTTGCGGCATCTCACCTGTGCGTTTAATATTGTGGTCGCAGAAGCCTTGGCCCGAGTTGCCTGAGCACGCACGCACGCACTGGGCACTAAAGCAAACAGAAACGAGTGCCTTCTGCCGACCAACCCCGCAAGCAACTCATTAATTCTGCACGCAAGCCGCGCCGGGAGCAGAAATATTTAAATGTTTGACGCAGGTAGCCGCGCTGACTACAAACGGGCGATTCCTGGTGACCACCACCACTACCACAGTCAACACGACGCTTTCCGTCCGCTGTGGCGAGAGACGAAACGCCATATTACCGTATATGCCGCACGTGAGAATGTCAGCAAGTGGTACCGTCAAAATGGCCGGCCTGTAAGGAGAGGAGTAATGCGAGAGAGAAAGAGGCGAAACAGTAATTGTTAGGCAGCGTGTTATTTACACAAACCTTTAATTTTGTTTTTCACACTAGGAGTGGCACACGCGGCTGCCGCCGCCTTCAAGAGTTTACTCGTACCAGCGAAACGGCGGGAAAAAAAGCTCACCGGAGCTGGCGGTGGGGACGCAAATTAAATTTCGCATTCGTAGTTGACAACGTTTACTTTTCAGTCTGCTGTTTTTCTGTGTCTCGCTGTTATGCGCGCGCCGCCCCCTACTCGCAACAGCAGGCAGAAGTGGAAGACATGGGGGCGGAGGAGGAGAAGGAGCGACAAGACAAAAAAAGGGAGAGGAAAGAAGACGTAGAGTGGGGAGGGGGCAATGGAGGGGAGTTGCGAAGGCGAGGCGTCCGCTTTATCGTGCAACGGCGCGCAAGTTTATTTTGTAAACAGTTCGCTGTGCCCACGCGCTGAGCGAGACACAGTCATTGGGAGGCAAGGGTCGCCCCCTGCCCGCACGCAAGCTCGTTCGCTGGGCCCATAGGAGCGGCTGCTGCCTTTGGCCACTTAGCGAGACTTGTATGAAAGTTTAATTCCACCCCCGGAGGAAGTGCGTTCGGCGTGCGGTGCTGGCAAGGCTTTGGCCGGATACAGGCGGTGGCGCTCGGCACACCTCGGTGTCTGTGGGGAGAACACCAGCCCCGCCAAGTTTTCAGTGTACCACCACAGGCGCAGAATCTCGGAAGACTCAGGTCGTCATATTCTTCGGTGCAGAACGAAGTGAGAAGAAGCAGGTTGCTGGAGATTCTTTTCTCAGGAGGATGAATACCGTCTCGAGTCGAGGCAGTGGCAGATTATCGTTAATGTTGTTGTTGTTTTTGGGGTCTTCAGTCGGAAGATAGATTTGATGCAGCACTCAACGCTACCTTATGCTGTGCCATCCTCTCCTTCTTCGAATGACTACTACAACTTACATTCTTTTGAGTCTGCTTACTGTACTCACCTTTTGGTCTCCCTCTACAATTTTTATGTCTCACACCTCACTCCAATACTAAATTGGTGATCCCATGATGCCTCAGAAAGTGTGCTATCAATCATTCCACTCTGCTAGTCAGATTGTGCCACAAATTTCTTCTCTTCCCAATTCCATTCAGTACTTCCTCATTAGTGACATAATCTTCCAACCTACCTAATCTGTAGCATTGTTACGGTCGCAGGTTAGAATCCTGCCTCGGGCATGGATGTGTGTGATGTCCTTAGGTTAGTTAGGTTTAAGTAGTTCTAAGTTCTAGGGGACTGATGACCGCAGAAGTTAAGCCCCATAGTGCTCAGAGCCATTTGAACCATTTGTAGCATTGTTAAGTATACCACATTTCAAAAGCTTCTATTCTCTTCTTGTTTAAACTGTTTACCACCATTTTTTACTTCCATGCATGGCTACACTCCTTAAAAATCCTAATATTTAAATCCATATTCGATGTCTACACATTTATTTTTTTCAGAAACGATTTTCTTGCTTTTGCGTTGACATTTTATATACTCTCTACTTCGGCGGTCATCGGTTATTCTCCTGCCCAAATAACAAAACTCAACTTCGTTCCCTAATCGGTTCCCTCTCAGTAGGTCTCGACATCACTTGATGTAATTCTACTACAGTCCTTTATCCTTGTTTTACTTTTGTTGATGTTCACCTTGTATCCTCCTTTCAAAACACTATCAATTCCCTTCAATTGCTCTTCCAACTCCTTTAGTGTCTCTGTCAGGATTACTGAATTACGTTGTCATCGTCTAGCCTCAAAGTTTTTATTTTTTCTCCTTAAACTTTAATTCCTACTCAAGCTTTTTCCTTGGTTTCCTTTACCCCTTGCTCAGTGTACAGACTGAATAACATTGGCGGTAGGCTACAACCATGTCTCTCACCTATCTCAACCATAGCTTCTCTTTCGTAACCCTCGACTCTTACAACTGTCATTTGGTTACTGTACAAGTTGTAAATAGCTATTAGTTCCCTGTATTTTACCCCTGTTACCTTCGGAATTTCAAAGAGAATGTTTCAGTTAACACTGTCAAAGCTATCTCTAAGTCTACAAACTGCTATAAGCGTAGGTTTGCCTTTCCTTAATTCATCTTCTAAGATAAGTAGTAGTGTCAGTATTGTCCCGCGGGTTCTACATTTCTTCGAAATCCAAACCGATCATCCTCGACGTCGATTTCTACCAGTTTTTCTATTCTTCTATAAAAAATTCGTGTTCGTATTTGGCAAGCATTACTCATTAATCTCATAGTTCCGTAATATATCTACCTGTCAGCACCCGTTTTCCTTGGAACTGGTATTTCCACATTCTTTTTGAAGTCTGATGGTATGTTCCCTATCTTATACATCTTGAAAAATCTGTTGGAAGAGTTTTCTCATAGCTGGCTCTTCCAGGGCTCTCAGTACGTCTCACGGAATGTCGTCTACTCCCACAGCCATGTTTCAACGGAAATGGAAAGTTTATGAGACATAAACTAGTGGCAGTACGGAATGAGAAACGTTTTAAGATAGTGAAGTGTAGGTAACACAGCGCAAGAAATACTGCAGAATGCCATAAACTGCCGAGTGCAAATGTGAAATGAAGCCTTCAGATACCAGCTGTTGCTAGCAATGAGGGAATGAGCAGAGTATCTAAAGCAACTTCAATAAACACGGGTATGCTTTATAAATAAAAAACGAAATGCGTCTGGTGTAATTCTTTTTTATTAGGTTGCTGTCATCTAGAGACGGATAACCTACGGTAACAGATTTAACAGCTGCCGTGGAAGATGGCCACGCAAACAAACGACTTATTCTATTCTTCCTGTAAAATAGTGGCAAGATCTAGTACGCAACGATGGTGGAGATGGGTAGCAATCGCGCACCATTCCGTCCAGGTAGACCACAAATGTTCAATAATATTCAGATGTAGTGACAGGTGGGCAGGGATGATGCGAGAATTCATCCTCGTCCTAACAAAACCAGCCCTGGACGGTGTGAGCTGTTTGAATTGTATCCCTATCGTCTTAGAAGACAATATAACCCTTTCTAAGCACACATCGTAGAATGGGATGGACCTGAACAGCCAAAATGGTCATATATTTCTTAACAATAAGACCTTGCAGAGTAACCATTGGGCCCATGGAATAGCACGATATTGCTGCCAAATCACCGAAGACCCGTCATATTCCACTCTTGGAACGTTAACTCGAACACAAATTGGAAACAGCGTGAAACAACGCACATATGACCAAATTAATTTTCCGCATTGTTACATAACTTGAGTTTTATGGCTTCGCCACCAAGTTTTCCTGTTGCGGTAATTTGCACCATTGATGTGTAGTTTTGGAATACCTGCTCTCCTCTAATTCCCTCACCGTCGTGTTGTTTTTGTGCTGACATGGTTCGCGAATAAGACATTCAGTTATGAGGTGATTTTTGCAGCTATCGTTCCCTTATTCTGCATCACTGCTCAACACATACTTTCTATTCAAGAATTCATTTCTTGCGTTGTTTCCATATTTTTGTTCAAATTATGTAACTAACATAATCTAAAATTTAGTAACGAGTTTTGTACTGTTATACACTGGGTGTTCCATTGATCGTGACCGGGCCAAATATCTCAAGAAATAAGCGTGAAACGAAAAAAACTAGAAAGAACTAAATTTGTCTAGCTTGAAGGGGAAAACCAGATGGCGTTATGGTTGGCCCGCTAGATGGTGCTGCCATAGTTCAAACGGATATCAACTGTGTTTTTTTAAATAGGAACCCCCATTTTTATTACATATTCGTGTAGTACGTAAAGAAATATGAATGTTTCAGTTGGACCACTTTTTTCGCTTTGTGATAGATGGCGCTGTAATAGCCACAAACATATGGCTTACAATTTTAGACGAACAGTTGGTAACAGGCAGGTTTTTTAAATTAAAATACAGAACGTAGGTACGTTTGAACATTTTATTTCGGTTGTTCCAGTGTTATACATGTACCTTTGTGAACTTATCATTTCTGAGAACGCATGCTGTTACAGCGTGATGACCTGTAAATACGAAATTAATGCAATAAACGCTCAAAATAATGTCCGTCAACCTCAATGCATTTGGCAATACGTGTTACGACATTCCTCTCAACAGCAAGTAGTTCGCCTTCCGTTATGTTCGCACATGCATTGACAATGCGCTGACGCATGTTGTCAGGCGCTGTCGGTGGATCAAGATAGCAAATATCCTCCAACTTTCCCCACAGAAAGAAACCGGGGGACGCCAGATCCGGTGAACGTGTGGGCCATGGTATGGTGCTTCGACGACCAATGCTAGTCAATACCGCTTCAACCGCACGCGAGCTATGTGCCGGACATACATCATGTTGGAAGTACATCGCCATTCTGTCACGCAGTGAAACATCTTGTAGTAACATCGGTAGAACATTACGTAGGAAATCAGCATACATTGCACCATTTAGATTGCCATCGATAAAATGGGGGCAATCTTCCGATGTTTACGAATCTTACACCAAGCGTGGGGTCGTTCGGCATTTGTTCGTGATGTGTGGCTGATGAGCAGCCGCTCGACCATGATTCCAAGTTTTCTCACCTCCCGCCTAATGTCATAGTATTTGCAGTAGATCCTGGTGGAGTTTGGAATTCCTGTTAGATAGTCTGGATAGATGTCTGCCTATTACACATTACGACCTTCTTCCACTGACGGCGGTCTCTGTCAGTCAACCGACGAGGTCAGCCTGTGCGCTTTTGTGCTGTACGTGTCCCTTCACGTTTCAATTTCACTATCACATCGGAAACAGTGGACCTAGGGATGTTAAGGGGTGTGGAAATCTCGCGTACAGACGTATTAGATAAGAGACGACCATCACCAGACAACGTTCGAAGTCCGTGAGTTCCGCGAAGCGCCCCATTCCGCTCTCTCACGATGTCTAATGACTACTGAGGTCGCTGCTATGGGATACCAGGCAGTAGGTGGCACCACAATGCACCTAATATGAAAAACGTATGTGTCCGGATAGTTTTGATCACATAGTGTACGTGCCTATCCCAGGAACAAGAATTATTGAATATTTTGCCACTGGCCATAGAATGTGTACAACAGCCTTTATCACCAAATGGTGACTACATTCATAAATTTACAGATTTACGTGTCAGGTATAGGATTATCGCCAAGCAGTTTGATTTCAGTAATTGAGCAAATGTATATACACTGAAGCGGCAAAGAAATTGGTATAGGCAAGCATATTCAAACACATAGATATGTAAATAGGCAGAATACGGCGCTGCGGGTGGCAAAGCCTATGTAAGACAGTAAGTGTCTGGGTCAGTTATTAGAAAGGTCACTGCCGCTACAATGGGTTGTTATCAACATTTAAGTGAGTTTGAACGTGATGTTACAGTCGGCGCGCGAGCGATGGGACATAGCAAGTCCGAGGTAGCGATGAAGTGGGGATTTTTCCAAACGAACATTTGACGAGTGTACCGCGAATATCAGGAATCCGGTAAAAGATCAAATCTCCGACATTGCTGTGGCCGGAAAAAGATCCTGCAAGAACGGGACCAACGACGACTGAAGGGAATACTTCATCGTGACAGAAGAGCAACTCTTCCGCAAATTGCTACAGATTTCTATACTGGGCCATCAACAAGTGTCAGCGTGCGAACCATTCAACGAAACATCATGGAAAGAGCTTTCGGAGTCGAAGGTCCAGTCGTGTACCCTTGATGACTGCACGACACAAATCTTTACGCCTCGTCTGGGCCCGTCAACACCAACATCGGACTCTTGATGACTGGAAATATGTTGTCTGGTTAGACAAGTCTCGTTTCAAATTGTATCGAGCCGATGGTCGTGTACTGGTATGGAGACAACCTCATGAATCCACGGACATTGCATGTCAGCAGGGGACAGGTCAAGCTGGTAGAGTCTGTGTAATGGTGTGGAGCGTGTGCAGTTGGAGTGATATGTAAGCCCTGATACGTGTAGATACGACTCTGACAGGTGATACGTACGTAAGCATCCTGTCTGATCACCTGCATCCACTTATGTCCATTGTGCATTTCCACGGACTTGGGAAATTCCAACAGGACAATGCGACACCCCACACGTGCAGAATTGCTACAGATTGGCTCCAGGAACACTCTTCTGAGTTTAGACACTTCCGATGGCCACCAAACTCGCCAGACATGAACATTACTGACCATATCCGGGATGCCTTGCAACGTGCTGTTCAGAAAGGACCTCCACCCCCTCCTACTTTTATGAATTTATAGACAGCCCCGCAGGATTCCAGGTGTTAATTCCCTCCAGCACTATTTCAGACATTAGTCGAGTCCATGCCACGTCGTGTTGCGGCATTTCTGCGTGCTCGCTGGGGCCCTAGACGATATTAGGCAGATGTACCAGTTTCTATGGCTCTTCAGCGTATATAAGCACTTTTTTCTTATGTAGCAAAAATAAAATTTTCCTCTTCCGTCAACTAAAGGAAACGGATAACTCCTTGGTCAGCCCAACATCTGTTCTTAGATAGCGTATCACTCCACAAAACATCATTTCTTCCGCATCAACATTTGCAAGTAGCCATCTGAAAACACAAACGCGATTTAAGTGCAGTAGAGCGTCTACAAGGAGCGTAAGCTGACCGTTGAAGCAGAAATATGGCAGACGAGCCTGCATGTCCAGTATAAATATCAGAGTGTTTCCACGACCAACCAAAAGCGTTATTGGAATATTGGTTTACGGAAAACCAAGGTTGGCAACCTATGCAAACATAGTAACGTAATAACGCATGGTGCACAGCCTCACGTAGGGAAGAATTTGATAAGTATTTGGCCAGTCTTACGTTTACAGAACCATCCAAGCAATCAACAAATATCTTTTAATGGAACACCAAAAGAAAAAAAAAGAAAAAAGTTCACTACCACAAGTACAAGTCTATTGTCCTAACTAAATTGTCGCATCACTTGGTATCCAACGTTAGAATGCATCGAAATTTCTGAGGTTTTGTGTTTTGAAGGTATATTGCAACAAATCTCTTCCAAAATTTGCGTGAACTAATGTATATCGTAGTTAAAATGGATTTTAATGTCAGCAATAATAAAAAGAGATCCTTCCACGTGGTAGTACTAACTAGTGCAGTGTAATTAGCAGAAGTCAACAGAAAAGTTTGATATTAAAGAAAATTTCAATCACGTTTTGATTGATGTGTTGAGTAGCTGCGAGGTTAAATCGTGACTTAGTAGCAGCAGCTGTTCTGGTCTCATAATATCAGCAAGTTGAGTGTGAGATCTTACACATAATGTACAGCATCTTCAGGAGCAGAGGAAAGTAAGAGTAGTGACGGCAGTTCCTCAGCAGTCCTGCTTCTCCGTTGGGTAGAGCAGCGGTCCACATTTTCAAGTTCGTACAGGGAGTGGCAAGTGGCAAATACAGTTCCTTTTGTGACTGGCTAATGTGAATGGAGCTCCTGAAAGACTTGTTTGCAATTTAATTATTGCAGTAGTTTTTGATGGAATGTTGCAGAATTAATAGAAATCAGGAAGATTATTTGGCTCGGAGCAAAAGACACCCTTAAACCTTAGTTAAGCGTCAATGATTTGTTTCGTTCTTTGGAAAAATCGCATTTGTATATTAATGTACACTCTAAACGACATAACAGCCGTCTTTGTATTTTATTTTCCACCAGCGTTACAATGAGGTTGAAATTAAAAGGCGAATACTGAGGTGAAGTGCAGCATCAAGGGGCATAGTACTACGAGATGCACCCGCCAACAGTGGCCTCCCTAGGGATGGGCTAAACTAGTAACTGGGGGTAACAGGTTAGAACATTGCAAATCCAACCAGACAATGGAATCCAGGAACCTGTTAATTATTTGATACATTCCATGTAGCCTATGAAGTGCGCTGAAACCAGCGAAATATTAGCATTATTGTAGAACACGGGCAACCAAGAATTCGGCTCGTGAGCTGTGCCCTGGTTCGTGTTCCATACTGCTCATCCTGGCTGCGCACTATCCCCACCACCACACCCTACTGTCTGAGCTTGAGTAGGAGAAGAGAGGGAAGCTGCGAACCTGCCATACTCAGAAGGCAGTGCAGTCGCACTATGTGCGACTATGTTTCATATTTCACATTTGTCAATATCACAGAATACAAATGAAATAAATTTTCGGTATTGTGTAATTACTTTTGGAGTGCTGACGACATAATATAATTTTTAACTGGTACAAACCGTCGGCTTACGGACATAGGTGTACAATTTCACAGATTTTCGTACTCAACTTACCAAGTAATCGTGGCTTATTTAGTTAATACATAGTTGCATAAACGAAACAAAAGATCTTTCACACACGTATGTTGATCGACATATTGTAGCACCTTCACAAGTCTGCCAGAGGAAAACAAGATAGACGCCCTGGACAGTTTTTTAGTAAAAGGATTTGTCTTTGAAATAGGAGTTACATTTTAGATTAATCAGTTCCATCTGCAAGTGCAAAGTAACAGTTTCCGTCGGTGGAACAACTTTCACTGGTACCGATGTCATGTAGGACGGCGTGTTATAGTACTTACTGTTATTATCTAGGACGGTATAAGATCATCATACACATTGAATTCTGCCCAGATTTGTTTTGCTAAACGAGAATGCTCAGCACTCTATTCAATTAATATGTTGCAAATTCTGTGATTGTGGGTAGGTAAAGTACATATTGGAAATGACGTATACTAAAGATGACTGCAGTTCGGTTCCGTAAATTATTATATTTTTACGCATTTTACACAAACACGTAATTAGCTATATAAAAGCATTGACATTACTGTATGGCTTATACACCCTGTTTAACCCTGTTACAAGATTTTTGGTTTGGATAAAATGTAGTGACCTGTATTTCGTTATAAACCATTACAGATCTGAAGATGGCCACTGAACTAGCAGAATCTGTTTATCTAGGTGACAAAACTTGCGATCTAGGCAATAACGTCTTGCAAAAGAAAACTAGATTATCATCGTTAACAATACCAAATCACAAACTCACGCAAAGTTCTGCTGATTTGATCGACGCATCAGTACATATGAATTTTGATCATTACATACACGAATATTTCTACTATTGAATTTTCCCTCTCTTGCAAAAAAAGGCCTCATCTGTAAGCAACACGAAAGCAGGAAAATTCGGGTTATCTGTACATTGCTGTAGGGGCCTACTTGTTAACATCACTCCAAATGGAAAATCCTATGGCTGCTATGATTTCACCTTCTATTGACGATACGGATGCAACCGCTGTTCGTGTAAGACAGTTGAGGACGTGTGTTCAGCGCTCGTGCATAGCGCCGATTACTAGAGACAGGATTTTCACCAATAGCGTGCAACGCATTCTTTGCAATACCATGCGTTCTAGAGTATCTCACGCTGCCCGTATCTTCCCACAGAAGGATCCAGTTTTTCGCATGGTTCGTAGGTACAGTTGCAAAAGGACTGTGATGTGACCACCGTCGGCGCAGTAACAGCTGAGCCTAGCGCTGTTGTGGCGCTCGTCCGCTGCATTCAGTAAAACCACACATCAGGTGCATATCGCCAACATTTAATCAGCAAATCTATCCATAGCAATACTGTGTATCAGCGTTCACGCACAACTAGCACTGCTGGGAAACAAAACCATAGGCAGAATCGAGAAATACTGAATACAAGCTTGAGGGCAACGAGGCGAGAATGGCTTTATTATTGTCAATAGTCGGTACCGTGAGCGAATGGAAAATAAACACTCAGCACATACCGTCGACATTTACACTTTGTAAAAAATGGTTCTGAGCACTATGGGACTTAACATCTGTGGTCATCAGTCCCCTAGAACTTAGAACTACATAAACCTAACTAACCTAAGGACATCACACACATCCATGCCCGAGGCAGCATTCGAACCTGCGACTGTAGCAGTCGCGCGGTTCCGGACTGCGCGCCTAGAACCGCTAGACCACCGCGACCGGCTCAACTTTGTAAAGAGCCGGCTGAGACAGAGGGTCCCATATGGCGAAACACTCAGAAGTTAACCATTGGAAGTTTGTCGGTGGAGATCTGGTTCACCCTGTAGATAGGGAGGAAACTGCTCTGAATGGTGTAGTTCCTAACCGGTTGTCGTTGTCCAGCAGGTGAGTGATTTGACAGACTATGTCTCGGCGGTCCACTGCTCACATTTGAATGCAGCCGACAGATGGGAGCCGAGGGCAGCACAGCGAAGGAAATGCTTCACCACACAGTGTCGAAGAGCGTATTTAGCGGGAGTTTTGCAATTGCCACGCAGTAGAGATGGGCAAACTGAAACACATAACTGTTTCGAAACAAATGAAACAGTACAATGTAATGTTTCGAAACGCTGTTTCGAAACAGTGAAACAGTTTGTGTTTTGCAGTAGTATAGGCCTTCACATTATATCATCTTGAGTGTCTACTGTATAAATATTGTCATAAAAACACAAATGAGGTGCGAGACCGCCAATCATATCGCAGAAAGTATGAAACTTTAACTTAGGCGTCTTTGCAGGTCAATATTCTCTGTAGCAAAAGCGCTGCTTTCGTGTCATGTGACTTTCATACTTTCCAATTGACCGAGGTCAGACTAAATATGTTTGACATAACAGATTTTGCCAAACTCGTTTCTCTGTATTCTAGTGGATAATTTTTATAGGTTTTATGAGTGATAATCTGTATGCGCTCTTGAAAAGGCATATCATGAGATATAATTTATCGAGATAACATTCTGGGAAGCGAGGGACTTAATTAACATTTATGAGTGTGTCACTCACACTTTTACTACTCACAGTTAAACTTTCCATTGTTTCTCACACAGAGCAGGATGCAAAGTGACTGATGCACACACATCAAAAAATTACCGTAACAGACTGGAGGATGTAGCACAATGGTCAAGTATGGCAGTTTCTCATCAAACATTCACAAGTTAGCTGGATACATCTCATAGTAAGTACACTTGATAGAATTGTAAAACATTTCAAGGTAACAGAAATGCAGAGATAGGTATGTTTCTTTGAAGTATAAAATCCAGACTAAAATTTAGAACAATTCATACAGTGTAATGCCTTTGTGATACCTATATCATGGCAGATCTGCCACTACACCACTTACAGTTCTTGCTAAAGAAGTTTGTTTGAGGTACAGGTACATGGAGTTCCCTCAAGTACTCACAGCAAGTAGATATATTACCATTTTATTACAAACCTCTCCAGGAAATCAGACATGAAGTTACGTTGTTGTTGAAATGCAATTTTAACACATTATCTGAACGCCAAAAACAAAAGTATCGAAGTACCATTGTTGATTTGCCTGAGAATTATTTATCATACACAAGTATCAAGATGCCTATAGTGTCATAACCAAACACAGCACATTTACAAAAATAAACACAAAAACATATACATACACAAATCAGATAATTATTCTCAAACACATAAACGAATAAATAACATACTCAAAAATAAATTAAACTCACTGAATGGCGAGCAAAAACGTGTCTTCTGTGTGCAACAAATTTGAGAAAAATGTTCTTGTAAGGTAGCTACATGCACAGTTTAGTGTCCTAAACAAAATACAATTAAATATAAATTCAGTGCACTCGGTCCAGAGAAGAACAAAATCAGTTGAAATTTTACTGTTTCATTTCTGAGTAGATCTGCTGTACCTATTCTAAGTTGTAGTTCAGAAATATCATTTTTGATACTTTTTCGCTTGAAAGACAGGATCGTCTGTCTGTTATTGTTTGCCCCTGCTTGGAAAAAATGCGCTCACATTGTACAGAGGTGGCAATAATAGAAAGACGTCGTATCATTATTTCAAACAGTGTAGGAAACAACACATGATTTTCTTTCCACCACAGCAATGGATCATGTGATCTTCATATATTTATCAAGCTCGACTATACTTGCAGCACGTGGATTGTCTACACTTTGGATCAAGCCACCTACAGCTTGGTCAAAATCTTGCCAAATGTTGCCACTGCTAGAGGTGAATGTGCTCACCACAACTGGTTTGGCTGGTGGTGGATTTTATGTAGAGCACCGATTGGGTTTCTGTCGTATTGCACAGCATTTGTTAATTATGGCATCTTTTGTTTCTTTTAATTGATGCCCAGCTTTTGGGAAACCATGCTCCCTGAAGCGAGAATCCAATAATGTTGCTTCACAAGCAATTGCTTTATCTACAAACTTTTGAACGAGGCGGGTACAGATTCCGTCCTCAAGTTTAGCAATTACTGTATTAGTGGCTTCATTGCTGTGATCTGAGTTTTTCAGTCTCAGACAATCACTTTGTAAACCTTTGCTTAATAAGACAACTTTTGACAAGGTTAAATTTCTTTCGCTGCTAATTTCTGTTGTGACTTGTTCAAAAGGAGATAGTATTTCACAAGATTTTTCAATAACTGACCAGTATTGTTTTGTTTGTGAATCCACACTGAGGATGGCGAGGGTGCTTTGCAAAGGCTCTTTGATTTTCAAAAGCCTGTCAAACATTTCATACATGGAATTCCATCTCGTAGGGCAATCTTGTTTCGGTGTTAAAATAAGAAAGCCCATTTGCTTCTGAATATTGTGTAATTTCTCAAGTGCTGGAGGACTTCTTTTGAAAAATTCCACTATTGACTTCACTTTTGCCATTGTGTCTGTAATTAGTTCAAGGCTTGCTTCCACAATTAAGTTCAGTGTATGTGCAAAACAAGGTACATGCCACCATTTGCACATCATCACTGCCTTCACCATATTGGGTGCATTATCTGTAGTGCAAGCTACAATTTTATTAGTAATACCCCAAGTTGAAGTCACATTTTGTAATACACTGGAAATGTTTTTGCTGTATGTTTGTCATGGAATTTAAAACTAGATAACAAATATGACTTCAGATTGCAGTTTTCACCAATGAAGTGAGCAGTCACTGCAATATAATTGTCATTTTTCACAGATGTCCATCCATCAGTTGTAATGCAGATGTAGGATGCAGCTTGCACTGCAGATCTTACTCGCACTGGTGCGTTGTCGAACACTTGAGAGAGTATTCTGTGGGAGAGTGTTTCTCTACTGGGAGGTACATAGTTTTCATTTAATAAATAAGTCATTTTTCTAAACTCTACACTCTCAACTGCATTAAATGGAAGGTATTCTTTAACAACAAGTCTTAAAATCTGTTCGTCTATTTTGGCTTGTTTGGATGATGGCACTGGTCTTGTAATCTTTGTTTCTCTACCACACCTACCCAGAAGTGAACTGGTGGAAGTGCTGGGTATTTCTTGCACAGATTTTTCATCTTTTCATCTTGACGCACAGGCACTGAAATAGCAGATTCCTGAACAGTTACTGTGGAAACTGAACTGGCTTCGTCACTGCCCAGATTCATAAAAACTGATTTGGAACGAGTTTCACTTAAATTAACTGTTGGATGCTTATGTCGCAATTGTCTGTTTAAGCAAGAAGTTGAACTACTTTTAAACTACAACACTGCCGAGCACAAGTTACATTTAATGTTCTCAGGATTTATCTCCATAAAATAAGCCCACACCGGGCTTCGTAATGCCATAGCTGCAGAGAGAGGAACCAACAAAAACGGTACTGGAGGCGGGAACAAACTGCAGAAACAACGGCTAAGCTACTGGGACTCCAAATTTCGTTAGTATGGATAGTATATAGCCGGCCTGCTAATGTCTATGCACACAAAAGAAATCATTGTGGAGGATAGGCACATTGACTATAGACTCATGAATAAAGCCACATAATTCGAAAAAATAACAAAATATAAGAGAAAATAATTTTTGTCCCTCAAGGTGTTTCAAATCATTACTGTAAATCCACCATGCTTCCCAGCCCTTCCCATTCACCATCACATCATCAATGATCCGTCAATCACATTGCTTGAAAGTTCATCCAATTTACGTATATTTCTAAAAACTGCCACTCTACGTCTTTTTTAATTCAAAATGTTGTAGGATTACTTGCGTTTTTTAATGTGATTACTGTACATGAACAGAGAAGCATATATTATAGGAGGATGTGTAATGTAACTGAATGTTTTTCACACTTTTATTACTTTTAATGCGAATAGCGTGCTTTATTTTATTGTTTGTTAGTGTTTATAAAGCATATATTACGCCATTTCGGAATAGAGCAGTCAATTAGAAACGAAGCTTTATTTTCGAAAATCTTAAGCTTCATGCTGGTGTGTGTCAAAAAGATTTTGACGCTCTTGAAAGAGTTTGATGAAGTAGTATATTAAACGTATTTCCGTATCTGTGCCGTGCCAGAATCTCGTCCGAGACAAAGCGAAATGAAACATCACTGTTTCGGTACAATTAGTCCGTTCCAAGCACAAGTGGACTGAAACAGCGTTATTGTGAAACAACGATACAGTTTCTGTGGCTGGCTCGAGATCGAATCTGGTCCCTTCATCCGACACAGAGTGGAATGAAACACTACTGTTTCGAAACAGTGAAGCATAGCAGTTTCGAAACAGTGAAACAGTTCCACGTATCGATACACTGTATCGAAACACAGAAACAGTGGCCAAGTCTACCACGCAGTCTTTCCTCATTGATCAAGTGCACAGTCCTCTCTTATGAAGGTACGGCTGCACTCATGAATCTTAATTCAGGGTCGGCTTCTGATGAGGAAAAAGACATGCTGTTGTTATACAGCACTTCAAAACAGAACTAATCAGATTGGAAAAGCGCCACACGAACAAGTGAAACACTCGTGGCGAATTTGCTTTGATAACAAGAGTTTTTTGATAAGCAGTTCGGGAAGTACTACCGTTTAGACTGGAGTCGATGCCACGAGGTTCACAAGAATGCGCGGAAATCTATATTTTCCGAATGCTGTAGTGACCAAAACCCATTGGGAGTGAAGGAAAACCCTCTGTGTTCTTGAGTTTTACTGAAATTCAAAGTAAAGACGTAAGCAAGAGTTACATAGGTTACTTTGGAAAATTAAATAGGGAAACTGCTGTTAGTATTCGTGAGTTACGTGTATGAGTCAACAGCTGCAATTGAAGACACGCCCATTTCATTATTAAACGTATCAAAAACGCACTGCTGCCATCCGACGTATACAGTGGATATGGATCACTTGATGAGTCGTAACTCTGATGTAGTTCGAATTCATGAGCCGGTGTTGTGTGAATTTCTAGGAGAGATGCCACAAAGTGCGAAATAGCCACAAATATTTTACCTCAGACGAAATGTTGACTTGGTGGCATATTTTTAGTTGCTTGTTAAAAAAATAGTTCAAATGGCTCTGAGCACTATGGGACTCAACTTCTGAGCTCATCAGTCCCCTAGAACTTAGAGCTACTTAAACCTAACTAACCTAAGGACATCGCACACATCCATGCCCGAGGCAGGATTCGAACCTGCGACCGTACCGGTCGCGCGGTTCCAGACTGTAGCGCCTAGAACCGCTCCGCCACCCCGGCCGGCAGTTGCTTGTTACATCGACATGAAGAAATGGCAGAGTGGGTCACTGCCACATTTTGAGTCTTTAGTCTTTTTACGTTCAATCGCTCTTTCGTTTGCCCTTTGCCCACGCTGCACTATGGAATATTGTACAAGCTTGGAAATCTCAAGTTTTTTTTTAATTTTTTTTTATTCTTTACAACATCTCTGCTTGTCGAATGAGGAAATGTCTGCTTCTGCAGGACCCTTATTTTCAGATGTAATTCCTCGTAACTATCAGTATTTCCATTAATTTTGCTTTCGTTGTTCTCATTCTGGGACACCACCCCAGGTAGCACGTGTGGTGTTCGCGCAGTAAACTGTGCCGGGCACTGCTCGGCGCAGGGGGGAAGTAAGCAGTGTGCTGTGCTGCTCTACCTGCCCTGCACCTCAACTTCAGCTGTTCTATTTACACTCCTGACTCATAAAAACCTTCTCTGCGTTGCCCTGTTCTGCCCTTCGTCGGCTGTGTCCCGATATGCGCCTGACGTTACACACTATGCGACATCCGACGCCAGTTCTGTATTGGGCAGCAGTTTACCTCGGAATCCAGGTATTGGCTTGTGCACCAGTGGTACGTAGAAAGCCCAGTTCCTGCAGTGTAGACACACACCTACGACCTGGCTGCAATGAAATGCCCTGTATCGCAAGTGTTCCATACCCTGCCATCGACTGTGACGCCAACAGCGTGGGCTTATGACGACTGAATCACGTGACACGCAGAACTATGCCATTTTCTGTGGAGGCAAGAGTGTTCTCTCAAACGGATCAGCTATATCCATTTCAGCTGCTAATGAGTGTTATCTTTACACAAATTTCACTTAATGCCCAAGTGCGAATGTTTGTTTGGTGGTCACATAAAATATTGCCTATCCTTATTACTAAACTAAAGACGATTACATTTCTTCTGTATATAACCCCTGCGAACTCCAAATCCCCAACTGCCATGGTCTACAGCTCTAAACCACGAACCCTCGGTTATTTGTACTTAATGTGGCGTTGGCTGTTTTATTCAGTGGTTTGCTATTTAACTAATTTGTAAATGAAAATGATAATCTTATTTTATTACATTGAGAAATTACTAAATAAATTTTCTCCCGGCTAAAGATTTGGTCAAGTTGCTAAAGAACTCCGAGTTAACGTCGTGTTAAAGCTTTCTCTGTAAGTTGTGTAAGTGTCACTAAATCACAGTTCATACAACAGATTCTATACAACTATGGATTATGATGGAAACAGTTATGTTCAGCAAAATGATCATTAAAACCACCGTATATCAGCCGCGCACAACATTGACGTATGTTACCTGAAACGATATTCTTCGCAACTCGTGCGTTATTAATTTCGGCTCCATACATCAGCTAGAAAAGTTTGTTATAACGATCGTGCTATGAGCACTGCTTTTAAAGAACCAATCTGATTCGAATTATTTTCATTAAAATGAGTTCGGAACCACCGGTGCACATTTATTTTTACACATTTGTATTACGTTCGGCATTTATGTCTGAAGAGTTGCGTAATTTGAATTTGCCCATGAGATAATTGTTAACATGGCGGCAGACAATTGATAGAGACTTTCTATTGTTAGACCAAATAAGTAAGTATTTGAAATGCTTATTAAACTATATAAACTCTACTTTCGTATTATGCACTATTTAGACTTCATCAAGGAAAACATTTGATTTGTTTCTAAGGAAAACACAGACAAAACCGCGATACAAATCGCTATCATCAATGGTTGCGCTCGTTGCAGCGGAAAGAAATAATTAACACTGATAATGCTTACTGAGAGAGGAATTAAAGTTACAAATAATTATTCACTCATATTTATAATGATAATGAACTCTATTTTCAAGTAATAATTAACAAATAATTACAATTTCTTAACAGACCTCAGTTTGATATGCGTCCGCAACCTACAAAAGCCAACCAACAAAAGGTAAAAACAAAGGAAGACAAACGCAGATCATAAAAGGAATTTACAATTATCATTGTCTTTGTATGATACACATCGATATGTCCAATTACATCATAGAATATTATATAAATAATTAATATTTATCATCGTTTTCAATATTTTTTCATATGTCGAATAGATAATGTTTATAACTGTTAGAGGCATAATTTCCTCTCGTCGCACTGTAGCTAAAATTTATCTCGTGGATGTTACATTAATCAATGAAAATTAACGTCATTCCGTGAATACGAGTTATGAACACTTTGGACATGTGGTTAACAGAGCTGTATCTATGTTACAAAAGTGGCACACGTTAGTAGATTCCCTGCAGAAAAGAAATACTATAAAAGATTGAAAGACTTTCAAATTCAAACCGCAAGTCCCCACAGAAAATTATTTTTCTTTTACATATGGAGATTCTCTCGCAAAGTAGGGTCTCTCTCTCTGTAGTGTTGTACTTAAGTGTATGCTACGAGAACCCGTTTTTTCCTTGTGCTTCAATTAGTATTTTGTGTACTTGATCTATAATGATCACCATTAGTGTGAGTAGACGAACATTCATCGTAATAGGCCCCAGACATGAAGCTGGTATATGTATGTCCCAGCAACTGCTGTTGAGGATTTGACGCTTGGGAGCACGGTATATGCGTCACGCGTATGAGAGACCAGGCACCGTACGATTGCCAGCAATAAACTGATTTAATGTTATGCGTGGCAGTATCCGCTTCGTGGAACCGACGAAAGTCACAACTTTTCGGCTGTCCTTTTTCCTCCATATATATTTAACTTAACTGATTTATGATAGTCAGTTTTTGTCGTATTATTAAACCTTATCTGATGTTTAATAAATGAGCGTAATGGAAAGTAATAAGGTACCACATCTATATTAATAACCTAATAATATTCAGCACCATAAATTCTCTGATGTCGGCGGACCACGAGAAAAAATTAGAGGGTTCTATCATCAGTGCAATAATTCACTTTACCAAATTACCATTTGTCTTTTATAAATGAAAATGTATGAAGCGTCTGACTCTTAATGCGCTGCAGGGATCTAGTAGGAGCATCTGTAAATACGACCGGTGAAATTGGTGGTAATAAACTACCCAAGCCATTCCCTGAGACACAGAGCGAGGATGTGTAACCATGCAGGAGAGTGGCATTACTTTCCTGGGCACGTTCTGATGGAAGTATTGCGCCGTTACATTCTTCCGGTCTATAATGAATTTTAGATATGTATCCCGGTCGGACATTTGTACAGTCAAGTGTTGTGTTTCTACGGTTACGAATGATTATCAGGATGCCGCTTGAGAGGCTCTCAATGCCGCCACGTGGCTATCTCTTTTCAACTAGCATAACTGAACGTGTTAGGCAACGGCCTTGCCACAGTGGATACACCGGTTCCCGTGAGATCACCGAAGTTAAGCGCTGTCGGGCGTGGCCGGCGCTTGGATGGGTCACCATCCCGCCGCCACGTGCTGTTGCCATTTTTCGGGGTGCACTCAGCCTCGTGATGCCAATTGAGGAGCTACTCGACCGAATAGTAGCGGCTCCGGTCAAAGAAAACCGTCATAACGACCGGGAGAGCGGTGTGCTGACCCCATGCCCCTCCTATCCGCATCCTCACCTGAGGATGATACGGCGGTCGGATGGTCCCGATGGGTCGCTTGCGGCCTGTAGACGGAGTTAGTTTATAACTGAACGTGTTGGTGCAGTCGTAAGGCACTGGATCACTACCTGGGAGGGCAGCGTTCGAACCCTGGCACGGGTCCCACACATTTACTTTTTCCTCGCTTGCCCAAAATTTACTAAGGCAAATCATTGCACAGTTCCTTAAAAAAGGGAATGGCCATTTTCCGTTCTCTTCCTTTCCCTGTCCAAGTAAGTTGTCCATCTCTGATCCTCCTTCATTTGAATAGCGTCTGATGGGCATACTGTCATGTCCCGGCACAGCCTCACTACACCAGAATGAAGTAAGTGTGAATTGCGTAGCGCAATCGGGACGTTAACGACAATGGGTTAGTTATAAATTGCTGTCAACCTTTATATCGGAGATGAGAGGGACAGAATCTCCTTGGTTTGAAGCAAATAAGTTTCCTGAAATTAGGTTACAGAATTGCAATAGGCAGAAAAGATTGGTTAGTTTCTATCAAGTTTATTCTCACATATACTTATGTGAGGTATTGGACCATAAACCCCTTAGTAAGATTCAGTCTATTTATTCGGACTTGCTACTTCAAAGCTATTTGCCGGTACATATAAGAAACAAGTACAAAGCAATCACTTGTTCTTGGTTAGTACTTAAATCTCTCTAAGTAATTGAGACAAAGACTGTCAGCCTCTGTTCAACACTATTCCAATGAAACTCTAAAATCGTACTTGACCTGCAGTTCCTGAGTGTCCACCAGAGTCTATTACCGTCTTCTCGTAGTTGATATAATTATCAGCTGTATCGGCTGCTATGGGCCTACTCGGCCCCGCTTGCGTCTCGCTGCGGAATCTCCCAACTTCCGGCACTGGTTCTGAATCTGCATCTGAATCTCTGCCTCTAGCTATTCCGCTGCCTGGCCTTTTATTTCGTTTCTCATGTACTTGTGTGCGCACGAGTTAATTTGTTTCACACGACCCTTTCATTTCTAAGTGATCGGATTGCACAAGAATTCCTATGGTTCCACACGACACTCTCGTTTCTAATTGGTCGGCTTGCGCAAGAATGCCTTCGGTTCCACACGACACTTTCGTTTCTAGCTGCACACGACTTAATTTGGTTCCACACGAGTCTTTTTCGCACGTGACTGACACTCCCTCTTGCTGTATTATCGCCCTGGTGTTTGCGTCTTCCATTGTGCGAGTTTGATTCATGCTGATGCATCTGGCAGGAAGTCAAACACTAAGTTATTCGATCAACAATCCATAGTTGGCAGCCTCCGCCGCTTATCTTGTCCCTACGTCCTGGTGGACTGTTTCTTAATGTCGACTGGCTGTTTGCCTATGGAGCCTGGACTCTTATTATGGTCACAAAAGCAAGAATAAAAATTAA
Organism: Schistocerca nitens; assembly: GCF_023898315.1. Lineage (NCBI taxonomy): Eukaryota > Metazoa > Arthropoda > Insecta > Orthoptera > Acrididae > Schistocerca > Schistocerca nitens. The sequence continues at coordinate 155,260,642 of NC_064618.1, read as the reverse complement.
AATTTTCTATGGTCACAACAATACCACAATAGAAAGTGTTGCACGCCCTCACTACGTGATACACAGTGGAGTGGCTCGGCATTTTTCCTCAGGCAGGGATGCATAGTATGGTATTTGAATATTATATGCTACCTCTTATCTTCATCTTGTTGCCCAAATATTGGTTGAGGAAATTTGAAGGACATTATCTGCACAGAGCGTCCCTGTAACAGTGACTGTAATAGGTATCAGCTACGGAAACGGGTAAGAAACTATTATATGTGGAAACTATCAGTAGAGAGAAGTTTATGATTGGAAACAGACAAAACACTGGTGTAATATTCTACATTATTTATTATTTATTTCACAAACTGGTTTTCGACTTTTACGCCATCATCAGGTACAAACATAAATATGTGGTAAATCATTTATGTTATTCTTGTTACCTTACGCAAGTTTAAAACTGCAGCGACTGTTATATTGACTTGTAAATATTAGATTTCAGCTATCAGTCGTCCTTTGGAATTTTTATTGGCAGATCTAGATTTCGGCTAGAAACTAGCCATTCTCAATGCACTATCATTTTTGATCAATGCATGTAACGCCTGTTGGTCGGGCTTCACCCACAGTTCATTGAATGAGATAGTGCATTGAGAATGGCTAGTTTCTAGCTGAAATCTAGATCTGCCAATAAAAATTCCAAAGGATGACTGATAGCTGAAATCTATTATTTACAAGTCGCTAGTAATTCTTGTTAGTACTATTACTATTACTCCGCCATCATCTGATCTTTTGTAACTTTATTAGATGTACATGCTCTATGCAACATTGAAAAAAAAAGCATGTACGTCTAATAATGTTACAAGATACGATGATGACAGTGCAGATCTATCGAAGCCAGTAATAGTAAGAAAAGGAATTTATTACTGTCGATCTTGGCAAACTTAAATCTTCTGGAATAATGTATCTTGTTACCTTACTTGTTTGGAGAGTAATAATTTTTAGCAATATTAAAGTTTAAAAAACGTCTTTTGGCCTATAAATGTAGTGCCTAGTTATTTATTTCAGTTTAATAGTTTCTTCTTCTGCGGATCATTAACGCTGACTGGCGTCCGAGCGGGAAAAGTATCCAAGGCGTTTGCCTCAACGACAGTCAATTACTTCCGTAAAACATACATAAAAACAAATGAATCTGACTTTCAAACCCTTTTATATACAAAGCTATCATTCACCATTCCATCCCCCCGCAACACTTTTCAATTAATAAAGTTCTATTATTTAAAACAGTCTCTGTTCCATTATATTTGGCCTAATACAGAAGTACGGAAAACTGGTCACTAAGAACCACTTCCACTGTACACCCCCCCCCCCTCCCCCGTTCCCTTCTTCACCCTTCCTATGCGGCCAGAGGTGTCGCCCTATAGTGTCAATATTGGTTCTTAAACAAAAAAGTTTGCCGAGCACTGCTCTAAAATGTTTATCAAATGCATTAGCCAATATTGCAGGCAAACAGGGAGCCTAGTCTGGCTGTAGCCCTCATGCATTCTAGAAAATATACTGTTGAACACATGAACTCCGTCCGCTTGATCGTTCCAGATGTGCCGACCGACAAGTGAATCATCTCCATCCAAAAAGCAGTCGTCGGACGCCTACATGGAGGAGCGTGACGTCAGCACATAGAGCTCCCCGCCTTAGTCAGTTTTCGTGACTGGGAGCTGCTACTTCTCAATCAAGTATCTCCTCAGCTGGCCTCACAAGGGCTGAGGGCACACCACTTGCCACAGAGCGCGGCAGAACAAGACGGTCACCCAGCCAAGTGCTAACCACGCCCGATGGTGCTTAACTTCAGTGAACTGAAGGGAATATTAGTATCCAGCGCGGCAAGGTCTTTAGAGTTTAGCACAAAGAGCACTTTGGATTTTTTTAACATAGAGACCATGCACTGTCCGGAAATGAAATGCACTTATATACTTCTGTTACAATCAGCTTTCCAAATTTCTGTGTGTCTTAAAATAATAAATAACACCCATGAGTACAACCCCATCCCTTGGATTTTGTTACTGTAATTCGCGTATTATTATTTAATATTTAATTTTTGACAGAAACTTAGTAATTGTTTCGGAATACTTTATTTGGTACAATTAAGAATACTTTACCTGCTACAATTAATTTAGCCCAGAATAAAATTAATTTTCTACAACTCAATGCCATTATAAATTCCTGTCATTAAGATCCTAAAATTGTAGCATCGAATCTATCATTTTTATTGATTTCCATTGCAGTGCTTAGGTGTATTGCTTATAATTAATAAATGCTACCAGAGCCAACCATTTCAGATCGTGTAATATTCACTGTCAAAAGTAAAGTGTGTTTCAGCTCTGAAGATAAATACCTCGATTCAGTCAAGACACAATATTACACCATTAATCGGTCGCACCAAGAAAATCTAATAGACCACATCAAGACCAATTGGTAACTGCGACATGCACCAACCAGTTGCAGAGAATAAAAACAACAGTTGTAGAGACGTGGCATACAGATCAAGAGATCTGAATCTCCGATACTTAGTGTATCAGGGAATTGCAACCCCAGCACTAAGTTCTGGCGATAACTGTCTTGCAGACGTCATTGACTTTCGTTGTGCTATGAAGACCAGGTATCAGTTCTTTCAAATTTGCTTTATCAAGAGTTCAAGGAATATACTCTGTAAAACTTAACTTAGTCTTCGTGTTTGTTACATAACGTGGCAAACTTTATCAGGCTACGGTGACATAATGTGTGCAGCGAATAGAGTTACGTTATCTGCATATCACATGCCTTTTCCAAACTTTACTGTGCAGTGCCAGTTGTTGATAGTGATTTATTATCATTATTTTCTCGCATAGCATAGTAATTAACAGTTCTGTTCAAAACGATCTTAGGAATGATAGCTATCACCAATATTTTAGTTAAATGATAGCGGGTGGACACGTCGTTCCGATAAATATTTATTGCAAATCATGTCGGTATAAATTTTATTGGAATCAACAATCATGAAACTCGTTGAGTGCATGGAAACGAAATTTTTCCAATGACTACAGCCTCCAGCTGCACTAGAGCGACACTAGCAACGTAAGCGATAACTTCATTTTCATTGGAGGACAGAAACGGGATTAATACCTGCATTTGTGAAGTGGCCCATTAGTTTATTAAAGAATAAGTTAGTTTACTTTTATACTGTGTTCTTACTTTGCCATTTTGACGAACTGGCCGAAGAAAAGATAGACCACAGAAGAGACAAACGAAAGTATTATGTAAAAAGCAGTGCGCCGCGAACTTAAATACCGAACGTGTTAATGAGACTCGGTTTTCAGTCTGTGTGACTCACAATTATTAAAGTGATGAACATATGGTGACTCGCGTAACCTTTGATTTTCCTGATTTTTGAAACGAAGAACAATACACATGTTCCACTTCTGAAAATTCATGGATTGAAGCGAAAAACCAATTTCTAGGATGTCGTGCTCGTCGTGAAATCAGCGCGCTTGGTAGCGGGAATACAAAGTGTAGCAGGAATTAAATTTCCAGACGAGTCAGTGGAATGTATAATTAATAATAATGGTGACAACGAAATGAAATAACAATCTAGTTTGTGGAAACAAATTTGTATTTACAAGAATTCAGTTTCCCATCGTGCGTGTGAATCAATAAAAACTGATGGTAACAAGAAATATCTTGAAAACACTGCAGACAACACGAATTCTAAGCATTTAGAAACTATTGTTAGAATACACATATGCATGCGTCACTCTACGGAAACTGCCACATTGAAAGTGAGTTCTCTGTGAATCTTATTCCAACTAAAGCACTGGCACTCACCCGTACAGGAATTGGGGGATGGAGGGGGGGGGGGCTCGAAAATACGAAACACTACAAATATCATAGCTTTCCATGCGCAGGAAGGAAAAGCTTTGGATTCAAAATAGTTTCCAATCATCTCTGAATGGATAAATACAGGTGCCGTGAGGTTATCAGGGGAATCTTATACTATCCTTCCCCCTAAATAGTGGCAAGTTCCGGTACTGATGTTGGAGGTCGGTAGCGGTCAAGCACACCTCTCAACAAAGTAGTGTACCAAGTCTCAATAATGTTGAGGTGTGATGACTGTGAGGGGCAGGGAGATGCGACAACTCATCTCCGTCCATACAGAACCAATCCCGGACGGTGCGAGCTGTGTAAACAGGGGCCTTGTCCTGTTGAAACACAGCTTCAGTATTGAGGAACAAATATTGTACGATGGGATGGCCCTGATCAGCTAAAATGTCACAAAATCCCTGGTAGTAATGCGACTTGCAGAGCAACCAAGGGGCCTATTCAGTATTCCGACATGGCAGTTTAAATCACCGCCATGTTTCACTCTCAGGACGTAAACTCGGCCACAAGTTGGAAATAATGTGAAACAAGATTCGTCGGACACAAATGACTTTATTCCGATGCTCCACGGGCTATATTTTTTGGTATTTGCACCGCACTTCCCTGTTTCGGGCATTTGCATCACTGATGAGTGATTTTGGAATTCCACCTAGCCCTGCAATATTTCCGTCACTTCCACCATGATCCCCATTTATTCCAACGAATCCTTCCTGAGTTCAACAAACTACTTCGTTCATGTCTTTCCTCTCCCCTCTCCCCCTTTTCATGCTATTTTCATCATTCTACCCAAATTCATCGTCATCACACGTCTCCAAATATTACACTTCTCAGTCCCATTTCCCTCTGATATATACTTAGATTTTATGTTAGATGTAATGTTCTACGTGGAAATGGTGCATTACGACAAATACGCCTTGTAGCCTCAAGTAATTGTATGGTTATCTCTAGCGCTACATAAAGACAAGCTTTAGTTAAATGTTGTTACCAAAAATCTCGAAAAGTTCTCGACCGATTTACTTCAAATTCTTACACGTTACTGTAATAAACGTTAGGACGGACGTAGTCTAAGCACCTTTATGACCTATATATAGACAAGTCGTACTTTAACGTTGTTATAAAAAAAATCGAAAACTTCTAGATTTTTACACGATATTCTTGTATATATATATATATATATATATATATATATATATATATATATATATATATATATATATATATATATATGTGTGTGTGTGTGTGTGTGTGTGTGTGTGTGTGTGTGTGTTTGTGTGTGTGTGTGTGTGTGTGTATATAAAACCGACAAGCTACAAGGACGGATTCCTAAGTGGAAATGGAGGAAAAAAGGTGCGAAGAACATGTGCCCGGAAATGAATCGTTGCCACGGTAGATGGCAAGTTCCTATAGGCACGTGCTGTGTGCGTTGCAGGCTCGGTAATTGAAGCACCGTACTGTAACCAGCAGAATGGTCCGGTATTCATGTCGGGAACAAGCCGAGACGGTGTTTGTGTACGGCCAAGCAGATGTAAACAATCGAGAGGCAGCACAGCTATACCGATGCAAGTGCCCTCACAGACACCAATCACATCACACAACATCTCAAGCCCTTTCTGGAAGTTTGTGTTATCATGGGTCCTTCCAGACATATATAGATATATATCAGGGAAATGTCGTTAGCAAAATCTCGAAAAGCTCTTGACCTACTTACTTCAGATTTTTACACAATACCCTAATAAACATTGGGACAGCTGCTGACTACATATTTTTTTCAATGTGTTGTATATAAAATTATATGTAATGCTGTAGTTCTATATAACGACAGCTCAAAGTTTGATGTTGTTACGAAAAACATCCAAAAGTTCTTGACCAAACTACTTTAGATATTTACACTATACTCTCGTAAATGTTCGAACAGACATAGGCGATATATTCTTAATATATCCAGTGAAGAAATGTATACACTGTACAAAGTGGAAATATTGATAGTGAAACCCTTGAAAATTTCTTGACCAATTGAGTTCAAATTTTTACACAACCCTGTAGTAAAGTTTCAGACAGACATACACCGTACTGTAATAACCATGTGTTGATTAACGGTGCTAACGAAAGTCTCGAAATCTTCTAGACTCATTTATTTAAAATTTTTACATGATACTTTAATAAACATTCCGCCATACATATATATACATAGCAGCAAATATTTGATATATATATATATATATATATATATATATATATATATATATATATATATATATATATATATATATATATGGTAAATATCTCAAAATATTCTTGAGCAATATATTTCAGATTTGTACACGATATTCTACTAAACGTTCATATGGACATAACCTACATATTTTAATATATATGTGGTGTAAAAATATATGTCTAACGTGTAAAGGGGGAACTTAGCAAAAGTCCTGAAAATTCTTGACTGATTTATTTCAAATTTCGTATGTCTCTCTAATAAACAATTAGACAGCCATAAATTACATAGATTTTAACTTTTGTGAAATACAGATGTCTATATAATGCATAAAGGAGACACATTGGCAGCAAAAATTCGAAATAGTTCTTGACTTTTCACTTCAGATTTTTACACACAACTCTGTTAAATGTACAGATCGATGTAGGTCCATACTTCTGAAATACGTATTGTACAGGGTGATCAAAAAGTCAGTATAAATTTGAAAACTTAATAAACCACGGAATAATGTTGATAGAGAGGTAAAAATTGACACACGTGCTTGGAATGACATGGGGTTTTATTAGAACCAAAAAAAGTAACAAAATGTCCGACAGATGGCGCTGGACAGCAAAACTGCTACCGTGACGGATGAGAGGTACGCAGATATGTTAAGAATCGCATCATCCCCAGCCTGGCTGATAAACACCTGTAGGAACGTACGATGTCTATGCAGGATGGCGCTCCACCCCATATTGCTAGACGCGTGAAATATCTGTTGCGCGCGTCATGCTTGGCCTCCCAGGTCCCCAGACCTCAGTCCGTGCGATTATTGGCTTTGGGGTTACCTGAAGTCGCAAGTGTATCGTGATCGACCGACATCTCTAAGGATGCTGAAAGACAACATTCGACGCCAATGCCTCACCATAACTCCGAACATGCTTTACAGTGCTGTTCACAACATTATTCCTCGACTACAGCTATTGTTGAGAAATGATGGTGGACATATTGTGCATTTCCTGTAAAGAACATCATCTTTGCTTTGTCTTACTTTGTTACGCTATTATTGCTATTCTGATCAGATGAAGCGCCATCTGACGGACATTTTTTGAACGTTTGTATTTTTTTGGTTCTAATAAAACCCCATGTCATTCCAAGCATGTGTGTCAATTTGTTCGTCTCTATCTACATTATTCCGTGATTTATTCACTTTTCAAATTTATACTGACTTTTTGATCACCTGGTATATAAACATATATGTAATGTGTAAATAGGAGACATTTTTAGCTGAATTCTCGAAAATTTCTTTACTGATACTCTAATAAAATTTGGAGGGTCAGTAGACTACATCTTTTTTGAAATATAAATAATATATGAATATACGGAAAATATAATAAAAAATGATGTTAACAAAAATCTCAACGTCCTTCATCCATTTACTTCAAATTTTTCCACATTTCTCTAATAAACATTCAGATGAACACAGACTATATAGTTTTCAAACAACTTACAGCTTTCCTATTAAAACCTCTTGTAAGGAAGAAAAAGCTGTGTTGTGCTATGCCATAAAATTTGAAGTTTACTTTTCTTTCTCGCAGTCGAGTAATTAAGATATGTAGGCACTTAAACCATTAGGCAAATTGTTTCTCCTATATATGTTCTTTCCCCTTATTTATAATTCTGAACAAATTGTGTATACACAGCAATAAAGTTTTCCCTTTCTCCTTCACCACTGGTTTTAACAGAAAATAGGAAAGCTGTATTTATGGTTTACGGGCTTATAATTAATTAGAATATTAGCATGGAATATGAACAGTCTGAAACTTTGTAATTGTGCCTATTCATAGATTAAAACAGTGGGAAATGCTATCATTGAAGAAACTAACCTCACAGATCCAGCAGCCGGAAAGATCTTAATCATCCACCATGTACTAATGATACCTACCGACTTGCCCATTCATTTGAAGCGTCTTTAATTCTCAAAGAAGGTTTCCTTGGCAACACCAATAGTCCAGACAGAAAATCAGAGAGAGGGAGGGAAGAGGAGGTAGACAGAGAGAGAGGAGGAGATGAACATAGAGAGAGGGAATGACGAGTTATACAGAGCCACGGAGAAGAATATAGAGAAAGAGGGGAGTAAGAGAACGACAGAGAGGAAGAGGACGAGGTGATGGACCAAGAAAGCGGGAGGAGTAGGAAGAGATCGACAAAGTGAGGGGGCAGGAGGAGATGAACAGAGAGAGGAGAGAGATAGAGAGTAAGACGTTCATTCAATTCCCATTCATATTTAGCAGTTGTGGAGCGTTGAAGGCTTTGCTAGCGTAATTTGGTTTTAAGTTTTAGTTTTTTTTTTCTTTCCTTATTACCATTTGCTCAGAGTCATACAACCGTCCATGACATTTACATAGTGTCATTCTTAACCGTTGTTCTACTATGTACTTCCTTAGTTGTCACACAAAATTAGAGTATGAATAAGCGATTGATGTATGACACCATTACAAGCTACTCATAAACTTATTATACCATATTAATGACAATAAACAATGCATCATGCTTAACACCCGCAGGTCATATAAACGGTATACCTAGTGTGGTGTCACAGCCAGACACCACACGTCCTAGGTGGTAGTTTAAATCGGCCGCGGTCCTGTAGTACATGTCGGACCCGCGTGTCGCCACTGTGTGATCGCAAACCTAGCGCCACCACAAGGCAGGTCTCGAGAGACTGACTCGAACTCATCCCAGTTGTACGGACGACATAGCTAGCGACTAGACGTACGAAGCCTTTCTCTCTCATTAGCCGAGAGACAGAATAGCCTTCAGCTAAGTTAATGGCTACGAACTAACAAGGCGCCATTAGCCTTACAGTGATTGTAATTTGAGTCTCACTTGTGTTCACCATAGAGATGTACAAGAAGACATTAAAGATAAGTAAATGAGAATCTCCGTTCTTTTCTTCATAGCATTAATTACGTATCCTGTTCCAGTACTTCACGCCCGTCTGCGTTAGTCATAGCGTGCCTTAAGCCACCTCTATCTACAAGGTGTTGGCCCAGCTGCCGACACATCACCTAGACAGTTAGATCTCACATATTTAAGTGGTTGAAAATCACATTAAAGAGCAGTTCAATCTTTTAGCTATACAACAACGCTGCAACTTTTGCTCGGATAAATTATTTTTGTTGTGTCTTTTATCTGGTAAAAGAAAACAGCAGATGCTTCACGTCACCTTCTTCATTGCATAAATCACGAAATGGAGATTCATGAAATCCTATGCGGAACAGCAAGTTTTAAATTGTGTCTCACGTTTTAATAGTGAAGTTTGATGTCCGCCCCGATAGTTGATGGTCAGCGTGACGGATTACGGTCCTACGGGCCCGGGTTCGACTCCCGGCTGGGTCGGAGATTTTCTCCGCTCAGGGACTGGGTGTTGCGTTGTCTTTATCATCATTTCATCCTCATGCGGCGCGCAGGTCGCCCAATGTGGTGTCGAATGTAATAAGACCTGCACCAAGGCGGCCAATGACGCCAAACGCTCATTTCCATAGTGATGTTTGATAAATGCCTCATTATGGTTCATAATTGTACCTAAAATCTGGGTGACAACACGTGAAGCTCTTAGGTATGTAATCCTACATTCTGTCTGGTCATATGGACTTTTCCTGCAACCAATAAAACAGAAACCAACAAAGGGAACGGATTCTGACTGTAGCGCCGTCGGTGCTCACGGCTCCCAGCTACAACAGTGGCAGCAGCGCCGCCTCCTGCTCTGATAGCACAGTGACAGCGCACCGGACGCGATCGGCTGGCGCTTCCTTTGGCTTACGGCTCGCCGAGTCGGCAGCCGGGGATCAATAGGGAGGCCTCCGCCTCCACATCCCTCCCTAAGCAGCCGCGCACTCCCCCCGCGTCGCCAGCTTAAGTGGAGCACCCGGCGCCGCTAAGTGCGACGCACCTATCCACTTAGCCCCTACCTAAACCGATCAGCCCAGTAGACAGGTAACGCCGACAGATACCGAGTCGTCTGTACAGGAGGAGAGTCAGGGTGCCGATACGCGCGTAGCGTAAACAGTCGTGTCGGAAACACTCCTGGCATTTCGGCTTCGCGGAACAAAAATTGCTATCACCGTCTAAAGACAACCCTATAATAATAATTGAAACAATTTTGGACGGTGAAAAAGTTTTAGTGCCTGGGGAGAAAGCATGTAGGTATTCCACTCCAATTCCATAATGAACTTCCACTTAACATTTATCAAGCAGAATTGGTACTTCTTTGCTAACCGTAATAGTCTTACAATAAATCCCATTAAAGAGAAAGTAAAAGAAAAAATTGTTAATTATGTTTTTCAAATAAATATTAAGTGAAACTTCCTGGCAGATTAAAACTGTGTGCCCGACCGAGACTCGAACTCAGGACCTTTGCCTTTCGCGGGCAAGTGCTCTACCAACTGAGCTACCGAAGCACGACTCACACCCGGTACTTACAGCTTTACTTCTGCCAGTATCTCGTCTCCTACCTTCCAAACTTTACAGAGGCTCTCCTGCGAACCTTGCAGAACTAGCACTCTGCAGGTGCATAGTCTCTGTTTACTAATGGAGCGATACACCTGGAGTGACTACACTGATAAGGTTGGTGCGTACTATGTAGCGCACCACAACGGACGAGCTGCACAACGGGTTTATCAACAACAATTTCCTAATCGCCATATCCCGCATCATACGACCTTTGCTGCTGTACACCAACGTCTGCATGAGACCGGGTCATTTAGCAGCTTACCTGAACAGGGACGCCGTCGTATGGTAAGAAAACTGCAATTTGAGGAAGCTGTCTTGCAGCATGTGGAGCGGGATCCTTCAATCAGCACTCGTGCAATTGCACGTAACATGGGAACGAAACAGACGAATGTAAGAACAGTCCTTCGAGAGCAGTTGCTACGTCCATTTCATTTACAGCGTGTCCGCGACCTGGAACCAGTTGATTATCCACTCAGAGCACCGTTTTCGCAGTGGAACCCTGGAACAGTATGAAATGCATCCTGCTTTTCCATCCTCTGTGTTGTTTACCGATGAAGCAACGTGATGGAGTCTTCAACATGCACAATTCGCATGTTTGGAGCGAGGATAACCCACATGCCACAGTTAGTAACGCTCATCAAGTTAATGTGAGTCGATGTTGTTGGGGACTATTTAATTGGGCCGTATCTGATACCTAGGCCATTAAATGGCAGGCACTGTTACAATTTTCCCGCCAGAGCATTGCCAGAATTGCTGGAAGATGTCCCACTCCCTACAAGACAATGCATGTGGTTCCAACATGACGGGGCGCAGGCAAATTTCAGTGGTCGTGTGCGTCGATTCGTGGACCGACGGTTCCCATAAACGTGGATTAGCAGAGGTTGTTCTGTACCATGGCCTGCTCGATCCACAGATATGTCCCCTCTGGACATTTTTGTGTGGGGAGAGATGCGCAACCTTGTTTACGCATCTCCTGTTGCATCAGAAGAGGATCTGGTTGCCCGGATAGTAGGAGCAGTAGGAACAATTCAGAATACTCCTGGGGTTTTTGCCCGTGTCAGACAGAACATGACCCGACGTTGTAACCTTTGTTTACGTGTGAATGGAGACATTTTTGAAAATGTACTGTAATTGAAATAGGGTTGTGTTAATTTGTTGCCTCTTGGTCATAAAAAAGTGGAAAAGTGTTTGTTGGTTTAATTAATTTTCCGCCAGAGAAATCTTCCTCTACCGGTTTAAATACTCCTCATAGGAAAAAACGACATTAGGGAAAAATATTTGTTTTGATGTCGCCTACAACCTCCCAGAGTTTGTCGGTTTAAATACTTTTCACCCTGTAGTGTCATATCAACGAGTGATGTCGCGCATGATACCAACAACTGATGTAGTACAGGAAGGGGCGTCAGTAACGAGATTGTACACATCGATGAAAACTTAATCCAGAAAGATTTGCTCAAACAATTAAAATCATATCCTTTTGCTTCTCTTATCTCTCTAAAATCGCGACATCAACATGGAGTTGTCCGACATAAATGGAAGTTGGTAGAGGTGCTTCTACATCTGAAAGATGACGTCTATTCAAATTTTGCGCAAGTCACGCAAGAATGGTGCTAGTGGCACCATTATGAGAATGCAAATTAGGTTTGCTTTAAATACACGCTGTAACAGTCGTGACCCCAAACCACCGTAATTTGCGACTTCCGTGGTGTCAAACGAGAGCTTATTGCAGGGCAGGTTGTAACTCTGTGGTGTTTGCTGACGAAAGTTGGTTCTGCCCCGCTGCCAGTGACGGTTGTGTGTTGGTTAGGAGGAGGCCAGTTAAGGACCTGCAAAAAACCTCTGTACGTGCTTTACACTAGACCTACACCTGTAGTTATGGCCGCTGGTACGATTTCGTATGACAACATGAGGACTCTCATTGTTACCCAGGCACCCTTGCTGCAAATATGTACGACTCTCTGGTGATTTGACCTATAGTATTGCCATTCAGTAACTGCATTCCAGGGCTAGTATTTTAACCTAGCATTCACCTCTCAACGTTGTGGTCATTCGGCAGAGGCTAACGTGGCTCGGATTCCTTCCTAAATTATACGTCTCATTTTGCCAGACTTGAATCATATACTCATGCTCATAAATTAAGGATAACTGCAGAATGTGGTGCTACACAAGGTCGCACTCCACAAAACTGGCGCTGATAGCATAGGCACATACGGAACACACACGACACAGATCTGTAAGTCCACGATATTGGTGATAAGTTAAGAAAACCGTCCCGAAACACATGTGCTACAAAACTCAAGTGTTTCCTGCGCACGTACCCGGACGTCAATATGGGATATGATCACCATGCACGCCTACACACGCCGCACACGCACAACGGGTTAGCATACTCTGGATCAGGTGGTCGACCAGCTGCTAGGGTGTGGCCTCCCATTTTTGCAGCAGTGCCAGTCGGAGCTCCAGAAGAGTCCTAGGGGTTTGAAGACGTGCAGCGATACGTCGACCGAAAGTACCCCAGACATGCTCAATGGGGTTTAGGTCTGGTGAACAGGCAGGCCACTCCATTCGCCTGATATCTTTCACGGTATTCCTCCACGATGGCAGCTCGGTGGGGCCTTGTGATATCATCAATCTGGAGGAAGGTGGGACCCAGTGCACCCCTGACAAGGGGGACATACTGGTGCAAAATGCCGTCCCGATACACCTGACCTGTTACAGTTCCTCTGTCAAAGACATTCAGGGGTGTACAGGCACCAATCATAATCTCACCCCACACCATCAAACCACGACCTCCATACTGGTCCCTTTCAAGGACATTAAGGGGTTGGTATCTGGGTCGTGGTTCACGCCAAATGAAAACCCGGCGAGAATCACTGTTCAGACTATACCCGGACTCGTCCGTGAACATAATCTGGGACCACTGTTCCAATGACCATGTACTGCGTTCTTGACACCACGCTTTTAGGGCTCTCCTGTGACCGGGGGTCAGTGGAATACACCGTACAGTTCTCCAGGTGAATAAACCATGTCTGTTCAGTCGTCTGTAGACTGTGTGTCTGGTGAAAACTGTTCCAGCGGCTGCGCTAAGGTCCAGAGTAAGGCTACCCGCAGTATTCCGTGGCCGTCTGCGGGCACTGACGGTGAAATATCGGTCTTCTTGTGGTGTTGTACACTGTGGACGTCCCGTACTGTAGCGCCTGGACACGTTATCTGTCTGCTGGAATCGTTGCCGTTATCTTGGGATCACACTTTGTGACTCACGGAGGGTCCGTGCTACGACCTGCTGTGTTTGACTAGCCTCCAGTCGCCCTAGTATTCTACCCCTCATAACGTCATCAATATGTGTTCTTTGAGCCATTTTCAACACTCAGTCACCATTAGCACGTCTGAAAACGTCTGCACACTTACTGGCTGCACCATACTCTGACTTGCACAAACACACCTCTGTGTATGTGGACTGCTGCCAGCGCCACCGTGCGACGACCGCAAGTCAAATGCACCGCATGGTCATACCCCGAGGTGATTTAAAGCCGCAAACCGCCCACCACAGCGTTGTTTCACCATGTATCAGCATTATCCTTAATTTATGAGCATGAGTGTAGTTGGGTTTAGTGATCTAGCGATAACGTGTGGTCGAATCCAATCTCTCACGAAATGGGTTGTTTGTTTGTAAGAATAATTTCACAGTAAGTGCTCAAAAATAACGCCGCCCATTAGATGCACTTGTATATCCACAAATGGAATTATTAGACACATCTGTTTCCGATGTAATCTGCTGACACGCATTGGTGATACGTAGCATCACGTTATCGCGTTTCATTGAGACTTTATTACAAACTTCACTCTTCAAGTAACGCCACAAAGAAAAGATAGGAGAAGTAAGATCTGACTCGCAGGCGAAGACATTTAGACCCCCTGTTCCGATCCACCGACGATTGTACGCGCTATCTAATGTGTGCTGCTGCGCAATAATGTGCAGGACAACTATTATGTTGAAATCAAAATGTTTGTCTCAAGTTCAAGTGAAAAATGGTTCAAATGGCTCTGAGCACTATGCGACTTAACTTCTGAGGTCATTAGTCCCCTATATCATAGAACTACATAAACCTAACTAACCTAAGAACGTCACACACATCCATGCCCGAGGCAGGATTCGAACCGGCAACCGTAACGGTCGCGCGGTTCCAAAGTGTAGCGCCTAGAACCACTCGGCCACCCCGGCCGGCCAAAGTGAATGTCTGCCAGCAATACTGGAAGGTAGTTCTCCAAGAATGTTCCATACGTTCCTCGTATATCACCACTGAAGGTGCCGTCGATAAAGAATGGACCAATGAGTTTGTCACTCATTATTCCAAACAAGTGTTCACATTCCTCGGACAACTCTACGTATCCAGTGTTGGTTTTCCACATTCCAATAACACAAGTTGTGGTCGAATCGTCAGATAACAACACTCGAGCAAAAAATTTGGGTCTCTTTGTATTTGCTGAAGTATTAACTGGGAAAATATCACATGGTTCTGAAAATCATAGCTATGATGTTCCTTATGAAGGTGGCGGGTCGCTAGTTTCATATAATTGCCAATCTTCAGTCAACGAGTCAACCTCCTAACTTATTTTGCATGTTTTCGCTGAATCATATCCTATGTAATAGTTCTCTGCGGTAAGTCGTCATTCAGAGGAATGTCAGTAATGACCGTGTATTGCTTAGAAGGAGACCAGATAAGGGCTTGCAGTGAACCTGTCTGCAAGATAGACACACTGGATTTACAAAAAAATCTTCAAATGTGTGTGAATTCCTAAGGGACCAAACTGCTGAGGTCATTGATCCCTAGACTTACACACTACTTAAACTAACTTACACCAAGGACAATACACACACCCATGCCCTATGGAGTACTCGAACCTCCGACGGAGGGATCACTGGATTTACGCCTAGAGTTAGGGTGTGGGGTGCGATTTCTCGCGGTTATTCCACGCACCCTGACTGCAAATTTATACGTCAATCTGGAGATTCGATCTGTTGCGCTCCATATACGAAGAGCATTCCAGAGGGTGTTTTCTAACAGGATAACACTCGCATACATACCGCTGTTGTAACTCAACATGCTGTACAGAGTGTTGAATTGTTGCCTTGGTCTGTGCGATCATCAAAATTTTCTCCAATCGAGCACATATCTGACATCATCTGAAGACAGCTCCAGCGTCATCCACAACCAGCATCGACCGTCCCTGTACTGACCGATCAAGTGCAATAAGCATGGAACTCCATCCCACAAACTGACATCCGCCATCTGTACAACATGATGCATGCACATCTGCTTGCTTGCATTCGACATTCTGGCGGTTACACCGGTTACTAATGTACCAGCATTTTCCATTTGCAATGCGTCATCTCCCACTTACATTAACCTGTGATCTTGCAATGTCAATCACCTACTTATGTTATTTAGACAGATGTATTCCTGGAATATCATTGCTCTACGTTAATTATTCTCTGATGTTGCTCTTTTTTTTCGCCAGTGTATATACATAGGCTGCATAAAAAATGGTGGTAACACTGTTGTAACATGAAGGATGTGCATCACATGGCATACCCGCTGTCTGTTGCTGACAGCAGAAGGTCAGCTGAAATAGTGCAGTTAGCGGTGGTGTCTCTGTTTGACTAATCTGCTGTATGTCCTGTCTGAAAGTGTGGGAGGCCAGTTCAAGCACCATAGCAGTACGTTTAGAAAATATCAGCAACATGAGTGATTAAGACTGAAGTGACACATAACAATTTTTCCTTCTGCCTCTGCAGCCCATCATCCTTCATGACGATGCATGGTGTCAGCCGGCGAGACCTGTGGATCAGCTCCAGCGTACCTGGTGGTGGGAGATACAGAAACATCCAACATATTCATCCCATATAAGTCCATTCGATTATGACCTGTTGGCCAAAATGAAGTAACCTCTTCATGGAATGCGCTGCAACACAAGAGAAGACATAATCTGTGCCGTAGGGCAGTCCTTGACAGAGATCGCCAGAGAGGGATGTGCTGATGGTGTACAACGCCTTCAGTCTCTGGGGGAAGACGACCGAGATGCGGTACGGTTACATTGAGAGCATGTAATACAGTGAGCATCTGTCAGGGACGTCTGGTATGAATTATAACCGCGTTTCCACTACTTTTATCCAAACCATATATATTGCCATGAAATACGACAACAGCTAACTAAAGGTATTGGTAGTTGGGACAAGGTTGAGAAAACCAGGAAGATAGTTCGTGTTCTAACATGTGTGAGAGTGGCTCGAAGGTCTATCTTCCTAACACAGTTGCGCAAGGACGCTCTGTGAGTGTTTAAGGAAATTGGTGTCGAACCTATGGCCCGCAAGGTAGGAAGATACCATCTCACGCATGCAGAGTTCAGGAGAGTGCAGCAGTATGGACAGTGATATAATCAGAGAATGATCGCAATATCGGTTCCACTACATTCCATGTAAAGGAAACGTTATCGCTAACAGAAATTAGTGTATGGGTTCAGGTGTAACTATATGTTAGCAAAAATGAAAATCTTACATTTTCGTTATTAAAGTTTATTTTTACTCTAAGTATGACTTCATGACATAGCAATGTTAGAAAAATTACGTTCAGGATGTAAAATATTGACACTGGATGTTCACAACTGTGAAGCGACATTCCTAAGTATTATAAGGTTCTTTAATAGTAAGCTGGTTGATGAACATGTCTGGGGGTCGATGAAATACAAACAAATTAAGTAACAGTGGAGCCAGAGATATCAATTACGCTAAAATGCACGATAAAAATACCCAAAATTGAATGGGGCCGGCAAAGAGCAATCAAAAAGAAGGACACAGTTAAAGCAATTCATAACTCTGCAGCGGCTGATCAATCCTTTTCGTTAGATCTGACATCTCGCATTTCTGTTTCAATTACTCCAGATAATCGTGAATATGTTTAACTACAGGTCATGGCTGAATGTACGAAAATTAGGAGAGGTGGAGACGGGTGAAGCTCTGAGTGTCATTTGAATATCACTTGCTATTGTAGTGCGAGCGCGTTTCATTATCTTGAGTCTGCGGTGGCAGTGGCGGCTGTCGGCTCGAGCTGTGAATCTGAGAATGTATTCTAAATCTCTCGACTGTTAAACACCAGTCTGATACATTTCCTACATCTTTGGTGAAGCCAAGACTCCTATTTATTCCCTAGCTAAGTTAATTGGTATGGTACACGCTATTTGGCTGGCATAGCACGTACGTCGTTGCCCTTAAATTGCTCGCTAATGTCGGTGCTCGGTGCGAGTCTCTGTACTAGGAGACTTTGAAGTTTAACTCCTTACAAGTTAAGGCGAGCCTGTGAACAAGTGTTCACATAATGATTCTCGCAATCATCTCAGAGTGGCGCGAGTCGCCTTGTTCAAACGCTCGACAATTTCTGCTAGAGAAGAAACATGTTAGTCTGTCTGCAATTTGCCTATATCAAAGCTGGTGGCCACGCATTTTCTTTCTGGCCAGTCTGGGTGTTCATTCTTGTTATAACTCCGCTCACTAGAGTTTTTGTAGCCTATCACAGGTATAATTTCTTTCGAAGGGCAGAGTTTAACTTCTGCTATGTAATACTGAGATAAGCAGCTTTTTCTTTCATGCGATTTTTAACATAGGTGACTACAGTGAGTCACCAATGTTTTGAGTTGGGTTTCTTTTGACATTTAACTTCCATCTACTGCCGTGTTCCTGTAGAAAGCCTTTTTGAAGGGCTGTCGTTAAAATCAGGGACAAGGGCTGGTTTTGCCCGCAGCCTGCGCGGTGGCTGTGGTGTACCATGGTCTCCACTAGATATCCTGTGGCGAGGGTTCCAGCCATGCAGGATGGCGTGCCATCATAAAATTCTCCTTTACCTCGGAACTGCGTCTCGTAGCTCGGATCAGGAAAATTACTTGCATGCAATTGCTAGTGTAGTCTTAGTGGTTTATATTCACAAAATGTCGGTTTGCTTTGCGTATCAATAAAAATTCGTAAAATTCACATAACTATGTCATGTGATATATCTACTTAACCGGAATTGTTTCAAGAATTCAGTGTAAGATGTGTTATTTTTTTGACATCTTACATGTTACTGTTTCTTTGCTGTAGTCTTCAGTCCAAATAGTTGTTTGATGCGTCTCCTCAAGCTACTCCATCCTGTGTAAGGCTTTTCATCTCTGTAAAATTGCTCCAACACAAACCAATTTGAATCTTCTTCTTATGCTCAAGATTTGGTGTCTCCACACAATTTTCACTTTCTTGTTTTCTTCCATTGCCATTTCATGATGTTGGATAAGTCCTTGTTATAACTCTGCTTTTTTTTCCCATCCTCGAATGTACAAGGTGGTTATGATTAAAATTTCGCTACTGAGCCAGTGTAGATGGGAAACTATTTGCCATGTGAGTATCTAGCAATATAGAAATGAGGTTCAGACTGTGCGCCGCAGGATTTACGTTGTTAGAAATGTTATTCGCAATTGATAAAATGTTCTGGGCTACTGTGACGCAGCAGCGATCCAGGGTGTAAATCGGAAACTCAAAGAAGCTACGATCCCCAGTGATAATGTTCCCAAATGATGGGGACGAAACATTGGGTTTAAATGTGAAATCCAATTGACAGTGGCACAATAGCCTGGAACATTTCATTAATTGTGATATTTCCGGACGTTAAAGTTTACGTTTTACAAGTAGTGTTACTGTCATGGCTTGCCGTGAGACATCAGGATTGGTCCGGTGATGTATGGTTGAGGAATAAGCATTAGCGTGCTTTATAGTTGCAGACAGTCAACGTGTGTCTGGACAATATATGCAGGGCTTTATTCATGAGACTCCCTTATCAAAACAACAGCAATAATGCTCCTGGCTCCTGGGAATAGCCGACTGATAACTGCGCTACAAATTGCTGAAGAAGTTACTCCTGCCAAGCCTGACAATGCTCGGTGCAATGTGCGATCTTCAAACAGTTCACGATCTGAGTCACGACAGCTGAACATTCCAACTGTGAAATGGTATCCATGGTCCTCAGATTGAGGAACTTCGGTAACCTGCAAAGTAAACGTAGCCTTCAATTAACAGTTGTTCCCCCTCTCATAAATTAAAATGTGTTTCTTCCAATGGTTTATTCGTTGTACCTCTTCAGCGTGTCATTATAAGTGTTTCCACAAACTGTGTCCTACAATCACTCGTTTCTCATGGAGGCTGTCTCAAGTAGCGACAGTTTAATCATAACCTCCCTGTATTTACGATACTATATAGTTTTTCATGACAACTGAAACGAAGCCAATTCCATCTAGCCTGTTGTTACAGAATAGAAATAGCACAGAACAGTACACAAGCGAATGTCAGTGATACCTTTGTTTCTAAGTACATGGATTTGCAACCAAATTGCTGGATTCACTTCCTGTTTGTCAGAAGCAAGCATGACTGCACACATGAAACACCTACCCAGGTCCGTAGCAAAACAGGGTTGAGCAGTAAGCGTTCCTTGGACTGACGCTGTGACGTCACTAAGGTTCAGCGTCTCTCTCGGGAAGAGCGTTATAACACGTTGCCTATGCATTTATGCCAAATATTTCTGGAATGTATTGAAATAATGAAATGTAATTTGCTGTTCTGTTAATATTAGTGAATGTGGTGTCTGTTCATTCGGGCGCGTCCAAAAGACAGACGCTATTTTGATACTGCAGCCACTATGGATCAAGACACAAAGGAATTAGTCCTTAGCAGCAAGGCGGTAATGAGTTATGTTAAGGGGGTACGTTGAAAATTTGTACCAAACCAAGATTCGAATCAGGGTCTCCTGCATATTTGGCAGATTCACCGACCACAAGACCATCCAAACATAGTGGCCATCGCCGCTGCACGTACTGCAGGACGCCTCCCGTCAGACCCGATATCTTAACTTATACCACGCACAATACTGATGTAGTGCGCCTGCATATTAGCCTCATTACTCGCGGCGTCTCACAGATTCCCGTAAGAGTTCAAACTTGGTGCGCATCTGCACTGAACGGCTCGTTGGCCATCATCATCTTAATTATATATGTGTTATGTGATATTTCGGTCTTGTCCGAAAGAACAGACACAGTTCTGATCCAGCAGCCACTACGAATCTATACATAAAGTAATTAAAGACATAAGGTAACGGTGGGCACTGATTTATGTCAATGGAGCAAGTTGAAAATTTGTGCTGGATTTCATTTCGAACCTGGGTGTCCTGCTCACTTGTGTTGTTGTTTTTTGTTGTGGTCTTCAGTCCACAGACTGATGTGATGCAACTCTCTATGCTACTCTATCCTGTGCAAGCCTCTTCATATCCGAGTAACTACCGAAACCTACATCCCTCTGATTCTGCTTCGTGTATTCATCCCTCTACAATTTTTACCCTCCACGCTTCCCTCCAGCACTAAATTGATGATCGCTTGATGGCTCAGAACTTGTCCTACCAACCCATCCCTTCTTCTAGTCAAGTTTTACCACAAATTCCTCTTCTCCCCAATTCTGTTCAGTATCTCCTCATTAGTTATGTGATGTAACCATCTAATCTCCAGCATTCTTCTGTAGCAACTTATTGCAAAAGCTTCTGTTCTCTTATTGTCTAAACTGATAACTGTTCATGTTTCACATCCAAACATTGCTGCACTCTATACAAATACTTTCAGAAATGACTTCCTGAAACTTAAATCTATACTCGATGTTAACAAATTTCTCTTCTCCAGAAACGCTTTCCTAGCCATCGCCAGTCTACATGTTATATCTTCCCTACTTCGACTATCCTTAGTTATTTTGCTGCCCCAATAGCGAAACTCATCTACTACTTTAAGTGCCTCATTTCCTAATCTAATTCCCTCAGCATCGCCTGGTTTATTCTGACTACATTTCATTATCCTCATTTTGCTTTTGTTGATTTCCTTCCTACAGATTACTTTCAAGACACTGTCCATTCCGTTCAACTGTTCTCCCAAGTCCTTTGCTGTCTCTGACAGAATTACAATGTCATCGGCAAACCTCAAAGTTTTCATTTCTTCTCCCTGGGTTTTAATTCTTACTCCAAATTTTTATTTGGTTTCACTTAGTACTTGTTCAATGTACAGATTGAATAACACGGGGGATAGGCTACAACCCTGTTTCACTCCCTTCTCAACCATTGCTTCCCTTTCGTTCCCCTCGACTCTTATAACTAAGACTAATATGCTGGGGCACTACATCAACAGTGGGCGGTATGGTTGAGAATTTGGGTCTAAAGTGAGGTGTCCTAAGATAATCCGTACAGTTGCGGTCACCGCGTACTGGTCAGCACATCTGCCTAGTCAGCAGGAAACCCGTATTTTACTGCTGGTCTGGTATAAATTTTCCACATGCCCGTTTGACATTAAACCATGCCCACCGGCAGCTAAAATCTTTAATTCCCTTGTTTCTTGTTATTACTGGTTTGTTACTGCTACATTATTTAACTTGTCCAGATTTTGAACGGGCACTGCTGATTAAAAAAAAAAGAAGTATTCAAGCACGTACCGGATCGAAACACGCAAAAAAGCGCAAAGTATGCTTTGTTTTTGGCGTTTTCTGTCAAAGTAAGTGATCGAAATGAGCATGCAATTTTCTAAGTTGGCTTCGAGAAAAGTTTTAAAAAGTAAACGAGATCTATTTAAGCTCATTTTCATTTTGTATTTATTGCAGGTTTAAAAGAAACAGTAAAAAAACGCGGACACTGCCATTTTCACTCAAGCAGTTATACACGTACCTTATCTGTAGAAAGCTTATGATTTAGCTACTCTAGTTAAAACGTCCCTCAAACTACCTGGGTGGCACCTGAAACTGCGGTTTATCCAAGAACGCAAGGTTGACACTGCACGAAGAGGATATTCTAGTATTTCCATGAGACAATTGTTAACTTTTATGGGAAACAGCGTGCAAAGTACTCGCGTTACGAATGTCCTCCTTGACCCATCGAACCGAATGGCGATATGCACTTACACAGACGGCGGTAGTATTACGTACAAAAGGGCAGTGCATTGACGGGGCTGTCATTTGCACCACCGTGATTCACTTGAAACCGCTTCCGAAATGATTACGGCACCACGACGGAAATTAACAAACTTTGAACGCGGAATGGTAGTTGAAGCTAGCTGCAAGAGACATTCAATTTTTGAAATCGTTGGGAGATCATGCCGAGAATTCCAAAATTACGCCATTACCTCTTACCACGGACAAAGCAGTGACCGACGGCCTTCTCTTAACGACCGAAAGCAGCGGCGTTTGCATAGAGTTGTCAGTGCTAACAGACAACAACACTGCGTGAAATAACAGTCGAAATCAATGTGGGAAGTACGAAAGGCGTGTCCATTAGGACAATGCACCGAAACTTGGAGTTAATGGGCTATGGCAGCAGACGACCGGCGTGAGGGCCTTTGCTAGCAGCACGACATCGCCTGCAGCACCTCCCCTGGCTCGAGACCACATGGGTTGGACCCAAGACGATTGGGAAAGCGTGACCTAGTCTGATGGATTTCGATTTCAGTAGTTAAGAGCTGATGGTTCGAGTGTGACACAGAGCCAAACACGCCATGGATTCAAGCTGTCAACAAATCACTGTGCAAAATGGTGGTGGCTCCATAATGGTGTGGGCTGTGTTTAAATGGAATGGACTGGGTCCTAAGGTCCAAATGTACCGATTGGGTACTGGAAATGGCTATGTTCATCTACCCGGAGACCGTTTGCAACCATTCATGAATTTCATGCTCCCAACAAACGATGGAATTGTTATGGATGATAATGCGCCATGTCACCATGCCACAATTGTCCGTGACTTGTTTGAAGAACGTTCTGGACAGTTCGAGCGAGTAATTTGGCCACCCCGATCGCCCGACACGAATCACATCGAACAATTATGGGACATAATCGACAGGTCAGTTTGTGCACAAAATACTGCACTGGTAACACTTTCGCAATTATGGGTGCCTGTACAGGAAGCAGGGGTCAACATTTCTGCAGGGGACTTCCAACGACTTGTTTAGTCCATTCCACGTCGAGCTGCTGTACTATGCCTGGCAAAAGGAGGACCGACACGATATTAGAAGGCATCTCATGACTTGTATCACCTCAGAGTGTGTACTCACGTTTCTTGAAACGTTCCTTTCTTGTTTCTGCTGCATGTCGTGTGCTGTCATTGACACCACAACTACAAGGCAAATTACACTATGGAAATTCATCGCCCTTGAGCACTTGTTTCCATGTAAATTTTGCAGTCTCAAACATTATCAGTTTCTTTGAAATGATGAGGGCATGATCTAGTATCTCCTACATTCTCAGCTTCTTCTCTACAGCGTTTCGACAGCCATATCTTCTGCAGACTTGATCACGAAGGAAAGCATGTAATACTGTTTCAGTTTCTTTAGTATTGCGATTGTTTGAATTATAGCCAACAACAGCACAGCCCGGCATTATTTGTCCACACTCGAAACACTTCCACTTGCAAACTATTCACTACACAAAAGTTAGTAAGCATGAACGATCACACTCAAGAAAGCACACAGCCTCCGACATACAGATACTGGTGTGAGGGCTTCACTGTGACGTCATATGTGGAATGGCAGAATCTCGTTGCTACTGCGTAGCGCTTACTTCGCCCACCCTGACACATACACTCTCTTCCTATCATACTACAGAGTGAGATATTGAGATACCGTGCCTCAATTTTACAGTAACACATGAATAACGATTAGCGAACAAAGGAGAAAGATTAGGGTTTAATTGACAATGAGTCTAACATATGAATCACGAAACTCAGAGATTTTTTGCAACATCCCCACTGTAGCACTGCCAAGTGGTTGGCCGGTATAAAGGTAACGTACTGAGAAACGACTGTGTACGTATATACGGAGGGGAGAAGCACATTCAAAATTCGGTCGTATTTCAGAGGTTATTGTGGCGCTATAAATTGTAGCTCAAATATGGTTCAAATGGCTCTAATCAATATGGAACCTAACATCTGAGGTCATCAGTCCCCTAGACTTAGAACTATGTAAACCTAACTAACCTAAGGGCGTCACACATATCCATGTCCGAGGCAGGATTCCAACCTGCCACCGGAGCAGCCGCGTGGTTCCGGACTGAAGCGCCTAGAACCGCTCGACCTAAATCGTATCAACAGTCGAAAATACAGAAATTTCTCTTTTTCTATTGTCAAAGGATAGTGAGAGATAAGTCAAATAATGTTACATATAAGAAACTCTTATTTTAGGATGGCTACCTATACTTTCGGGCATGCGAGAAAATATTTTAACATTTTCACTCACTCGTAGTGTCTCCAGAAACTCGGCTCTTGATGAGAACTGCAAAATCTCTATCACCGTTTCAAGATGTTACTAAACATAAACATAAACATATCTGTACGTTTCTCGACTGCAGATAAGCAATCGACAACTTTCTCAAAAGGACCTCTTTAGTTTTATACTTCACTTTTGCAAAAATACACATACCAGTATATTTTTGCCGTTACTTACTAGATTGAGTAATGATTCGCGTAAGTGCAAGTGATTACTATGGTCCTGCATAAACAGCCGCGACATTTTTAAAATTAGCATGCCAAAAGACGTTCATGAACGCAAGGAAACGATCAGGACTGCATTAGCCTACATTATGTGGGTGTAAACGAAAAATCATTACAGTATTTTACGGTTAGTGTAAAAATGTTTTGTGGTCCAAAATACGGTATGTTCATATCGTATATTTTGCTCCCCAGGAGCAAGATGTGGCTTATAAATACGAGGAGGGCCGACCTCACGAAGAGGGATACCAAGTACCTGCAAAAAAAAAATTAGCATTTGTGTTCTCCTTTCTGAGGCATAGCTGTTCATGAATGCAAACAAGTATAAATTAGTGTGGAGTGCAGTATCTACATTGCCTGGTGTTCCAAACCCACCTCTAGCTGTTTCACTCAGACGCAAACTGTCGGACAGATGCAGTGTGCCAGCACAGAAAAAGTAAAAAGCGTCGTGCTCTATGGATGTGGCTGACGGATGTGAACTGAGTGCATCAGCGAGTGACCTGAATACGGACTTCAATACAGAAGCTGCACTAGTAGATTCCCGTGTAGCATTCAGTTCATGCAAGGAAGAAATGATTGAATTGAACAGTAGATCACCTGATGAAGCAATTGAAATATAAAACTGCCTCATTTGTAGGTTTGCTTCAAAGGGACAGACAGTTTAAAAGGAATATGTATCACCAGAGAACTGCAAGAAGAAAGCGAATGCAGAGAACGTGGCTAAAGTCAGGAAGATACATGGGGTTACAGTATCTTACAAAGAAAGCTTTACATCTTGTTTTGAGTCAAGATAGAGCACCTGTTAAGTGAAAACACGGACTTCAATTTGATGATAAAATAAAGATATTTGCTCCGAGTACGTTACACTGCAGTACACGTATTTTCATCTTCCATAAATTAAAACTTTACAGTAATATCTGTAAAATATAAAACTTAAATGTGATATTAATAAAAAAAATTGTATTTCTTGAAAGACAAATGAAGCACATTTCTCAAAGTGAAAAACTTGTAAATCTGTGTATCTGCGAAATGACATTAATGTCAAATTCTTCATATGATGTTTCACCAGATGTTCAGACACAAGAACCCTCAAAATTGCTAACACTGCTCTAGCAGTAATGATAAATGATTTGTTTTCAAAACTTAGGGAGCCATTATAATTTTTTTGTAATATAATGAATGTGTGCCTTCTCATGTAGTGAGTAAAACATATTTTTCAATTGTACATAAGTTGGTATTACTGTTAAAAGCTGTCTTACCGACCAAGGGTCAAATTTCATGCAGTGGATGAAATGTCTGGATGTGTGTGAAGAGAGATATTTTGTGACTTAAGAGGAAGAAAAGATTTATTTCCTTTATGATCTCTGTGGTGTCACAGCCAGACACCACACGTCCTAGGTGGTAGCTTAAATCGGCCGCGGTCCTGTAGTACATGTCGGACCCGCGTGTCGCCACTGTGTGATCGCAAACCTAGCGCCACCACAAGGCAGGTCTCGAGAGACTGACTTGACCTCAGCCCCAGTTGTACGGACGACAGAGCTAGCGACTAGACGTACGAAGCCTTTCTCTCTCATTAGCCGAGAGACAGAATAGCCTTCAGCTAAGTTAATGGCTACGAACTAGCAAGGCGCCATTAGCCTTACAGTGATTGTAATTAAAGTCTCCTTAGTGCGATGTACCACAATGAGAAATTAAAGATAAGTATATGAGAAGCTCCGTTCTTTTCATCATAGCATTAATTACGTATCCTGTTCCAGTACTTCACGCCCGTCTGCGTTAGTCTCGCGTGCCTTTTTAAGCCACCTCTATCTACAAGGTGTTGGCCCAGCTGCCGACACATCAATCTCATTTCTTAGGGATTGTCAGAAATAATTTGTTCGTGTAAAATATTTTGATTAAAATGGATAGTGGTGGTTTTGGTATAGCTTCCTGGATAGGCACAGTGTTACTGTATGAGAGTGATAGTAAATGCAGTTACAAATAAGCACTTAAGTTGACTGAGATAACTGTTGAGTTGCCGCCATTCTCAAAAATGAAAGTTGTCAGTGCTGCATATGTGTTCAGTCACACAGTACCAGTTCCTACCGATGTGTTTG
Organism: Schistocerca nitens; assembly: GCF_023898315.1. NCBI lineage: Eukaryota > Metazoa > Arthropoda > Insecta > Orthoptera > Acrididae > Schistocerca > Schistocerca nitens. Next base: position 155,233,379 of record NC_064618.1, on the reverse strand, counting down.
TGTCTTGCAGTCTTATGCCTGCATCTATTTACGGTACTGCAGATTTCTTCACAAAAGATTAACGTTCTGTTGGCATTTTAGCCATTGCAGTTTCAGAGGACCTGCAACTCTGAAAAATGGTATTGCAAGTCATTCTGAGCATATGTCAGTTTTATTGAGTACGAAACCTTGGACTGAATCATGGAAATTTGTAGATTGCACTGGTAAAGATTGTACTGGAAGAATCTTATGCAAAACAGGATTGCAGGTGAATGTCTCCTCACTGAAATTGATGATTAATGACCTCATAGTAGGACGTGACAGCCGGCCAGAGTGGCCGAGCAGTTCTAGGCGCTACAGTTTGGAACCGCGCGACAGCTACGGTCGCAGGTTCGAATCCTGCCTCGGGAATGGATGTGTGTGATGTCCTTAGGTTAGTTCGGTTTAAGTAGTTCTAAGTTCTAGGGGACTGATGACCTCAGCAGAAGTCCCATAGTGCTCAGAGCCATTTGAACCATTTTAGGACGTAACAAATATCTGTTAATAAAGAAGGTAACCCAAGATGGGCTGAAGAATTTTTTTGCAGCTATCAGCTATAAATGGTTGTTCTGTAGCAGACCCTTCCCAAAGCAGTTCATTGCTGCTCTTAATAATGCTACACTAGGTAAAATGATGACATGCCTGTCAGTCCATAACAATTGTGGATGAATAGATTGGGAAAAGACAATTTCAGAGATTAAGTTGTACAAGTTATTACGTCTCCTTTGTGCAACAGTTATATGAAACCCAGCATCCCAGAACCTCCTTTTGTAGAAAAACTGGTGGACATGGGTTGAAGCCGGCCATTGTAGCCGTGCGGTTCTAGGCGCTACAGTCTGGAACCGTGTGACCGCTACGGTCGCAAGTTCGAATCCTGCCTCGGGCATGGATGTCTGTGATGTCCTTAGGTTTAAGTAGTTCTAAGTTCTAGGGGACTGATGACCACAGATGTTAAGTCCCATAGTGCTCAGAGCCATTTGAACCATTTTTTGAACATGGGTTGAAGAAAATTGTCTGAGAAATGTTTGTGGCTATGTTGTGAGAAAAATATTGTTGTTTCATAAATGTGAAACATGTTCTGACTTTCTAACTGATGTTAGCAATGTGTTATATAACAGTAATAAACTGTCCAGCTTTCTCAGAAAGTACAAAGACCACAGTACTTTCGATAGTTTAATCATGTGCAGTAAAAGGGCTGTTTACTTTCTGATAAAATGTGAAACTACATTCGCTAGCAGATTTCAGAGATCTCCTAATGAACATCAGTGTGGCTCTATGATTGTAATGAAGTTATTGAAAGTTGCAGGTTTTGTACGGAAACATGTTACTAGTTACATAATACTTTGTAAGATTAAGGTTCTGTTTCATTCTCAGACTCAGAATGGTGAACTATTAGTAAACGAGACCAAGAACATAAAAATACTAGCAGATCAGACATTTAGGATGTTAATTGACATACATTTTTTTTTGGAAGAGAAATATGTTTGCTCTACCAATTACTATAGTTGTTTATTTGCACCCAGATACTCTTTTCCTGTCCTTTTAATACTGATGACAGTAAGTTAATTTTAAAAATAATGGCTAATTTTGTAGAAAAGAGTGTCAATAAATGGTCAAGTTGTAAATCCTATGTCAGATTACATGGGATTTGTACCTAAATTTTTCTGAAATACTGAGGAATGGCATCAATAGGGATTAAGTGAAGGATAATTTTACAGATGATCTATTTGAATTACATAGCACTGTTACATGGCTGCATAACGTCTCTGTTATCAGTTGCATGTATACAGTTTTTAACATCTGCCAAAGACAAATATAGGACGGTAGTTGAAAAAATCTATTTATGCTTGCCGCAGTCCTTAAATTTATAACTCGCACAGTGCTTCACTTTACACTTACTGTAATTTACATTCGATACACATATTTTTATAACATTTATACATCCACTGTATGCCTGCTTTATATATATATATAAATGCCTAGACAATCTGAAGGACAGAATGATGATCAGATTTTATTTGAGAAACAAAAGCACTTAATCTGGAAATGAGAGCTCTTAATGGGTTCTCAATTACAAGTGTCACAATAACAGTGTTGAATGTGAAAAAAATTTCAATTTTAGGAAAAAGAGATGGATGGTGGCACTCCAGAAACAGTTTTACCATATTGTCAAGATACAGAGGAAAATCAAGAAATTCTATATTATTTTCGTTAATATGGAAAAATATTTTATTTTCCTTTCTTAGGAAGCCTGTTATCGATATCAGAGAGATATAGATAACTAATTGACTCTTTTTCTTCAAAGCGGTTTTCATATTGTGTATTCACAAATTTGTACAAGAAGTCGAGATCAATCCAGGGAAGGTGTAACACAAGGATGTTCATTATCACAACTGATGATTCTTTTGTACTTTCAAATGGGAATGATGGAATCACAGGAATATTATTCTTTGTCAAAGACAGAAATTTAGCAAAATACAGTTTATTGATGATGCAGCAGTGGTAACCGAAAGCGAACAGGAGCTAGGTATTGTGCCAAATGTAGCGGAATATGTGCTAGCTGTAGTTTAGGATATGCACATAAAAAAGAAGAAAGCCCCATAGGTGGACATCTGGGAAAGTGATTCTTTAAGAGACAGATACATTTCGATTCCAGGAAGCAGGAAAGATGAAAATGTTAGGTGCGGGCACAGAACAAGAGCAAGTCGAAAAGGGCGTTTGTAAGGAGAAGTACCATCTAATCTCCTAGACCATAAAAATCGTGTCTAGTTTTTAATGTATTAAAATGAGTCCGAAGTGAGCTAAAAAGAAAATCGTGGAACGAACTACCGGCACAAACATCAGAAAGTACGCTCAAGCACATTGATATAATCATAATCAGCTCTTTTTGTACTTAAACACATCTGGTTACAATTCGCGATTTTCGACGATACTATGAACGGTTTATATAACACCTGTCTGACATTATTATCGATTGACATTGTCAGGAGATGGGATATTACTTTAATTGCATTTTCCTATTCGTATTGGAAGATTCATCACCACGTATAGTGACTAGGAAATTTGGAAGCAACAACATTAAAAATAGCAAGTTCTCCGTTTGTATCATGCCTTTTTATGTTACCACAGGCTAGCCGCTTGGAGCCCCAGCATCGCTTCAGCTGGCGAAAAGTTGCACATTCTTTCCCAACAGACGCTGACATCTGCTTGTCTTAGGCCAATGCCTTAAGAGCCAAAATTTATATTGTAGGGCGACACTTCAGGCCGCGTAGGAAGGACTGAGCAGGGAGGAAGGGGGGGGGGGGGAGGCGGGTGATAAGTAGTCACTCAAAGAGAAATTCAGTTTTCAGCAAACGATTGTTACCGATAGAAGCTTCCCACCTACAATTTTTTTAATCTACATTGTATAAGGTTTCACACCAAACTTTTTTAAGTAAAAAAGAAAATCATATCTTTGAGCTAAACGCATTTTTCTGAAGGCTTATGTAGTGACCAATTTTCCGTACCTAAGCGAGTACTGTGGCCTGGGCCACCACAACAGAATACCACGTTTGTGTTTCTGATTTTCAGGCTTTTTTTAGGCATCTTCACGTCCGAGTATTTGAAATAATACCAACCGACCGCACCAAACCATTTTCTAACAAACTTTTGTAATCGCAGCATATATCAGAACAGAAACGGTTTTCAACAACGTAACCTAATTAAATCAAAATTACCTCAGAGGGGTAGAATGGCGAATGATAGTTTTGCACATAAAAGATTTTAGTAGTCAGTCTTATATGTTGTAGTATATGTGTTTTCAGGAGGTAACTCTAATTGGGGTAGACGCCTTGGCCACATTTCCCGATGAGCAATGTGGCCACTTTTATCGAACGGACCCCATGTCGGCATTAGAGACCCGCAGAAGAAACTGTGAGGCTGAAATAAGTCAGAAGGAAGTATATTTGTAGGCGAAAAGACGTTGTTTAACATTGATACAGTAAAAAATTATTACTCTCCATACGAGTGAGGAAACAATTAGAAGTACTCTGACCAATACTCGGCAGGCAGCAGCACTGTTCAGGACAAAAATATACAGTGGTCACATCTCCCGTTCTGGTTACTTTACCATACCTTCCCCTGCTCGTATTACTATTACATGATAACTTATACAAATTAATATATTAATTAATAACAGCAATTGCAATATGAGAAATGATCACAAATGTTTACCAAATGTTTTGAATTTCATTTTCGTCTACTCATTTCACTGTATTACAACGTCCTCTGTTTGATTTCATATGACTTGTTACACTTTTGAAGCATTTATAACGCGCATTTACAAATTCATTTCACCTCCGTTTGACATTTATACACAGCAGCTGATCGGTGCTAGTTGCGAACGTTTATACATGGCTGGAAGAAAAAAAATGGTTCAAATAGCTCTGAGCATTATGGGACTTAACATCTATGATCATCAGTCCCCTAGAACTTAGAACTACTTAAACCTAACTAACCTAAGGACATCACACAACACCCAGTCATCACGAGGCATGGCTGGAAGACAAGCAATAAAGTATTTCCTGTCCCACTTTTATTAACCCTGTAGCGGCCGCTCTACATTGCACTCCGCCACTGGCGTAAGTGGCAAGCTTTGCTTAGGACGCGGACAAATTCGCCAATCAATCTCAAAACATTTCTGTTTCCGTAGAGCGAGAAAGAAACACTCTTGAGAAGCCCTTAAGGTTATTTGACTTTTTTGATTCTGTTATTAATCTCCTCCCTCCTTCCTAATTCCAGTTATTGTACACATTAAGGAAAGTCTTTTAATAAAATTTTGCGACAAGCGAAGATTCCAATAAACTCTCTAGTTTACTTAGCTTTTCGTGTCGAGTTGATTCCAGTTCTTGCCTAGAGGTCTGATTCCTGAAGCTGAAATTCTCACATTAAAGGTACTCACGGTTGAATTGATCTAAATAAATTTGAAGATTGTTGTTGCAAAATTTTTATTGTTACGTTATTATATTTTGTCACATTTTAGTATGTCTCACAGTCCTTTAAATTTTCACATTAACAATGCCGAAATTACATTGTTCGCTCAGAATTCAAAAATAAGACCAATCACATGAGAACATGCTTGCTGCTATCTCACTCAGCGGAAATAACAATGTTCCAAAGGTTTGAAGTTTCCTTGACAAATGAATTACTATTAGTTTCGATTATTATTTCATGAATGAATCGAGAAAGAAACTCAGTAAACAGTACTAGATTGTGTAATAAATAACAGAAATTTTAAACGTGGCAAATAATTCCTTATTTCAATTTTTAAAAATAATTTTCACTGTACATTCAGAGCTAGTACTTATCCATCGTAACATCGAAAATAAAGTGATTCGTTTTCATAAATTTTACCTTGAAATGTAACACACTGTGTATAAAATTATATTAAACTTTTCGGAAAAGCAGCTGAGATAATATTGACCTGAGCAAAAATCGAAAAATAATACTGGTATCGACAACTACCGTTGAGGAAAAGTATTGCTAGAGGAGGATGTCCTGTTAATGCTCTTAGTCGCTACAAAGCAAGCGTTATTGTAGTATATGACTGAGAACCGCGGACCTCACGAAAACCTGATACAGGACGCATGCGGTCAGCTGTTTGACAACCACTATCTTAGACTGTGCTTTAACCTCCCATCGACATGACGTTCGTAAGAGACTGAGCACAAGTTCGGATTGTATCAAGGATGGAGAAGGAAGTTGGCTTACCCATTTAAAGGTTCCACCCATCAATTTCCTTTGCCGTTTTATGTAAAATCTTAATATGAATCTGGATGACCGGATGTGGATGTGAACCGTCCACTAGATTGGTGATACCTGCAGCTTAACAATAAAACTGAAACTGGAGCTGGGCAAACGATACTCACGTTCGAACAGGCTCGAGATTTCCCGATACAACTTCGAGCTCGTTCGAACAGTCGCTCTTCATTTGAATCGCACAGCACGAATGCAAGATAAACATGAGAAACTACGAATTAGACTCAAAAATAAGCTATGGCTCTCCTTTGAAAATTTCATAAAACGTTCCACAAACTTCTATTGTGTATGAAGACATTTAACATACGAGTTCTCATACAGTACCGCTGTGTATTGTTATACAAAAATTTATCCAGTTATTTTTAAGTAAAGACAACAAAGATGAAAATGTTGTCCTCCAAAAAATATTACTTGACTGAACCCAGTGCTTTATTTTATTTGCTTACGAGAGGCGGTAATGCTTTACCAAGCAGGTTGCAAATGAGCAAAACAATCTCTGTTAGCATATTAAGAATAACAAATAAAAAGTTACTAGATTGCAATCAGTTTGAAAACAAGACGGCAACATTCAGCTGAAACAATCAGAACAGTTAATGAAGAACTAAAAGCCGAACAAACAACATATATCTTAATAAAGTGGCTGTTATTTTTATCAAGACCCGTCTTGCAGATAGTACCATCGGATGGCAATAGATCGCGGCACGAGCGAGGGTTCTACGATTGGGGAGGATCATGGCGACTATATCTTATTTATTTATTAGTTGTTATTGTTACGCATGGTCACTACCCTAGCAGATATTTCACTCCGTATTTTCCTGCTGTTTGTATTAGCAAAATCCACACTGCATTATGCCCACTAAGGCAGCTCGTTGTGATACCGCCGACAGTGGCCACTGGAACGCAGGTCGATCACAAAATCGCACGGAAACATAAGTATCCCCAATTGTGATGTAAATTATACAAACAGTTCGAGTCGTGTGAGAACATAGCCCTAGTACGCACTTTAATACTTTGGCCTGCCTCTTGATAACTGGCTGCGAGAAGTAATTCCGTGTGACATTCAATATCTGGCACTTCATTATATTACATTACATTAATACTTGTTCCATAGATTATGAATATGACATTTCTTAATGATGTGGATCGTGTCAGTTTAACATAACTTTTCTTTACACAATGTAATTAATTTTTTTGACAGTTACTACTTTTTATCCAAAAATTCATCTATTCAGTAGAAGGAGTTGTCATTTAGAAATTCTTTTAATTTGTTTTTAAATTTTTGTTGACTATCTGTCAGGCTTTTAATGCTATTTGGCAAATGTCCAAAGATGTTTGTGGCAGCATAATTCACACTTTTCTTTGCCAAAGTCAGATTTATCCCAGAATAGTGAAAATTATCCTTTCTTCTAGTGTTGTAGCTATGCATTTCGCTATAATTTTTGAATTGAATGGGTTATTAATGACAGATTTCATAAGTGAATATATCTGTTGCGAAGGTACTGTGAATATCCCGAGTTCCTTAAATAAATGTCTGCAAGATGAACTAGAGTGGGCACAAGCGAATATTTTGATTACACGCATTTGTGCAATGACAACTTTTTCTCTTAATGATGAATTACCCCAAAATATGATGTCATATGAATGCAGTGAATGAAAGTAGGCATAGTATGCTAATTTACCGATATATTCATCACCAAAATTTTCAATAACGGTAATAGCGTAAGTAGCTGAACCTAACCATTTCAGAAGATCATCAACGTATTTCTTCCTATTCAATTTCTCGTCAATGCACACATCCAGAAATTTTGAGTACTCTGCCTTAGCAACAAACTTCTGTTCAAAGTCCATATTTATCAATGCTGTTATGCCCTTTAATGTACAGTGTTGAATGTACTGTGTTTTCTCAAAATTTAGTGAGATTCCATTTGTAGAGAACCATCTAATAATTTCTGAAAGACATTGCTTACGATTTCCTCAGCTGATTCTTTTTCGCTGAGTTTGAGTACTATACTTGTATCATCAGCAAAAAGAACTATCTTTGGATCTTCATGAATATTGAGTGGCAAGTCATCAATACAGATTAAGAACAACAAGACCCAAGACTGAAATCTGTGGGGCACTATTCTTGACCGTTCCCAAATTACAGGACTCTGCTGATTTTTGCAGACTATCTGTGCAGTTAATTTTAACCTTCTGCACTATTCCAGTTAAATATGAACTAATCTATTTGTGCACTGTTCCACTCATACCACAATACTTAAGCTTGTTTTGAAGACTTTCATGACTCACACAGTCAAAAGCCTTTGAGAGATCACAAAATATGCCAGTGGGTGATGTTTGGTTATTTAGAGCATTTAATATTCCGTCAGTGAAAGCATACATAGCATTTTCTGTTGAAAACTCTTTCTGAAAACCAAATTGACATTTTGCTACTACTTTATTTTTACAAATATGTGATGCTAGTCTTGAATACATTACTTATTCGAGAATTTTGGATAAAGCTGTCAGAAGTGATATTTGGCAGTATTTGTTAGCATCAGACGCATCCCTTTTTTATGCAACTCTTTATCAATAGCGTATTTTAGTCTATCTTGAAAAATATCCTTTTTCAGTGAGCTGTTACATAAGTGGCTGAGAATCCTACTTACCTGTTGAGAACAAAGTTTTAGTACTCTGTTGGAAATGCAATCAATTCCATGTGAGCTTTTACTTTTGAGTGAATTTATTATTTTCTTATTTCGGTAGGAGAGGTGGGTTGGATTCCATTTTATCAAATTGCATAGCTATTGCCTCTTCTATATATTACGTTGCATTTTCTAGCGAATAACTGGATTCTTTACAACACTTAAATGATTATTAAAATTTTTTTCTACTTCTTTTTGTTAAGAAGCTTTTCATTGATTCTGATAGAAATACAGTCTTCCTGTGCTCTCGGTTGACCTGTTTCCTTTTTAAAATTATTTCAAATTGTTTTAATTTTGTTACCAGAGGTACTAATCTCAGATGTAATACATATATTTATGGACTTTTCAAAAAATTTCCTTAATATAGTGCAGTAGTTTTAATAATGTTTCACTGTTTATGAACCATTACTCTTTGAAAACTATTTGATAAACATTAAATTCTTTCTGCTTCGTCCAAACTATCTCTACAAAATAATGGATGATATTGCAATGCTATTCAGACTGAATGGTTTGTTGAATACTATTGCCAAGTTATTAAGCAAATTAGTCATTTCCTCGAATACATGATCGTTTATGTTACATAAGCTTCTACTGTTGATGAGTTATTGTTTATGTTTAATTATAAATGAGCTTTTTCTCGAAAGTGTTAACCATTTTACTAGCTTTGACTATGATTCTGCTTTGGTAATCGTAAAGTCCATTCTTATGAACAAACATTGAGGTACAAAGTTCTTGACAGCTGCATCGTCTTTTTTTGTCACCTCAGACTTTCGTCAAAGACCAGAGACAGGTCGGGGAAGACATACCGAGGTATGAAACAGTCTCTCTGATGCTGCAGTAAAATTTTTAGACCGCCTCTACACCAAGAGACACTGTTTGATCTTTGTAATGACGCATCTCCGACGTTTAACAAGAGTAAGCACAAGCTTAAAATCCAGCATAATGGGTTATTGTGTTGGTAGTCCACCATCCGGCAGTTTGCGTCGTTCTGAAAGTCTCAGTAATCACGGACACATTGTAGGATTTCTGTCATTGTGCGAAGGACGTCATAGATAAACCCTTAGTTCCCATATTTGATGTTGGAGGCTGTGAGAATTGTCGTTTCCGCTTAGTTATTTTTGAGTAGGGAGTGATTTGCAAGTGAAAGTGTTTTGAGTGTGTGCAAGCAATGCCTGGTTGTGCTGATCGCAAAACAAGAGCAACTGAAGCAATGTTTCAAGCTTTCCTCCGTGATGCAAGTCAGCAAAAATTTGGCTGTCGAAATGCTGCAGAAAAGATGATGAGAATGTTGGAGCTATTAGATTATGCCCTTTTCATATCAAAGAAACTGATTGTGTTAGAGACTGTGTTTGTAACTGCTAAATTTACCGTGGAAACGAATGCTTAAGAGCGATCCATTTGCATAGCGTTATTTTTCGTTTAATAGTAGCGTCAACGATAGTACACGCATTGTTGTTATTGTGGTCTTCAGTCCAGAGACTGGTTTGATGCAGCTCTCCATGCTACTCTATCCTCTGCCTGCCTCTTCATCTCCAAGTAACTACTGCAACCTTCATCCTTCTGAATCCGTTTAGTGTATTCATCTCTTGGTCCCCCTCTGCGATTTTTACCCTTCACTCTGCCCTCCAATACTAAATTGGTGATCCCTTGATGCCTCGGAACATGTCCTACCAACCGATCCCTTCTTCTAGTCAAGCTGTGCCACAAATTCCTCTCCTTCCCAATTCTGTTCAGTCCCTCTTCATTAGTTACACCCATACAGCGGAAGAAAGGAAGAAAAGTTTCATCAAACGTGAGATCCATAGAAGAAGCATAGAGTCTTTAAAAAACCTTTCACCACAGAAGAAAAGTGCTGAAAATGTACATTTAAAGCTGTTTGTAATGGTTCACATAGAGCCAGTTTATAGAATTCCGTAGCTACATTGTATATTTGAAATCCTCAGAACCTGATGCGTAATAAATATCATCCAAGGATATAATAAATTTTGTATAACCAATTACGTTGTTATGAGTACTATAGTATTTTTAATTGAACAGTGAGCTTTTTTCAGTTACACAGCAGTTATCACTTTATATGTAATAGAACGTCTTATATAGTTTGGGACATTTGTTCTATGACATGAGAGTTACTTATGGATAATATGATTTTAAAAATATTTTTAGTCCTGAACCTTCAGAAATACACAAATAAAACAGAAAATTACGTATGTATCTGTCAAATACCTGGGAAATATATCAAACAAAATTATTGCACCACTGAAAAACACCAACATATGTGTTGCTTGCCAAACACAACAAACAGAGTCATGTAACTGTAAACCACCATCATACTTCAGCCATGCTCCCCTTCCTCTGCCGCATCGTCAGCGGGGGTCATAGTGCTTAGCGGACGATCGCTGGCGGCTTTCGGAGAGAGAGGACGTACTAGCGTACGGGCATCTGCCTGCGGTCGCGTGTGTGTGTTCACGGTTAAATGGTATATTGTCAACTGGATCTGCAAGTTTTCATCTTGCGGATTCATGTGGTTCCTTTCTTGTACTGTTCCCCGAATTTTCTTGTTGTTGTTAACATGCGCCGTTGAATGACAATTTGTTTAAAGGCAAGCAAAATGACGAGCCTTTCGACGTAGCGTCGTTGAGTGTTCAATGAGCGTACAGTTGAAATTACTCTTATAACCAAATGTTTTATAGCCACTAGCAGTTGTACGCTGTGAGTTGGTTCATTACATAGTTTTAGTTTTTTAAAATAGATATGTATATATATATATATATATATATATGTTCCGGCTTAATCCCCTTTTACGTATGTATATGTTGAGTCGCAGCACGTCTGTCGACTGATTACTAGCATTGTCAGCAAGTTAACATAGTTCTATATATATATATATATATATATATATATATATATATATATATATATATATATATATATATATATATATATACTCCTGGAAATTGAAATAAGAACACCGTGAATTCATTGTCCCAGGAAGGGGAAACTTTATTGACACATTCCTGGGGTCAGATACATCACATGATCACACTGACAGAACCACAGGCACATAGACACAGGCATCAGAGCATGCACAATGTCGGCACTAGTACAGTGTATATCCACCTTTCGCAGCAATGCAGGCTGCTATTCTCCCATGGAGACGATCGTAGAGATGCTGGATGTAGTCCTGTGGAACGGCTTGCCATGCCATTTCCACCTGGCGCCTCAGTTGGACCAGCGTTCGTGCTGGACGTGCAGACCGCGTGAGACGACGCTTCATCCAGTCCCAAACATGCTCAATGGGGGACAGATCCGGAGATCTTGCTGGCCAGGGTAGTTGACTTACACCTTCTAGAGCACGTTGGGTGGCACGGGATACATGCGGACGTGCATTGTCCTGTTGGAACAACACGTTCCCTTGCCGGTCTAGGAATGGTAGAACGATGGGTTCGATGACGGTTTAGATGTACCGTGCACTATTCAGTGTCCCCTCGACGATCACCAGTGGTGTACGGCCAGTGTAGGAGATCGCTCCCCACACCATGATGCCGGGTGTTGGCCCTGTGTGCCTCGGTCGTATGCAGTCCTGATTGTGGCGCTCACCTGCACGGCGCCAAACACGCATACGACCATCATTGGCACCGAGGCAGAAGCGACTCTCATCGCTGAAGACGACACGTCTCCATTCGTCCCTCCATTCACGCCTGTCGCGACACCACTGGAGGCGGGCTGCACGATGTTGGGGCGTGAGCGGAAGACGCCCTAACGGTGTGCGGGACCGTAGCCCAGCTTCATGGAGACGGTTGCGAATGGTCCTCGCCGATACCCCAGGAGCAACAGTGTCCCTAATTTGCTGGGAAGTGGCGATGCGGTCCCCTACGGCACTGCGTAGGATCCTACGGTCTTGGCGTGCATCCGTGCGTCGCTGCGGTCCGGTCCCAGGTCGACGGGCACGTGCACCTTCCGCCGACCACTGGTGACAACATCGATGTACTGTGGAGACCTCACGCCCCACGTGTTGAGCAATTCGGCGGTACGTCCACCTGGCCTCCCGCATGCCCACTATACGCCCTCGCTCAAAGTCCGTCAACTTCTCATACGGTTCACGTCCACGCTGTCGCGGCATGCTACCAGTGTTAAAGACTGCGATGGAGCTCCGTATGCCACGGCAAACTGGCTGACACTGACGGCGGCGGTGCACAAATGCTGCGCAGCTAGCGCCATTCGACGGCCAACACCGCGGTTCCTGGTGTGTCCGCTGTGCCGTGCGTGCGATCATTGCTTGTACAGCCCTCTCGCAGTGTCCGGAGCAAGTATGGTGGGTCTGACACACCGGTGTCAATGTGTTCTTTTTTCCATTTCCAGGAATATATATATATATATATATATATATATATATATATATATATATATATATATATATATACTGCTATTTAAACTCCCTTATTTTTAATGCATGTATATGCTAGGTCGCAGCAGGTCTGGCGACTAAGTAATACTTTTGTCAGTAACACCTGCTGCTTGTTGCTTCAACGATTATCTTGTTGTAGTCCTTTATCTATGTCTGTTAATACTTAAAAGGTAAAATAATTCTGGACATTTAATATTCTTACCCGCAGCAGGTTTACCTAGTAACTTACGGCCATCGGCTGTAGTATTCTGGGCTTGTTGCTTGGTTCCTTACATTTTTCTAGTTTTATGTAGATACGTACTGTTTACATCTTACACACACACACACATATATATATATATATATATATATATATATATATATATATGTGTGTGTGTGTGTGTGTGTGTGTGTGTGTGTGTGTGTGTGTGTGAAACAAACCAGTAACAGCTTGCACTGTACATGCTTGATCATTGTCCTGCAAAATGATGGTCAGGTCCTGCAGAAAATGTCATCACTTCTGTCTCTACGCTGTTCATTTTTAGAACACAACCTACAACCAGCTTAGAGACAGAAGTGATGACACTTTCTGAAGGACCTGACCATCATTTTGCAGGACAATGCTCAAGCACGTACAGGGCAAGCTGTTACTGATTTGTTTGACTGATGGGGCTGCTAAGTGCTATACCACCTACTGCACTCCCCTGGCTTGAGCACTCGTAAGTACAACTCGATTTCTAAACTGAAGGAAACACTTCACGGCATTCGCTTCAGAACTGCTACAAATTCGTCGGGCAATAGACTGCGCCGCTCGAACTGTCAACACAACTGGCACTGCTAAGAGTATCCTACGACTTACACATCAGAGGCAACGAGTTGTACACAATACTGGTGACTACTCTGAAGGTCAGTAAAACTTTGAAACATGTATCTGTTTTGTAGGAGCTGTAAATAAATAGTTGCCACTATTAAAGGTCCAACCCTCGTATAAAATTCGCTGCAGAGATGGTTCAGATGGTTCAAATCGCTCTGAGCACTATGGGACTTAATGTCTGAGGTCATCAGTCCCCTAGGACTTAGAACTACATAAACCAAACTAACCTAAGGACGACACAGACATCCACGCCCGAGGCAATATTCGAACCTGCCACCGTAGCGGTTGCGCGGTTCCAGACTGAAGCGCCTAGAACCGTTCGGCTACTACCACTGCAGAGACTGTGAAAAATTCTGCACAGGGCGGACAGGTAGAAACGTAGCCACTAGATATCAAGAGCATTTTAGACAAAGTTACAACAACCCATTCACCTTTTTCCACCGCATTAGAAATAAATAACACACAACAGACCGACTGCAAAATGCTTTTAAGTCAAACAAACTGTTTCAGCACATAATGACGTAGCTGAAGTGCAACAACTGAAATGTCCAGGAAATATTACAAGTAGCCTCCCACGTGACTCCTACATTTCACGAATTCCGGTATGCCTCAGCAGGATAGTTGACTTGATTATTAAACTTGTACACTCTTGTTGGCTGAGTCACCAACACTGCTAGTAACTTCGTTCTGAGCTTCTGCAGGGCAGAAACCGCTAGCAATCAAATTAGGAAAACTAATGATGTCAAATGCTCCCTCGATGACGCAGATACTCCGTTCAATTAATTTTTTCCCCAGCGTCACACTACTTACCGATTTGCGGGAAATCCCCCATTCCCCCTAGGCTTAGTCAAAAGAAATTTTCGCTGTTCTCATGCAATTTGGAACGTCTTATGACAATCGCAGTGCGTTAGTACCAACAGGTTGACAGCTATGTAGCCGGCCGGGGTTCGATTTCCGGCCGGGTCGGAGGTTTTCTCACTCAGAGACTGGGTGTTGCACTGTTCTCGTCATCATTTCATTATCGTCGACATGCAAGTCTTCCAGTGTGTTGTCAACTGACAAGACTTGCAACTCGGCGGCCGAACTTCCATAAGAGAAGATGAAAGGGTCCTGTAGCCACCTTTCATTAGTCCGGTAGCCCAATTTCACAAACGGTGGCGTAGTCTGCTGCAGAAAGTCTGCGATAGTCGTACAGAATAGCCAACTCTGTAGTGGTCAAGTCGGCAAAGAGGTTTCCGCTACTTGTGAGAAATCCACCTGCGTTAGGTTGGTGGCGGAAATGGCATCTTGGGGTTTTCCGGTCCACGCGGAGCGTGGAAGAGGCTGGAGAAGCGGGAGGCAGTCTGCCGCCGGTAGGGGAAGCGTACACAGCTGTGCTCCAGTCGAAGAAGGGTGAGTTGGACTGACCGCGTGGCGCGTTGTCACATAGAGAGGGGAGCTTTTAGCTTTTGGTCTCGAATTTCGTCTTATAAAGATTTATTTGCTGGGTTGCAGCAGGGAATGCAAGGCTTTTGTAGACTTTCAGTTTGATTCCCAATGCAGTCTTGACTTTGATCCGTGAGAGGAACGTAGCACAAAGGAGTTGCATATGTTGAAGTGCCCTCGGTTCAGTGTGAATGTTTATGTGCCTACAACTGTGTGTGTATGCTTCTAATCTTTTCCGGATCTTGGTAATTTTTGAGAATTTGTGAATTTTCTTTGTCTCATGTGACTAAAATTTGGCCACGGTCCATAGAAATTGTCTCCGCGGACCGAGTGGGCACGCGAGTCTGTTATGAAACGTATAGTATTTCACAAGCAATTGTACATAGTTAGCATGCAACAGCAGTCTATAGATGCACTACATCAATGTTTTAAGGAATAAATAATTTTGCCTTCAATCTTATCTAGTGTACCGATGTTACGTCGCCGTTACCATCGCCATTTACCTTGTAGTTTTCCTTGTTGGCCCATCTATAGCGTTTCCATGGGCACAGGTGTAGTGATTAGTGTACTTTTTTTTATCTGAAACAAATGCTCTGGAATAGATCGTGTTTTCACGAATCTTGCTGCAGGCTGCACTTACGCATGGTGTTCACGCCCTCTTTACTTTACTCAATATTTGATTCACGGGAAGAATGCCTGGATCATATTAATCATTACATCCCATTCTTTATCAATGACTTTACAATGAATGTTCTTTTGTGAGTTTTTCTTATTATTAAATTAAGTAATTTTCCGACTCAGTGCTACCTCTTCTTTGTCGTGTGGCTAGAGTTGGTGGCGACCCTATCTTTTACATTGATTTCAGTGTCAAATAGCATTTTCTTATTCAAAGTGCGCGTGGCTCTTTTAGCTATCAGGATACATTCAAAGGCCGCTTCATGCTTCTTACACATAGCGTCCTTTTATTCACGCCACTTACAAAGACTCCCGTTCATCAATGCCATACGATCATTTCATTTCCAGTGCCCACTACACAATGATCACGATGGTGTGCTCCTGTACTCTTAGGATGCGTCGTGACTAGATAGCCCAGATGGTAGGAGTACTGTCTGTCGGGGGATAACCCGTATCTGGCCATCCAGATTTAGGTTTTCCGTTATTTCCCTAAATCTCTCCAGGTTGGTTCCTTTGAAAGAGCACGCCGATTTCCTTTCCCATCCTTGACAGAATCCGAGCTTGTGCTCCGTCTCTAACGATCTCGATGCTGACGGGACGTTAAACCAAATCTTCCTTCCCTGCTTCTTCCGGAAGTTGGTTTCTGGGTTGAATCCCCGTGTGGTTCCAAGTTTTAAAAGTTTCAGTAGCAGTGCACATGCCACTGCAGAGTGATAACAATAATTCTGGGTGACTGAAATTGCTCTGTACATTCATGTGGGCAGTAGAAGACGGACATTAGCTACCTGGAAATAGTGGCTGCTTCCAATACGTAGTTCAACTGCATTATAAACATAGCTCAGGTGGAGAGAGGTGTTGCAGTCTCAGGACACTGAACTCGTAGAACGACGCTTCAGATACCCGTCCTGTCATCCAGATCTGAGTTTTCCGTTATTTCAATAAATCGCTTAAGGCGACTGCCGGGATGATTCCTCTGAAAGGACATGGAAGATTTTCTTTCTCATCTTTCGCTAATCGAAGCTTCTTGCTGCAAGAAAAAGACGTTTGAATTTATAGAAACGAATGTTTACACATGCTGTTGGCCGGCCGGTATGGCCGAGCGGTTCTAGGCGCTTCAGTCTGGAACGGCGTGACCGCTACGGTCGCAGGTTCGAATCCTGCCTCGGGCATGGAGTTGTGTGATGTCCTTAGGTTAGTTAGGTTTTAGTAGTTCTAAGTTCTAGGGGACTGATGACATCAGAAGTTAAGTCCCATAGTGCTCGGAGCCATTTGAAACATATGCTGTTGTTGTCTTCAGTCCGAAGTCTGGTTTGATGTAGCTCTCTGTGCTACTTCATAGTATACATCTCCGAATAACTACTGCAACCTACATCCTTCTGAATCTCCTTACTGTATTCGTGTCGTGGTCTCGTCTCTGATTATAACCCACACTTACCTCCAGTATTAACCTGGTGACCTGTTGATGTCTCAAAATGTGTCCTATCAACTGAAAACTTCTTTTACTCAACTTATGCCACAAATTTCTTTTCTCACCAGTTCTGCTCAGTTCTTTTTCGTTGTTACATAAGCTGCCTGCCTAATCCTCAGTATTCTTCTGTAGCACCACATTTCAAAAACTTCTATTCTCTTCTTGTCTAAAGTGCCTGTCGTGCATGTTTCACTTCCATACATCACTTCACTACATACAAATACCTTCAGAAAAGACTTCGTAACACTTAAATTTATATTCGATGTTAGAAAACTTCTTGAAAACTCTTTTCTTGCCATTTCCTCTCTACTTCGGCCATTATCAGTTATATTGCTGTCCAAATAGCAAAACTCATCAACAACTTTAACCGTCTCGTTTCCCGTTCTAATTCCCTCAGTATCTCCTGATCTAATTGAACTACATTCCATTGTCAATGTTTTGCTTTTGTTGGTGTTCATCTTATAGATTAGATTAGATTTACTTTCATTCCAATTGATCCGTAGTGAGGAGGTCCTCCAGGATGTAGAACATGTCAGAAAGACAACAATACATGACAGATATTTACAACTCAAACAAATAAGCTAATGTACCATTCCACAGGTCCCAAGTGGAATGATCGTCATTTTTTAATGAACACTATATGAAAGAATCATTTTACAAATACTAATGCACTGAATTAAAAATAAAAAAGTTTTTTCATTTATTTATAAGGTAATAAACGTGTAATACAACTACTATAATACTTATTTACAATGAACACATTACTGCACTGAAATGGTGCAGAAGTTAGATTGTACTTACACACACAGTCACACACACACACACGCTTTCAAGACACTGCCTTGCTTATTTGCTGCGAAAAATGGCAAGGCCAAAAGAATTGGAAGAATGGAACAGATATCAGTCAATATGAGTTCGTGGTTTACTCTATGTCCTGCGCTTTTCGGAGGTAAGTTCCCTCTTCCAGGACCATATATCACATTTTCAGCCTTACGTTTTCTTCCCTTTCTCATCTATTTTCAAATGAATCGAAACAGAAGGTAATCTTGGGCGGACGATGTTTCTGGTTAAATTAAAGATACAGATTATAGTGAATGTAAATTTGCAGAACTTACCATTCTTTTCTTTACCGAATATTTTCCGTCAAGTCGATTAGAAAAAGCCTCCAAATCTGCAATCACACTTTATTAAACCCAGTCGTTTGTTGTGTAGAAGCTTTTAAGAACGGATATATTCGAAAATCTCTTAAAAGGAAGTAAAGTTCAGATATAAAAATTGACAACCAGAAAAGTAGAACAAGGTTCACACCCACAGTTTCTTCGGGTTGGAATACGAGACCCCTGCAGATTCTACCTCCCTCCAGCACTTCTGTGAACATGCCGAATCGCCAGATCGCACCATCCGGCTTTTTTGGACGCCAGCACGGGAGGTGATGTGTGGAGGGTGGTCTATCAGACCGCGGCCCAAGATGGCCGCCGCTGGCAGCGACAGCTGACAAATGAGGATCGGGCCCCGCGGCCATCTCGCACGCCAGACCACGGCGCGGCGCGTGTGGTGGACGGTGGCTCAGACACGTAAGACGCCCCCGGGCCCTGCCACCTGCATACCCCCATGCTAGAGAGTGCCCAGAATCTGAGCTGGAAGGGTACTACATGTGTAACTGGAGCAACAGTTTTGAGATTTCACGATAACTGATTCTGGGTAGACTTACAAGAATTAGTATCCATTACGTGTTATGCCTTCCTTTCAGTTGGTAAAGAATTCATCTGTTTTTCTGTGTGCCTGGTCAGGATGAGAGAAGAGGGTACCATTCGTGAAAATCTTTTTTCTCAGTGGGGGAGGAGGAGCACAGATGGCAGAGAGAATAGGTAATTTTTTCTCTTTTTTATATCATTTGTCTCTGTTTCTTAGACTGGGTATTCACATCTTTGATGATGTAGCGCAGCTGTGTGGAAAAAATGTTAAGACATAACTGCAATTTATTTCTTTTTCACTAATGGATAAATTTGTTCTCTTATTATTATTTGAATATGGAAAACTTTAATTTGTTTGTTTATTTGTAATATCACCTGTGATGTTCAGAAATGATTCAAATGGCTCTGAGCACTATGGGACTTAATATCTGAGGTCATCAGTCCCCTAGAACTTAGAACTACTTGAACCTAATTACCCTAAGGACATCACACACATCCATGCACGAGGCAGGATCCGAACCTGCGACCGTATCGGTCGTGCGGTTCCAGACTGAAGCGCCTAGAACCGATCGGTCAAAGCGGCCGGCAACTCTGGTGTAAAGAACTGCTATTTAAATCGCAGACATGAGAGCACAGAGAGCGATATCGAACGTAACAGTTAAGAGCGATGTTCACGCTACGTTACATGCGACACTTCTTCCGAAAGATGAAAACCGAATTTCGGAAATCATTTTCCGCTGTCGTGTTTACATGCTAAGGTCTGTAGCGGATTTGCTAGTCCTTTTAAATATGGTGCCTGGAAAACAACTGATACAGTTTATGATTTAGTCAGCACGATGGCTATTTATCTTCAATTGGACGAGGTGTAAACAGCTTCAGTCCAATATTTCTACTTATCCTTCACTGTACAAAAAGGCACTCTGTCCGTATTACCCGAAATTTTTTAGAAAAAAGACGAAACCTGATAGCCCAAGCACGTGTCAAAACCGATTGCGTTGACACTGCGGCGAAAAGTGGTTGCGGAATGACCACCTAGAAGCGCTATTGAGAAATCGGTTTACGAAATCCGGTTTGGGAGCCCCATGTATAAGGGGTGCATGTGAGGGAGTAGTCAGTGTGTATGCGATAATACGGCGAGACCCTCGCTATTGATTTAGGACCCAAAAACTTGCCGAAACAGTGAATCAAGGAACTTAACGACTGACGATTTGGATTACCGTCGCCGTGTGTAACTAAAATTAAAGTGATGATTATGAGCAGAAAGGTCATACAGTTTGAGTATTACGAAATGGACTGTGTCGCAGTTGGTAGTGACAGTGCTTACGTGAGTAGTCATTATAATTATTGTTACCGTGTGAGTGAAACTGTTTTTACATGAGACTGCTTCGCGAGAGAGAAGGCTTCATAAAACTGCGTATTGGTTTTGTCTTCTTAATGAACAGCCGAGTGTTTAAGGCCGTAACTGTTGCGGTGAACATATATACAATTGTGGATCAGTAGCAAGTACGATTTACTGACTTTGTATTCGCGATCGTGGTAGTCATATGCAACCGTGACGATCAGTGCATAAAGTATTTTAACGAGAACTAACTGTCTATAACGAGTAATGACCTTGCACTTGCTAAACCTGTAGATTATCACTAACAGTTAGGTTTATTTAGCCAGTGGCCTGTCAAACGCTACTGCGGATGACTTTGCTGCCTAACAAAGAAGAGAGTTCATCAGCGTGCTTCACCCTGGAAATAATGCAAACGGAGTTGCTGTAATAACTTCATCTGCAACATCAAAAGCCGTCACCGTCATCTCAACAGACCGGAATTTCTCTCCAACAACGAACGGATAATATACCTATATGGATATGGTGTCTGTTCTCTCGGACATGTCCGAAAGAACAGACACCAATGATGACCGGCAGCCGTCTAGAACGAAATTAGAATTATATATTAATACCTTCAGCTGCTGACGGGCGTTGATATATATCAACGGGGACATGTCCGAAAGAACAGACACCATATCCATATAAGTATATAGTTCTGGCAAAACCGGCCATGACCTTCCTCTTCTGTGTGGATACACACATATTCCACGATTAATGAGTGTGTTGGGTAGAGACACTACGAATGATGTATGTGGGCATATAAGGTTGGAATGTGCGTCTCGCTGGAGGCGTGCACGAGATAGTCGCACTGTTCTCTGTGCCCTCGGTGGCTCAGATGGAGAGATCTCGGGATCGAGTCCCGGTCGGGGCACACATTTTCACATGTCCACGTTGGTACATGTAAACGCCCGTCAGCAGCTGAAGGTATTAATATATAATTCTAATTACGAACGGGTAAGGTCCATTGCTGTGCGCTCTCCTAAGTTAAAGACTAACACAATTCCGCAGTTCAGATTGTAGATCGTTTGTTTCATTACAACACTTATTTTTACTCTATTCCTTTTCTTGTCTCTTGCTACGTAAATAAAATTGTGTGAAGTAAGCTATTAACTTTCAATGCAGCTTTGTTGACAGACCATTATTTATAGGCCTAGGCGTTTTTCTCGTTTTTAAAATATCTCTTTCTCCTAAACTAATACTGCTACAGTTGCACGTATTTTGGTGGCTTTTGGAGAGAAGTTTTACAAACTCGTGTGTAAAGTTATTTTCAAAGTGCGTTGGTATCCCTTGATGTTTGATATGGTGGCTCGTGTAGATCGCAGCGTCCGCCATTTGCTTCTGGGCGCCGACCAGCAGATTTAAAGCTGCTTGGTCGCTATTGTTATTAGCTTCGCGGCGAGGGCAAAACTGAATGCGACAGCTGTCAAACCACGCCGACTATATTTATATCGTACTTAGAGTCATGTTATCACACTTTCACGAGTAATTACACTACTGGCCATTAAAATTGCTACACCACGAAGATGACTTGCTACAGACGCGAAATTTAACCGACAGGAAGAACATGCCGTGATATCCAAATGATTAGCTTTTCAGAGCATTCTCACAAGGTTGGCGCCGGTGGCGACACCTACAACGTGCTGATATGAGGAAAGGTTCCAACCGATTTCTCATACACAAACAGCAGTTGACCGGCGTTGCCTGGTGAAACGTTGTTGTGATGCCTCGCGTAAGGAGGAGAAATGCGTACCATAACGTTTCCGACTTTGGTAAAGGTCGGATTGTAACCTATCGCGATTGCGATTTATCATATCGCGACATTGCTGCTCGCCTTGGTCGAGATCCAATGACTGTTAGCAGAATATGGAATCGGTGGGGTCAGGAGGGTAATACGGAACGCCGTGCTGGGTCCCAACGGCCTCGTATCACTAGCAGTCGAGATGATAGGCATCCTATCCGCATGGTTGTGACGGATCGTGCAGCCACGTCTCGATCCCTGAGTCAACATATGGGAACGTTTGCAAGACAACAACCATCTGCACGAACAGTTCGACGACGTTTGCAGCAGCATGGACCATCATCTCGGAGACCATGTCTGCGGTTACCCTTGACGCTGCATCACTGACAGGAGCGCCTGCGATGGTGTACTCAACGCCGAACCTGGGTGCACGAATAGCAAAACGTCATTTTTTCGGATGAATCTAGGTTCTGTTTACAGTATCATGATGGTCTCGTCCGTGTTTGGCGACATCGTGGTGAACGTACATTGGAAGTGTGTATTCGT
The DNA here is from genome assembly GCF_023898315.1 of Schistocerca nitens. Lineage (NCBI taxonomy): Eukaryota > Metazoa > Arthropoda > Insecta > Orthoptera > Acrididae > Schistocerca > Schistocerca nitens. The sequence continues at coordinate 155,210,699 of NC_064618.1, read as the reverse complement.
CATCGCCATACTGGCGCAACACCCGGCTTGATGGTAAGGGGTGCAACTGGTTACACGTCTCGGTCACCTCTTGTTCGCATTGACGCCACTTTGAACAGTGGACGTTACATTTCAGATGTGTTACGACCCGTGGATCTACCCTTCATTCGATCCATACCAAACCCTATATTTCAGAAGGATAATGCATGACCGCATGTTGCAGGTCCTGTACGGGTCTTTCTGGATACAGAAAATGTTCGACTGCTGCCCTGGCCAGCACATTCTCCAGATCTCTCACCAATTGAAACGTCTGGTCAATGGTGGCCGAGCAACTGGCTCGTCACAATACGCCAGTCACTACTCTTGATGAACTGTGGTACCGTGTTGAACCTTCATGAGCAGCTGTACCTGTACACGTCATCCAAGCTCTGTTTGACTCAATGCCCAGTTGTATCAAGGACGTTATTACGGTCAGTGGTGGTTGTTGTGGGTACTGATTTCTCAGGATCTATGCACCCAAACTGCGTGAAAATGTAATCACATGTCAGTTCTAGTATAATATATTTGTACAACGAATACCCGTTTATCATCTGCATTTCTTCTTGGTGTAGCAATTTTAATGGCCAATAGTGAACTTGGTTGTTGATGATTACAGGTATAGGTGAACAGATGTATATCCAACCTTACAGTGCCGTGCGGAGTGGCCGCGCTGTTTGAGGCGCCATGACACGGATTGCGCGGACCCTCCCGTTGGAGGTTCAAGTCCTCCCTCGGGCATGGATGTGTGTGTTGTTCTGAGCATAAGTTATTTTAAGTAGTGTGTAAGTCTAGGGCCCGATGACCTCAGCAGTTTGGTCCCTTTGGAATTCACACACATATGAACACTTTTAATATTAAAGTGTTTACTGTATCAGTAATAGAACTGTGTGTGTTTTACGAAAGTTACTGACCAAGTTGAATCACGTTCTCCACTGTCTGGAAGCAAAACATGTTCTTTGGGCATGAAGCAATCAGACAATAAATCAATTGGGTTATTTCTAACGAAACCTCGTCCAAATACACGGTCTCTATGCACGCGAAGTATCCCCCTGAGAACCGCTTTCTCCATTTCCTCCACCTCTCCTCACATCCTGTGTGTAGTACGTCCATGTTTCTAGGTATATTGCAGTGGCATCGCTTTCAGAACTCACATCATCTCTATGACATCACCACCTACTAGTCGCCATATAATTGGCTTCATCCGCTAGTTAATTTCATGCAGCCGCGCGGGATTAGTCGAGCGTTCTAGGGCGCTGCAGTCGTGGGCTGAGCGGCTGATCCTGGCGGAGGTTCGAGTCCTCCCTCGGGCATGGGTGTGTGTGTGCGTTTGTCCTTAGGATAATTTAGGTTAAGTAGTGTGGAAGCTTAGGGACTGATGAACTTAGCAGTTAAGTACCATAAGATTTTACACACATTTGAACATTTTTTTTAATTTAACGCAGTTAAACAGTTTCCTTTCTTCCTCACAACTGTTGCTGGCCAGTCAAAGTATTATATTAATGTTTTATATCATTTTACGGTGGGAACAGGCCGAATAAGGTTATTCTGATGAGAGTATTTGTACTGAGAGCTCATATTACTTTTCACTTGATTGCTATGCATGTTCAGAACCGTATTTGTTCTTGCTTTTAGTTTTCTCTTTTGCTTTCCTGTGTGGCTTGTTGCGAGGCGAGCACCGGAGTACGTGACCCTGCGTTTTCGCGGGGTGGGGGGGGGGGGGGGGGGTCTGCACTTCCGCAAATACGGAAAGGGTCGTACATCAATCGGCGGAGCGACTGACCTTGGTCGAGTTTCGCCTATTGTATGGAGGGCGAAAAGACCTGCGAGCCGTCGGAGTGTCGCCACAGCTTATGTGTTTACCGTACCAGTGTGTCTGGAATGAAGACTGCTGGCGCCAACTGACTGTATTCTCTTCATGATTCTGACAATTCTTGTAGACCGTGCCGTGCTGGGTGCGACTGTCTAGCGCCGGATGGTCGGTGGTCTTTGCATGCTGATTTCATAGCCGGTCAAACGGCAAGTTCAATACCCCCAGCTAAATATAAGTGGCATGATTGGTCAACTTAAACTGAGACCAGTGGACGTCATAAAGCCCTGCACGAAATTGGAGGGAAAGATCGCTATTGGCGCGGATGACGTTCTGACATAGTGTGGGGGAATTTTGGAATCAGCACTGAATTCTGATTCTTTGCTTTCCGAGGGTAGTTGGGAGATGAATAACGTTGGCTTCGCTCTTGCACTGCGCGGCTGCAGGCATTCAGGATCTGATCTTGGTCGGAATCGGACGGTCTTGCGACTTTGTTGCACTTTTTCGGAACTGCTGTGGAGCGTGATTTCGGTCATACTCCAGATTCATTCAGTGACTTAAGACCCAGATTCTTACTCTGCGTTTCCGCACCACCGACAGGGCTACGTTAGATGGTTTCGTTGTGTCTTCCCTCCTTTGGCCACGGGAGCAGAACTTAAAAACCTCGGACAGCATTTGAGGCGACAGGTTGAGACAGAGTTGCTGCATAGCAGGTGTTGGCGCTTACATCATCAGAACGCTGCCTACCGACGACGTGCTGCATGTTTCAGGACTGCTAAAGTATTTTGCGGCTCCAGCATTGTAGGACCTATCATTTTTATACTGAATTCCTCAGCAGCATGCGCGCCCGCATTGCTACAAGTCCACGTTGTTTGTTTCTCAATGTGTTCGCATTTGAGCTGTCACTACTAATCGTGATACTGCATTATAGTCGGGGGGGGGGGGGGGGGAGTAATATTTGATTCGTTAGAACCTCCAGTCATTATCGTCAGTCTATTGCTTCACAGAGAGTAGGAGCCCCTTGTTTTAGAGCGAACTCTTACTCTCATAATAGTTCAGTGTACCCTGTCCTTTAGTCTACTGTCTGTATTGACAATCAAGTATCTTTGTGTTCCGATTTATAATAAATCTCATTGTAATATTTAATCCGCATTCATTTCGCAGACAGATGCAGAAACCCATTTCCTGTCGTTTATTATGATAAAACTCCCCTTTTTTAAAATTGTAATGAGTCTTCACTCCTTATTTTACCAACTGGCAGGGTTCACCATCAGTTCCTATCGTTACCATTGTGCACATAATTAATTAGGTGGTAGGTGAGGAGGGGGATGAGTGCATGTCTAATTCTCATGCAAAACTCGCCAGAATTAAAGAGGTACAAACTCTTCTCTACCCCGGCATCTAGCAATGTCAACACTTACGTAGCTACATAACCAGCAAACCCACATCTCCCCCCAATGTCACCTAACGGCCTGGTCGAGTACTGAAATACCTTGTCAGAAAGAAAACTTTCGACACGGGATTAATAAAAATTGAGAAAAGTTAAGACCACACTACATCTACATCTACGTGATTACTCTGCTATTCACAATAAAGTGCCTGGCAGAGGGTTCAATGAACCACCTTCATGCTGTCCCTCTACCGTTCCACTCTCGAACGGCACGCGGGAAAAACGAGCCCTTAAATTTTTCTGTGCGAGCCCTGATTTCTCTTATTTTATCGTGATGGTCATTTCACCCTATGTAGGCGGTGCGAACAGAATGATTTCGCAATCGGAGGAGAATACTGGTGATTGAAATTTCATTTCATGAGAAGATCACGTCGCAACGAAAATCGCGTTTGTTTTAAAGATCGCCACTCCAATTCACGTATCATGTCTGTGACACTGTCTCCCCTATTTCGCGGTAATACAAAACGAGCTGCCCTTCTTTGTACTTTTTCGATGTCATCCGTCCGTCCCACCTGATGCGAATCCCACACCGCACAGCAATACTCTCGAATAGGGCGGACAGGCGTAGTGTAAACAGTCCCTTTGGTAGACCTGTAGCACCTACCAATTTAGGTTATCTGCAATTGTAATACCTAAGTATTTAGTTGAATTTACAGCCCTCATATTTGTGTGACTTATCGCGTAATCAAAATTTAGCTGATTTCTTTTAGTACTCATGTGAATAACTTCACACTTTTCTTTATTTAGGGCCATTTGCCACTTTTCGCACCATACAGATTTCTTATCTAACTCATTCTGCAAGTCGTTTTGATCGTCTGATGACTTTACAAGATGGGAAATGACAGCATCATCTGCAAACAATCTTAGACGGCTACTCAGATTGTTTCCTATGTCGTTAATATAGATCAGGAACAATAGAGGACCTCTAACACTTCCTTGGGGAACGCCGGATATTACTTTTGTTTTACTTTATGACTTTCCGTCTATTACTACGAACTGTGACCTTTCTGACAGGAAATCACGAATCCAGTTGCACAACTAAGGCGATACTTCGTAAGCACGCAGTTTGGTTAGAAGACACCTGTGAGGAACGGTGTCGAAAGCCTTCTGGAAATCTAAAAATATGGAATCAATTTGACATCCCCTGTCGATAGCACTTACTACTTCATGAGTATAAAGAGGTAGTTGTGTTTCACAAGAACGATATTTTCTGAAACCGTGCTGACTATATGTCAATAGATCATTTTCTTCGAGGTACTTCATAATGTTCGAATACGGTATATGTTCTAAAACCCTACTGCAAATGGACGTTAGTGATATAGACCTGTAATTCAGCGGGTTACTCCTACTTCCCTTTAGGTACGGATATTTCTGTGAGCGAGTGGTTGTATATAATTGCTAAATATGGAGCTATTTGATCAGCATACTCTGAGAGCAACCTGACTGGTGTACAATGTGGACCGGAGGCCTTGCCTTTAATAAGTGATTTAAGCTGCTTTGTTAGACCGAGGATATCTACTTCTCTGTTTCTCATATTGGCAGTTGTTCTTGATTGGAATTGAGGAATATTTACTTCGTCTTCTTTGGTGAAGGACTTTCGGAAAACCGTATTTAATAACTCTGCTTTAGTGTCACTGTCATCAGGACTTACCGTTGTTATCGTGCAGTGAAGGTACTGATTGCGCCTTGCCACTGATGTGCTTTATGTATGAACAGAATCTTTTTGCTGTTAATTCTTCGCGTTTTCATTCAGTACAATGGCGTAGTGTATCCCGCAAAGACATTACAATGAATAAAGAAAATTCATGGAAAGGGTAGATTACTACTCAAGAGGTCCAGTCGCAGACAGGTAGAACAAAAAGACTTCTAGGCAAGAACGCTTTCGACCAAAAAGCCGCCCACATGACCAGTCTCTGGCTGCCTCGGCAGCCTGGTGAGTGTCAATCTATCTTTTTCATAATACTGTCATTATTTAATTCTGGATTTTCCATTGAATGGTGAAGTAAAAGTTTTGAGTATTGATTGTTCGAGAGGTGGGACACATCTCATTGAAGAGAGTAGGAATATGTCAAGAATAATACGAAGCTGCAGACTTTTTTGATTAATGATTAAAATAAACTTCCTGTCGGGTCAGCTAAAAAACCAGTAATTTCATAGGTTACTGAACGTCAGCCTTCGAAGTCGTCGCTAGAGAGCCGAGAAGTTTCGTGATACAGGACCGTAAAAGTATTATATTGCAATGTAGTAGATGAGTAGTGAAAGACGTAAGTGTACGTTCAATAGCGTGCTGATGGCTCACGATTATCACGTCACCAAATCCTTATCTTCCAATGGTTTAATCAGCAGAGACACTGTAACCTCCCCACAAAATAAAAATATATAATTATCTTTCACATTTAGTGTAACCTCCCCACAATAAATAAAATAATATGAATAATATTCACATTTAGTGTAACCTCCCAACAGTAAAATATTCCGTAACCTCCCTACAGAAAAAATATAATTATTTATACCATTCACATTCTGCGTAGCCTACTAACAGATAAATGAATTCCGTAGCCTACCAATAATACAATGTGACTAATCTCTCAATAAAAAAAATTGGCGCTCACTTATAACGTTTCAATAACTGATTGTGAATTTAAACTGGTATATTTTGGACGTCAGCAGTGCTGCGTCATGGCCCTGATTGATCATTCTGAAAAAATTGAAAATTCTTACCTCAGTTAGGTCGCCGGATAACGCATGTATATTTGCTCTTACAATAATTTTTTCTGGCACAGCCCTGTGCAATGCTGGCCGATACATTTGTCATTTATAAAAGGAAAAAAGTGATTTTTCTTTTCAATAATCGGGATGACCAAGGATTGGAGAAATTAGTACATTCTTTAAATTGAAATGAATGATCGTCAAAAGTTACTTTTTATGAGAAAGATTATTATTAAGATTTTTTTAAACATTTACTTGGGACTTGATATAACAATACTACATATGCGAGAGGCTGCTTTTACCTCATACAATAATGCTCAGGCTCCGCCATCGCTGCACCATGACCGGCCCAGCCAACTCGATACACACGACTGCTCGCTAGCAACAACTTACTGCTACCGCTACACAGTTCCTACTGCAGTCAACACTGCTCTTTGGTCTCAGATTCTCTTATAGCTTACATATCGCAGGCAGCGCGTGAGCAATCCATCGAAATTACATCTGCTCGAGTGCGCTAGCAACGAATTCTTTAATCATAGACCTCTTACATAACCCTCCAGTGGGGGGCAAAAATTTGGCAGCGATGGTGAGTCAATTGGACTTGCCATGAGCAACAAATTTTTCTATAATCTAATTAATTAACTAAGTCTACAGTCACAGAGTATATACATATATATAAGTGCAGAACATGAAATGAAATAAGAGTGCACATGCACTGAGTATAGAACATATCAAGAAATGACAAAATATATACGCAATGAGTACAAAACATATTAACAAATGACATAAATTGCACACGCACTGTATATGTCTTTAGCATACTTAGGACAACTGATCATATTAACAAATGAAATGAAGTGCACACGCACTGTAAAAGTCTTTAGCATATTTAGGACAACTGATCATATTAACAAATGAAATAAAGTGCACACGCATTGTAAAAGTCTTTAGCATATTTAGGACAACTGATCATATTAACAAATGAAATGAAGTGCACACGTACTGTAAAAGTCTTTAGCATATTTAGGACAACTGTTCATATTAACAAATGAAATAAAGTGCACACGCACTGTAAAAGTCTTTAGCATATTTACAAGAACTAGGAAAGGAATGGGAAGGATTGCATCATGGTTGTAGCACAGTAGGTTGCATGTAGCTCCACTGAAAGTCCATATCTTTCTACAGAAGCACAACACCAAGTGAGACAATCTGAAGTTCTCTTCCCTGGAAATGAAGTGCACACACACTGTAAAAATCTTTAGTATTTTACAAGAACTGATTACCCTAAAAAATGAAACATAGTGCACACGCACTGTAGAAGTCTTTAGCATTTTTACAACAAATAAACATATCAAGGAGTGAAATAAAGTGCACACGCACTGTAAAAGTCTTTAGCATATTTAGGACAACTGATCTTGTTAACAAATGAAATGAAGTGCACACGCACTGTGTATGTCTTTATCATTTTACAAGAATTTAAACGCACTGTATAAGTCTTTACCATTTTACAAGAACTAGGAAAGGAATGGGAAGGATTGCATCATGGTTGTAGCACAGTAGGTTGCACATAGCTGCACTGAAAGTCCATATCTTTCTACAGAAGCACAACACCAAGTGAGACAATCTGAAGTTCTCTTCCATGAAGTATTAATCAGTGTAGCCAAGACACTGAAATGTTGTATTAATATTCAATGTTATCATTTTGGTAGTACATTAGGTACACCAAACAGTAGGGCCATAATAACATCTCCATCGTTCAAGGTGGTGGACAGCTTGATATGTCAACACCATATTCTTGTAGAATCCATACTCTCACATCAACAGAGAATTAGTGGAAAAACCAAATATAGTGCTCCATGATCATGAGGATGGACAGGACAAACGGATATTGCAGTAATTTCTGGTAATTAGGTCAGAAGGTGAAGGACATTACGTCTTATGCTAGTCATCATTGAGAATTACACTAGTCTGTCAACGGATCTGAACAATTACTGGCATTCATTGGCTATTTACAGAGCATTTAAGTAGTATGTGTGGAGTATTACAGAACATTATTCATAAGTCATCTCAATATAGTAATTATTGGCACTCATTGGCCAGTTACAATTCATTGTTTTATGCATTATTCAGAAGTCATCATTTAAACAAGAGTTACTTATTGGCATACCATTTATACATAATTCATCTAATTATAGTAATCATTGGCATTCATTGGCCAGTTACTAAACATGTAGCAAGTATTGAATATTACAAAACACTATTCAAAACTCGTCCGATTGTGGTAATTATTGGCACTCATTGGCCAGTTACAAAGTATTCATATAGTTTTACAAAACATTATTCAGTATTATTCAGAAGTCATCATTCAAAACAAGAGTTAATTATTGGAATAGCATTAATGCATAAGTCATCATTCAGTATTACTCAGAACTCATCATTCAAGTGACATAGGACATATTTAAAATGTAACACACTGTAACTATTACTCAAGGTCTGTAGTCCAATAATACATAGTTATAATGGATTCAATACATCTGAGAAATTTGCATTATATTTAGGACTAGAAATATATCTTCAACTGGTAGCATTATTTAGTTGTATACCGGTAATAGTTGGGACTGGTAATAATTTTTTTTTTTGCTAGCAATGCATTGCGTTGGGATCGATAATTAATTGTTGGGGCATGAAAATATTTGCTTTTAACTTATTGCTGGAAATAAGGATTAATAACGTCATTCGTCATGAGTCAGCTGTAGCAAGGTTATGAAACAAGTAGAGTATATGTGATCACATTCATGAATGATACACACAAATGGGTAAAAAAAATGCAAGTACTAGAACAGGTTTAATGACTAACTGCTTATAGCACATTAATTTCATGAATAGCTTCTCCTGGAAAAAAATACAAAACGGATTATTGAGCTGAAAGAAGAAACGCATATTATGCTGAAAAGTAGTGAACTTCGAATTAACAGGTAATGAAACGTGTACTCAATATGTATGTACTTTAGCTGTCTTTTCCAAAACATTCAGTCATTATACTATGCAACATAAGACATGCTGTCAAAAGGAACTGCAACAAATACTTAAATAACTACATAGCATCTCTTAACTAATAGTAAATATATAAACTTCATCATTATTCTCATCTGCAAGGAAAAACTTCATTATTCATATTATAATAACTTCATCATCATCATCATCTGCAAAGAAAAACTTTATTATTCACATTACCATATTCTTCATACAACTATTCATCATCATTTATTATCATCTGCAAAAAATAGACACTTCATTATTCACATTCACATTACCATTTACTTCATACAACTATTCATAGTATAGAGTTTCTTATTTCTATCATATTTCATCACTAAAATTAACATGTGTAGTTCTGTCTGACAGCTTGCTCAATCACCTCGTATTCTGAAAGAAAAATAATTAGTCAAGACTGCTATCATACGATGTGTATAGTATATTCTGGTTAATGCTTGTTGATTCTGATCCATTTATTCTTCATGACAAGGTATTGCATTTTCTTTCGTTCATTCCGAAGGTGAAATTCCATTTCATAGTAATCCACTGTGGTTGTTTAATTTATTTCTTTTACACGTTATTGCTTTCTGAAAATGATGAATAAGGATTAATATCTTGCATTTAAATCATATACTCATTAAATAAAAACTTGTTTCTAGTGATATAGTTAAGAATACAGCATAGCATGACAGAAAACGTATTATGTCAAAAACATAGACAGTTTTCAAGTGCAAAAAATGTACACAGAGTATCATAATGTAGTAGCAAAAAAATGTAAAAAGTCACGATGTTGAGATATCATAAGGCAAAATGTCAAAGTCAACTGGTGTTTGTTATATCTTAAAGATTACATAGTGCATACAGAGAAAAATTCTACTTTCGATAGGAAAACAATCATACATACACAAAAAATGGAAAATGTGCACGGTCTGATATATAACGACAAGAAAACGACCTGCTAACCTTACCTTGACGGGCACTTGCCAGGAAAAAATATGATAATCATCAGTAAGTAGTCACATAGATAGAATTGCATAAGTGGTCATAAAATATGTAAGTTTGTCTGGAAAAATGTGCACAGTCTGATGTGTAATGACAAGAAAAGCGACCTGCTAACCTTACATTGCCAGGCACTTGCCGAGGAAAAATATGATAATCATCAGTAAGTGTTCATATAAATATCTGCAAATGGCATTACAGTGCGACAAATCATAAAGTATGTTCATTCAATAAATGGTTTATTATTGGAAATATGGTGATTGCCCTTGCTTTTTCTGGTTCTCAAAGTTTCGACGTGTACCACATTGGGGTGAGGAATGCTGCGAATTCGATATGGACCTGCGTATAGAAGCTCAAATTTACTGCATCTACTCTTTCCTCTGTTGGATAAATAGTGTGTACGTACTAATATCTTCTGTCCTATGTGAAAGTCACGGCGTGTACAAACCTGTTTTTGCTTTCTTCTCCGGCGCTCTGCGGCACGTTTGATGTTGTTCAGCGCAATGTCAATTATTTCATGTTGGCGTAGTCGACGAGATATATGAAAAGATACTAGTTCTTTAATTTTGTTGGGTGCTTCAACATTTTTCAGTATAACAGTCGGAGATAGCATAGTAGATTCATTTGGTATGGAGTTAATTACATCCTGGAATGAGAGTATGTGTGCATCCCAATCAATATGTTTTTTATGGCAATATATTCTACATAGTTAACCAATTTCTTTCATTAATCGTTCACAAGGATTCGAGGAAGCGTGATACTTGGATATATAGATCGGAGAAATATTTCTAGCTCGTAACAGACGTGTCCATATCGCAGATCGAAATTGTGGTCTATTGTAGGAAATTACTTTCAATACATGCCCTACATGAAATAAAAAATGTTTTACAAATGCATTCGAAACAGATTTAGCAGTAGCTTTGCGTAACGGAGTGAAGGTAACAAATTTCGAAGTGAGTTCAACAGCGACAAAGATGTAGCAAAAACCTCTATTAGATCTGGGAATCGGACCAAAAATGTCTACAGCGGCCATGTGTCTCAATTTAACGGGTACAATAGGATGTAACTGAGGAATATGTCACGTGTAAATTTAGCGGAAAGTAAAAACTGTATTGCTCTATGATCTGTGTAAACGGTCGTATGTCTTCCATAAAGAAAATGCCTAAATCTCGTAAATGCCCGTACAACACATAATGTTTCAATTTCTGTGACAGAATAATTGCGTTCAGCAGGTGACAGAATGCGACTTGCAAAGGCGATGTTTTTAATTACTGTAGTGCCGTCTTCTTCAATTTCCTGAAAAAAGTATACGCCTAAAGCGGTGTTAGAACTGTCGGTGGCAATGGAAAAATTTCTAGTAAGATCTGGGTGTGATAAAAGAGGTGCGTTCAACAAAGCTTGTTTTAGATTGACAAATTCATACTGTGCTTGGCTATCCCACGACCAAATAGCGTTTTTACCCGTCAGTTGGCATAATCTAGGGGTGTCTAAAGCAGAGTAATGAATAAATTTACGGAAAAAGTTAATTAAACCCAGAAAGCTGCGTAGTTGTTTCTTCGTCGTAGGCACAGTAATGTCACGTAAAGCTTGAAGTTTTTCGGGTCAGGCGCAATGCCTTCTGCTGAAATTACGTGTCCAAGAAATTTTATGGAAGTTTTGCCAAAGTACGATTTGCTAAGATTAACTGTGAGTCCTTGTGCACGAAAAGTTTGCAACAGTTGTTCAAGAATCAGATTGTGTTCAGACCAGTTAGCTTCTGCAATAAGAAAGTCGTCTACATACGTTGTGATTCCGTCTTTTAATTCTGTCGGAAGTATAGTATTCAAACCGCGAATAAACGCTGCTGAAGAAATTGTTAAACCGAACGGTAATTTACAAAATTGATAAAAGCAACCAAAACAGAGAAATGCTGTGTACTTTCTGCAGTTCGGATGGAGCTGAATTTCCCAAAATCCCGATTTCAAATCTAATGTGGAATGAACAGCAGTGCCATGAAATTTCTGTTGAAGTTCTTCTAGTGTTTGAGGGCGATCTGTTTCATTAATAATAATGTCATTCATGTGACGCGAATCAAGTACGAGCCGAAGTGAGCCATCCTTTTTCTTAAAAATATGGAGCGGGTTTATGTACGGACTAACTGCCGGTTCAATAATTCCTTGGTCAAGCATAGCTTGCAATTCTTTCTTAACTTGTTCTTTGTGAATATACGGAATGGGATAATGTTTGGTTTTAAACGTGTCGTGCTGTTTAACTTGAAAATCATACATGTAACCGGACGTAGTACCAGGGACGTTGTCAAAAACTGGAGCTTCCTGTAAAAGAATATTGCGTAGTTGAGTACGTTCGTCGTCTGTATTTGCACTGCTCTGTTTAACTTTATCAGAAATCATTTGCATAACGTCATAGTCGGCTTCGTCTGGTGTATTGTAGTTGTGAACATACGTATCTGTGAACAATGTGGAATGACAGTCTATGTTACGTGATGCAGAAATGACCTCTGTCCGATTAATTGTTTGTTCTTCTGCAGATAAATAGTGCTGAAATTCTAATGCCAGTTGTACATTTTCATCCTTTAACATTCAATAGGAATTTTGAAAGTCAATGTTGTACAAAAAAATTCGTACCTAGAATAACGTCTGTTGTCAATAAGGGAACAATCCAAAAATTTGAGTGGAACGTATGACCCGCAATACAAAATGATAAGTGTGTCTGTAATTTTACATCTACTCCTTTACTAGATACTGCTCCTTTTACTTTAGTTTTGCCTAATGGTAACGTAGGATAAATATTCCCTTTATTACATTCGTTGAAGGTTTCTTCATTTATGACTGACATAGGTGATCCAGAAACGATTACTGCTGAAAATTTGGATGATCCAATCTTTACTTCAATGACAGGGTGGGAAATGGTTTTTTGAATAACTGGTTTTTCATGCAAAAGAGTGTCTCGGATGTCGTCAAAAGTAATAACATTTTCGTGAACAAAATTCTCTGTGTCAAAAGTATTGCTTGCGTTGCTGGAAGATGCAACCTGTACTGTATCTAGTCAAATTCTTTCTGACGTGCTGTTATTTGCGGGAGGATGCTGTGGCATTTCGACTATTTGTACTGTTCTGTTATTTCGTCCTGACGTATTAGGTTCGGGATGATACCTACTGTCTGGTTCATTCATGATAATCTGTCGTTGTGGATGATTCTGCTGCTGATAAGACCTACTGTTATTAAATGTACGCTGAAAATTGTGCTCATTACTTTTACGTCTGTCATGATAGTCATTTCTATACGGCGCGTTGCGATAGGAGTTGAAATGATGTGTTTTCTGTACGTAGTGATTTCCTTGTTGCTGTGCATTACTATTTGGTGTGGCCGACGCTATACGTGTAGGCGGCGAAACATTAAAGCGTGGTTGACCTTGCATACTACACTGTTGGTTAGGTACGCTAATCGGCTGGTTTTGTTGTTGTTGTGGGGAAAAAGCCTCTATTGTTAGCAAAATGTGTTTGCGATTGGTGATAATTTTGCACATACTGATGATCAAAATTTTGTCTGTTATTAAAATTATGCTGTCATTTCTGAAGCGTCTAATGAAAACTGTCACTTTTAGGTAAAACTTGTCGTATCAGGTTTTCTTTACTCATTCTTAATCATAGATAGATCGATAGTTGAAGAGCTGTTTTGATAGATATAAAGGATAGTAGAAGAGAAGGCAGCAGTGCAGAAAACTAAAGATGAAATAGCACTACTACGGCTCGGGGCCCTGTGCACGCTACAGCACATATTCATTGAAGTGTAATGAATCCCCTGGGGTCTATTACGCGCTGCAAATAAATTTTAGTTTCTGCGTTACAGGCAATGCCGGCAAAAATTCAAAAGCAAATTGTTGTATCCAGTCCAAAGAGTGTATCGGTGTTCTGTCGTTCTTAAATACCTTAAATTTTCTCAGCAATAGAAAGTGATTGTAATCAAAATTTTCGTCTCTGAATGTCTGAACAGGTTCAGGATTGTATGATAATCTGTTTGTCTGTCACTGTTCGGAATCTAAGTCACGTACTCTCTGTAAATTACCTAAATGATACTGGCTGTGTGAGTGTGAGAAATGTTCGGAATGTAGCGTATGCTTTGCCGTGTTAGAGGCTGAAACATTTTTTATTTCTGTCACTTTAAAACGTTCGTCAATTTGGCTGTTCTGTCGTTCAAATTTCTTATCAACTTTCGCATCTAGAGTGCGTGATAGTTCTGCTGACATTAATTTAAACTCGTAGCGTAACTATGTTTAGTTTTCAGTACATTGTTTAGCGATTGCACTACTTTCATCTCTAAGTAATTTCGTTGAGGTTGCATGTGTATTACTTAATTCTTGTGCAACAGAAAATAAGGGAGACTGGGCAGGTTCTGCAGAAAATTTGTCCCTTTACAACCTTTGGAAGAAAGCTATACACGGTCTGTCTAATCAAGCAACCTCACCAGCACCATCAACTACTCCACACGATGCCTCGCTGAGCTTACCTAAGGTTTCATCACCAGAACAACCTTCTCAACTTCAAGAAGTGGGAAATACAACACAGTCAGTGACACTTCTTGAACTTAGCACTCCACTAAAGCCATAATGACAACAAATCAGCCGAAACCATCCAGTAGTGCAGGATTTGTACCATCACCCTTTAAAAGAGCTTTGTTTTTGCCTACTCATACTGCTTCAGCTAGAGTAAAGAGAAAGAGAGAAAAAATTCAAGCTGTTGTCACATCTCCTCGAATGACAGATTACTTCCTAAAAAAGGAGTTAATGAGAAAGAAACTAGAATTGGAGAAACAAGAAAGGAAGAAGGCTAGAGAGGACAAGAAAATTATCCAACAAAAGAAGAGGGAAGAAAGACTAGCCAAGAAAGGGAATATGAAACTGATGGTGTCTGAGTCAGATACTTCAGATGAGAGTGAAGTTTCATTAATGGACAGTGACTCAGAATTGTATGAACAAGAGTCATTAGAAAGTACCAGTGAAAAGAATGTGAAAAAGGGGATTTTATCACTGCAAAATTTGTTGGAGGAAAACGATATCTGTCAATCTTCTGTTACCTTTGCGTTGTTCACGAGGTGTCAAAAGATCTGATAAAAGTTATGGGACTGAAAAGTATTGATATAAGTAAGACAAGAGTTTTTAGCAAATGAAACTGATATTTCCTTTATCTCCCACCATCAAAAAAATGATGTCGTAGAGATGACTGAAATGTCAGTGACAGGGGAAAGGATCAAATATGTTTTCAAAAAGTCACTTAATCGAAAATAAAAGTAGGTCATACATTGATTTCTGACATTATTTTGTGAACATTAATTTTCAGCAGTAAGCTCCTTTCTGAATTTGCTGAATTTCAATTGCTTTTACTCGTATGCTTAAAGGTAATCAATAATTTGGTAAGGAATTTTAATTTTTAAGGACTATATTTGTATGTACTTCAGGAGAATTACACCTACTGTGTTTGCAGTTAAACTTACATAATTAAAAAAGGTATTTGGTGTGACTAGCATTGCAGTTTTCTTTCCATCCTTGTCTAATTTTGGGGATATGGGAATTATGTCGACTATAGGTGCCAAAATTGTCAACTTTAGGAGCACGGCCATTTTAGGGTGTCTATTTTAGGTGCAATTCAAGGGTTCACATTCCACTTTTTTTTTAGAAAAATATACAATTTCATTTTTACAAGACATAATATTTTAGGTGAAAGCTGAGACTGTGTAGTTCCAGAAAATAATTTTAGAAGCCATAATTATTTAATAGCATGTCTGTAATATTAAAAAGTAGGAAAAAATTATCTTAACATGTCGACTGTAGGTGCTATCACCCTAGATGAATATGGAATGGGGATAAGGAATGAAAGAGGAAGCCACCTGGTAGAATTTTGCACAAAGCATAACTTAATCATAGCTAACACTTGGTTTAAGAATCATAAAAAAAGGCTGTTTACGTGGAAGAGGCCTGGAGACACTGGAAGGTTTCCGGTAGATTATGTAATGGTAAGACAAAGATTTAGGAACCAGGTTTTAAACTGCAAGACATTTCCAGGGGCAGATGTGGACTCTGACCACAATTTGTTGATTATGAACTGTATATTAAAACTGAAGAAACTGCAAAAAGGTAGGAGATTAAAGAGACGGGACCTGGATAAAGTGTAGAGAGTTTCAGAGAGAGCTTTAGGAAAGATTGACAAGAGCAGGAGAAACAAATACAGCAGAAGGAGAATGGTTAGCTTTGAGAGATGAAATAGTGAAGGCAACAAGAGATTGAATTTAATCGATGAAAGGAGAAAATATAAGAATGCAATAATTGAAGGAGGCGAAAGAAAATACAAACTTCTAAAAAATTTGTTCGGCAGGAAGTGCAAAATGGCCAAGCAGGAACGGCTAGAGGAAAAATGTTAGGATGTAGAAGAATATAACACTAGCGATAAGATAGATGCTGCCTACAGGAAAATATAAGAGACCTTTGAAGAAATGAGAACCACCTGATTGTATATCAAGAGCTCAGATGGAAAACCAGTCCTAAGTAAAGAAGGGAAAGCAGAAAGGTGGGAGGATTATACAGATGGTCTATACAAGGGAGATGCACTTGAGGGTAATATTGTGGAAATGGAAGAGGACTTAGAGGAAGAAGAGAAGAGAGATATGATATTGCGTGAAGAATTTGACAGAACACTGAAAGACCTAAGTCGAAACAAGGCCTCGGGAGTAGACAACATTCCATTAGAACTACTGATAGCCTTGGGAGAGCCAGCCATGACAAAACTCTTCCATCTGCGAGCAAGATGTATGAGACAGGCGAAATACCCACAGACCTCAAGAACGATATAATAAACCCAATTGCAAAGAAAGCAGATGTTAACAAGTGTGAAAATTGCCGAACTATCTGATTAATAAGTCATAGCTGCAAAATACTAAAACGAATCCTTTACAGAAGAATTTCAGACTCGAAGAAGCCGACGTCGGGGAAGATCAATTTAGATCCCGTAGAAATGTTGGAATACGCGAGACAATACTGACCCTACGACTTATCTTAGAAGATAGATTAAGGAAAGGCAAACCTACGTTTCTAGCATTTGTTGGCTTAGAGTAAGCTTTTGACAATGTTGACTGGAATACTCTCTTTCAAATTCTAAAGATGGCAGGGTAGAATATAGGGAGCGAAAGGCTATTTTCAATTTGTACAGAAACCAGATGGCAGTTATAAGAGTCGAGGGGCATGAAAGTCGAGGGGCATGAAAGGGAGGCAGTGGTTCAGAAGGGAGTGGGAGAGAGTTGTAGCCTATCCCTGACTTTATTCAATCTGTTTATTGAGCAAGCAGTAAAGGATACAAAAGAAAAATTTGAAGTAGGAATTAAAATTCTGGAGAAGAAATGAAATCTTTTTAAATTTGGCGATGACATTGAAATTCTGTCAAACAGGAAAACATCTGTAACGGCACGTGATCGGAATGGACAGTGTCTTGAAAGGAGGATGTAAGATGAACATCAACAAAAGCAAAAAGAGGATAATGGAATGTAGTTGAATTAAATCAGATGATGCAGAGGGAATTAGATTAAGTAACGAGACACTTAAAGTAGCATATGACTTTTGCTATTTGGGCAGCAATATAACTGATGATGGGGTCGAGGTAGAGAGTATATAAAATGTAGAATGGCTACGGCATGGAAAGCGTTTCTTAAGAAGGGAAGTTTGTTAACATCGAGCACATATTTAACTGTCGGAAAGACTTTGAGAAAAGTATTTGTATGGAGTGCTGCCGTCTACGGAAGTGAAACATGGACGATAAGTAGTTTAGAAAGGAAGAGAATAGAAGCTTTACAAATGTGATGCTACAGAACAATGCTGAAGATTATATTGGTAGACCATGAAACTAATGAGGAAGTAATGCATAGAATTGGGAAGAAGAGGAATTTGTGGCACAACTTGACTAGAAGAAGGGACTGGTTGGTAGGACACATTCTGAGGCATTAAGTGATCAATAATTTAGTATTGGACGAAAGTGCGGAGAGTAAAAATTGTAGAGGGAGACAAGGGATGAATACGCTAAGCAGATTCAGAGGAATGTAGATTTCAGTAGTTCTCGGAGATGAAGAAGCTTGCATAGGATAGAGTAGCATGGAGAGCTGCATCAAACAAGTCTCTGGACTGAAGACCACAGCAACAACAAATGATTCTGAGCACTATGGGACTTAACATCTGAGGTAATCAGTCCCCTAGATTTAGAACTACTTATGCCTAACTAACCTAAGGACATTACACACATCCATGCCCGAGGCAGGATTCGAACCTGCGACCGTAGCAGCAGCGCCTTACTGAAGAGCCTAGAACCGCGCGGCCCCAACGGCTGGCCACACAACAACAACAACCTGTTTTACTAACGGAATAGTGATATGATAGAATATTCAAAACTAAATCCCTGTTTTAACCAAAAAACCATAGTCATCATAAGTGATGGAAAACTTTTGACCGATATGTACATTTTCAGTTGTTATGTTAGAGAAACTTAGCAATTCATGCGTTTTCAGCTATTGTTGGAGTTAGCGCCTCATTATTGAAAGAGACAAAATGCACATAGAACAACCTTGCTCTAAAATGAAAGTATGTGAAGGTGATCCATGCACGATGTTTGCAGGAGGGAGGAAAGCTGCTCCCGCCTGAGTGCCATCCTGTTCCGGGCTGGGTATCATGTCTCTGTGCGATGTAACTCGTTGCCTGTTTTGGGATTGCATCAGGTGTTCCGTACAGCATGGTAAATAGTCCGGATATTGTATCCAAACAGACCATACATTGCATAGCCCAAAAAATGTACTGGGTACTGCATCGTACTGTCCCATACATTACTCCATGCATTGCATCTGTAGAGTGGCGTTGTACTGTACCTCCAGGTATCTTGGCGTTGTACTGTACAATCCAGGCATCCTGCGGTACCATCTCATCCGTAGGTGTGTCACTCACGCAGGGATGGAAGCCTTCCCGACCACTGGCATAGTAAATGGTTGACCTGTAGATACTTAAATTTTTGAGCAATCACATTCAACACACATTTAGTATCTTCTAATATTGATCGCTCCGTCCAACAACAGCAAAAAATAAACAAACTGGGAAGTTTCTCTAATATAGTGACCACAACTGAATATGTATGAACTGTTAAATCACTGTCATTGCAACATGTGAACTGTTAAGTCCCATCTCATGCAATATGCGCGAAGTCCCGTCAACATAGGAACAACTTGGCCTGTATATTCGGTTTTATAGGTGTAGTAATTATGAGTCAGCGACAGGAAATGGTAAGTGTCTACCACCACCACCACGCAGCCATTTCTCAAACCATGTGCTTGGCTGTCTCTGTGCGAAATGGATAAGCGTGAGATAGTGCTATTTTCTGTTCACAATGTTAGTACAATATTAGCAGCATACTGTAAGTTCCAATGCTGCTGCCCTATACAAATCTGTTTCTGTCATGGAGTTTGCTTTCGTTGCGTCGGCAAGTGAGATACATATCGATAAGACCCAATTTTTTTGTGAGTAAATTATTATCCGCAAAGTAGCTATAAAATTTTAGAGTAATCAAATAGGAAACTTACAAGAACATCATTTCACGACATAGTATCATTGAGTTTCAACGCACTTGGTCCATCGTTGTACAAGCATCCGGATGCCCTCATAAAAAAGGGTTGTTGGTTGAACTGCGAGCCAGGAATGCACCGCTTCTTTCAATGCTTCGTCCGAGACAAATCGATGCCCCTTAATGCCTGTTTGAGTGAACCAAACAAGAGATGGAAGGGGCAAGATCGGGACTATATGGAGGATGATCCACTGCTTCAAATTTGAGTTTCTGTGGCATTTCAGTAGTGTGGACAGCAGTATGCGGACGGGCATTGTCGTGAAACACAACACCTTTTGACAGCAATCCTCGGCGTTTCTTCGAATTTCAGGCTTTAGCCAGGCGGTATCATTCACTGTAACGTACACTGTTTATTGTTGTGCCCATTTCCCCATAATGTTCCAGTATTGGACCTTGTGCGTCCCAAAAAACCGTGAGCATCAGTTTTCCTGCGGACGGTTGGGTCTTCAACTCTTTCTTGCACGGAGAATTTGGATGTTTCCATTCTATACCCTGCCGTTTACTCTTCGGCTAGTAATGATGGATCCATGTTCCGTCACCAGTAATGATCCTGTCTAAGACGTTCTCCCCTTCGTTACCAAAGCGATCCAAATGTTTTTTGAAGAAGTCCAAGCGCGTTTGTTTATGCAACTGTATGATTTGTTTTGGGACCCATCTTGCACAAACTTTCTGAAACCCAAGTCTGTTGCGAATGATTTCGTCGGCAGGACCGTGACTAATTTGCAGACGATGTGCCACTTCGGCAATAGTTAATCGTCTGTCCAAGAGAATCATTTCACCTGAACGCTCAATGGTTTCTTCATTTGTGGCGGTAAACGGTCGTCCGGCTCCTTCATCGTGCGTAAAACTTGTGGGACCATTTTGGAATTTTTCATTTCGTTTGTAGATAATCCGTTGTGGCAAAACACTGTTCCCGTACTATACCGAAAGTCTTCGATGAATTTCGGCCCGTGATACTCCTTCCGACCACAAAAAAATGGATCACTGAACGTTGCACTTCTTCGGTGCAAATAGCGGAGCAGCCATGATTAACAACACGACAGCGATAACGAAACTAACCTAGCATCTTCAAAATTGCAAAGATATAACAACAAATAAATAAAGCACGCGTCATCAACGTAAACGACAGTAATACCAAAATACACCAAAATCCAACTAAATTGCGAATAATAATTGACCTACCCTCGTACAATCGATAACTATTTGTGAAATATAACAAGATAACAGCTTCCCATAGGCATTATTTAATATCATAGGCGAGCTTGAAACACGTGAATAGTGTGTATAGTTCAATCCTTGTGAATCCCAGAGATTGGAACTGTATATCACCGATTAAATACCTAAACTTAATGTACTTAGGAGATGAAGTAGTGCCAAACATGTGAAATTATCCTATTATTCCAAGGTACTCCCTTACTTACATAGTTTTCCCACACTCCTCCATATACTGCTTGACAACCAATTTTCTATTTCACAATGACGATACCGAGAGACGATAATGTGACGTTCGACTTTGTGTATAACATATCAAACCGCTAAGACTGTGATCACGAAAACCTTTCGCGTCTGTAGTAAAACTGTTCGTTGACTTCGTAAAGCATAGCTCTTCTTGGAAAATACTATGCACCGGGCGGGAATACTTTGTGTCAAATTCTATACATATCAATGGCATCTGCAACATTCTCGTCTTATGAAGCACAAAATATAATGTATACTGACACGCTATGAAGCAACCATTACCATTTTTCAAGACGTGGCAGTAACTCTCATGTGTTCCCAGTTTTTAGTACAAGCGACTAAGTGCTCTGACCGATGTCCACGGTCGTCCTTATTTCTCATGTCTTTGGTCTCCTTACGTGAGAGGTATGTTCTGCAGACAGCCGCAAATTCATGTTCTTTAACCCTCCTCAACAATGCATCACGAAAAGAACACTTACACGCCTCCAGAAGTTATTTGATGTCTTTCTGGCTGATATCAATTGGGGCACAGCACAGCGATCACAATGTGTGGTGGCCCGACTCCACTGCGGAGTGCGGAGATTTGTTGAAGTGGTTCTCCAAAATGCTGTTTACTGTAAACGTAATGGCATAGGAGACATTACGATGATAAATTTTGCTTGTTCCTTTGGAATTCTTATGAAGTGAGTATGACAACAAAGTCGACTGCCAACATAGATGCCGCGGCTAGAGAGGTGACAGAAGTAATGGGATATCTCTAATACAGTGTCGGACTTGCTCTGTCCGGCGTAGTGTAGCAACTCGACGTGGCATGGACTCAACAAGTATTTGGAAGACTCCTGCAGAAATATTGAGCCATGCTGCTTCTACAGCCATTCACAATTGCGAAAGTGTTGCCAGTGCAGTATTTTGTGCACGAACTGACCTCTCAATTATGCCCCATAAATGTTCGATGGAATTCATGTCGGGCCATCTGAGTGGCCAAATCACTTGCGCTCCAATTGTCCAAGAAGTTCTTCAAACCAATTGAGAATTGTTGTGACCCGGTGTCATGACATCGTTGTGTGGAAACATACAGACCATGAATGGCTGCAAATGGCCTCCAAGTAGCTGAACATAATAATTTCCAGTCAATGGTCCGTTCAGTTGCGCCATAGGACACAGTTCATTCCATGTAAACACAGCCCACGCCATTGTGAAGCCACAAACAGCTTCCTCAGTGTCTTGTTGACAACTTGGGTTCATGGCTTCGTGGGATCCACATTCGAGCCCATCAGCTCTTACTAGCTGAAATCAGGACTCGTCGGAGCAGGCCACGGTTTACGAGTCGTCTACGGGTCAACCGATATGGTCATGAGCATAGGAGATGCGCTGCAGGCGATGTTGTGTTGTTAGCAAAGGCATTCATGTTGGTCGTCTGCTGGCATAGCCCAGTAACGTCAAATTTGGTCGCACTGTGCTAACGGATACCTTCGTCCTATGTCCCACATTGATTTCTGTGTTATTTCACGCACTGTTGCTTGTCTGTTAGTACTGAGAACTCTACAAAACCTCTGCAGCTCTCTCGGTCGCTAGGCGGTGGCCGCCGGCCGCAGTGTAGTCCAGGGTGAGAGGTAATGCCAGAAATTTGGTAGTCTCGGCATACCCTTGACACTGACTCGGAATCATTTGAATACTCTAACGATTTCCGAAATGGAAATGTCCCATGCGTCTACATCCAATTAGCATTCCACGTTCGAAGTCTGTTAACTCCTGTCGGATGGCCATGATGACATCGGAAACCTTTCCACCTGAGTATAAATGATAGACCCGCCAATGCACTGCTCTCTTGTACCTTCTAGGCGATACTACCGCCATCTGTAAACGTGCATATTGCTATCCTTTGATTTTGTCCCTCATTGCTAATGGAAGTAGCAGTGCATGCCAGTTGCTTACATGCATGAATAACTGCAAAAAATCTGGAGCGCTGTACTACTGCGGCTCTGTGAGACCCACTACACCTACAGGCTAGTAAGCAGTCAATCTCATTATCAAAAACTGTCTGTAAATCTCTATGTTTTCGGGTTTCAGAAGAAACGATAAAGTACTGTGTGTGATGGTCTCAGGTCCCACATCATCTCCTAGTACCGTCGGTGTTTAACGACGTCGTGTCGCTATAATTCATGTTTAAAAAATCGGGTAAGGTTACTGTAACGAGGGCAAAACGAACGTGAGCTTCTGTATGAGTACTGATTTCTCCTGTCTTCGAAGTCTTTATTGTAGATGCGAATCGTTCTACTGCCTGTCACAACTACACGTCATAGGAATGCCATAGGAATGTTTTGTGGTGGGAACGGCGATGAGTCACAGTGGGGTGACATATCACTTACTGCTGCTGCTCGGCAGGCTTACGGAGACTGCCAATGTCGACAGTCGCCGGCTGACAGCACTTTGGACCAGATTGATTCATAGATTCACTTTGCGTAACAGTGGTATCTAAAGTTAGTTAGATACTTGAGGCTTCTATTCGCCTGTAGTCTCAGGACCATGTCGATAGGGTGTACTGCGGTCTAGCGTCTGACACTGGTGACAGTTTTTTTTTATGTCGAAATGCCGTGTATAAGAAGCGTACGGACCATTACGAACATAAGAACTCGTTGTTCCATCACATGCAGTTGCCGTGTTCCTGACTATGATTCACCATTCTGATTTGTACAAGGGTGTTTCGTTCTCTATGCGTTTGATACATAATGGAGAATATAACTTCTCACATTTTTATCACAACATTTTTCTGCTATGACCATGGCATCTTACTCTATGTTCAAGAACCGTCATACATAAATTTTAGCGGCGAATTTTAAACATAGTACCTACTTCTTCTGATTCTGAGCCAATTGCACAAGTTCTCCGGGAGGACACATGTGCCTGATTTCATGATTTTGCTTGCAGAACGTCTGTGGTTATTTTGAATCTTCCACCACATTTCAACAAGACTTACAGCATAAGTGTGCTTTTTGCATTTATTAAATTCCCAATTTTAACTTGGGTCATATGGACTATGACTACAGCGCAGTTGAAAACAACATACTAGTGGTTGAAATGTGACAGGATAATCTATAATTCAGGTTAGGCTATTAAATTAGCATCATGCGACTCTCCAGTGTCACCAGGTGGCTAGTCGCAGTGCTAGGGCCACTCTTCTTCTGGTTGTGGCAATGGCATGGGTGACTTTCCTCTACTAGTTCAGATGTGAGACCCAGGGGTATGTGGAAATGGGAGGGACCGTTCCCTAGTGCAGTGTTTGTTCGAATATATCTACACAAGTATTTCTTGTTTCTAATTAAGGGACCTAACAGAGTGGAGCGACCTTCAAATCTAATTTTTGAAGCTATTTCTCCAGAAAACGTTTTGAAATTATGGGTGGAAGTTTTCCGTTGTTACTGTAGTGTACTCCTATCCTATCCCATCCCAGCTTTGGTGCCAGTTGTTTAAGTGTAGCACAGTGGACTTAAACGTAGACTAAATTAGACCAAACTTGGGTGTCAATTTCTTAAACTGTGATGTTAAGACGGGGTGGTGAGAGTTGTTGAAACTTAACACAGCTGAACTTTAACTTGGGACAAGCAGTACGTGACTTTGGGAAAATCCAGTGGTGATGAATTCTATACTCAGAACAAGTCATCTGGAAACCAATAATGCTTTAAACAGCCCTGCAGGTCCCTACGCATCTGAGTGAATAATAATTTCCTACTTGCATGGAGGACACGATTGTATCTACTATGTGGTTTGTGAGGCTGCTTACTTATCAAAGTCGTTATCCATTGTCCTCATATCTTACGTCGCCATTATTTGTCCGTGAATGGAAAGGTTGCCATCTTATGTCTCCATCCTGGAATCTCACATCATACAGACTGTCATAGTATGCCTAGGTCGCCACCTTAAATTCTGACATCATACAGACTGTCCTAGTAACCCCAGATCGCCATCCTGGAACTTGATATCATCGAGCTTTTTCCCTGGTCAGCTTCCACAGTGACATCATAGGACTAACACAATTGGACTATTTTCAGTTTCACACCGTTTTTCGAATTCACGCCTTTTTTTTTAATTTCCCACCAACTGGCCTTTGTCAGTGGGACAGAAATCCGACAGCAAAAGACATCATAGTGGAAGGGGGCAGGAGAAGAAGGAAAATACACCAAAATTGCATGACATCATCAATGACGTGACAGGGGAAGGGCAACTGGTGACGATATTCCTTGTTCCCGAATTGGAATTGTTATCCTTCTCTCGACCATTTAATTTAAGCTGTCCTGAAGTACACTACAGTAATAATGAAAAAGTTCCACCCAATAATTTCAAAACGTTTTCTAGAGAAATAGCTTCAAAAATTAGATTTAAAGGACGCTCCACTCTGTCAGGCTGCTTAATTCGAAACAAGACATATTTGTGAAGATGCAAATATATGCCAATATCCTGCCCCTATACTCCGTACAGTTTTTGCTGAATGTTTTAATAATTTCCCAGAGGCTATGGTTTCTTTCTGCGAGAACAAAGGTGTAACATTAACATACACTAACATATGAATACATATTGGTGGATATTCATCCACCCTGCCTTCTCTCTCTCCAAGCTCAACCATTGTTACCAATAAAAGATTCCTAGGGTTTTGACGTCTGCCAGTTGCGCATCGTTATTCAGAAACTGACGAAAAGTTTCTAGTTCTGATGAAGACGAAAGGAAACAAAAATAACCAATTCGGAAAATCTCTGTCTCCGATTTGGTAGTAACGTGTACGGTACCATGAAGTATGAAAACCTTTATCAATACAGCTAACCTCAAGTGTGAGATTTTGTGAGATTACTAGGGGTATGTATCATGTAATACGTCGCGATCGTCCCATGACGGTGTCAAAGAAATCGTTGTTAGTGCCGATGTAGTCTCTTGGTCGGAGGCGGCAAACATTGTAACTGTTATATCTGAGGAATTGCGTACCCTCTTCGACATATGACGACAAGTCATCAGCATCGTTTTTAATAAACATCTGATGTAATACACTGAGATGACAAAAGTCATGGGATACCTCCTCATATCGTGGCTGACCTTTCGTCCGGCGCAGTACAGCAGCTCGACTTAGCATGCACTCAGCAAGTCGTTGGAAGTCCCCTGCGGAAATGTTGAGCCATTCTTCCTCTATAGCCGTCTGTAATTGCGAAAGTATTGCCGGTGCAGGATTTTGTGCATGAAACGAACTCTCGATTATGTCCCATAAATATTCGATGGGATTCCCGTGGGGCGATCTGCTAGTCCATCGCAAGGACTCTCCAGAATGTTCTTAAAGCCTCACGCGAACAACTGTGGCCCGGTGACATTGCGCACCAACATCAATAAAATTTCGATCTTTGTTTGGGAATATGAAGCCCTTAAAAAGTTGCAAATACACTCCATGTAATAAGGACCCTGCCCACTCAATATAAACACAGGGCACTCCATTAGGGAGCACCACCGCTGGCACACTGCCTTGTTGACGACTTGGGTCCATGGCTTCACAAGGTATGCGCTACACTCGAACCCTACCATTAGCTCTTACCAATTGACTCATCCGACCAGACCACAGTTTTCCAGTCGTCTAGGGTCCAACCAACATCATCAAGAGCTCAGGAGAGGCGCTGCAGGCGATGTCGTGCTGTTACCAATGGTACTCGCGTCGGCTGCCGGCTACCATAGCCCGCTAACACCATATTTCGCGGCATTATCCTAACGGATACGTTCGTCGTACGTCCTACATTGATTTCTGCTGTTATATCACACAGTACTGCTCGTCTGTTAGCACCGACAATGCCGGCGCTCTCGGTCGTTGTGATAAGGCCGTTGGCCACTGCGTTGTCCGTGGTGAGAGGTAACGCCTGAAATTTGGTATTCTCGGCACACACTTGACACTGTGAATCTCGGAATATGGAATTTCCGAGATGGATGTCCCGCACGTCTAGCTCCAACTATCATTCCGCGTTCAAAGTCTGTTAATTCTCGTCGTCGGCCGTAATCACGCCAGAAACCGTTCCACATAATTTACTTGAGTACCAACGACTGTCCGACAATGCGCTGCTCTTTTAAGCCTGGTATAAGCGATACTACAGCAATCTGTACTTGCACATATCGCTGTCGTATGACTTTTGTTACCTCAGTGTACGAGGTGTGGCTAGAAAAAAACCGGACTAGTACTGGTGAAACAATAAAACGAATGCAATAAGGCTGAAAGTCGCGTGGCCTGTCACGTGACTCTCGCTCCGCCTACTGCTCGAGTTTCATCTGCCTCCTGCACTCAGTCTGCCCGTGGCGTCTGTTTTAAGTAGTTGACGTTTTGTCTGTGCGTCGGAAAATGTTGAGTGTACAGAAAGAACAGCGTGTTAACATCAAATTTTGTTTCAAACTAGGAAAATCTGCAAGTGAAACGTTTGTAATGTTACAACAAGTGTACGGCGATGATTGTTTATCGCGAACACAAGTGTTTGAGTGGTTTAAACGATTTAAAGATGGCCGCGAAGACACCAGTGATGACACTCGCACTGGCAGACCCTTGTCAGCAAAAACTGATGCAAACATTGAAAAAATCGGTAAACTTGTTCGACAAGATCGCCGTTTAACAATCAGAGCAGTGTCTGAGTTAACAGGAGTTGACAAGGAAAGTGTTAGGCAGATTCTTCATGAAAGTTTCAACATGAACAAAGTGTGTTCAAAAATGGTTCCAAAGTGTCTCACAATTGAACAGAAGGAACGCCGAAGAATGATTTGTTCTGACATCCTGGAAAACATTGAAAGTGATCCCAACTTCTTACAAAATGTTATTACTTGCGATGAATCGTGGTTTTTTACTTACGATCCCGAAACTAAACGCCAATCGATGCATTGGAAAACTCCTGGTTCTCCACGACAAAAAAAGCACGAATGTCAAAATCGAAATTCAAGGCAATGATGATTGTTTTTTTTTGACATCAAAGGGATTGTGCACATTGATTGTGTAGTGGACTGACAAGGCAGCCAGTCCACAGTGACGGGTAGCCGAGAGGGCACGCGTACACACACGCCGACTGGCGCGAAGTCTGGAACAGGATTCGTAATGAATGTGATAAAGAAAAGAACGTAGCTACTAGAACACTTAACTTTTATATCGTCCTTTGGTATACAGCATTCTTGATGATACAAGTGAGACTATCTTGAGATACATGCAATGGTACAAATGGCGCCTTGCTAGGTCGTAGCCATTAACTTAGCTGAAGGCTATTCTAACTGTCTCTCGGCAAATGAGAGAAAGGCTTCGTCAGTGTAGTCGCTAGCAAAGTCGTCGTACAACTAGGGCGAGTGCTAGTAAGTCTCTCGAGACCTGCCGTGTGGTGGCGCTCGATCTGCGATCCTGACAGTGGCGACACGCGGGTCCGACATGTACTAATGGACCGCGGCCGATTTAAGCTACCACCTAGCAAGTGTGGTGTCTGGCGGTGACACCACAGATTGGGTACCAGAGGGACAAACAGTGAATCAGCATTACTACATTAGCGTCCTGGCTACCCTACGTGAGCGAGTACGGAGAAAACGGAACGATTTGTGGAGAAAAAAGTCATGGATCCTTCACCAAGACAATGCCCCAGCTCACAGTGCGTTGTCAGTGAAGACGTTTTTGGCAAAACACAACATTCCCATCTTAGATCATCCACCCTACTCACCTGATTTGGCCCCCTGTGACTTTTTTCTTTTCCCTAAAGTCAAGTCAGCTTTGAAAGGAACTAGATTTGAGACTGTTGAAGCAGTAAAAGAAAAAGCGACGGAAGTAATGTATGGACTTACCGAAAATGATCTGCAGCATTGCTATGAACAGTGGAAAATTCGTATGGAGCGGTGTAGAGACCGAGGAGGAGAGTACATTGAAGGAGATAACATGAAATTGTAAATAATTGTAAATAAATGTTTTTTCCAGCATCAGTCCGGTTTTTTTCTAGCCGCACCTCGTATGTTGAAGTGTATTAAATATCATTAAGAAGTTTGCTGATTCTCTCTTCATCTTTTATTTCAAGAAACCAGTGCAATACAGTACGGTGGCTTAAGAAAAACCTACTGAGTTATAACTGCCACCTCTTAGGTTTTGTTTACAGGCGAGAATACGTAAAAGGTACAAGATACGTAATATATAAATTTACTGAAAGTCGTGGATGACCAGAATGAAGAATTTCGTTAAATTGTGTCAGGTACAGAATGAGGTCACAAGGGGGTGAGAATGGCCAGTGGCTTGGGCTCGCCAGCGCTACCCGTCTGCGGGACAACCGTGGCAGATTTCTCTGTGGGAACCTCTTGGCCCTGCCTGCTCGCCGTCAGATCCACCTCTCTCGTGGCGGTATCTTTCACCTCTTGTTCGCGCTCCGCCGGAACTTCCGCTGGTTGCTGCTTCTCCTCCCCTTCCTCTTCTCTCGCCACCCCCTTCGGGACCCACGTTGCATAGCGCATCGAGACTACGGTGTTCCGAGGGTGCATTAGCCGACCGCGCCGGTCGAGGCGAATTTTGCGGTACTTAATACCGACTGGTGTGGGCGTCCCTTGGTACAGCACCTGCGAAAAGAAGGAAGTCACTGTATGAATGCTTCTTTCATGAAATTGGCGTTACGGCAATGAAATCTAAAACCTGTCAATGCGTTTCATTTTCTCCCACCTTTGCTGAACTGGCATTCAGTTTACAGAGTCATCATAAGACGTCAGGTTTTAAGCCAAAACCTGCGAGCAGATAAATGATGCTGTAAGATCAACGAATGCTTCTGTCTGTTAGGTGCCGAACGAAAACGATACGAACATTCTAAGGTTTCGTTGAACGTTTTGTCGTTCCAGAGATGTTGATAAACACCGATACTTAACAAGATTAAAATCACATTCAGATGATGGTCATAAAGCCATACGAGGTACAAAGTGGAAAAAAGTTCTGAAAGTGATACTTTTTCAGAAAAGCGGCTAAAGATGGACAAAAAAATACCAATGGAACTTGGTAAATTACAGGGTATTGATTCGAGAGGTACAGCAGTCGTCAATGGGTTATAACT
The DNA here is from genome assembly GCF_023898315.1 of Schistocerca nitens. NCBI lineage: Eukaryota > Metazoa > Arthropoda > Insecta > Orthoptera > Acrididae > Schistocerca > Schistocerca nitens. The sequence continues at coordinate 155,180,523 of NC_064618.1, read as the reverse complement.
AGTTGATTACGTCAGTGACAGATGCGGTAAGACATAAGTGATCAAGACTAAATTCAATTGTATGGATAAAATAACATAGGAATGTCTTCCTTGTACTGAAATGATCGTATGGCATTGTTGGCCGGGAGGCCCCTTGCGGGGAAGTTCGGCCGCCGTATTGCAAGTCGTTTTTAGTTGACGCCACTTCGGCGACTTGTAAGTCAGTGATGATGAACACACAACACCCAGTCATCACGAGGTAGAGAAATTCCCTGACCCCGCCGGGAATCGAACCCGGGAACCTGTGCGCAGGAAGCGAGAACGCTACCGCAAGACCACGAGCTGCGGACTTCCTTGTACTAGAGAGTGCCGCAGAGGATGAAAACAGTACTGGAAGACAAAGGCTGGAATATATCCAACAAATGGCGACGTTGGGTGCAAGTGCTAGTGTGAGGAGGAGGAGGAGGATATTGGTGTTTAACGTCCCGTCGACAACGAGGTCATTAGAGACGGAGCACAAGCTCGGATTAGGGAAGGATGGGAAAGGAAGGCGGCCGTGCCCTTTCAAAGAAACCATCCCGACATTTGCCTTGAGTGATCTAGGGAAATCACGGAAAACCTAAATCAGGATGGCCTGGCGCGGGATTGAACCGTATTCCTCCCGAATGCGAGTCCAGTGTGCTAACCACTGCGCCACCTCGCTCGGTGCTAGTGTGAGAAGAGGAGGCTGACACAGGAGAGAAACGTGTAGCAGGCCACATCAAACCAGCCAGAAGAACGGAGAATGCAAACAGTGCGCACATGAGCTCATTCCGTACTTTTTCACTTCATCGTCTATAGAAATGAAAGCTGCATTTAACGGCCGAAACGTTTTGTGGCAGAGGCTGTAATATAGAACTAGATGCAGCAGTCCCTCCTGAATATCTGATGACGGATAGATTCCGAAAAGCATTATATGAGCAATTAAGTCATTCTTGGTCTGTTATTTGACTTTAATTATTACGGCCCAGTCGGCCTGTACGCAGATCTACTGATTACTATAATAACGGTAGCCTGCCTTCTGTATGACTTTATGTACATTTATATCATAAAGAAACTGCTTATCTGTCAGCCTGCTCTCCATTATAAGCCAAATATCCACTAAAATTACTGTGAGCCGAAAATAAGACTTTCAAAGACAAGAAATTAACTACCTGATTTTAACTTACTTTACTTTTTCATGTTCAAGATCAGAGTTTTTCAGCCCAAAATTGGGCTACATCACATGTTTCATTTCATTCCTGCCATAGTTAGTCGAAGGTACATTTACTGGGGCAGCTAAGACCGGCCAGGAGTTGGTCAGTGTTCCAATATTCACCACAACTCCGTTTGTTGTCATATTCATCAACAAAGCCGCACTTCCTAAGGTTTGTCTTCACTAGTGCTGCACACTTTCTGGTGCTGTACGGGGTACTCCAAATTTTCGGTCTAAAATTTCTACAGCTGTAGATCAAGGTATAAGTTTTGAGGCTTCATGAGTTCTTTGTTCAAGAATCGCTTGCGGCATTTAAGTCTTCAATGTCTCAGATAGCTCTAAATAAGTAATGGCGTTGATTAGAGATATACATATTTGAAAACTGGGGTCCACTAAATAAGACCGCTTTGTATAGTTTATGGAGCGATGAGGGCTTCAAATAGCCAGTAATTAATCAGCATTGTAACGTATCTGCAACCAATATGTAGCGTACCTACAACCAATATTGCCTATGTTCGTCTGTGAAAATAGACTTGATAAGCAACCTAGCTATCAGTAAACGGAATCTAACATGCATAACACTGTTTGCGTGTTGTATGAGTGTCAGTTTCACTGTCATTTAAGCCCTCAACAGATCGTTACATGAAAAACGTAAAACTAACATTTGGATAAGTTATCTGACTGTGTATTTGAATATGGAAAACTACAGGAACTAATGAACCTGAAGAATGAATACCTAAGCTATCTGACTGCGTTTTTGAACAAGAAATTATATGTGATACAGAGTCTGACTTGTGCAATGAATTTACTGGATTAGAGTACATGACGTATTGTGGCGTGTCAGAGTCTCTGTTTCGACCCTAAATTTTTGTCCTCACCTCTTTAGATGACTGCCTATCTCCATGTGGTTTACAGCAATTAGCAGCAGCATGCAGCAACGGCAGCTAAAGCTTATTGTTACTAAGAATAAATTTCATAAAAAGGAGTTTGTTTGGGTCCTGTTAATTACTAAATAACTTGTGAGGAGGGATTGTATTAATTAAGTCTATTTAAAACTTCAGAAACCACTAAAACACAATGACAATAATAATAACATATGTATCACTAATGGATGAGTTATAGATTAACAAATTATTTCAATTTCAAAGTTACATTAACATTTAATAACCACAGCATATTTATTAATTAGATGTGGAGAACAATTATTATTATTTGGCGGATAAGGAGGCTTCTTTAACTGACAAGCAAAACAGGGGATTATTGCAAACTCGGACTAACAATCAGGAGCCTAAGCCTGCAATTGCGCTTTACGCTATGCTTGAGAATTTTTCTTTGAATTCCGTCTTCAAGCTTAGTTAAGCCACTTAAATCTCTCCTGGCTATATAAATGAAATCAGACCTTGAGTGTGGTACTACCTCGTCCACTCTCGCAGGCAGAGCTTGTCTCACAACAATGCTTAGAATCGCGCTCCATTGTTTCGCCCTCAGATCGATAGCAGAGTGCTTACACAATGCAAAGAATAGCATTAAGGTAACTATATTGTTTTCAATGCAATGGAGAGTTCTAACACACTCCTTACAGCATGTTGAATTTAAGCTTAATTTGACCTTTTTGATATGTAGATCTGGACAAAAGTATGTTCTGCCGTGGAAAAGGATAATGACTGGGGTATGGTTTGCAGAGCCTTTCGTCGAGGCTCAGCTGCTGCCGACTAATTTCATTAGCATGTTACTTCTTGCTGCGACTTTATGATGCGTTTTCTCACAAGTGATGCTTGTACATCAGTGATCGGTTCAGTAAGACACGCACATATGTTGATTTATCTGAATTCCAGAGTGATACCATTTCAGGTTACATTCCGTATACGCCTTGCCTGTTTTGAGCGAAAATGGAAGGCGCTGTGTCTTTGGAGGATTTAGTTTGAGGGAATTTTGCTGGTAGTACTGTGACAGGAGTGTTAGAGCATGTTCCAGTTTTTTTTTCTACCTCATCAAACGCTTTTCTTGTGCTATGATGGCCATATTGCAGTCGTACAGGAAGTGACTCGAGCAGTTGGTCGTTGATATACAGGTCGGATAGGAGGGGAGCTGGAACACTACCCTGGATGACCCCATTTTTCTACAGTAGCCATCGGCTCTTTCTGCCCTCCAGCGTCACAGTTCATTGGCTTCTGTAGCAGGGATTCGGTGACTTTTACAAGTTGGTAACCTGCGAGTGTGTCAGACAATATTCTTTATTTACGATTCATGGGTCACTGTGTCGTATGCAGAGCTTACGTCAACCAAGGCTAGACCAGTTATTTGTCTATTTTCATATCCTTCCTGGCTTGGCTGTTGCAGGATTTTTCCTGGTCTGAAACCGGCATGTTACCGCAGGAGCTTTGAATTCGCGATGACTGCTGAGCTGTTCAGTGTCAATCGTTCTTAAAGATTGTGTGGGTGACACAAGGAGAATATCGGGCAATATTTCTTCATCGGTCTGCGTCTGTCCGTGGCTTTAACAGTGCTACCGACTTGGTTTTTCTACATAACTGTGGGACCTTGCAAATTTTGAGGCAGTGATTTGTAAGGTCCACGATACACCGTTTGGCTCCAACTCCAAACTACCTTACTGTCCCACACATACGTCATCTACCCAGTTACTTTTTCCATTTTTTTATTGTGTTCAGTCCAAGGTTGAATTCTTTTAAGGCAAATGGCACAACAAAGATATTAGGTGCTTTCTGTTGACATCTATTGATTTTGAAGTTTTATAGGATTTTTCATTTAGGAGAAGTTGGTAGACACCATAGGTGGGTGATACTTTTTACGGTTGTTTGACTCCCTCAGTACCACAATTGAGTTTCTGACTATGTTAGAGGTCGTTTTACTGCACCAGGTTGTCCTTCCAAGATTTCAATCCACTTCCACCGTCTTTCTTCCTTTGATTTATCTGTGAGGCCTGGGATAAAATATTGACTGTAGCCTCCCAGAATATGTATCTCTGAAGTATTTTGGAGAATTTCTACGGATCTTTTGTAGTTGTCTCGTAACGGATTCAGTTTACTTAATTTTTCGTCAAAATTTTCAATAAACTCCAGCCTCCTGGCCTTTTTAAGTTGCAGTTGGCTGGTCGTTGGTGTACGGGTCGAATAGAAGGGGAGCCGGGACACTGCCCTAGCTAGCCCCATTTTTTTACAGCAGCCATCGGTAGAGCACGTTTGCACTGGAGAAGCAGTTGTCAGGGTTGTAAACGTGCTTCCATATTTTTCTACCAAAGGGGCATCGTAAATCTTCCCATTGTTCCTACTGTAGTCGTTGTCATCCGCTTCTTTGTAGCTCTATCTTTCTCTGTGATAATTAAAGTGAATTAAAGTCTGTTATAGAATTTTGCATTATTGTCTGACTGACCTCCTCAGGCGATTAGTACATAGATGACACGGTGAAGGTGCTACATTCGATTGTCAGTAGCTCGGTATTGTTGCATTTGCACCTGCCTGTCGATACTTTGTGAAGATTGTGTTGCCATATACTATGGTGTGAAGTTCGCATGGCTAAACGCAGTCACTCAATTTCTGGTCTCGTTTCTCCTTTGTCGCGGAGAGTTTTTCCGAGCGAGGTGGCGCAGTGGTTAGCACACTGCATTCGCATTCGGAAGGGCGACACTTCAAACCCGCGTGTGGCCATTCGGATTTAGGTTTTCGCGATTTCCCTAATTCACTTGAGGCAAATGACGGGATGGTTCCTTTGACGAAGTGCATAGCCGATTTCCTTCCCCATTCTTGCCTAATACGAGCTTCCGCTCCGTCTTCAATGACCTCGTTGTCGACGGGACGTAACCTCCTCCTCCCTCATCCTCGGTGCGTTTTATGGAGGCACATTACATCTCATTTGTGTGTGCAGCAAAGCTCTGACAGTACTTGTAGTTTATTCCCGGTAATTCCCTCATTTTTTTTTTTTTTACTTTTATTTCTGGCTGTGGAGGGACAAGGAAGCAGTCTCCACGCGTATACTGGAGGAAAAAGGAATTTCGGCCTCTCATGGAAACATTGCGATAAAAAGCAAGGGTCAATCCCGCTTTAGAAGAGGATATAGCTCAATGAACCGCCTGCATGACATGCAAAACAATATCGGTAAAAAGTGAGGTAATTTGCACCTCGAGATAACACTGGCCAAGTCTAAGCATTAGCAAGTACATTTTAAGGTTTGACGCTCTATGTAGCCTCCCTTTTTTTTTTTAATGTTACTCTTTTTCATCGTTCACAACCGAGGACTTGGATGTTGTGAGTTAAAATTTCAGATAAATTACGATCGATCATCTACGATTTTCTGGAGACGCTAACCTCTGAAGAATATCGCTGTACTCTTGAGGAAAACTAATACCACGGTTCAGCCGTCGTTTTGTGTTAAGACTTTGGCCAGACAGGCTTAACCTTGTAAGGGACTGTTGATTTTTCCAGTTTGGACTGGAGACTGATCTGTGTTGAAGATATGCTGAGACAATGACGAAACGAAATACTGTTTTACACTCATAAATTTAATAAACGAAATTATTTGTTGACAATGCTGTTTGCCAATGACCACATTATTACAGCTGGCGTGAGGATACAACTGTTTTATACATGAAAATAACAACCACGTTCTACAACTTAAAATTTCGATCGAAAAAGTGAAAGTCATGACGTTTAAAGGTGAAGACACGGTCACAAGAAAAACAGGAATAAATGAAAACAGAGAAAATCAATGAATTCGACTTCACAAACGAAAAATACTTCCCGAAAACAATTAAAGTACATTTAATAAGCAATGAGAAAAAACCCTAATAAGGTTATCAAAAAAAATGGCTTCACCATTGGCATTAGTGGCTGTAAGACCTGGACAATAAAATAACAACTGGAAGTGAACGAAGAATGTAAGTCGTGGAAATGAGATTTTCAAAAATGACTGCTTATTTTAGACAATCTGATAAGGAATTTAACAATCAGACAAGAACTACGACTCATAAGCATAAATGAATAGGTCGTGGTGTATAGAGATAAATGGAGAAATCATCACAGGAATCAATCGAAGAAGAATGCCGATAATGAATTATCGAGCAATAGGGGAAATGACAATAAGTAGACCCAGAAAAATGTGGAGAATCAAAATGAAATAACTATAGGTGTTACGGCGAAAAGTCAGCGCCGGCACGCCAGTCGGGAACGACAGAGAAGACATGGCTGTGAAGTCAGCAAATTGCACGCTGACAGGCCTCCACCCAGGACAACGTGACAGCAGCGGCCGCTAGGTGAAGAGGACACAAGCGCCACGTTCGACTGGTGGCAACCCACTTCGATAGCAGCTTCAACGTTAGCGACTTCGTTAGTCGATGCATGACTGTGATTGCTGTGTTCGGATGAGGGCTGAGTTGGCATCCCTTCGCTCACAGCTGCAAGCGGCGCTGACTTCGGTCGCACAGCTTGAGGCTGTTGCCAATGGGCACCACTGTGGGGAGCCGGACTTGGGTATCACGGGGATATCAACCTCGTCCCGTCTGTTCCCAGATCAGTCCGCCGCTGTGGTTGCCCCGTTTGCTGCCCGCAGTGGGGCTGAGCCCTCGCCTGTGGTTGATTGGGAGGTCGTTCCAAGGCGTGGCAGGCAGCGAAAGACGTCCCCGGAGGCTGATCACAAAGCCTCCCCGGTGCGTCTGACAAACAGGTTTCAGGCACTGTCTCTGGCTGAGCCAGATGCAGCTGCCTGCCCTGTTTCAGAGGATGATTCTCAGTCTTCAAGGTCCGGGCAATCACAGAGGGTGGGCTTATTGGTAGTTGGGAGCTCCAATGTTAGGCGCGTAATGGGGCCCCTTAGGGATATGGCGGCTAAGGAGGGGAAGAAATCCAGTGTGCACTCCGTGTGCAATCCGGGTGGAGTCATTCCTAATGTGGAAAGGGTCCTTCCGGATGCCATGAAGAGCACAGGGTGCAGCCAGCTGCAGGTGGTGGCATATGTCGGCACTAATGACGTGTGTCGCTTTGGATCTGAGGAAATTCTCTCTGGATTCCGGCGGCTATCTAATTTGGTGAAGGCTGCCGGTCTTGCTTACGAGATGAAGGCAGAGCTCACCATCTGCAGCATCGTTGACAGAACCAACTGCGGACCTATGGTGCAGAGCCGGGTGGAGGGTCTGAATCAGAGGCTCAGACGGTTTTGCGACCGTGTTGGCCGCAGATTCCTTGACTTGCGCCATAGGGTGGTGGGGTTTCGGGTTCCGCTGAATAGGTCAGGAGTTCACTACACTCAGCTGGCGGCTACACGGGTAGCGTAGGCTGTGTGGCGTGGACTGGGCGCTTTTTAGGTTAGAAGGCCTCGGGAAAGTACGGGGTGGGCTGCAATCTCAAAGGGTGCATGGCAAATACAGGACGTGCTTGGATCAAGGAACAGTCGGAATTGTAGTTGTAAATTGTTGTAGTTGTGCTGGGAAAGACCCTGAGCTTCAAGCGCTAATAGAAAGCACAGAAGATGAAATAGTTATAGGTACAGAAATCTGGATAAAGCCTGAAATAAGTTCTGCAGAAATTTTTACGAAGTCTCAGACGGTGTTCAGGAAAGATAGATTAGGCAGAATTGGTGGTGGAGTGTTTGTGTCTGTCAGTAGTGGTTTATCTTGTAGTGAAGTCGAAGTAGATACTCCGTGCGAATTGATATGGGTGGAGGTTATACTTAACAGCCGAACTAAGTTAATAATTGGCTCCTTCTACCGACCCCCAGACTCCGATGATATAGTTGCGGAACAGTTTAAAGAAAATTTGAATCTCGTAACAAATAAATACCCCACTCATACGGTTATAGTTCGTGGGGACTTGAACCTTCCCTCGATATGTTGGCAAAAATACTTGTTCAAAACCGGTGGTAGGCAGAAAACATCTTCCGAGATTATCCTAAAGGCTTTCTCCGAAAATTATTTCGAGCAGTTAGTCCACGAACCCACGCGAATTGTAAATGGTTGCGAAAACACACTTGAACTCTTAGCCACAAACAATCCAGAGCTGATAGAGAGCATCGTGACTGATACAGGGATTAGTGATCACAAGGTCGTTGTAGCTAGGCTCAATACCGTTTCTTCCAAATCCACCAGAAACAAACGCAAAATAATTTTATTTAAAAATGCGGATAAAGTGTCACTAGAAGCCTTCCTAAGAGACAATCTCCATTCCTTCCGAACTGACTATGAAAATGTAGACGAGATATAGTAGCAACAGCAATTGAGAGATTCATACCTCATAAATTGGTAAGAGATGGAACTGATCCCCCGTGGTACACAAAACAGGTCCTAACTCTGTTGCAGAGGCAACGGAAAAAGCATGCGAAGTTCAGAAGAACGCGAAATCCCGAAGATTGGCTAAAATTTACAGACGCGCGAAATTTGGCACGGACTTCAATGCGAGATGCCTTTAATAGGTTCCACAACGAAACATTGTCTCGAAATTTGGTAGAAAATCCGAAGAAAAGCGGAGTTATTGAACGCAGTTTTCCGAAATTCCTTCACCAGGGAAGATGAATGGAATATTCCAGAATTTGAAACACGAACAGCTGCTAGCACGAGTTTCTTAGAAGTAGATACCTTCGGGGTTGCGAAGCAACTCAAATCGCTTGATACGGGCAAGTCTTCAGGTCCAGATTGTATACCGATTAGGTTCCTTTCAGATTACGCTGATACAATAGTTCCCTACTTAGCACTCATATACAACCGCTCGCTCACCGATAGATCTGTACCTACAGATTGGAAAATTGCGCAGGTCGCACCAGTGTTTAAGAAGGGTAGTAGGAGTAATCCATCGAACTACAGACCTATATCATTGACGTCGGTTTGCAGTAGGGTTTTGGAGCGTATACTGTATTCAAACATTATGAATCACCTCGAAGGGAACGATCTATTGATACGTAATCAGCATGGTTTCAGAAAACATCGTTATTGTGCAACGCAGCTAGCTCTTTATTCGCACGAAGTAGTGGCCGTTATCGACAGGGGATCTCAAGTTGATTCCGTATTTCTAGATTTCCGGAAAGCTTTTGACACCGTTCCTCACAAGCGACTTCTAATCAGGCTGCAGGCCTATGGGGTATCGTCTCAGTTGTGCGACTGGGTTCGTGATTTCCTGTCAGGAAGGTCGCAGTTCGTAGTAATAGACGGCAAATCATCGAGTAAAACTGAAGTGATATCAGGTGTTCCCCAGGGAAGCGTCCTGGGACCTCTGCTGTTCCTGATCTATATAAATGACCTGAGTGACAATCTGAGCAGTTCTCTTAGGTTGTTCGCAGATGATGCTGTAATTTACCGTCTAGTAAGGTCATCCGAAGACCAGTATCAGTTGCAAAGCGATTTAGAAAAGATTGCTGATTGGTGTGTCAGGTGGCAGTTGACGCTAAATAACGAAAAGAGTGACGTGATCCACATGAGTTCCAAAAGAAATCCGTTGGAATTCGATTACTCGATAAATAGTACAATTCTCAAGCCTGTCAATTCAACTAACTACCTGGGTGTTAAAATTACGAACAACTTCATTTGGAAAGACAACATAGATAATATTGTGGGGAAGGCGAGCCAAAGGTTGCGTTTCATTGGCAGGACACTTAGAAGATGCAACAAGTCCCCTAAAGAGACAGCTTACACTACACTCGTTCGTCCTCTGTTAGAATATTGCTGCGCGGTATGGGATCCTTACCAGGTGGGATTGACGGAGGACATCGAAAGGGTGCAAAAAAGGGCAGCTCGTTTTGTATTATCACGTAGTAGGGGAGAGAGTGTGGCAGATATTTTACGCGAATTCGGATGGAAGTCATTAAAGCAAAGACGTTTTTCGTCGCGGCGAGATCTATTTACGAAACTTCAGTCACCAACTTTCTCTTCCGAATGCGAAAATATTTTGTTGAGCCCAACCTACATATGTAGGAACGATCATCAAAATAAAATAAGAGAAATCAGAGCTCGAACAGAAAGGTTTAGGTGTTCGTTTTTCCCGCGCGCTGTTCGGGAGTGGAATGGTAGAGAGAAAGTATGATTGTGGTTCGACGAACCCTCTGCCAAGCACTTAAATGTGAATTGCAGAGTAGTCATGTAGATGTAGATGTAGCTTCTATCATTAGCAATCTCTATGTAGCACAGACTTATGTTTGACTCTTCTGAAGAAGACTGATTATTCTGCATGTAGCCCTTTGTATGCGGCACATCATCAAAGTAATGTACACTACTGGCCATTAAAATTGATACACCAAGAAGAAATGCAGATGATGAACGGGTATTCATTGGACAAATATATTATACTAGAACTGACATGTGATTACATTTTCACGCAATTTGGATGCATAGATCCTGCGAAACTACTTTTCAGCAGGATAATGCATGACCGCGTGCTGCAGGTCCTCTACGGGCCTTTCTGGATACAGAAAATGTTCGACTGCTGACCTGGCCAGCACATTCTCCAGATCTCTCACCAATTGAAAACGTCTGGTCAATGGTGGCCGAGTAACTGGCTCGTCACAATTTGCCAGTCACTACTCTTGATGAACTGTTGCATCGAGTTGAAGCTATATGGGTAGCTGTACCCGTACACGCCATTCAAGCTCTGTTTGACTCAATGCCCAGGCGTATGAAGGCCGTTATTACGGCCAGAGGTGTTTGTTCTGGGTACTGATTTCTGAGGATCTATGCATCCAAATTGCGTGAAAATGTAATCACATGTCAGTTCTAGTATAATATATTTGTCCAATGAATACCCGTTTATCATCTGCATTTCTTCTTGGTGTAGCAATTTTAATGGCCAGTAGTGTATTAACATAAGGAAAAGGAATTAATGGTTGAGCCCAAACAAAGCAGCAGTTCCCCATACAAAGACCTTGCACGCATGCACAAAGAATAAAGTTATGCATCTGGTGGAACAGCGACGGTGTGGCGTACTGCGAATTGCTTCCCCGAGGTGTAATCATCACTGCTGACAGTAAACAACTGAGACGCCTTGCAGGCGCAGTCGAAGAACAGCGACCAGGAAGACTGCATGGAGTACACTACTGCACGATAACGCCCGCCCCCATTCTGCTAGACTGACAAGAAACACTACAGGCGTTGGGTTGGGAAATCATTCCGTGCCATCTTATGCACCTTATCTTGTGCCCTCACATTTTCGGCTTTTCCGCTCTCTGTCGAACAACGTTCCAGGTACTTCCTTGCCGTATAAAAATGCGCCCAAACATGGTTCGCTCTTTGCCTCAAAGTTACGTGATTCCTACATTCGCGGAATCGAAAAGTTACCCAGCGTTAGCAGACCGTCGTAAATGGTGAAGGAGAATGATGTCTCAAAAGAAAGTGTATATTTAAAGAGCTCTCGGCGCATGTGCAACATATGGGAGGAGAGGGAGAGGGAGGGACGTTCACCACTTGTTTGACCCTTACGAATTCAGTCGACATGGAGCTCTTCTCAGGAGCGGACAGAGCGCTCTGTGGGCGAGAAGTTAGGAAGACGGTGATTCTGAGAGTGTAGGACGGAGGAAATTTTGGAGTGATCGTGGATTGCGTATTGTAAATGATGCTCTAGGTGTTCTCCTTATCCGAAATTAGATCAAAACGTTTGAGCAGACAGGCTCAACAAAGGCCAAAACGAAATCTGGGCGTCCAAGGTGATCAACAACGGGTGAATTCGTGGAGAGTGTAAATCGGTCTGTTCGTGACGATGCTAACTACTCGATTCGTAAGCATGCAAGGTCTTCGAACGTGCATGGATCATCTCTGCACCGAATTCCACAAAAATACCCTAAACTGCAGCCTTAAAAAATCCGACTGATGCAAGAATTAAAACCTCAGGATGCCAGGCACAGGCTGGAGTTCGTTACTGACGTGGCGGAGTGCCCTCCATTTAACATCTTGTTGCCTGACGAGGCTCATTTTCATCTGAACCGTGACGTTAATAACCAAAATTGCTGTCACCAGAGTGCAACGAATTCTAAACAGAAGCAAGAGAAACACCTTCACTCGCCTGAAGTTGTCATCTCGAGGAATAACTAATGCGAACGTTTTCGAGGACGAGAGCGGTCGTGCAGTTAGAATGAATTTAGATCATTATGTGACGATATTAAATGACATTTTGGCGCCTGAAAATTTTAATAATTTCTTGGTTATAACTAGAAAATATGGTTTCAGCAAGACGGAGCCAAAGTAGTCCAATCCGTGTATACTGCGAGTTCGTGAAATTGTCTCTGGAAAATTGATCTCCAGGAGGGGTGACATAAATTGGACCCCAAGAAGTGCAGATTTGAGCCCCATAGATTTTTTTCTTATGGGGATATGTCAAATCTAAAGTGTACGTCAATAATCCGACTTCTCTGGAGCAACTGGAAAAAAAGTATCATTAGCGAAGTGGCCATCCCAGCGTCTACATGCCGAGCCGCCATGCAGAGTTCTGTTCGTCGTTTAAATGAGTGCTGTATATGTACAGGATTGCATTTGAATGACATTATTTTTAAGAAGTAAATTCCTAAACTGTATACTTTAATAAAAAATAAAATTTTGTCAATAGATTTCAGGCTATTTTATTCTGACGCATCAAATATAAACTTTCTTTTGAGACACCCTTTATTATTGGTGACTTTAGTGTCTGTTAGTGTATCTGTTGTGTTTATCAAACTTACGGGAAAGTCGCTGTGAACTAATGCATCAATCTAATAGAAAAGCAACAGACGGCACTGACCGAGGTAACTCAGTGGTTAGCACGCTGGAATCGAGTTCGGGAGGACGACGGCCAACCAGATTTAGTGTCTCTGTGATTTCTCTAAATCACTCCTGGCAAATGCCGGAATGGTTCCTCTGAAAGGTCAAGGTCAATTTCCTATCCCATCTTTGACACAATCCGAGTTCGTGCCCCATCACTAATGACCTCGAAGTCGACGGGACCTTATACACAATGTTCCTTCGTTCCTTTAAACAGACGACGGGATTTCAAGAAAGAAACAGGTCCGGAGTGGAAGGAAGTGGACCGAGGAAGAAAAGGAACAACTTTCTCGAAGGATGAAATAAGAGTGAGCAAAGAAAAGCAAAGAAGAAGATAGGTGAATTGATTTACAAAGCCCTCCACAAGGGTTATTCGAATGAATGTACACTACCAACCATTAAAATTGCTACACCACGAAGATGACGTGCTACAGACGCGAAATTTAACCGACAGGAAGAAGATGCTGTGATATCCAAATGATTAGCTTTTCAGAGCATTCACACAAGGTTGGCGCCGGTGGCGACACTTACAACGTGCTAACATGAAGAAAGTTTCCAACCGATTTCTCATACAGAAACAGCAGTTGACCGGCGTTGCCTGGTGAAACGTTGTTGCGATGCCTCGTGTAAGGAGGAACAATGCGTACCATCACGTTTCCGACTTTGATAAAGCTTATCTCGATTTCGGTTTAACGTATCGCCACATTGCTGTTCGCGTTGGTCGAGATCCAATGACTGTTAGCAAAATATGGAATCGGTCGGTTCAGGAGGGTAATACGGAACGCCTTGCTGGATCCCAACGGCCTCGTATCATTAGCAGTCGAGATGACAGGCATATTATCCGCATGACTGTAACGGATCGTGCAGCCACGTCTCGATCCCTAAGTCAACAGATGGGGACGTTTGCAAGACAACAACCATTTGCAGGAACAGTTCGATGACGTTTGCAGCAGCATAGACTATCAGCTTGGAGACCATGGCCGCGGTTAACCTTGACGGTGAATCACAGAAAGGAGCGCCTGCGATGGTGTTCTCAACGACGAACCTGGGTGCAAAAATGGCAAAACGTCTTTTTTTGGATGAATACAGGTTCTGTTTGCAGTATCATGATGGTCGCATCGGTTTTTGGCGACATCGCGGTGAACGCACATTGGAAGCGTGTATTCGTCATCGCCATACTAGCGTATTACCCGGCGTGATGGTATGGGGTGCCACCTCTGGTTCACAGTGACGCCACTTTGAACAGTGGACGTTACACTTCAGATGTGTTACGACCCGTGGCTCTACTCTTCGTTCGATCCCTGCGATACCCTACATTTCAGCAGGATGATGCACGACCACAAGTTGCTGGTCCTGTACGGGCCTTTCTGGATACAGAGAATGTTCGACTGCTGCCCTGGCCAGCACATTCTCCAGATCTCTCACCAATTGAAAACGTCTGGTCAATGGTGGCCGAACAACTGGCTCGTCACAATACGCCAGTCACTACTCATGATGAACTGTGGTATCGTGTTGAAGCTGCACGGGCAGCTGTACCTGTACACGCCATCCAAGCTCTGTTTGACTCAATGCCCTGGGGTATCAAGGCCGTTATTATTGCCAGAGGTGGTTGTTCCGGGTACTGATTTCTCAGAATCTATGCACCCAAATTGCGTGAAAATATAATCACATGTGAGTTCTACTATAATATATTTGTCCAATGAACACCCGTTTATCATCTGTACTTCTTCTTGGTTTAGCAATTTTAATGGTCAGTAGTGTATTAAGTAGATCAGTAGCCCCTGGCGACACGTACCCTCTCGCGGTCCCTGATGCAGATGCGCATCTCGACCTCGGCGGCGGCCAGCGTCCTGGTGACGAGGTAGACGGTGGAGGCGCCCCTGAGCGCCGCCTTCTTGAAGGAGAGCAGCCCGCGGCCGGGCACAGTGAGACAGCACAGCGACAGGTCCCGCAGCATGAGGCACAGGCTGTCGCGGCCCGTGCCGGGGTCCCTCACCACCACCTCCACCGTCGCCGGACGTTCCACCGGCAGCGGCGCAGGCTTCTGCAACACGAACACATCTGCACTCACACCGAGCGAGATGGTGGAGTTGTTAGCACACTGGACTCGAATTCTGGAGGACGACAGTTCAAACTCGCGTCTGTCCATCCTGATTTAGGTTTTCTATGATTTGCCTAAGTCACTTCAGTCAAATGCCGGGATGGTTCCTTTGAAAGGACACGACCGACTTTCTTCCCGCATCGATGGGACCGATGACTTCGCTGTTTGGTCCTCTCCCCAAACCAACCAAGCAACCAACCGTCCATCTGCACTCACGTGATAGTATCTGGCTTCGACAATTCCGCCGCCCACGCAGGTTGTATGACTGGTCCAAAAGCTACTGTAGACTAGGACGTCCACCAAAAGTTGTACAATAAGGAGCAAGATTCTAAAGCTGCCCTCTTCGACAGCAAAAAGCTGGAGAGAACTGTAACGTTACGCATACGTAGGCGATTTAGTAAGCCACACAGTAAGAAGAAATTGATGAACGGCTAAACGGTAGTGGGATCAGGGCTCAGGATGCGCCGCAGCAGTTCCGGTTAGGTGAACAGTACGGGTTCAAATGGTTCAAATGGCTGTGAGCACTATGCGACTTAACGTCTGAGGTCATCAGTCGCCTAGAACTTAGAACTAATTAAACCTAACTAACCTAAGGACATCACACACATCCATGCCCGAGGCAGGATTCGAACCTGCGACCGTAGCGGTCGGTCGGTTCCAGACTGTAGCGCCTAGAACCGCACGGCCACTCCGGCCGGCTAACAGTACGGGTGAATCCAGGTACAACGACAAGCAACGTGGCAGAAATGGGTAAATTCCAAAGCTGGGAATTTGGATGCAGAAGAATTTTGGAGAACATGCACCAAAAATGGCAGAGCATCCGACGAGCTGAAAGATGGCCTCTTAAAGCTCTTTGAGAATCTGCGAGTATAATAATTTACAGTCAGGCATTAAATCAAATATGGATGCATCTGCGATCTCAGAAAAATGAAGTGCATTCTATGGTACAACTGTGGTATCATGTATTGACATAACCCTACCGGTATTGCGCAGTTGGCAATGGAATAGCAAGTTTCCATCTGACGCCCACTGAACCACGCCTACAGCAGCTCTGTACTACCAGCACACACGGCCGTGAGCGACATAGGAAGGTCGGTGGCAACCACGTGCTCCTCTTGCACTTGGAACCTCATCACTACGACACCTTCATTCGTGCTTACTTTACGGAGTCTCATCCTAGTTGGCATTGTGATAGCTGGACTCTGTTTCTTGCTGCATTATCTATGATGAGTCTTCGTATACTTGGAGAAATACACGGTAAGTAAATCTGCTTTTTGTTGCGTTCACTTGTTCACTAACCATTTCTCTTTCTGTCCAGCTTTCCTATGACGACAGCTGCTGCATCACTCTGACTATGCTAATTTAAAAGTGACCAGATGCATGTGTTAGCAAACACCACAATTGAAAAAGAGAAACAAAAGACGCTCTTGTCAAGAATGCGTCAGTAATTGTTTATACAAAATTTAACGAGAATTCTTTCCCATTTAACTTGAGCGCACCTGCACAAGAATGCTGAATTATTCATTTATGAACAGAACTTTATTTGTAATTATTGTGAATAATCTGAGTGTGATCGAATATTAACAGCACTTCTTTATTTAAATGTTGTAACATATTAATTTAGTCCAGCCAAGTGGTCAGTAAAAATAAACTAAACTCTACCCAAACAGGCCATGAAGGCCCAAAGGTACCGTTTCATCCTCAGCCCACAGTCGTCACTGGATGTGGATATGGAGAAGCATGTCGTCAGCACACCGCTCGCCCGGCCGTATGTCAGCTTATGAGAGCCGAACCACTACTTCTCAGACAAGCAGCTCCTCATTTTGCCTAAGGGCTGAGTGCACACCGCTACCCAACAGCGCTCGGCTGACCGGATGGCCACCCATCCAAGTGCTAGCCCATCCCGACAGCGCTTAACTTCGGTGATTTGACAGTAAATGTTGTTGTTGTTGTGGTATTCAGTCCTGAGACTGGTTTGATGCAGCTCTCCATGCTACTCTATCCTGTGCAAGCTTCATCTCCCAGTACCTACTGCAACTTACATCCTTCTGAATCTGTTTAGTGTATTCACCTCTTGGTCTCCCTCAACGATTTTTACCCTCCACGCTGCCCTCCAATGCTAAATTTGTGATCCCTTGATGCCTCAAAACATGTCCTACCAACCGATCCCTTCTTCTAGTCAAGTTGTGCCACAAACTTCTCTTCTCCCCAATCCTATTCAATACCTCCTCATTAGTTACGTGATCTACCCACCTTATCTTCAGCATTCTTCTGTAGCACCACATTTCGAAAGCTTCTATTCTCTTCTTGTCCAAACTGGTTATTGTCCATGTTTCACTTCCATACATGGCTACACTCCATACAAATACTTTCAGAAACGACTTCCTGACACTTAAATCTACACTCGATGTTAACAAATTTCTCTTCTTCAGAAACGATTTCCTTGCCATTGCCAGTCTACATTTTATATCCTCTCTACTTCGACCATCATCAGTTATTTTGCTCCCTAAATAGCAAAACTCGTTTACTACTTTAAGTGTCTCATTTCCTAATCTAATCCTCTCAGCATCACCCGATTTAATTCGACTACATTCCATTATCCTCGTTTTGCTTTTGTTGATGTTCATCTTATATCCTCCTTTCAAGACACTGTCCATTCCGTTCAACTGCTCTTCTAAGTCCTTTGCTGTCTCTGACAGAATTACAATGTCATCAACGAACCTCAAAGTTTTTACTTCTTCTCCATGAATTTTAATACCTACTCCGAATTTTTCTTTTGTTTCCTTTACTGCTTGCTCAATATACAGATTGAATAACATCGGGGAGAGGCTACAACCCTGTCTCACTCCTTTCCCAACCACTGCTTCCCTTTCATGCCCCTCGACTCTTATAACTGCCATCTGGTTTCTGTACAAATTGTAAATAGCCTTTCGCTCCCTGTATTTTACCCCTGCCACCTTCAGAACTTGAAAGAGAGTATTCCATTTAACGTTGTCAAAAGCTTTCTCTAAGTCTACAAATGCTAGAAACGTAGGTTTGTCTTTTCTTAATCTTTCTTCTAAGATAAGTCGTAAGGTTAGTATTGCCTCACGTGTTCCAACATTTCTACGGAATCCAAACTGATCTTCCCCGAGGTCCGCTTCTACCAGTTTTTCCATTCGTCTGTAAAGAATTCGCGTTAGTATTTTGCAGCCGTGACTTATTAAACTGATAGTTCGGTAATTTTCACATCTGTCAACACCTGCTTTCTTTGGGATTGGAATTATTATATTCTTCTTGAAGGCTGTGGGTATTTCGCCTGTCTCATACATCTTGCTCACCAGGTGGTAGAGTTTTGTCATGACTGGCTCTCCCAAGGCCATCAGTAGTTCTAATGGAATGTTGTCTACTCCCGGGGCCTTGTTTCGACTCAGGTCTTTCAGTGCTCTGTCAAACTCTTCACGCAGTATCGTATCTCCCATTTCATCTTCATCTACATCCTCTTCCATTTCCATAATATTGTCCTCAAGTACATCGCCCTTGTATAAACCCTCTATATACTCCTTCCACCTTTCTGCCTTCCCTTCTTTGCTTAGAACTGGGTTGCCATCTGAGCTCTTGATATTCATACAAGTGGTTCTCTTCTCTCCAAAGGTCTCTTTAATTTTCCTGTAGGTAGTATCTATCTTACCCCTAGTGAGACAAGCCTCTACATCCTTACATTTGTCCTCTAGCCATCCCTGCTTAGCCATTTTGCACTTCCTGTCGATCTCATTTTTGAGACGTTTGTATTCCTTTTTGCCTGCTTCATTTACTGCATTTTTATATTTTCTCCTTTCATCAATTAAATTCAATATTTCTTCTGTTACCCAAGGATTTCTATTAGCCCTCGTCTTTTTACCTACTTGATCCTCTGCTGCCTTCACTACTTCATCCCTCAGAGCTACCCATTCTTCTTCTACTGTATTTCTTTCCCCCATTCCTGTCAATTGTTACCTTATGCTCTCCCTGAAACTCACTACAACCTCTGGTTCTTTCAGTTTATCCAGGTCCCATCTCGTTAAATTCCCACCTTTTTGCAGTTTCTTCAGTTTCAATCTGCAGTTCATAACCAATATATTGTGGGCAGAATCCACATCTGCCCCTGGAAGTGTCTTACAATTTAAAACCTGGTTCCTACATCTCTGTCTTACCATTATATAATCTATCTGATACCTTTTAGTATCTCCAGGATTCTTCCAGGTATACAACCTTCTTTTATGATTCTTGAACCAAGTGTTAGCTATGATTAAGTTATGCTCTGTGCAAAATTCTACAAGGCGGCTTCCTCTTTCATTTCTTCCCCTTAATCCATATTCACCTACTATGTTTCCTTCTCTCCCTTTTCCTACTGACGAATTCCAGTCACCCATGACTATTAAATTTTCGTCTCCCATCACTACCTGAATAATTTCTTTTATCTCGTCATACATTTCATCAATTTCTTCATCATCTGCAGAGCTAGTTGGCATATAAACTTGTACTACTGTAGTAGGCATGGGCTTTGTGTCTATCTTGGCCACAATAATGCGTTCACTATGCTGTTTGTAGTAGCTAACCCGCACTCCTATTTTTTTATTCATTATTAAACCTACTCCTGCATTACCCCTATTTGATTTTGTATTTATAACCCTGTAATCACCTGACCAAAAGTCTTGTTCCTCCTGCCACCGAACTTCACTAATTCCCACTATATCTAACTTTAACCTATCTATTTCCCTTTTTAAATTTTCTAACCTACCTGCCCGATTAAGGGATCTGACATTCCACGCTCAGATCCGTAGAACGCCAGTTTTCTTTCTCCTGATAACGACGTCCTCTTGAGTAGTCCCCTCCCGGAGATACGATTGGGGGACTATTTTACCTCCGGAATATTTTAACCAAGAGGACGCCATCATCATTTAATCATACAGTAAAGCTGCATGTCCTCGGGAAAAATTACGGCTGTAGTTTCCCCTTGCTTTCAGCCGTTCGCAGTACCAGCACAGCAAGGCCGTTTTGGTTAATGTTACAAGGCCAGATCAGTCAATCATCCAGACTGTTGCCCTTGCAACTACTGAAAAGGCTGGTGCCCCTCTTCAGGAACCACATGTTTGTCTGGCCTTTCAACAGATACCCCTCCGTTGTGGTTGCACCTACGGTACGGCCATCTGTATCGCCGAGGCACGCAAGCCTCCCCACCAACGGCAAGGTCCATGGTTCATGGGGAGGGGGGGGGGGGGTGTTACCATTGCGAAAAGACCGTTGGCGGGAAGTGGTCAAGCTGAATCCAACTATATCTGTAAAGTTGACGGAGGATGTATTTTTGGTGTGGACGATTTTCAGCCGGTGGAAAAGCCGGTGACTTTGGGAGTCAATTGGAGACTGGGCCTTTTCGAGTGAACTGCTCAAGTGAGCGATTCTGACACCCTGATGCTCGTTCTGGAAGAACAAGGGCCTGACTCTGGTAACATGTGTGATTCAGTCGTGTGGGTGTTTGATTCTGGGTGGTGAACGGCCGCTACAGTACTTTAATTTCTGGAGGGACTTTGTATTTCAAGAGGTCTGAATGCGCTCCAGAGTAGGACTCTAGTTTTCCACTTGTATTACTGAACTGACGATAGGCAGAGTATGAGTTACTATTCTTTGTATCACGTGTGATGATGTACAAATCACCATGTTGAACTCTGAACTATTTACAGTTGGTGAATGTTCCGTGTATTGTGGTCACAAAATAGACTTACTTTTCATGAGTCTTTGATGACTATTTAGTTTAAGGATTTTGCTACCATTCATGCGTTCCTCTCATCGTAACTTGAATGTATTTTACAACAATATTTCTGTCTGTATTATACATCATTATCGTAGGACAACTTTTTGTTTATCTGAGATGTTCTATCTTGAATAAACACTATTTAGCATAATTCTCTGTCACCTACATCAATTCCAGGCGTTAGAATAGAACCGTTGTTATTAAATTATTCATTTAATTTTTATTTTGCATTTCTGTGTATTTTATTAACTCGCAATTCTAGCCTATGCATACACTATTTGACTACAGAATCACAGCTACAGATTATTATTTGCAGCGAATTAGTCACGGGGCATGAAAGCAGATGTACGCTGCTCGACGCAGACTGATAGCACCTACACCACATTTAACCATGTCTGTAAGGAGATTATTTCCGTTTTAGACAGTAAAAATACTTAAATCATCTAATCAGACTCAGTAACTTATTTCCTAATTAGCATCTCTGTTCTTGTTATGGGAAAGGACTGCCATTTACCTTGGAGTCTTCCCAAAAATTTTTTGCTTGTATGATTTTGCGAAACGCAGGTTTAGTCCAGATAAACCACTGGCCTTTTGTCTTCCGTATACTACAAATGCACGGTGCGCAAAACTGCACCTCTTGGGGAGTCAGTATCCCTGATTACTTTACAGATGAGTTAACGTTTTTAATATTTGACTTTAAGACTGTAATTGGGGGTCGGTTTAGAGAAGGTTTGAAATTATATTAAAAGCTTGCTATAAGTCACTAAGTACTTAAAATCCCGAAATACGCGTGTATTCATTATGCTAAAATTCCTCTTCCAATTATGAGTATATGAATGAGTAAACGTGTAGGGTTACAACGTCCTCTTGCTTGCTTCTTGTTGCATGATGTTATCCCGGAAAATTACGTTTCACTTATTTATTGTAGACATATGTCTCTCTTTGGCTTTGTGCACCTTCTGTTTGAGGTTGTGCACCTTCTGTTTGGGCTACAGGCAGCTTTGGGTCGCAGCAGCCGATGTCGTGACGTCAGAGCACGTGCCGAGAGACCTCATCCCCAATAGCAGCTGCAATGAATAGCCAGACGGAAGGTTCCTTGAACCCTAATGAAGAACGCTGTAGAAGAGAACATCGAGCTTGGATGTATATTTTTAAACAGTCTCTTGTCTGAAGTCTCTAGATCTTGGAAGACCAACCTTTTGAGATGACCTGGTCCGCACTGGAAGAGGCCGTACATAATATACTTAACGCCATTAACAATAACTGCTTGGAAAAAACCGGAAAAGGAAACCGGAATGGACCAATGAGAGAATATTATCATGTGGCGGGCGTTTCATATCGCAAATACTCTATTTATAACTTTACACAGATAAAATTTTATCGACTTCCTTTTTTGCTTACTCGTGTAATAGATGGTCACTTCTTGGGCAGCAATAACGGCCCACTGGCTGCGAGTTGACACCCCTGGTGTCAAATGAAAGACCGAGCGAGGTGGATAGCACACTGGACCCACATTCGGGAGGACGACGGTTCAAACCCGCGTCCAGTCGTCCTGATTTAGGTTCTCCGCGATTTCCGTAAATCGTCTCAAGCAAATGCTGTGCTGGTACCTTTGAAAGGGAACGACAGATTTCCTTCCCCATCCTTCCCTAATCCGAAGGGACCGATAACCTCGCTCTTTGGTACCCCCCCCCCCCCCGCCACCCTCAAGTCAATCAAACAATCAATGTAAAATGAGGACACCAGCTGCAAAAATGTCAGGCTGACGAATTTTCTGACACAAAACATTTTGCTGAAACAGTTTGGAGTACGCACCTATTACAGACTTCACCTGGGATGCTTTATTTGTAGCTATGACTCCATCGCATCATACGCAAAGATCATCATCAGTTTCACTTTTGACTGTTGTCCGCGAAATTTTCCGGTGTGAATAGCCGGGACTTATCCATTGGGACGAGCGAGACTTCAGTTCAGGCTCAAGATCTCGTATCCAGGTTTCATCAATTGTAAGAATCATTTTCAGAAACAGTTTTCCATTTACCTGACGACGATGAAGGAATTCTTCTTCCATTCTTTGCGACATGCTTTCTGCTCTTCGCTCAAATTATGCGAAACCATCTGTCAGCAACTTTTCTCATCTTTAACTTTTCAGTTATGGTTGTGTAAATGAATTGACAGACATCATAGCCTCATATGTAAGTTCCTCACATGTTTTTCGTCAGTCCTCTCTCAAAATGTCAGTAACAATAACCTGAGAGGTATAGTCTCTGACAATGGCCTTCCACTTCTTGAGTCATCCTAAGTGCTTACCCGACCTTCACGGAGACGAGAAGCCCAAAGCGATACTGTGCTACGATCCACTACATTATTCCCACACTCGTTTTTCAAAGCGTTGTAAATTTCCGCTGGGCTCTTTCCACTTAGCGACTCGATTTTGATGTAGGTTCAAAGGGCTCTAATCACTATGGGACTTAACATCTGCGGTCATCAGTCCCCTATACTTAGAACTACTTAAACCTAACCAACCTAAGGACATCACACACAACCATGCCCGGGGCAGGATTCGAACCCCTCGGTCACAGCGGCCGGCTCTGATGTAGGAAGGCTGGTCATTGTGTGTAATCTGACATGACTCGGTCTCAGCTTCTATTTTAAAACTGAGTTACTCGTGTACCAGCAAACACACACGACCATCACGCCTAATGTCTCACTCAGAACAGAAATGAATTTCAACTCGACTACGCCATTGTAGTGGTCGTGCATGCACTGTCTGCAGAACTTTTGAAATGGCCGTCGAACATACTTGTTTTTACTAGGAGCGATGAGACAGATACTTTATTAGCAAATCACCAGCATTTTTGTTTCAAATTAGTTACGTTTAACAATAATTTTATCTTGGAACTCTTCCATTTAGTCCGTGCTTGCATAGAAAAATAACTACACTCCTGGAAATTGAAATAAGAACACCGTGAATTCATTGTCCCACGAAGGGGAAACTTTATTGACACATTCCTGGGGTCAGATACATCACATGATCACACTGACAGAACCACAGGCACATAGACACAGGCAACAGAGCATCCACAATGTCGGCACTAGTACAGTGTATATCCACCTTTCGCAGCAATGCAGGCTGCTATTCTCCCATGGAGACGATCGTAGAGATGCTGGATGTAGTCCTGTGGAACGGCTTGCCATGCCATTTCCACCTGGCGCCTCAGTTGGACCAGCGTTCGTGCTGGACGTGCAGACCGCGTGAGACGACGCTTCATCCAGTCCCAAACATGCTCAATGGGGGACATATCCGGAGATCTTGCTGGCCAGGGTAGTTGACTTACACCTTCTAGAACACGTTGGGTGGCACGGGATACATGCGGACGTGCATTGTTCTGTTGGAACAGCAAGTTCCCTTGCCGGTCTAGGAATGGTAGAACGATGGGTTCGATGACGGTTTGGATGTACCGTGCACTATTCAGTGTCCCCTCGACGATCACCAGTGGTGTACGGCCAGTGTAGGAGATCGCTCCCCACACCATGATGCCGGGTGTTGGCCCTGTGTGCCTCGGTCGTATGCAGTCCTGATTGTGGCGCTCACCTGCACGGCACCAAACACGCATACGACCATCATTGGCACCAAGGCAGAAGCGACTCTCATCGCTGAAGACGACACGTCTCCATTCGTCCCTCCATTCACGCCTGTCGCGACACCACTGGAGGCGGGCTGCACGATGTTGGGGCGTGAGCGGAAGACGGCCTAACGGTGTGCGGGACCGTAGCCCAGCTTCATGGAGACGGTTGCGAATGGTCCTCGCCGATACCCCAGGAGCAACAGTGTCCCTAATTTGCTGGGAAGTGGCGGTGCGGTCCCCTACGGCACTGCGTAGGATCCTACGGTCTTGGCGTGCATCCGTGCGTCGCTGCGGTCCGGTCCTAGGTCGACGGGCACGTGCACCTTCCGCCGACCACTGGCGACAACATCGATGTACTGTGGAGACCTCACGCCCCACGTGTTGAGCAATTCGGCGGTACGTCCACCCGGCCTCCCGCATGCCCACTATACGTCCTCGCTCAAAGTCCGTCAACTGCACATACGGTTCACGTCCACGCTGTCGCGGCATGCTACCAGTGTTAAAGACTGCGATGGAGCTCCGTATGCCACGGCAAACTGGCTGACACTGACGGCGGCGGTGCACAAATGCTGCGCAGCTAGCGCCATTCGACGGCCAACACCGCGGTTCCTGGTGTGTCCGCTGTGCCGTGCGTGTGATCATTGCTTGTACAGCCCTCTCGCAGTGTCCGGAGCAAGTATGGTGGGTCTCACATACCGGTGTCAATGTGTTCTTTTTTCCATTTCCAGGAGTGTATATCAGAAATTGAGTCCGGCTTGATGCAAACACCTAGTTATTCGTGTACTTCTTTATTTTCCCAAACTTCTTTCGGCGACAAGTATCACCATCATCAGTGGGTTTTTAAATCTTATTTATTGTATGTTACAGCATGTTTTTGAAAATTATTGTCGCTGTTTGTGACATATTTTCTGTGCGCTATTTTTTGTTGCCGTTTTCACTCAGCGAACATCATGCCGTCTGCAAGTTCTTTGGATGGTATATAGCTGATTCTGTACACAGAAAAAAAGCTTGCCCACTTTGTTTACGTTGTAGAATATTACGTCATCTTGCTGTTCGCGTGTGTGAACAGCAAGATGGCGTAATCCTCCCTTTTCATCATTGTTAAGAAATGTAATTCTCTACGAAGGAAGTACCGTACAAAATTCCTAAGTTCTACACTAGAGCGACAAAAATCATGGCGTACCTCCTAATATCGTGTCGGACCTCCATTTTGTAAGGCTTAGTGCAGCAACTCGACGTTGCATACACGCAATAAGTCGTTGGAAGTCCGCAGCAGAAATAAAGAGCTACGCTGCTTCTATAGCCACCCGGAACTGGGAAAATGTTGCCGGTGAAGGATGTTGTGCACGAACTGACCTCTCGATTACGTTCCAGAAATGTTCGATGGAAATCATTTCGGGCGATACGGGTAGGCGAATAATGCGCTCTAAATGTCCAGAATGTTCTTCAAACCAGTCGCGTACAACTGTGGCTCAGTGTCATGACGCATTGTCAACCATAAAAATTCTATAATTGTTCGGGAACATGATGTGGCATCAACGGTCGATACCACACTTGTTAGGGGTTGCACTTATCGACCGCGGTCCGTAGTAGTATCGCTGGACCCGCGAGTCGAGACTAGCGCCGCTCCGCGGCTCGCAACAAGTCTCTAGCGTGCGCTCGTCCACTCTTTCTCGGGATGGACTGTGCAAAGGTTGGGAATTTGTACGGGCGCTGATAACCGCGCAGTTGAGCGCCCCACAACCCAAACATCATCATCATCATCATCTTGCTCTGGACGTCAAGTAGGAAAGTAGTATAGCCTTCAGCTGATAAGAAGCAACCTCTAACAAGACGCTTAGTTAAAGTATGGCCTATGTGATGCCTCTGTAGCTCTCTGTTTGTAATTATATTCCTCCGGACTATGAGGACTCCTGTACTACCAGTTAAATACAATATATTATTTTTACCAACGACGTCTAATTATTTTAGTCGTTGAAGACCCAGACCATGCAGCCAGTTCCTTATCGACTTCACTGACAAACCTGCTGTATATGCAAAGAAGAGATCTAAATGTTTCTATTTAGCACTGACCACCAGTCATTCACATTGGCGACGATTCGTTCGTCGTCATCGTAACACGTGATACCAGCTTGACAGTGCCTTGTTGACATCTTTGGTCCACGGGTTCCTGGGTCTGTGCCACACTCATACCCTACAAGTTCTTACCAACAGTAATCAGTACTCATCTGACAAGGCCACGGTTTTTCATTTGCCTAGGGTTCGACCGAAATGGTCACGAGCCCAGGAGAGGTGCTGCAGGCGATTTCGTGCTGTTAGTAAAGTCACTCGCGTCCGTCGTCTGCTGCATTTCTCATTAGCTCTGAATTTTGCCACGCCGGTCTAACTGACACATTCGTCGTACGTCACACATTGATTTCTGCGGTTATTTTACTCTACGCAAACGCTCCTGCTCTCGGTCGTTACGTGAAGGCCGTCGCCCACTGCGTTTTCCGTGGAGAGAGGTAATGTCTGAAATTTGGTACCGTCGGTAGACTCCTGACAATGTGGATCACGGATATTGTTGTTGTAGTTGTTGTGGTCTTCAGTCTTGAGACTGGTTTGATGCAGCTCTCCATGATACTCTATCCTGTGCAAGATTCTTCATCTCCCAGTACCTACCGCAACATACATCCTTCTGAATCTGCTTAGTGCATTCATCTCTTGGTCTCCCTCTACGATTTTTACCCTCCACGCTGCCCTCCAATACTAATTTGGTGATCCCTTGATGCCTCAGAACATGTCCTACCAACCGATCCCTTCTAGTCAAGTTGTGCCACAAACTTCTCTTCTCCCCAATTCTATTCAATACCTCCTCATTAGTTACGTGATCTACCCATCTAATCTTCAGCATTCTTCTGTAGCACCACATTTCGAAAGCTTCTATTCTCTTCTTGTCCAAACTATTTATCGTCCATGTTTCACTTCCATACATGGCTACACTCCATACAAATACTTTCAAAAATGACTTCTTGACACGTACATCTACACTCGATGTTAACAAATTTCTCTTCTTCAGAAACGCTTTCCTTGCCATTGCCAGTCTACATTTTATATCATCTCTACTTCGACCGTCATCAGTTATTTTGCTCCCCAAATAGCAAAATTCCTTTACTACTTTGAGTGTCTCATTTCCTAATCTAATTCGCTCAGCATCACCCGACTTAATTCGACTACATTCCATTATCCTCGTTTTGCTTTTGTTGATGTTCATCTTATATCCTCCTTTCAAGACACTGTCCATTCCATTCAACTGCTCTTCCAAGTCCTTTGCTGTCTCTGAAGGAATTACAATGTCATCGGCGAACCTCAAAGTTTTTATTTCTTCTCCATGGATTTTAATACCTACTCCGAATTTTTCTTTTGTTTCCTTCACTGCTTGCTCAACATACAGATTGAATAACATCGGGGGGAGACTACAACCCTGTCTCACTCCTTTCCCAACCACTGCTTCCCTTTCATGCCCCTCGACTCTTATAACTGCCATCTGGTTTCTGTACAAATTGTAAATAGCCTTTCGCTCCCTGTATTTTACCCCTGCCATCTTCAGAATTTGAAAGAGAGTATTCCAGTCAACATTGTCAAAAGCTTTATCTAAGTCTACAAATGCTAGAAATGTAGGTTTGCCCTTCCTTAATCTAGCTTCTAAGATAAGTCGTAGGGTCAGTATTGCCTCACGTGTTCCAACATTTCTACGGAATCCAAACTGATCTTCCCCGAAATCGGCTTCTACTAGTTTTTCCATTCGTCTTTAAAGAATTCGCGTTAGTATTTTGCAGCTGTGACTTATTAAGCTGATAGGTCGGTAATTTTCACATCTTTCAACACCTGCTTTCTTTGGGATTGGAATTATTATATTCTTCTTGAAGTCTGAGGGTATTTCTCCTGTTTCATACATCTTGCTCACCAGGTTGTAGAGTTTTGTCAGGACTGGCTCTCCCAAGGCCGTCAGTAGTTCTAATGGAATGTTGTCTACTCCGGGGGCCTTGTTTCTACTCAGGTCTTTCAGTGCTCTGTCAAACTCTTCACGCAGTATCGTATCTCCCATTTCATCTCCATCTACGTCCTCTTCCATTTCCATAATATTGCCCTCAAGTACATCACCCTGGTATAGACCCTATATCGTATATCCTACATATTTCGGAAACGGAATGTCCCGTGCAACTACCATTCCGTAATTTCCGTCGTGCGGCCATAATCACGACGGAAACCTTTTCACATAGATCACCTGAGTATAAATGACAGCTCCGCCAATATACTGCCCTAATTTATACTTTGACTACGCGATATAACCGCCAGCTGCATATGTGCATATCGCTATCGCAAGACTTTCGTCCCCTCAGTTTATTCTTGAGTACTGGTAAACAGTCTGGAATCCATACCAAGTCGGACGAATAGAAAAGAGAGAGGGGGTGGGGGATCCATCAATAAGCCCCTTATTACGCCAGTTGATCGTTTAGTATGCGCGACAATATAACAGAGATGTTCAATAAACTACGGTGGCAGATGCTACAAGAAAAGCACTGCACTTCGCGAAAAGATTTACTGCTAAAATTCAGGTAGTTTATGCTCCATGAAGAATCGCACAACGTATTAATTTCTTCCAACAACGAGAAAACAGAGAAACTAAAGCCCTTGCGGAAGGTTGCCAGCAGTCGCTCGTGCCGCGCACCTTTCTCAGACAGGACAGGGAATACGAGAAAAGATGGTGGCACACTTATTTACAAACAAATCTGTAAAGACGTTTAAGGTGACCCGTGTTGTAATTTGTTCATATGTAAGGCACCTTTTATAAGAAACTGGCAACGGTCTTGCCGCAGTTGATACACCGGTTCCCGTCACATCACCGCAGTTAAGCGCTGTCGGACGTTGCCGGCACTTGGATGGGTGACCATCCGGGCCGCCATGCACTGTTGCCATTTTTCGGGGTGCACTCAGCCTCGTGATGCCAAGTGAGGAGCTACTTGAGAGAATAGTAGCGGCTCCGGTCAAATAAAACCATCGTAACGACTGGTAGAGAGGTGTGCTGACCACACGCCCCTCCTATCCCCATCCTCAGCTGAGGAAGACACGGCGGTCGGATGGTCCCGATGGGCCAATTGTGCCCTGAAGACAGAGTGCTTTTTTTAAGTTAGTATAAGATATGGGTTGTAGGCTACATATTTCTAACCACTTTAACAGGGTTTCTAAAACTGTTGACAGTTTTGGACTACAGTTATTTTTGTAAGAAAATGGATATCAAAATAAGAAACTGTCTACATTTTTCTATGTATATAAGCCTATAACTTCTATGAGATTTACAAAATACGAGGGCTATCCACAAAGTACATTACGTTTTGGAATTAAAAATAAATAAAGTATTGGATTTTTTTTATTATATACAGATGGAAGCCACACTTAAATACAACTTTTCTACATAGTTGCCATTTAAATTAAGGCACTTATCGTAGCGATGCACGAGCTTGGAAATTCCTTCGTCGTTAAATTCGGCCGCCTGCGCCTTCAACCACGTGGTTACCTCTTCTTGAAACTGTGCGTCGTCATCAAAACGCTGCATAGCCAACCACTTCTTCATTGCTGGGAATAAGTGGAAGTCGCTCGGTGCCAGGTCGGGACTGTACGGCGGATGGGGAAACAACTCCCACTTAAAAGATTCGAGAACTTCACGAGTGGCATTTGCCGTGTGGGCCCGGGCGTTGTCGTGAATCAGCAAGATCTTTGAGCCCAACTTTCCCCTGCGCTTGTTTTTTATTGCTCTTCTGAGGTGGTGCAGAGTTTGGGAATACCTTTGAGAGTTTATTGTAGTGCCTCTTTCCAGGAAATCCACAAAAATCACACCTTTTCTGTCCCAAAAGAGGTAGCCACGTGGTTGAAGGCGCAGGCGTCCGAATATTACGACGAAGGAATTTCCAAGCTCGTCCATCGCTACGATAAGTGCCTTAATTTAAATGGCAACTATGTAGAAAAGTAGTATTTAAGTGTGGCTTTCATCTGTATATAATAAAAAATTTCCAATACCTTATTTATTTTTAATTCCAAAACGTAATGTACTTTGTGGATAGCCCTCGTAGGACCGCCCTTGTGTTGAAATACGCATAGTTCTCATACTAGCCGGCCGCGGTGGTCTCGCGGTTCTAGGCGCGCAGTCCGGAACCGTGCGACTGCTACGGTTGCGGGTTCGAATCCTGCCTCGGGCATGGATGTGTGTGGTGTCCTTAGGTTAGTTAGGTTTAAGTAGTTCTAAGTTCTAGGGGACTTACGACCACAGCAGTTGAGTCCCATAGTGCTCAGAGCCATTTGAACCATTTTTGAACCATCTCATACTAGGGTATCCTGTAATTTCGAACAAATTCTGGCATGTAGAAGCAGAGAAAATTCACTTTATTCTTCTGAAATACGACTTACGGGGAACAGCCATTAATGTTGGCAGTGCATCCCAGCTCCATAACATGGTTTCTCTGCATCCTTTTCCGCGTCATCTTCCTATGCCCTTTTTCCTGCTCGACTGTCTTGTCTTGCCCTTGTTTCAAGTTCTCTAACAGTTCTCTCTGATGCCCTAACTCTTACTTAATCTAAACTTAACATTCGTTTCACTATGAGACGACCAACCGTTTGTAGCAGTCTTTTCACAACTTCACACCTTGCAACTTTTCCTTCATTGAACATTGCCACTGCATCAAAGACACCAAAATGCAGTGTTTTAATTTACACAAACGCTGTCCTGGGAATTCTGGTCCAAATTACGCTGTCGATGACTCGTTGGGACTCGGCCAAAAACACATTTCTTCAACAGTCTTACATCTCATGAATCTCCGAAACTTTCTTTCAAGACCTCCCCTATGGCAAAAGGTTTAGCTGGTTTGTGAATAAATTTCTCACCGATTTGTTCTGATGTATTTCCTTCGTGGGGGACATCCGGTATGAATGGGTTTATCGTCTGTCGAAGAGAGGTGAAAGAAAGCTGCTCATACAGCTTGCCTCATATCTTCTCCGCTATTAACATTTTGCCCAGCGACCATGCCATAAAAATTTTGGATCCTGTGAGTCTATTCTTATCACCTAATGCTCTGCAATCTTGCAATTCCTTTCCCTTGATGCAGTTTTCAGCTGTCGCTACTAATACGTTGTTGTACGTGACCTATGCACTCCGGAATAGTTACATTTTCTCCATTTGGCTTCTCTTCCTCAACTGCTTCGATAGCTTTTCAATCCCTGTCTGCTTTGATAGCTTTTCAGTCCCTGTCTCCTAAATAACTGACGAATCTTACCTTCTGGATCCGTTCAGATTCATGGAAAATAGGCGTACCCAAACAGGGTTTTGTTTAAATGAACGAATGAACCAGGAATAAGGCAATATTATATACAATGGTAAGCGAAAACATTATGACCACCACCCACCGCGAAGTTGAATACAGCCTGGTGACGTTGCGGGCATGTGACACGCTACGCTATAAAAAGTATGTTGAGTACAGCAGACACAGACGGGAGTTCACCCTAGGGAAGATATGGGCTGCAGATAGGGAAATCCACTGACAAGGGAACCTTCCCATCGCACCCCCCTCAGATTTACTTATAAGTTGGCACAGTGGATAGGCCTTGAAAAACTGAACACAGATCAATCGAGAAAACAGGAAGAAGTTATGTGCAACTATGAAAAAAAGGCAAAATATACAAACTGAGTAGTCCATGTGCAAGATAGGCAACATTAAGGAACAGTTAGCTCAGGAGCACCGTGGTCCCGTGGTTAGCGTGAGCAGCTGCGGAACGAGAGGTCCTTGGTTCAAGTCTCCCATCATATGAGAATTTTACCTTCTTTATTTTGGCAAAGTTATGATCTGTCCGTTCGTTCATTGACGTCTCTGTTCACTGTAAGAAGTTTAGTGTATGTGTTTTGCGACCGCACCGTAAAACCGTGCGATTAGTAGACGAAAGGACGTGCCTCTCCAATGGCAACCGAAAACATTTGATCGCAAGGTCATAGGTCAACCGATTCCTCCAAAGGAAAACACGTCTGATATATTATATACAACACTGGTGACGGCATGTGCGTCACATGACAGGAATATGTTGTCGACCCACCTAACTTGGCGAATGGGTAAAAAGATTCTTCTACCTTGCCCGATTTAGGTTTTCTTGTTTAGGTGTAGCGTCCCCATACTACGGCGCAGCTACTTCGCATCGGAGTGACGGATAGTAATTGTCTGAAAATAAAAAATTAAAATTTTCACACGAGGAAAGATTTTAACCAAGGACCTCTCGCTCCGTAGTTGTTCACGCTAACCACGGGACCACGGTGCTCTTGAGCTCACGGTTCCATAATATTGCATATCTTGCACATGGACTACTCAGTTTCTATATTTTCCTTTTTTTTCATAGTTGCACATACCTTCTTCCTGTTTTCTCGATTGATCTGTGTTCAGTTTTTCAAGGCCTATCCACTGTACCAACTTATAACTAAAACTGAGGGGGATGCGATGGGGAGGTTCCCTTGTGAGGTAGGCGACTTTGTCGAAGGACGGAGTATTATTACGCCAAGTCTGTGAACAAGTATCTCTAAAACGACGAAGTTGCTCGAATGTTCGCGTGCCACTGTCATGAGCATCTACAGAATCAGATAGGGCAGCGAAACTGCCAGCAGGCGCTAAATGATTAAACGTCCACAACTCTTCACAAAACAGAGGGCTCTAAGGCTTGTCTGCTCTGTCAAGGAAGGTAGATGGTGATCTGTGGCATCTCTGCCAATGCTGGTGCACGCACAAGTGTTTCGGACCACACCTCATCGTACACCGTTGAACATGGAGCTCCGCAGCAGACCACCACTACGTGTTCATATGTTTACCCAACGACATCGTCAGTCACGACTGGAATGGGACGGGACCATAGGGACTCGACCATGTATCAATGGAAACATGTCGGTTCTTGGGGTCAATCACACTTTTGCTACACTAGGTCGATGTTCGTCTCCACAAACGCCGTCGTTGACATGAACGGTGGCTCGAAACGTGCAATGCGCCACGTGTAAGTAGGCTGTTTATGTGTTTGTTATATTGGCAGCGCTATGTAGCGCTCTGCATTAATAACTTTAACAGCGCTGTGTGCACTCTGTAAGAGACTCTGCGGCTGGAAGTTAACAGTCAGCGGTGATGGCACTTGGAGGTGAACAGCCAGCACTGATGGAAGTTGGGAGGTGAGTAGTCAGCAGTGATGGAGGTTAGAGGTTAATAATTAGCAGTGTTGGAGGTTTGCAGTATTAGTGCGAGCGGACTGTCTGACTGTATATCGGTCACTGAGATTTATTACTGATAATTTAATTTTTGAACTGGTTGTCATGTTCTTAAGGTAAATACATTGTTTGCTCTGCAACAAAATCATTCCTTTGCTAACCAGATGCCTATTAGTAGTTAGAGCCTTCAGTAGTTAGGATCTTTTATTTAGCTGGCACTTGCTGTATTGCAGTAGTTAGTGTAATGAAGACTTTTGTGAGGTAAGTGACTTATGAAATGTATGGGTTATTGCTAGGATTTCTTCTAATTCAGAGCCATTCTTTTGTATTAATTATTTGAAGCCAGGTTATCAATTTTAAAGCAGTCAGATCGCGTTATCCTTGAATATTGCGAGTAATTAATGAACAGGAAAATTTTGAGTTCTATTTGTCATGGCAAATTCTGTAGATCAGTGTTGAAATGATAAAGAATAGCAAAGAGACAGTATAGTCAATTTCACTCAGTAATATAAGTAAAAATTTATTAAGAAGTTACACACGGACGCAAGCTCGTGGGAGCAGTATTATGCTACGGAAGACGCTCCCCAGCCCTTGCATATGACATGTGCTAGTAATTGAAGACACGCTGACGGCTGCAAACTACCTGCATCCCGTCATGCTTGATGTCTTCCCCGACAGGGATGTCATCTTTCATCAGTTTAACTATCCGTGTCTCAGAGTCAGGGTCAATAGCAGTGGTTAGAGGAGCATTGAAGTGAACTCACGTTGATGCGTCGGCGACCAAATTCGCCTGATGTAAATCCTACGGAACTCATCTGGGTCGCTATAGGGCCCCATCACTGCGTACGGAAATAAGAGTAAAGTTACTTACGCGAATTACATGACCTGTGGGTAGGCATCTAATACCACATACTTCCTCAAAGTTACCAACAAACTGTCGGATCCGCGGTAACGCAGAATCTGCGATGTTTTCAGTTTCAAGAACGGACGCCGCGCCGGGTTAGCCGAGCGATCTTGGGCGCTGCAGTCATGGACTGTGCGGCTGGTCCCGGCGGAGGTTCGAGTCCTCCCTCAGGCATGGGTGTGTGTGTATGTTTGTCCTTAGGATAATTTAGGTTAAGTAGTGTGTAAGCTTAGGGACTGATGACCTTAGCAGATAAGTCCAATAAGATTTCACACACATCTGAACATTTGAACAAGAACGGACGAACAAGCTACTGAGCAGGTGGTCATAATGTTTGGTTTACTAGTGTATGCACTATGTGCACTACTGGCCATTCAAATTGCTACACCAAGAAGAAATGCAGATGATAAACGGGTTTTCATCTGATAAATATATTATACCAGAACTGACATGTGATTATATTTTCACACAAATTGGGTGCATAGATCCTGAGAAATCAGTACCCAGAACAACCACCTCTGGCCGTAATAAAGGCCTCGATACGCCTGGGCATTGAGTCAAACAGAGCTTGGATGGCGTGTACAGGTACAGTTGCCCATGCAGCTTCAACACGATACCACAGTTCACCAAGAGTAGTGACTGGCGTATTGTGACGAGCCAGTTGCTCGGCCACCATTGACCAGACGTTTTCAACTGGTGAGAGATCTGGAGAATATGCTGGCCAGGGCAGCAGTCGAACATTCTCTGTATCCAGAAAGACCCGTACAGGACCTGCAACATGCGGTCGTACATTATCCTGCTCAAACGTAGGGTCTCGCAGGGATCGAATGAAGGGTAGAGCCACGGGTCGTAACACATCGGAAATGTAACGTCCACTGTTCAAAGTACCGTCACTGTGAACAAGAGGTGACTGAGACGTGTAACCGATGGCACCCCATACCATCACGCCGGGTGATACGCCAGTATGGCGATGACGAATACACGCTTCCAATGTGCGTTCACCGCGATGTCGCCAAACACGGATGCGACCACCCTGAAGCTGTAAACAGAACCTCGATTCATCCGAAAAACTGACGTTTTGCCATTCGTGCACCTAGGTTCGTCGTTGAATACACCATCGCAGGCGCTCCTGTCTGTGATGCAGCGTCAAGGGCAACCGCAGCCATGGCCTCCGAGCTGATAGTTCATGCTGCTGCAAACGTCGTCGAACTGTTCGTGCAGATGGTTGTTGTCTTGCAAACGTCCCCATCTGTTAACTCAGGGATCGAGACGTGGCTGCACGATCCGCTACAGCCATGCGGATAAGATGCCTGTCTTCTCGACTGCTAGTGATACGAGGCCGTTGGGATCCAGCACGGCGTTCCGTATTACCCTCCTGACCCCACCGATTCCATATTCATCTAACAGTCATTGGATCTCGGCCAACGCGAACAGCAATGTCGCGATACGATAAACCGCAATCGCGATAGGCTACAATCCGACCTTTATCAAAGTAGGAAACGTGATGGTGCGCATTTCCCCTCCTTACACGAGGCATCACAACAACGTTTCACCAGGCAACGCCGATCAACTGCTGTTTGTGTATGAGAAATCGTTTGGAAATTTTCCTCATGTCAGCACGTTGTAGGTGTCGCCACCGGCGCCAAGCTTGTGTGAATGCTCTGAATTTGCCGATCACAGCATCTTCTTCCTGTCGGTTAAATTTCGCGTCTGTAGTACATTATCTTCGTGGTGTAGCAATTTAATGGCCAGTAGTGTAGCACTGAAAAGGGGGATTTCGTTATATTGAGATCTATGAGAAAAGAAAACTTGAAAAATTTTCTGATTTCGGGTAGTACATATATGAGTACATAATCTAAAATGCGGTGAGAGCGGGTGAGACTTACGCGGGCAGCGGTGTCGCACCAAGGGACATCGGTGTAGGCCTCGTCCAGTACGTCGGCGATGTTGCCGATCTCCTGGTAGGTGCGCCTGCGGCTGCCGCGGCCGCCCGTCTGCGACGTCTTGACGAAGACGGAGCCCACGTTGAAGCCGGCGTCGACGCCGCCGTCGTTGGACTCGGCGTCGGCGTCGGTGGCCAGCGGCAGCTTGGGCACGGCCGTCAGCTTCTCCTCGCAGAGCAACGAGTCGAGATACCCGCGCAGCACCAACCACGCCGTCTCCGCGTGGCGCGCAGACATGTCGCCCAGCGGCCGGTACGCCCGCAGCTCCACCGCGGCGCGAGACTGCCGCTTCCGCATCAAGGAGAAGGTGATGGGCCCCCTCTGCGCTTGCGTGTCGTCGCCCCACATGTCACCTGAGCAGCGAGTGGGTGAATTTCCACTCAGCAGTTGACAAACATGTGCAACACTATGCCAAATCACTTGGAACCTTTATCTTAGAGCTTAAGATACTGACCAAGAAGAACAAATATTCCTTCGTATAGACGTTCCATTTTCAGTGGCTTGCCCTTAGCACCACAGGCTCTCGCAAACGACTTCTCAGGATCGCAGTTAAAGGTTTGTGTATGTATCTTTATGGGTAAATTTCTTGTGTTTAGGATGTCTTAAGAAGCGTATGTAATCTGCATCGTTACGCTCGCGCTGCCTCGTCAGAGACGCTGCGATGCCAGGGGGCTGTTAAGGTCATATTTGCTCTGCGAAGATGTGCGGATGCTAAGTGTTGATAGCGAGCAGAGGAGAAAAGGAGTTCTAGCGTGGTATCGTGGCAGTGAGCTTGGGCAGGAAGCAATTGGTGCTTTTGGGAATCATTTTATTGATGTGATGGAAGATATTATTATTACAAAATGAATATTATCATTATGCACTGAATGAGAAGGATTTGCCGGCCGCGGTGGTCTCGCGGTTCTAGGCGCGCAGTCCGGAACCGTGCGACTGCTACGGTCGCAGGTTCGAATCCTGCCTCGGGCATGGATGTGTGTGATGTCCTTAGGTTAGTTAGGTTTAAGTAGTTCTAAGTTCTAGGGGCTGATGACCACAGCAGTTGAGTCCCATAGTGCTCAGAGCCATTTGAACCATTTTTTTGAGAAGGATTTACTAGGATAGAGACTATTTTGAGAATATTGGCGTTTAAGATAACGCATGAAAATATTTTGCTTTATGGCAGCAGCAGTTAGTTAAGAATTCTTGGTTCAACACACACTTCAAAATCGGGAATTTCTTGCTATCTTTATAAAGTTTTGCCACGTTCAGTGTTAAGGAATTTGAAAAGACGAAAAGAATTTAATCATTAGTATGAGGACTTCTGTGTTAGAATATTTTTTCATGTTGAGTTACAGCTTTATATTTCTCCAGAACTAATCTTACTCAATTGTAATTTGTAACGAAATGTTTTCTTATAGCTCGCTAAGCCTTCAGCGGCAAAATATTGTAAATGGAATAGCATCAAGAAATTTCTTGAGATCTCCCGACATTATCGAGCTCTTATTACCTGATGAACATTGTTTTTTATGAGAGATAAATTTTATAAGAATCCAATTTGTATAGCATATATTTAAGAGATCGCATTACACTACCGCGATTCTCTGCAGCTAGCAGCAAAAACTGATACACGTTTTTTCTTCCTTTCCTTCAAGAGTAGTCGCACGGCGTTTTCCACTGCGACACAGGTAAGCCAAATACAGGTGATAAGAGTTTTCAATTTCACAAGGTCAGTTAACAGTCTTGAGTTTAATTATTCTCATTTAAGTTCAAATTCAATTATTCTTATGTAACACATAGTTCTGGTTCAGACAGAGCGTATTTCACTTATTTTTTCGCAGTCACAATCGCTTCTCACTCTCGCAGATAGATTCAGAATATATGTCTTTTTTATTAATGGAATTTTTTGGTATGCAACAGATTATAGTAACAAAGAGAATATCCATTAGAAAGCGGCAATCCAGAGGTAAGGCCAACAGGTGCACATCCACATAATCTGCTTCATCTTTTATTTATGGACATAACTTTTAGCAGTTGTACACAAAGTTGATGCGACGATTCTCAGCACGTCGACAATCCTTCCAACCTTTATCGCCAGTAGATGAATCCTGATGATGCCGCTACATCTATATTCAAGCAGCTCGCCATCTGGCTTCTTGCGGCTGATTGGACGTCATTAATCGCCCCACTCCAGAAAAATCGGAGGAGGTGACGGGAATTGGAATTGAGTCTTGCCACACCGAAAGCACCGTTGCTAATAATTCGACTACGGAGGCAGCATCATAAAAGGTTTAATTATGGGCATTCTGGTCTGCCTACTATGTAAAGAACTATTCTCTATAGTGGCTAAATATGTTTCATCACACTTGTGTTATCATTAGTGGGTGCTTTTATTCAGGTCTGTAAAGTGTAAACATATTTTAAGTAACAACTGATGGCCACCAATACTAGGCCTAAAAACATTTAACGTTTATTGCGATAATCACTTTAGTCTTTAGAATGTTAGATTCTATAGGGCCTCTCTTTAATATTATATAGCTTACCATCGGCAGCGAAATGATTTATCATAACATTGGTTTATGAATTAACAAAACACTTACTATTATTTCTTTATTTCTGTCTCTCGGTTGCGCTGACAACTTTGCTTAAAAGGGACTAGTTTCAAATGAGTCCGTTCATTATCAAACCATTGCCTTAGCCTATGTTGACGTTTTTCCGCACAGCAAACAATTATAGATGAATTTCATCCTCGCACGGGACTTGAGTGCACATCCTTTAATGGCTGGGAGGACACGTATTTGAGGATTTACAACACTGCATTGGTATAAGGATCAGAGGATTTACAACACTGTGTTGGTATAAGGATCAGCAACTGTATTCAGTATGATTTTTTCTTTTATTTTCTTTCTCAGCTATCAGCTACACAGGCAATCTGGGTTACAGGTGACTTAATTCTGAAGACTCTTTGTCTGTAGCACGTATGATAACATCAGTGCGTAATTTAAAAATAACAGAACTAGTACGTTCTGTACTTTTAAATGCCATAATGAGATACATAATCAATTTTTGGAGGAACCCGACTTAATGAAATATATTCAGAACACAGCAGTGTATTGTTAGAATGATAACTGGTGCGTGACTGGAATTTCTAGCCGACTTCCCCTCGAAATGCTTGGTATTTTTTGCAAAGAGATACGTACATATTACTGTCCTTTTTTCTCTTTACCAATATTACGCCTTTAAAAAAGAGCAGACAAAAAGTTCTAGTATCTGCTATTACGTAGGGAGTGAGATATGAGGGTATCTTAACAATATCTTTGAACATATTCTGAATAATTACGTAGAGATGGAGAGTGAATTAACATATTCCTTATGGGTCAAAACCTTCTACTTCAATGAAGAGTTTGTTCGAGAGAATTTATAAAAGTAATGTACTGGAGTGCACTAAGAGCATAACCAGGATCCTACATGGTTGTATAAATTCATCATCGAAGCATCACCCCAAAATCAAATTTAGGTAGAAAGCAGTGAGCTCGGCGATCCAGAGTAGCCGCTGAAATTCCACAGCGAGGAAAGGAGGGCTGACCGGTCTGATAATCGAAGTCAAATACGCTAAACCACCCAGAGATAGAGCGCGCCATTGGTGCTGGCACGGACCTTTCAACAGCGATGCTTTCGGAGCTCGAGAACACATTCTGTAGTGCTGCCACTGTGTCCAGTGTCCCTAGAAACGGAGAGAATTATATGTATCATTTCTCAACGGAATTTCTGGTCAGTACGCCATATCATCCGTATCACTTAATCAAAACCGAGCTAGGTGGCGCCGTGGCTAGCACACTGGACTTGCATTCGGGAGGACGACGTATCAATCCCGCGTCCGGCCATCCTGATTTAGGTTTTTCGTGATTTACCTAAATCGCTCCAGGCAAATGCCGTGATGGTTCCTGTGAAAGGGCACGGCCGACTTCCTTCCCCGTCCTTCCCTAATCCGGTGAGACCGATGACCTCACTGTCTGGTCTCCTCTCCCAAACAACCCAACACAACTTAATCAAAATTAATAACATACATCACATTCAATATTTTGTTCTCCACTACTGACGAAAAATAAACAAATACTCTAGGGAGTCAAAAATTCTGAAGATGGTGAAAGGTGGCTACACTGAGCCACAGCGCCAGAGATCGCTAGAGAGCATTGTTTCGCCGCCTCCACTGGCGGTGATTATTGAGATGTCGTAGTGGGAGTGCTTGTCCAGGACTCGTAGTAGTCAGTTCGTGTTCAGATGTGCTAGGAGAGAGTGCTTGCTGAGATGTGATACTGAAAAGTTCTTGTTGAGATGTGATAGTAGCGAGTCGGTGTGGAGAGATTGTAATGTCTAGAGTGCTTTTCATCAATATAAATTAAGGTAACAAACTACTTTTCTTTTCTTTCTCATTATTTCAATGTCCTGAATAATGCGTCATTACAGGTTCAGTCAACAAAGCATCTGGCTTGTGTTCTTGTATTAGAGTGTAATTCTGGTTTTCTTGAGTAATTATGGTATTTCTATTTTCTTTAATTAATTCAGTATAAATGATATTTAAAATTTCTTGTGTTGTTGAAGAAGAACCGTGCCAGATGCGTACGTTGAGTCATACTTCCACACACAGAACAGTTACACTTGTGCTTTGGTTTCGTAGGTTTTATAGTTGCTGGGGACTTAATTGATTAATTGTGTTAATGAAAATTTCCATTTCATTCTTTGTTATTGTTCTATGCAGTCAGATAGCGTAATAATACTAGTCAGGGGCAACCGTTTACGAGACTTTGTAATTGGACATACAGCTACTAAAACCAAAAATTAAAATTATTTTCATTTTATTTTAATTAAGCCCCCATGCACGTGGCGACCGCTGCTTCGGATCGTCCCTTGGAATTCTTCTGATTGTAAAAATAGTAGACAGTAGTATTGTTGTAGTAATTTGTAGTTTAGTAATTGTAGTCTATTTTGCATGTGTAGATTTGGAAATTGTCATTCTTCTAATGGTATTTTTTCGCAGAATTTGATTTGTTGTATACGCGTTTGACAATTTAGTGCAATTATTTCAATTGTTCGTTAATCGTGTTTGAGGGAAACATTTCGTGTGAATGGTATTGTTGGAAATGTCGAGGCATTGTGTGTAATTTTCATATAGTGACGAGTTTTGTATGTTTTGTAAATGATTACGCGGTCGATGAAAAAGGCAAAAATGATGGACAGTGAGAATGACGAAATTGTTGACATGGCGAACTCGCCAACACAGGACAACAGTATGATGAATAATGGAGTTGAAAACAATGTAATAAGTCGGGAAAATAGTCCGGAACCATTTCAAAATTTTTCTCAATCAGAAAATTCACAGAATACGAGATTAACGATAGAAGATTCTGGAATAG
This sequence comes from Schistocerca nitens, assembly GCF_023898315.1. Taxonomy (NCBI): domain Eukaryota; kingdom Metazoa; phylum Arthropoda; class Insecta; order Orthoptera; family Acrididae; genus Schistocerca; species Schistocerca nitens. The sequence goes on along the minus strand of NC_064618.1, from coordinate 155,138,595 downwards.
TATCGAACACAGATAGCTTTACAGCTATGACGAAGGAAACTGGTTTTGCGGGAAATGTTAGGGGCGAAAAGAATTTCGAACAAGTTAATATGGAGCAGTTGATGAGTGCAATATTAAATTTTCGATCTGAATTTAAAACTGAGATGGGAACAATGGGATCACAGTTACCATCTGAATTAAAAACAGAGATTGGAACTTTGGCAACACGGTTACTCACAAATAGGAACAATTAAAACAGAGATAGGAACAATTACAACTGAGATGGGAACAATGGAAACACGGTTAGACTGACTGGGATCACATTTAGGATCAGAATTAAAAACAGAGATGGGAACTTTGAGATCTGAATTAAAAACTGAGATGGGAACAATGGAAACACGGTTAGATTCACGAATAGGGACATGTTTCAAAAATATGAAAGATGAATTAAAGAAAGAAATCATGGAAGAAGTACAACCGATTTTGAATTCTCACAATAATAGATTAATTGCAGTAGAGATTAGACAAAGGGAACAAGATAGAGAACAGGAAGAAAGAGATCGCGTGATAGTACAAAAATTTTCAGAGTTAAATTTACAACGTGCACACGATAAGAAAGAAATATTTGAGAGAATCGAGGAATCCGTACCAAATGACAGAATAAATAATCTAACACAACAATATGAACAGTTAACTACCAAATGTGTCAATACTGAAACCCGAGTCGCGACACTTACGGAAGACGTAAGTAAACAGAAAGAAAAAATAGGTGACTTATCGGAAAGAGTTGAGGAGATTTCAGATAAATTGACAAGTCTTAGTTTACATGGGGATAGAGATTCAGATGATACAGCTCCATTACCATTTGCAGAAACCGAAGAGTACCAGAATATAAATAAGCATGTTGAAAATCAGGGAAAATTTAATGAACGCTTTAAAAGGGAAGTTGAGGCATTACGGAAGCAAGTCAAACAAATTGAAGGGGAAATCGTAGGAAAAGACAGTAGAAGAAATTTAGAATCACAGATAGCAGAGGGCATTGAAGAAAGTAATTTGTTTCATTTACGGGATGCAACAAGAGAGCGCCAGGCGCGCGAACTTGACAATAATCAACATTGGGACTGGGACAGACGCGGTAGGTCTTTGTCGCCACGAGGCGAAAACTTTGACTATAAACATTTTTTGACTGTTCGGAAATTTAAGATCTTTCGTAATTCTAAGAATGACATACATCCATGTGCATGGTTAGATCAATTTATGTACGCACTTCCACCAAATTGGCCACTAAGTCACAAACTGGAATTTATGTGTGGATATTTAGAAAACGAACCGGCGACGCGGATGCGCGCACTCATTAGAGATTGTAATAATCTGAATGATTTTTATCATGCATTTCTATCGGCATATTGGTCCGAAAACACGCAAGACAGAGTCAAACATAGTCTTATTATGCAGCGTAATTTCAAACAGTCTGAGTTCCGCACGCCAGCGGAATATTTTGAAGACATGATTCGAAAGAATCAGTTCCTTTCCAACCCTTATAGCCCGACTGAATTAATTCGCATTTGTTTAATTAAGCTGCCACAATCCATAAGACAAATTGCTTTAGCTGGAAGATGTAAAGACGACATCGAGACTTTTAAGACTTTATTGCAAGAACTTGAGTATGACAACGACGACGGGATTTCTTGTAACTTTTTCAGTAACAGTAATCACGATAGATTTTCAGAGAAAAGGGATAGTGATCGGAACGGGCGTTATATGGGTAATTTGGAGAATGACAGACGTAACAGACAGGACAATAGATACCAGCCTTATGATAATAACAGACGTTCTAACAGAAATTACACAGACAATTATAATAACGGTAATTCTTACCGGAATGATCAATCATACGGAAACAGTAATCGGTATTATCAAGACAGAAATTATTCATACAATAATAGAAACTCTTACTACAGAAACAACCAGGGTAGTAGGTCTAACAATAATTTCAGAAGTGACAGTCGAAATTATACAAGAAATAGTTATGCAGACAGACAGCAAAACAGAAATTTTAATAACAGACACAACCAAGAATTTGCATCTAACAGACAGGAAGGACCTAATTGGCATCCTCCGCGTGACAGAAATTCAGAGAGACAAGTGGAAATAGTAGAAATTGATCCGCGAAATGTCGGGAACAATCAAAGACGTGACGCAAACAATCGACAATGACTAGCAGCTTCGGCTTCTGGCAGCAATATAGACGGTTCAGAAAGTAATGACACTACAACTTTACACTACGTACGCCTGGAAGATATGAGAGACATTTTGCTAGGCGAAAAGGAAAATAATGTAGGCGCATTTTTACATCCTGTTATTGAAGTATGTGTGGGTAAGAATAAGTTCACTGCAGTTTTAGATTCTGGGAGCCCATTGAACGTCATTAGTGAATCAGTTTTTCGTATATGTGAAAGAACTATTGCCTGTCCTGTGTTACCTATTTCTAAAACTACAATTCGAGGAGCGATTTCTGGAAAAGGTGTGGAAGTTAAACAACAGACCAACCTAAATTTCATTTGTCAAGGATACGAATTGTCTGCTAATTTTATTATTGTTCCATTACTCAGTACACAGATTATATTAGGTATGGAGTTTCTTAACACACATAAGGCAATTTTGAACTTTAAAGAAGGAAGAGTGAATTTGACTGTTGCCGGAATGCCGAAATGTTTGAAATTTTTCGAGTGTTTAGCAAGATCTGAATCAGATACAAAATGTTTAAGGTTTCTTACCTCTGATGTTTTCGTTGAGCATTATGACGACAGTGTGTTTATTCATGACAATGACAATAGATACAGAGACGCGATGGAGGATATAATTAGTAGCGAAGAATTAATTAATGAAAAGGTTAAAAAAGCTGAAGTGCCAGATGACGTTGCAAGAGAAGAGCTGCACCATATTTTGACTTCACATGCTACAGTGTTTAGTCATCACACAGGAACTATACAAGGCTTACAATATTTATTTAAAGTAAAAGAACACACACATTTCGCGGGAAAACGTACGCTATTCCTTTGGCTTACAGAGACAAGGTTAAGAATGAACTTCAATAATTGTTAGATCAGGGCATTATTGAGCCAGCAGTCAGCCCTTATACCAGCCCATTACACGTTGTTCTTAAAAAGGATGGATCAGTTCGTTTGGTTCTGGATTCCAGACAGATAAATAATATCATCATTCCTGAAACTGACCGTCCACAAAATTTAGATGAACTTCTTAAACATTTCCATGGAATTAAAGTTTTATCCACGATTGATATGCGCGCAAGTTTTTGGCAAATAGAACTCCACCCTGATTGTAGAAAATATACTGCCTTTTTAGCCTTTGGTAACTGTTACCAGTTTCGGAAATTACCGTTTGGACTTATTGTATCTTCTGCAGCATTCATTCGTAGTTTAAATGAAATTTTACCTGTTTATCTTCGTGACAATATTACTTCTTATGTTGACGACATTCTTATTGCTAAACGTTCTTGGAGTGAGCACAACAAAATTTTGGATTCATTATTACGTATTTTTGCACGAGTTGGCATGACAGTGAACTTGGAAAAATCAGAATTTGGTCGTTCTCAGGTGAAGTTTCTCGGTCACATTATTTCTACAGAAGGTATTCTCCCTGATCCAGAGAAACTAGACGCTATTCGTAATTATGCTGTTCCTACCACAAAACGTGATGTTCGTAGTTTCCTTGGTGTCTGTAATTTTCTTAGACGCTTTGTTAGATTGGACAATTTGGCCACACCTCGTTTATGTGAACTATCTGGAAAGAATTCTAATTGGTGTTGGGGTGAGGAAGCTCAATCAGAATTTGAACAACTTCGTGATGCTCTAGTTGCTGCTCCACTTCTTTCACATCCGGATTTATCTAAAGATTTTTGTTTGGCGACGGACTCATCATACAAAGGCCTAGGTGCACATTTATTTCAAGAGATAGAAGAAAACGGCGTTGTAGTACAGAAGACTATTGCATTTGGAAGTCGTGTTCTCTCTAAATCCGAAAAGAATTATTCGATTACGGAACTTGAAGCTTTGGCTGTTGTTTGGGCTTTCACAAAATTTCGCACATTTTTGTTCGGTAGACATACTAAGGTTTACACCGATCATCGAGCTCTGGAATTTCTTATGTCGACAAAATTAACTCATGGCAGATTGTCACGATGGGCGTTGTACCTACAGGAATTTGATTTTAGTATTGTTTACATACAGGGATCTTCAAATATTGTTGCTGATGCTTTATCACGCGCACCTATGGGTTTGAAACAAAGTGCTGAAGAGGACTGCAAAGAAAACCATTATTGTTTGATGTACATTCAAGGTGTTGCGTTTGAGAACTTTATTTCGTCTTCGCTCCAGGACATCGCTAAGGAGCAAAATAAGGATCCAATCTGGAAGGACATTAAGGAGAAGTGGAGGAGAAAGGAAAGGGTAGCGATCAGACAGTATTATTTAGATCGCAATGATATTCTTTTCAAACGAAAATCGGTCGACAACTCTGTTTGGTTAGTTTGTATTCCTGATGAGTGGGTCAATAAATTGATTTGGTACACACATTTTAGTTATGCGCACTTTGGTCCCAGAAAATGCTTTCATAAATTACGAGAAAATTGCTACTTCAGTAATATGGAAAAACGTATTCGATCTGTTCTTGCCAAATGCAAATTATGTCAAAAGGCTAAGCCGCCAACAATTTCTCACAGAGCACCATTGTTTCCTATCATTCCAGCGAAATTAAAGGAGATGGCTGCAGTCGATTTGTTCGGTCCAGTGGTTCGTTCTACTAATGGTTTTGCGTACATTTTCGTAGCAGTGGAATTGACATCAAAATATGTGTGTTAAACACCTTTACGCAAAGCAACAGCTCGTTCAGTATATAACGCTTTCATCAAACATTTTCTTAAAGAAGTTGGTCATGTTGATAAGGTTATATCAGATAATGGATCACAGTTTCGCTCTAAAATTTGGCTTCGTACTCTACGGCGTCGTAAAATTAAACCGATCTTCATTTCACTTTTTCGCCCTCAATCTAACGCTTCAGAAAGATGGATGAAGGAAATCAATAAATTGTGCCGTCTTTATTGTCATCAGAATTACAGAACTTGGGATCAGTATCTTCATATTTTTCAAAACATTCTGAATGAACTTCCTAATGACTCAACTTCTTTACCGCCTATACTGATATTAAAAAATAAAGTACCAACAAATCGCATTTCTGAAATCGTTCCTTTTCCGCCTTCACGGAAACTGCGGCATTCTGAAGTTGTCAACCTGGCTCTACAAAATATTGCATCTGCGGCTGCTAGAAGAGAGAAATCAGCTAAACATCCTGGTCGTTTAAAAATTTTGTCAGTTGGCCAGAAGGTTTTAATTAAGTCTCATCGTTTGTCTCACAAAGGAAAAGGCTTGTGTCGCAAATTTTTTCTGCTTTATAACGGTCCATATAGAATTCGCAAAATTATACATGATAACACTGTTGAAGTAGAAACTCTTAAATCTCGACGCTCTAAGGGAATACATCACATATCTAACGTTAAAATTTTTGTGGAATGACATACTTTAGAGAAACTAACAGCTACATGTAAACATGCAGAGAATACAAGGATACCGCGCCGTGTTCCGGCGGCGGCACATACTCAAAGCAACAGTCAAGTCGGCGCGCCGCACAAGGCAGTCGTTGACCGCAAACAATCGCTTCCTACGTCACGCGCCTACAGCTGATCGAGCGCTCAGTGCGAATGCACTGACAGACGTAAACAAATACACAGTCTAATTTCTCTGACTAAATTCAGTATAAAGCTATAGTGACTTGATAAATTATGTTATTAACGTTCAGTATTTTTCAGGATACGGTTGTATAAAATATTTAAGACCTTCAGGTAAATTCTATGTGTGTCCGACGTTAAGAGGACTTGCTATGGAGAAAATTTCAGGAAGAATGTAATTTCAAAAAAAAAAAAAAAAAAAAAAAAAAGGAAGGAAGTAAAAAACCAAAAAGGTAACGATTAATTGAGTTTATTTTTCAGGTAACATATTTCCACTTAGGTACGTACTTTAGACGTAATTTGCTGCTCGCGATTACATGATTCATACTTTGTGCTAAATTTCATGTTCTATGAATTTACTAGTGAAGCGACGTGCTTGCGCACATTAACTGATTTTGACAATGATTGACTAATGAACAGGGTTATTATTTGTATATATTATGCATTGCTTGGCTGCCTTACTTCTTCACTGATGTCATATTTTTTAATTATGTGCCTGCTGTGCTTATTTATTTAAATTGTAATTGTCACCTGATTAATTGTGCTGATATGGTTATGTATTTAGGTTACACTTTGTGATTTCTCTGCTTGCGCCTTCATGTTTACTTATTAAGATTACATATAAATATTTATTTGCTTATGCTGATATGATGCTAATGACTTGTTTATTACGTAAGATATATGTTTGCTGCTGTGCGTATGGATTGCATATTTACACATTTCTGTTTTGTTGTCATAACTACTCTTTAATTTGGTGTATAGAAATGTTGATATACTGTGTACGAACATGAAGTTTAGGTTACACTGTGGTATTAATTATAGATTGTTTGCTTGGCAGAGCCTCGTTGTAGGGATTGTGCTGCATCCACTTGTTGACATTCTGTTCGCTACTGGTATATTTACTCGCTATTGCATGTTTTGCTTACGCTCAGTGCCTTATATTTTTAAGATAAGAAAATGAACTGCAGTAATTCGACATAAACGACATTAGTGCAAGAAACTTCATAGAAGTCACATGAGCTGGAGGTTTTATGGAAGCTGTATAAATTTATGCTAATAGGAAGGAAGCTAACGACATGACATACCAAAACTAGGTTTAGACCATTGACAGTATTACACTGCATTTTTCGTGAGCAATTGAAATAGGAAGTGACACTTGACACAAAAAATACTCCACATGTTTGCTTCTGCTATGATTCTTGAAGTGGTGTACACACTGTGAAACATTATGATCATTCACACTCCGTAATCGTACTTAATTACTGAGAGTTATTCGATCTAAGTCTGTTAGAGGTCATGTATGCATTTCTTTTATTTAATGATGGACAAGGAACCAAAATGTATCTTATAATTTATAATGAGTAGAAAATTTGGGTCAGATGGATTACACAGAGGTTGTGTGTAGACACTGTGTCTTCGGATTCTATGGGATGATGAATTGAAGTTGCACTAGGATTTTGTCTGTACTTGTTCGAGGAGACTGACTAGAGGAGAGAGTTGTTATGGAAGTGAAATGATATTGGTGCTGAGGTTTATATATATCGACGTAGTGAAGAGGTATTATTGAAGTATTAAGATTAAGTGATGATTATTGGAGTTTTCGTGGACAAGAGGTAAGGTAAATGATATTGATGATAAGGTTTATATGTATCGACGTATTGAAGAGGTATTAGTGAATTATTGAGATTATGCTGACGATTATTGGAGTTTTGGTGGATAAGAGGTAAAGTAAGTGAGGAGCATATTTTTTTTGTTGGTCCATATGGAACAAGGAGGATGAAGATGGCAGACTAGAACACTCAAGTAGAAGGAAGATTGTCTACACACACACTTTGTCAAATCACAAAGCAGTATATACTTTTTTTTTGAGAGAGGAAGCATTTGCATATCTTGGTACACTGACAGTTGTTCAGCAACCGTACATTTTGATCTGGCTTGGCAAACATTGGTCTTGACATGATGACTATGACGTTGACTTAACTATTATTGACTGTTATACATTGCTGCCACTACTACTTGGTACACATGATGAACATCAAATCTTGGACAGAGTTACATTTACACAGTTAACACTATTCAATTACACAGTAGTACTTAATGTGGATGAAAGATGAGTGTGTTTTGTGTGTTTTCCTTTCCTAATCCTACCCACCTATCTCCTAAATATTATTTTATTTGTTGGTAGTGGCTTGCACTGACACCCATAAATGTTATAGGTTTACTGGCAATTTGTGTATTGTAATAGTTAATAGGACAATTATCTGATATCATTTGTGTGTTTGTTATGATTTGTATGTTTAGTGTAAAAGCATTGTATGTGTATTCAAACTATTGTTCATGCCTGAACTGTCTGATTAGTGATGGTGCTGCACTTTTCAACATGATGCGTGACATTTAGTCATGTTTAATTTCTGCTGATGAACTGTGTGATCAGTGATTGTAAAAAATTATGGACTGTTACTTGTACCTTTTCTACATGATTGGTGCCGTTAGGACATGTTTAATTTCTGCTTATAAACTCTGATGAACAGTGTGATCAGTGCTGGTGAATTTTATGGAACTGCTTCTGCTGAGAAATGTGACTTGTTGATGTCTGCACCTGCTCAACATTGCTGGGTGCCACTGATGGACTGTTTCTACTGAAAAGATGTCACCTGTTGATATCTGTACCTGCTCAACATTTCTGGTGCCACTAATGGAACTGCTTCTACTGAAATGGTGTTACTTGTTGATGTCTGCACCTGCTCAACATTGCTGGGTGCCACTGATGGACTGTTTCTACTGAAAAGATGTCACCTGTCGCTGTCTGCACCTGCTCAACATTGCTGGGTGCCACTGATGGACTGCTTCTACTGAAATGATGTCACTTGTTGGTGTCTGCACCTGTTTAACATTACTGGGTGCCACTGATGGACTGTTTCTACTAAAAAAATGTCACTTGTTGGTTTTTGCACCTGTTGACCATTGCTGGGTGCTACTGCTGGAACTGTCAACTGCTTATTCTTGGGCTATGGAAAGCGTTTATGTGAATATTTGTATAAACTGATTTTTTGTGTATTACTGTTTGTGAAAAGTTATTAGACTCTTACCTGCACATATTCGTCATTGCTGACGCTATTGATTGAATTGTTTAACCACATAATACTTGTGTAAACTATTATGTAAAGTCACATGTATGAAAGAATTTGTATTGCTTACTGTAATCTATATAATAGGTTATTGAAAGGTCAGTGCAAAGCCAAAATTTTATCTAGTTATATGATATTTACGTATTAATATTATCTTTTATTTTTGTCTGTATTTTTTTTGACGAATTTGGTGGTATTTTCACCACCAATGCTGGCAAAAATACCATCAAATTCTAGCTGTGGAGGAAGGGCATATGAAAGGTGGCTACACTGAGCCACAGCGCCAGAGATCGCTAGAGAGCATTGTTCCGCCGCCTCCACTGGCGGTGATTATTGAGATGTCGTAGTGGGAGTGCTTGTCCAGGACTCGTAGTAGTCAGTTCGTGTTCAGATGTGCTAGGAGAGAGTGCTTGCTGAGATGTGATACTGAAAAGTTCTTGTTGAGATGTGATAGTAGCGAGTCGGTGTGGAGAAATTGTAATGTCTAGAGTGCTTTTCATCAATATAAATTAAGGTAACAAACTACTTTTCTTTTCTTTCTCATTATTTCAATGTCCTGAATAATGCGTCATTACAGGTTCAGTCAACAAAGCATCTGGCTTGTGTTCTTGTATTAGAGTGTAATTCTGGTTTTCTTGAGTAATTATGGTATTTCTATTTTCTTTAATTAATTCAGTATAAATGATATTTAAAATTTCTTGTGTTGTTGAAGAAGAACCGTGCCAGATGCGTACGTTGAGTCATACTTCCACACACAGAACAGTTACACTTGTGCTTTGGTTTCGTAGGTTTTATAGTTGCTGGGGACTTAATTAATTAATTGTGTTAATGAAAATTTCCATTTCATTCTTTGTTATTGTTCTATGCAGTCAGATAGCGTAATAATACTAGTCAGGGGCAACCGTTTACGAGACTTTGTAATTGGACATACAGCTACTAAAACCAAAAATTAAAATTATTTTCATTTTATTTTAATTAAGCCCCCATGCAATGGCTTTTACATAAACCGAAACTGGTTAATAAACGAATATTATTGCGATCTTGACTGATCATTCTAACTTAGACATAGCATAAGGTTGCTGTTTCTCCATAGACTATGCTGACTAAATTTATGAACTTCCAAACGTATCGTAATGGATAACTGAAGGTGGGGTATGGTTTTCAAGGGAATCTTGTACCATTCATTCTGCAAAACAGTAGCAAATTCAGGTAACGATGATGGAGGTACATAGTGGTCACGCACCGTTCTCTCCACAGTAGACCACAAAGGCACAATAGTATTCAGATTCGGTAACTTTGTGTAGTGGACTGTTAAGGCAGCCAGTCCAGAGTGAAGTAGCCGAAAGGGCACGCGTCAACTCACGCCGTCTGGCGTTAAGTCTGGAACAGGATACGTGATGAATGTGAAAGAAAAAAACGTAGCTACTAGAACACTTAACTTTTATATTGTCCTTTGGTATACAGCATTCTGGATGATACAAGTGAGACTCTATCTTGAGGTACATGCAACGTTACAAATGGTTAATGGCGCCTTGCTAGGTCGTAGCCATTAACTTAGCTGAAGGCTATTCTAACTGTCTCTCCGCAAATGAGAGAAAGGCTTCGTCAGTGTAGTCGCTAGCAACGTCGTCGTACAACTGGGCGAGTGCTCGTACGTCTCTCGAGACCTGCCTTGTGGTGGCGCTCGGTCTGCGATCCTGACAGTGGCGACACGCGGGTCCGACATGTACTAATGGACCGCGGCCGATTTAAGCTACCACCTAGCAAGTGGTGTCTAGCGGTGACACCACACTTTGTTAGCCAAGGGAGATGGGCAAATCATTCTCGTGCTGACAAACAAATCCTGGGCGATGTGCGTTGTGTGAACAAGGGAGCCTGTCGTCTAGAACACAGCACCTACATCTACATCTACATACATACTCCGCAATCCACCATACGGTGTGTGGCGGAGGGTACCTAGTACCACAACTAGCATCTTCTCTCCCTGTTCCATTCCCGAACAGAACGAGTGAAAAATGACTGCCTATATGCCTCTGTACGAGCCCTAATCTCTCTCATCTTATCTTTGTGGTCTTTCTGCGAAATATAAGTTGGCGGCAGTAAAATTGTACGTCAGTTAGCCTCAAATGCTGGTTCTCTAAATTTCCACAGCAGCGATTCACGAAAAGAACGCCTCCTTTCCTCCAGAGACTCCCACCCGAGTTCCTGAAGCATTTCCGTAACACTCGCGTGGTGATCAAACCGGCCAGTAACAAATCTAGCAGCCCGCCTCTGAATTGCTTCTATGCCCTCCCTCAATCCGACCTGATAGGGATCTCAAACGCTCGATCAGTACTCAAGAATAGGTCGTATTAGTGTTTTATAAGCGGTCTCCTTTACAGATGATCCACATCTTCCCAAAATTCTACCAATGAACCGAAGACGACTATCAGCCTTCCCCACAACTGCCATTACATGCTTGTCCCACTTCATATCGCTCTGCAATGTTACGCCCAAATATTTAATCGACGTGGCTGTGTCAAGTGCTACACTATATATTTAGAGTTAGCTGACATTCTTTACACCAATGACAAATCCTGTCCAAGTCATCTTGTATCCTCCTACAGTCACTCAACGACGATACCTTCCCGTACACCACAACATTATCAGCAAAGAGCCGCACATTGCTATCCACCCTATCCAAAAGGTCATTTATGTAAATAGAAAACAACATCGGACCTACCACACTTCCCTGGAGCACTCCAGATGATACCCTCACCTCTGATGAACACTCACCATCGAGGACAACGTACTGGGTTCTATTACTTAAGAAGTCTTCGAGCCACTCACATATTTGGGAACCAATCCCATATGCTCGCACCTTAGTTAGGAGTCGGCACTGAGGATCAAACACCACGAGTCACACAATCCCTGGCAGTAATGTGACTTTACAGAATAACATGATATGGCTGCACAAATAATCACCGAATCCCTACTACGTCTCACTCTTGCGACCTACACTCGGCCAGAAGTGTGAAACAAGACTCATCCGACGAAACGACACTCTCCCACTTTCCCTTAGCCCGAGTTTTACGGCTTTGGCGGCACCTGTTCCTGTTAAGGGGTAAGAGGAAGAAAATTGTGTTTAACGTCCCTTGGTCAACGAGGTCATTAGAGACGGTTTCTACTCGCGGCATCTGCAACGTGGTTTTCGAATTCTAGTTCGTCTTGCAACTCCCTGCATATGGATCCTCCTTCGGGTTGTTTTGGTGCTGCCGCTTTTCGTGAGTGTGACATTCAGTTCTGCTGTGATTTTTGCAGCTGTTGAAAGGTGGCTACACTGAGCCACAGCGCCAGAGATCGCGCTAGAGAGCATTGTTCCGCCGCCTCCACTGGCAGTGATTATTGAGATGTCGTAGTGGGCAGTGCTTGGGGAGAGCTCGTGGTAGTCAGTGCTTGTTAAGAACTCGTAGCAGAGAGTGTTTGTTGAGATGTGCTAGTAGGGAGTGCTTGCTGAGATGTGATACTGAAAAGTTCTTGTTGAGATGTGGTAATAGCGAGTCGGTGTGGAGATATATTGTAATGATTAGAGTGATTTTGGTCAATATATGAAGGTAACGAAAACTGATTTATTTTTCATTATTTCCATGTTTTAAATAATGCGTCATTACAGGTTGAGTCAACAAAGCATCTGGCTTGTGTTCTTGTATTAGAGTGTAATTCTGGTTTTCTTGAGTAATTATGGTATTTTTTATTTTCTTTAATTAATTCAGTATAAATGATATTTAAAATTTCTTGTGTTATTGAAGAAGAACCGTGCCAGATGCGTACGTTGAGTCATACTTCCACACACAGAGCAGTTACACTTGTGCTTTGGTTTAGTAGGTTTTATAGTTGCTGGGGACTTAATTAATTAATTGTGTTAATGAAAATTTCCATTTCATTCTTTGTTATTGTTCTATGCAGTCAGATAGCGTAATAATACTAGTCAGGGCCAACCGTTTACGAGACTTCGTAATCGGACAGACAGCTACTAAAGCAAAAAATTAAAATTATTTACATTTCATTTAATTAAGCCCCCATGCACATGGCGACCCTGCCAGGATCGTCCCTTGGTATTCTTCTGATTGTAAAAAATAGTAGACAGTAGTTTTGTTGTAGTAATTTGTAATTTAGTAATTGTAGTCTATATTGCATGTGTAGATTTAGTAATTGGCATTTTTCTAATGGTATTTTTTAAAAATTTAATTTTTGTTGTCTTGTCTATGGGTTTGACAATTTAGTGCAATTGTTTCAATTGTTCGATGATCGTGATTGAGGGAAGCATTTCGTGTGAATGATATTGTTGGAGATATAGTGTCATTGTGTGTAATTTTTTTATAGTGACGAGTTTTGTATATTTTGTAAATGATCACGCGATCAATGAAAAAGGCAAAAATGATGGATACTGAGAATGACGAAATTGTTAACATGGCGAACTCGCCAACAGAGGGAAACAGTGTGATGAATAATGAAGTGGAAAACAATGTAATAAGTCGGGAAAATAGTCCGGAACCATTTCAAAATTTTTCTCGATCAGAAAATTTACAGAATACGAGATTAACGATAGAAGATTCTGAAATAGTATCGAACACAGAGAGCTTTACAGCTATGACAAAAGAAGTTGGTTTCGCGGGAAATGTTAGGGGCGAAAATAATTTCGAACCGGCTATTATGGAGCAGTTGATGAGTGCTATATTAAATTTGGGAGCACGAATGGAAACACGGTTAGACTCACAACGATCTAAATTTAAAACAGAGATGGGAACTTTGGCAACACGGTTAGACTCACAAATGGAAACACGGATGGGAACAATGGAAACACGGTTAGGATCTGAATTAAAAACAGAGATGGGAACTTTGGAAACACGGTTAGATTCATGAATAGGGACATGTTTCAAAAATATGAAGGATGAATTGAAGAAAGAAATCAGAGAAGAAGTACAACCGATTTTGAATTCTCACAATAATAGATTAATTGCAGTAGAGATTAGACAAAGGGAACAAGATAGAGAACAGGAAGTAAGAGATCGCGTGATAGTACAAAAATTTTCAGAGTTAAATTTACAACGTGCACAAGATAAGGAAGAGATATTGGAGAGAATCGAGGAATCCGTACCAAATGACAGATTAAATAACCTAACACAACAATATGAACAGTTAACTACCAAATGTGTCAACACTGAAACCCGAGTCGCGACACTTACGGAAGACGTAGGTAAACAGAAAGAAAAAATAGGTGACTTATCGGAAAGAGTTGAGGAGATTTCAGATAAATTGACAAGTCTTAGTTTACATGGGGGCAGAAATTCGGATGATACAGCTCCATTACCATTTGCAGAAACCGAAGAGTACCAGAACATACATAAGCATGTTGAAAATCAGGGAAAAATTAATGAACGCGTTAAAAGGGAAGTTGAGGCATTGCGAAAGCAAGTCAAACAAATTGAAGGCGAAATCGTAGGAAAAGACAGTAGAAGAAATTTAGAATCACAGATAGCACAGGGCTTTGAAGAAAGTAATTTGTTTCATTTACGGGATGCAACAAGAGAGCGCCACGCGTGTGAACTTGACAATAATCGACATTCGGACTGGGACAGACGCGGTAGGTCTTTGTCGCCACGAGGCGAAAACTTTGACTATAAACACTTTTTGACTGTTCGGAAATTTCAGATCTTTCGTAATTCTAAGAATGAGATACATCCATGTGCATGGTTAGATCAATTTACGTACGCACTTCCGCCAAGTTTGCCACTAAGTCACAAACTGAAAATTATGTGCAGCTATTAAAGTCCTCAGGGGATTCACTATACTAAGTGAATATGTGCCGTAGCGTTCACAGGGCCCCGAGCTGTAGTGGTGCTATTTCCCTTTTAGTTTCCTGCACCGCTGCCTACTCTTTCACTATTCTTTGCATCTATAAAAAAACAACTCTTCTACTATCTATCTATCTAGACAGTAGGTAAAGATTAACCGGATTTGACTGTTTTACCCAAAAGTGACTTTGGAAATTACCGTTTGGACTTACTATATTTTTTGCAGCATTCATTCGTAGCTTAAATGAAATTTTACCTGTTTATCTTCGTGACAATATTACTTCATATGTTGACGACATTCTTATTGCTAAACGTTCTTGGAGTGAGCACAACAAAATTTTGGATTCATTATTACGTATTTTTGCAAGAGTTGGCATTACAGTGAACTTGAAAAAAATCTGAATTTGGTCGTTCTCAGGTGAAATTTCTCGGTCATATTATTTCTACAGAAGGTATTCTCCCTGATCCAGAAAAATTAGACGCTATTCGTAATTATGCTGTTCCTATTACAAAACGTGATGTTCGTAGTTTCCTTGGTGTCTGTAATTTTCTTAGACGCTTGTTAGATTGGATGATTTGGCCACACCTCGTTTACACATTTCAGTTATGCACATTTTGGTCCCAGAAAATGCTTTCATAAATTGCGAGAAAATTGCTACTTCAGTAATATGGAAAAACGTATTCGATCTGTTCTTGCCAAATGCAAATTATGTCAACAGGCAACGTTAAAATTTTTGTGGAATGACATACTTTAGAGAAACTAACAGCTACATGTAAACATGCGGAGAGTACAAGGATACCGCGCCGTGTTCCGGCGGCGGCAGATACTCAAAGCAACAGTCAGTCTGCGCGCCGCACAAGGCAGTCGTTGACCGCAAACAATCACTTTCTACGTCACGCCCCTACAGCTGATCGAGCGCACAGTGTGAATGCACTGACAGCCGTAAACAAATACACAGTCTAATTTTTCCGACTAAATTCTGTATAAAGCTATGGTGACTTTATAAATTATGTTATTAACGTTCAGTATTTTTCAGGATACCGTTGTGTAAAATATTTAAGACCTTCAGGTAAATTCTGTGCGTGTCCGACGTTAAGACGACTTGCTATGGAGAAAATTTCAGGAAGAATGTAAATTCGAAGAAAAAAGTAATAAACTAAAAAAGGTAACTATTAATTGAGTTTATTTTTCAGGTAACATAATTCCACTTAGGTACGTACTTTAGACGTAATTTGCTGCTCGCGATTACGTGATTTATACTTTGTGCTAAATTTTATGTTCTATGAATTTACTTGTGAAGCGACGTGCTTGCGTACATTAACTGGTTTTGACAATGAGTGATTAATGAACAGTGTTATTACTTGCGTATATTATGCATCGCTTGGCTGCTATGCTTTTTCACTGATGTCATATTTTTTTATTATGTGCCTGCTGTGCTTATTTATTTAAATTGTAATTGTCAACTGATTAATTGTGCTGACTGTGGTTATGTATGTAAGTTTTACTTTGTGATTTATCTGCTTGCGCCTTCATGTTTACTTATTAAGGTTACATATGAACATTTATTTGCTTATGCTGACATGATGCTAATGACCTGTTTATTATGTTAGATAACATATTTGCTGCCTTGCGTATGGATTGCATATTTACACATTTCTGTTTTGTTGTCATAATCACTCTTCAATTTAGAATACAGCAATGCTGATGTACTGTGAACAAACATAGAGTTTAGGTTACACTGTGGTATTAATTATAGATTGTTCGCTTGGCAGAGCCTCGTTGTAGGGATTGTGCTGTATCCATTTGTTGACATTCTGTTCTCTACTGGTATATTTACTCGCTATTGCATGTTTTGCTTATGCTCAGTGCCTGATATTTTTAAGATAAGAAAATGAACTGCTATAATTCGACGAACGACATTAGTACGAGAAACTTCATAGAAGTCACATGAGCTGGAGGTTTTATGGAAGCTGTATAAATTTATGCTAATAGGAAGGAAGCTAACGACATGACATACCAACACTAGGTTAGACCATTAACAGTTATTACACTGCATTCTTCGTGAGCAATTGAAATAGGAAGTGACACTTGACACAAGAAATACTCCACATGTTTGCTTCTGTTTGCCATAATTCTTGAAGTAGTGTACACACTGTGAAATATTATGATCATTAACACTTCGTAATCGTACTTACTTACTGAAAGTTATTCAAACTAAAGGCTGTTAGAGGTCATGTATGCATTTCTTTTATTTAATGATGGACAAGGAACCAAAATGTATCTTATAATTTATAATGAGTAGAAAATTTGGGTCAGATGGATTACACAGAGGTTGTGTGTGGACACTGTGTCTTCGGATTGTATGGGATGCTGAATTGAAGTTGCACTAGGATTTTGTCTGTACTTGTTCGAGGAGACTGACTAGAGGAAAGAGTTGTTATGGAAGTGACATGATATTGGTGCTGAGGTTTATATGTATCAACGTATTGAAGAGGTATTATAGAGGTATTGAGATTATGTGAAGTTGATGATTATTGGAGTTTTCGTGGACAAGAGGTAAGGTAAATGATATTGATGATAAGGTTTATATGTATCGACGTATTGAAGATGTATTATTGAAGTATTGAGATTATATGATGCTGATGATTATTGGAGTTCTGGTGGATAAGAGGTGAAGTAAGTGAGGAGCATATTTTTTTGTTGGTCTATATGGAACAAGGAGGATGAAGATGGCAGACTAGAACACTCAAGTAGAAGGAAGATTGTCTACACACACACTTTGTTAAATCACTAAGCAGTATAGATTTATTGAGAGAGGAAGCATTTGCATATCTTGGCTCACTGACAGTAGTTCAGCAACCGTACATTTTGATCTGGCTTGGCAAACATTGGTCTTGACATGATGACTATGACGTTGACTAACTATTATTGACTGTTATACATTGCTGCCACTACTACTTGATACACATGATGAACATAAAAGTTTGACAGAATTGCATTTACACAGTTAACACTATTCAACTACACAGTAGCACTAAATGTGCATGAAAGATGAGTGAGTGTGTTTTGTGTGTTTTCCTTTTATAATCCCAGAGAAGTGATCCCAACCTATCTCCTAAATATTATTTTACTTGTTTGTTGTGGCTTGCACTGACACCCATAAATATTATAGGTTTACTGCTATTTGTGAATTGTAATAGTTAATGTGACAATTATCTGATACCATTTGTGTGTTTATTAGAATTTATATGTTTAGTGTGTAAAGCATTTGTATGTGCATTCAAACTATTGTTCATGCCTGAACTGTGGGATTAGTGATAGGGAATATTATGGACTGTTATTTACACGTTTCCTACATGATTGGTGGCACTAGGACATGTTTAATTTCTGCTGATGAACAGTGTGATTAGTGATAGTGAATTTTATGGACTGCGGTCAGCACCTGGTCAACATTACTGGGTGCCACTGATGGACTGCTTCTACTGAAAAGATGTCACCTGTTGATATCTGCACCCGTTCAACATTGCTGGTGCCACTAATGGAACTGCTTATACTGAAATGGTGTTACTTGTTGGTGTCTGCACCTATTCAACACTACTGGGTGCCACTGATGGACTGCTTCTACTGAAAAGATGTTACTTGTGGGTTTCTGCACCTGTTCAACATTGCTGGTGCCACTAATGGAACTGCTTATACTGAAATGGTGTTACTTGTTGGTGTCTGCACCTATTCAACATTGCTGGTGCCACTAATGGAACTGCTTATACTGAAATGGTGTTACTTGTTGGTGTCTGCACCTATTCAACATTACTGGGTGCCACTGGTGGACTGTTTCTACTGAAAAAATGTCACTTGTTGGTTTTTGCACCTGTTGACCATTGCTGGGTGCTACTGCTGGAACTGTCAACTGCTTATTCTTGAGCTATGGAAAGCGTTTATGTGAATATTTGTATAAACTGATTTTTTGTGTATTACTGTTTGTGAAAAGTTATGAGACTCTTACCTGCACATATTCGTCATTGCTGACGCTATTGATTGAACTGTTTAACCACATAATACTTGTGTAAACTGTTATGTAAAGTCACATGTATGAAAGAATTTGTATTGCTTACTGTATTTTATATATTAGGTTATTGAAAGGTCAGTGCAAAGCCAAAATTTTATCTAGTTATATGATATTTACGCATGAATATTATCTTTTATTTTTGTCTGTATTTTTTTTGACGAATTAGGTGGTATTTTCACCACCAATGCTGGCAAAAATACCATCAAATTCGAGCCCGTGGAGGAAGGGCATATGAAAGGTGGCTACACTGAGCCACAGCGCCAGAGATCGCGCTAGAGAGCATTGTTCCGCCGCCTCCACTGGCAGTGATTATTGAGATGTCGTAGTGGGCAGTGCTTGGGGAGAGCTCGTGGTAGTCAGTGCTTGTTAAGAACTCGTAGCAGAGAGTGTTTGTTGAGATGTGCTAGTAGAGAGTGCTTGCTGAGATGTGATACTGAAAAGTTCTTGTTGAGATGTGGTAATAGCGAGTCGGTGTGGAGATATATTGTAATGATTAGAGTGATTTTGGTCAATATATGAAGGTAACGAAACTTGATTTATTTTTCATTATTTCCATGTTTTAAATAATGCGTCATTACAGGTTGAGTCAACAAAGCATCTGGCTTGTGTTCTTGTATTAGAGTGTAATTCTGGTTTTCTTGAGTAATTATGGTACTTTTATTTTCTTTAATTAATTCAGTATAAATGTATTTAAAATTTCTTGTGTTATTGAAGAAGAACCGTGGCAGATGTGTACGTTGAGTCATACTTCCACACACAGAACAGTTACACTTGTGCTTTGGTTTAGTAGGTTTTATAATTGCTGGGGACTTAATTAATTAATTGTGTTAATGAAAATTTCCATTTCATTCTTTGTTATTGTTCTATGCAGTCAGATAGCGTAATAATACTAGTCAGGGCCAACCGTTTACGAGACTTCGTAATCGGACAGACAGCTACTAAAGCAAAAAATTAAAATTATTTGCATTTTATTTTAATTAAGCCCCCATGCACTGTCCTCTTATTTTTCGTCAGAATCCTATTCAATGACCAGCCCTCACGATCACTCAACACACAGTTTAGTCCCCCTTGTGACTTAGAAGATGATATTTTCTTCTTTCCCTGATTGTGGCGTACGTCTTCGATAAGGCGCCTTTGGAAACACCGAAGACTGCGGGCGGCTATCTTGGTTTCGGAAGGACACACCATACGGGCACCAACAATTTGCTCCGTAAGCCCGGATACAGCAAACTCACAACTACATAAAACACTGTTGTGACGACGTCTGACACTTGCAGCGTGTTGAGGATATTGAACAGGCTACGTTCGTAGCTCAAATACAACAGCGCAGCCTGTAGGGTTGGCCGACATATGCATTTATGTCGAAGCATGCATTTCTCGCGGTGTTTCCATCTTTTTCTCCAACATCTGTACCAAAGGAATATAATAACTTTTCTTGTTTTATGTGAATTACATGAACAATACTATTACATATTGTTCTTATTATTTTCCCTCCACATATGTTGATTTTATTTTCAGCTCTGACGGGAAGTGTCATTTTTCGTGCAACATAGCTTATTTTCTGCAAGTCTTATAAACTGGATATAATACCTAAGGTGTTCAAAATGGTTCAAATGGCTCTGAACACTATGGGACTTAACATCTGAGGTCATCAGTCCCCTAGAACGTAGAACTACTTAAACCTAACTAACCTGGACATCACAAACATCCATGCCCCAGGCAGGATTCGAACCTGCGACCGTAGAAGTCGCGCGGTTCCAGACTGCAGCGCCTAGAACCGCTCTGCCACACCGGCCGGCACTTAAGGTGTGATGTATTCGGCAAGTAACAGAGAAATGCTTAAGAAAACCTTAAAATTCCGGTGTGCTGTGATATAAGGGCCGGTCGCTGTGTCCGAGCGGTTCTAGGTGCTTCAGCCCGGAACTGCGTTGCTGCTACGGTGGCAGGTTCGAATCCTGCCTCGGGCATGGATGTGTGTGATGTCCTTAGGTTAGTTAGGTTTCAGTACTTCTAAGTCTTGGGAACTCATAACCACAGATGTTAAGTCTCATAGTCCTTAGAGCCATTAGAATCATTTTTGTGATATAAGAGGCACAGTAGAGGCACTGCCTCGCTCCGCAGGTGGCGCAAATCATCACATAGTTTTTTATCTTTGGACTAGAGGGCCGTGGGAATACCAAAGGAAGCCGCAGCTATCGCGACCGCAGACAAGAAGCAGCGACCGGAACAACCGTGCGGAGTTTTGACAGGAGCAACGGAACGAGCAGCAAGAGGAAGACGCTTGGCGGCGAGCGGTTACACGGGAAAGCGAGACGTCCTCGGACTGCGCCCTGTAAATTACACCTTCAGATGTCGTATAGTCCAGTGATTTGTACACATGTCAGACTCCTTGATCTGTGATTCAAAACGGATCGGGAAGTTGTCAAAAGTTGAAACGCCGTTGACGTGAACGATTATTCCGCTCGAGAGAAAGCAGAGCAAAGAGAAAGCAGAGCAAACCCAGGCGCGGGTCCGGGATTAGACAGGAAGATAGGGTCACTATTGGAGAAGCATTAAACTCAATCGGAGACAGAATATGGTTACGACACAAACTGACTGAAAAAGATCTAAGTTGTTATGAGATATCCTGGTTTATCAAGGAACAGGTTCATTCCATGTCAAGTTGCCTATATTTATACAAGGTGCCAAGTCGCCCCTCTCCATTTTTTTTATGAAATTTTAAGAAGATGTATGCGCGAGTCTTACATGTGGTAAATAGTATAGTGAGGCCACTACTGATGCTTTTGGAAACACGAGTTTTTCCATACCGGGACAGATATGAACAAATCCCCAAGTTTGCTTTACTCTTTCTCGTGATGCAAGGGGACGCTCAAACTTAAATTCGGTGATTAAGCTCAACACATGATCCAGACCTGCCACGGCAAGATTTATGGGCTGCTTTGGCAACAAATTGTGAAAAATCTGTTGTGCACTGAACACATAGTCAGCAACTAGAATGTTGCACTTAAAATGTTAAACAGATTGGCCAAATATCAGCATGGGAGTCACCTTATATCACGAGTAACAATAAAGAAAACATGGCAATATATTTATATCTGTCGCGATATGGAAAAACTGACGTTTACAAACGCACAGCTAGTGGCCTCATCATTCTACTTATAGAGCTGAAATTTGGCAGGGTTTCATGTAAGACCTGTATGTACTTCCTGTAAAAACTTGATAAAAAACAGAGAGGGTCGACGGAGGACCCACACGCCATCATATGTGGAATGAGCCAATAGTTAATTTGGTAATCGAGGAAAGTGGGGGAGGGTTGTCGAGAGAGCCCATGTATTGAATTAATTCCGATGTTGTTTCGAGTAGTTATGTAGAAATGGAAGGATACATTAGCGTGAAGAGCTGTATCAAATCAGTTTTCTGACTGATGAATACAATAAAAACGCTATTTTCCAGTAACGAGTGAGACAGACCATAAACGTCTCAGTGTGGCAATATTACAACTACAGCAAAAATGTTTTGTCATCCTCGATTCGGAAATAATATATTTATCCGAGTTTGCAAATGATTTCAAGTTTTACTCTGCCTAAAGTAGGTTTCTATTTTCAAAACATCTTTAAAATTAATAAATATAGTTGTTACCATTAAACTCACTTTAACTGTCAGTCGAGAATAGATTTACCTTTCTTTAAGAAATGTAAAATTTCTTTTAATGATGCATGTAAAAAGTCTATTGTAAAAGCGTACCACATTGTCCAAATAGATAGTAGCCATCATAAACATTTCAAAGAGCCCAGTAATGCATTTCCTCGTTGAAAATTAGGAGTGACTCGCCATAATATACCTCTAGAAATACGGTAAATGGCACAAATGGGAAATATGTTAAAGAACTACGATGTTTCTGAAGAACTGGAAACCTACTTCCTCTAGTTAAAAACACCTAACAATATGTTTAATGACAACAAAATTTTATTAATACACCGTGGCAGTTAAAATTTCTACACCACGAAGATGACGTGCTACAGACGGGAAATTTAACCGACAGGAAGTTGATGCTGTGATATGCAAATGATTAGCTTTTCAGGCATCTTATCCGCATCGCTGTAACGGATCGTGCAGCCACGTTTCGATCCCTGAGTCAACAGATGGGGACGTCTGCAAGACAACAACTATCTGCACGAACAGTGCAGCAGCATGGACTATCAGCTCGGAGACCATGACTGCGGTTATCCTGCATCACAGACAGGAGCGCCTGCGATGGTGTACTCAACGACGAACCTGGGTACACGAATGGCAAAATGCCATTTTTCGGATGAATCCAGGTTCTGTTTACAGCATCATGATGGTAGCATACGTGTTTGGCGACATCGCGGTGAACACACATTGGAGGCGTGTATTCGTCATCGCCATACTGGCGTATCACCGGGTGTGATGGTATGGGGTGCCATTTGTTACACGTCTCGATCACCTCTTATTCGCACTGACGGCACTTTGAACAGTGGACGTTACACTTCAGATGTGTTACGTCCCGTGGCTCTACCCTTCATTCGATTCCTGCGAAATCCTCCATTTCAGCAGGATAATGCACGACCGCATGTTGCAGGTCCTGTATGGGCCTGTTTGGCCGCAATTAGTTGCCAAAGTTCTGTCATTTTTCTCAAGTTGGCTAAAAAGTCGGCTCCAACGCCTGTAACTCAAAAACGGCTACTTCAAATGAAAAAGTCAAGTTATCAAAGCTGTTGAGCATGAAATTTCATGTTACAAAGGCATCTCGTTCCTCAGTTTCAGGCATTATTAAACGTTCATGCACCTGAAAGCCAAAGTAGTGTTATTTCGTTTTTTAAGTCAAAGTTATTCAATAAAATGAAGTTTCCAGTGGCAACGCGGCTCTCTAATGAGCAAAATGTTTTTTCTATGTATATCTTTTTATATGAAGCTCTCGAAGAATGAAATTGCAATGAAATCCATAACATTAGCTGCTTACAGCCGTTGATAAATATCAACAGGGACAGCTGAAAATGTTTGCTATGACCGGGGCTCGAACCCGTGATCTCCTGCTTACATGGCAGACGCTCTATCCGACGGTATTGTTCGTTGCGTTTTGGTCTGGGCGGACGTCACATGACATTCGTTCAAGTTAATCGTTGAGTCATTTACTTAGTGTTTTTATTACAAAGGGCCAGCGCCTCTCTGACCGAACTCCGACTGAGCCACCGAAGAAAAAGAGGATACGGCGATTGCAGGGACTTATCTCTGGCACGCCCCCCGTGAGACCCACATTTCCTATTTTCTGTCCACACACTACATTTGTAGTGCCCCTGCCCACTATACTCATTACTCGCGGCACTCAATCTACCGGCATGTCCGTCTTCATATAGAGAAGGCTTACCGGCCAATGATCTCCTTCAGTGCGGATGCACTCACATTGCCCCGACTCTTACGGGAATCGGTAGATTGACTGCCGCGAGTAATGATTATAGTGCGCAGAGGCACTAAAAATGTAGTGTGTGGACAGAAAGTTGGAAATGTGGGTCTCAGAGTAACGCGCCAGAGGTAAGACCCTCCAGTCGCGCTGTCCTCTATGTCATCGGTGGCTCCGTCGGATAGAGCGTCTGCCAAGTAAGCAGAAGATTCCGGGTTCGAGTCCCGGTCGGCGCACACATTTTCAACTGTCCTCGTTGATATTTATCAACGCCTGTAAGCAGCTAAGGGTCTGGCTTTCATTGTAATTTCGTATAGTTTTAAGTTTCTTCATTCAGGTGTATTTTTCTTCATTTTTAATCCGTGCCTTAATTGTTGAGGGTGGGTTAGTAAAATGAAACCCAAGTATTTATGTACGAATAATTTAAATATTTGTGCCAAATAAACAAAAAGTGGAATAACAATATTTAATAAACACAATTTAAATATCAGAGACTCATTTCTTGCCAAGTTTCAATTCCGTCGAGGTCGTTGGGGAGGCTGCGGTAGCTCGCAGTCTATGATCTGATCTTCAGGATCAACTGCGGCACGTTCTTCAGCTTTCTCGTCCTGGAACATAATTAACAATATCTTTGTCATCCTCGTCGAGCTCAATTTCTGTGGCGTTCTCGCAAGATAAGCCACAAAAGTGTTAGCACGTAGAGGAGCGGTTCAGTCCGGATTTGCGACATCCACATATTGCTGTACATCCTGCTTTGCATGCGCATGAAACCACCTTCACCTTCAGCAGCATGTGTGGTGCCTCATCTTTCGCCATCATTACGGGAAAAAAGCCTGGTAAGTTTTCCTCCAGCCCCATTGGCATGGATCTGTTTTCTTCCCCAGCCTAGATTGCGCTTAACGGTAGGATCACAACGAGTGCTCCTTTGCTGCGTACGATGTTGGAGACAGCCTTCCAAGTTTGAAATATTTTCTGGGGGCAGACTTTTCAAAAGCTCGTGCCTGAGATCGCCCAAAGTCGTTAGAATTGCGATACAGTGCTAACATCAGCTGTTCCCCTGTCTGTGCTATTCCGTATTGAGAGACTGAGCGTTTAACAAAATCAGCAGCTTGCACTTTGAGGTGTGGTTGTTGTTCCAAAAGATTTAGTAATTTCCCTTTTCATTAGCCATAAAAGATGATGTCGTATCACACCCTGTAAAGGCGTGGTTGGAAAGGGTAAATGCAGTATCGAAATTGAAAAAAATTACTGGCTTTTCCTCTTCCCGATTTACGGAAGTACAAAATTCAAATGGCTCTGAGCACTATGGGACTTAACATCTGAGGTCATCAGTCCCCTAGAACTTGGAACTACTTAAACCTAACTAACCTAAGGACATCACACACATCCATGCCCGAGGCAGTATTCGAACCTGCGACCGTAGCGGTCGTGCGGCTCCAGACTGAAGCGCCTAGAACCGCTCGGCCACACCGGCCGGCACGGAAGTACAAGATATTGTTTTTGTTTCCTTGGCCCATTAGAAGTACGAGCACATAACTGTTCTCGCTCACGATTGCCACGCTGTCAGACTCAACAACTTGGAAAACAGCTGTCTCCACAATTAATGAATCCGCATTTCTTCTGCCTATAGCAGCTGAATACCTCCATTTCCCAATGAGCATCAAAATCAAGCGGTTCGTGTTGCTGTTATTTACGAGAAACTCTTCCTGTGCGACTGTAACATTTGTGACTCCATCGAAAATGATATCTGATGAAGAACCTGGTGTCTTTTAACGACGAGATGTTTCAGAAGAGTTTGTTCCCCAATGCGAAGCATCACTTGAGTAGCCAGCGAATATAAATGTGATTCAGGATCCATAGAGATTTCTGAAATAGATTTATGTTTCATATAGATATGCCAGACAACCTTATGGAGCAAGTGACCACTATTCACTACAAATCTTATTTTGGGTACTTCATCCTGTTGGAGAGGTGTGAATGCATCATAGAGAGATGATTTTGTACTCTTATTGAGACCGTCTTCTGTGAATAACGACATAAGGAAAGTTCAAATGAGAAACAGAACTCTCAAGTCTTTATCAGACTGCTTGATAACACACAGTCTGTGAAACAATGTTAATGGGTTTCTGGTAGGAATCCTCTTCATCTCTATACTGAGGGCCGTAGTACAGGATGCAAGTGTTATAACCTTGAGGTTGCGTTGAAATGACGCGTTTTTAATGTTCTCCCCTTTAATTCTGGCGATCCCTTAATTCCTTCTACTAATGCACCATGACAATTTACTGATTCATCAACAAATACTCCACTGTTTATTGACATAAGCACACTACAGTTTGAAAAAGTTGGATGTTTTACCAGCCAGTCATTCAGTTGGTCACTGTCTGTTGCATTTCGATCTCTGCGTGAAGTCTTAAATCCACATGTTGCTCGCTTGTTCATGATGTATCACAGAATTCTTCAATTTTTTGACAAACGACCTGTAAGGATGCCATCCCTGAATCCCACTTTGTGAGTACAGAATCTGAAATTCCAAGTCCATGAGTTAAACAGCCTATCTATTTCATTGTCTTCATTAAGGTTTACTGTGCTGTCATATCAGACCACACACTACACCAAAATTTATCACTTCGCCTAATGGTGAAGTACCATTCAGTTGTAAAATCGTTGAATTCAGCAGCTTCTATTCAGTCTTCCATTATGAGCAACTGTTGTAAGTAAATGTAAGCACTTTTAGCATATAGGTAACGGCCAGGAGCATGAAAGGATGGTAGCATTTTCTTAATCGCGTTTAAGTGCAGATTCCATTTTCTAGCAGGTTCAGCTTCGATTAGCTGTTTTGTGAATGTAACCATGGCTTTCAATCATATGAACGCTTAATAGTACGTATTAAATGAAAAACTAGATGCTTTTGAAAGATGAAATTTCATACTCTACAACTCTGATAACTTGACAATTTTCATTTGGGGTAGCCATTTTTGAGTTTCAGACGTTGGAGCCGACTTTTTAGCCAAGTTGGTAAAAATGATCGAATTATGACAACTGATTACGGCCAAACGACTGCACCTATCTTTGTCATTTAAGCAGGTCAATCGAAGCAAAATTTAATGGACTATCATTAAGCTAATAACAACATTTTCAGTAAGATGCATGGTTTCCGAGTAGTAGGCGAGAAGCTGAAAAAGTGCGAAAATTTCGGAGTTTTTTGCCACGAAAAGGTGTCCCGAGGATTTTGGAGGTCGAAAACTTGGATTCTAAGTACTCTCGTTTACACTGAAGAGCCAAAGAAACTGATACAACTGCCTAATATCGTGTATGGCCGCCGCGAGCAAGCAGAAGTGCCGCAACACGATGTGGCATAGACTGGACTAATGTCTGAAGTAGTTTTGGAGGGAACTGTCCATAAATCAGTAAGAGTCCAAGGGGAGTGGAGATTTCTTCTGAACAGCACGTTGCATGGCATCCCGGATATGCTCAATAATGGTCATGTCCGCGACGTTTGGTGGCCAGAGGAAGTGTTTAACTCAGAACAGTGCTGCTGGAGCCACTCTGTAGCAATTCTGGAAGCATGGGGTGTCGCATTGTCCTACTGGAATTGCCCAAGTCCGTCGGAATGCACAATGGACATGAATGGATGCAGGTGATCAGACAGGATGTTTATGTTCACCTCACCTGTCAAGAGTCGCATGTAGACGTATCAGGGGTCCCACATCATACCAACAGCAAACACCCACACCATTACAGAGCCTCCATCACCTTGAAAAGTTCCCTGCTGACATGCACGGGCCATGGATTCATGAGGTTGTCTCTATACGCGTACATGTCCATCTGCTCGATACAATTAGAAACGGGACTCGTCCGATCCGGCACCATGTTTCCAGTCATCAACAGTACAACGTCAGCATTGACGGGCCAAGGTGAGAGTAAAGCTTTCTGTCTTGCAGTCACCAAAGGTACACGAGTTGGCCTTCGGCTCCGAAAGCCCATATCGATGATGTTTCGTTGAATGGTTCGCACGCTGACACTTGCTGATGGCCCAGTATTGAAATCTGCAGCAATTATGCGGAAAGGTTGCACTTCTGTCACGTTGAACGATTCTCTTCAGTCGTCGTTAGTCCAGTTCTTGCAGGATCTTTTTCCGGCCGCAGCGATATCGGAATTTGATAATTAGATTCCTGATATTCACGGTATACTCGTGAAATGGTCGCACGGAAAAAAGCCCACTTCATCGCTACCTCAGAGATGCTGTGTCACATCGCTCGTGCGCCGACTATAACACCACG
Organism: Schistocerca nitens; assembly: GCF_023898315.1. Lineage (NCBI taxonomy): Eukaryota > Metazoa > Arthropoda > Insecta > Orthoptera > Acrididae > Schistocerca > Schistocerca nitens. The sequence continues at coordinate 155,110,085 of NC_064618.1, read as the reverse complement.
TTCAAACTCACTTGAATCTTGATAACTTGCCACTATCGTAGCAGTAACCGATCTAACAACTGCGCCAGACACTTGTTGTCTTTTATGGGGTTTGGTGACCGCATCGCCGTATTCTGCCTGTTTGCGTATGCCAATACGCATGCGTACACCAGTTTCTATGGCGCTTCAGATGAGAAAATAAAATATTCTAACTCATTTTTTGCAAGCAAAGGGCCCTTTTTGTGACGCCGTTACTGGACTACTATGCCAGTGGCGGTCAAACTGGTCCGTACCACCAACGAGTGGGTGTTCCAGCTGTAATGGTGGGCAGTAGGCAGTAGAGATTTTAAAAACATCTTCATTAAGTTTTTAAAAAAAATTGACAAAGTATATAGTAGGAAATTGTTGTTATATGGTTTAACTTGCTGTAATTCTGCTTTAAAAATTTTGTAAAGGTAACTTCGGTATTTTACAAATCCCTATTACTGTGGAACCGGGCATCCGTTTTATTGCAGCATAGCACCAATGCTAGTCCGGAAATATTTTTACGAAGAGGCCTAGCAATGAATTAGAGTACTTCATTTGCTTTAAGAGATTAAAGATTTGCCTATGAAGTAATGTTAATGTTAATCTGTGTGAAATCTTATGGGACTTAACTACTAAGGTCATCAGTCCCTAAGCTTACACACTACTTAACCTAAATTATCCTAAGGATACACACACACACCTATGCCCGAGGGAGGACTGGAACCTCCGCCGGGACCAGCCGCACAATCCACGACTGCAGCGTGTCAGACCGCTCGGCTAATCCCGCGTGGCTTATGAAGTAATGAAAGAGGAAGGAAATTATGGTAACTGTAATAAATTAAATACTTAATAAATCGTTCATAATATACAATGAAAGCAGGAAGTAGCTGATTTGCTGCCCGTGTCTGCATAATATTCCTTTACCTGCTTGTAGACGTTTAAAACAGACAAATTAACACGAAATACTCAGTTCTTCAACTTCAGTCTTCACCCGTTAGCGTAATGCCGAAGTATCGCTATGATCCCCAATACAACATGACTTTTGAGCAGAGTTTCAAAATATTACAATCAGCAGGAGAACACCCGGTGACTTTTCGTCGTATTCAATCGCTTACCACTTTTCGAGAAAAGCAGTGAGAGCAGGACACACTGAGTTTTTTTACTTGCCTATTCGATTTAATATTTTAATTCTATCTACCGCCGCGCGGGGTAGCCTGGCTTTCCCCGTCAGAGGTTCGAGTCCTCTCTCGGGCATGGGTGTGTGTGTTGTCCTTAGCGTAAGTTAGTTAAGTTAGATTAAGTAGTGTGTAAGCCTAGGGACCGATGACCTCGGCAGTTTGGTGTCATAGGAACTTACCATAAATTTCCAGAATTTCTATCTATCTTGAAACTGAGAGAGTGAAAATTATTCAATCTTTACCCAATTTGTATGTATAATACAGGAAATAATTAGAATAAAAAACCGAAAACCGGTTATTCTGAGTGGTTTTAACAATCAGATTACACTGGCGTGGAAACAAACTGATATAACCGAAAACCTGTTTTTTCAGTGATAACCGACATTCTTACAATGAGATGCAGGAGTCTTGGCCAATTCAAAACAAAATTCGCGTACGTTTCTAAACCCTTTTTTTCCTGCAACCTGCAGCCATTCTTAGGTGACAGCGCGTCGTTCTTCCTTGCGCGCGAGGGAGCCAAATCCCTTAGCGGAGCAAGTCGCCTGGCATCTGCGGCTGCATTGTTCCGCCAGCTTCCGAACGGCGCTTGATTAAAAGTGGGATTGTGTAACGCGCTGTGGCAGCTGCGTCCGCCGCGAAAACAATGAGCATTGTTGTCAGGGGCAACGGGGAAGTGTCGGCCGGCGGCCGGGGCCACTTCCTGTTCATTAATCAAAAGCAGCCGGAGCGCGCTACATTTTAAATCGTTAACACAGACAATACGCCGCGCCGTGCGGAGCCGTTGTGGCAAACGGAATAATTCCGGCCTCCTCGCCGTGACAGCCCAGATTGTGATTTATTACTCTTTTCGCTGATTCCTCCGTCTGCTGAAAATGGATGGATAAACAAATAAAAAGTTGATCGTATCAGTCACACATTTGGACAGGTGGAACGAACAACAGATAAAGCAACAGTCTGATATTCCGAATTTCCAGAAGTTGACTATAATAAACTGGATTCCTGCTACTGAATCTGGAGTGCTATAGCCGACTGTTTCCCGTAGTGCTTATCAGTATTTACAAGGCAGATATCAAGACTAAAGGTCAAAAAGACGAAAAGTACTAGAGATCAGTTATGTGTTGCAACATCTATTCACGTAACTTGCCTTTCAATTTTCTGTGCAGTCAGCTTTATTATCAAAACACTTACAATGAGGTGACTAAAGTCATCGGAAAGCGACATGCACGTATACAGATGGCAGTAGTATCAAGTACACAAGGTATAAAAGAGCAGTGCATTGGTAAACTAAATGTCGTGTGACTAGGGCCTCCCGTCGGGTAGACCTCTCACCTGGTACAAGTCTTTCGATTTGACGCCACTTCGGCGACTTGTGCGTCGATGGGGATGAAATAATGATGATTAGGACAACACAACATCCAGTCCCTTAGCGGAGAAAATCTCTGACCCAGCGGGGAATCACCGAGCGAGGTGGCGCAGTGGTTAGCACACTGGACTCGCATTCGGGAGGACGGCGGTTCAATCCCGTCTCCAGCCATCCTGATTTAGGTTTTCCGTGATTTCCCTAAATCGTTTCAGGCGAATGCCGGGATGGTTCCTTTGAAAGGGCACGGCCGATTTCCTTCCCCATCCTTCCCTAACCCGAGCTTGCGCTCCGTCTCTAATGACCTCGTTGTCGACGGGACGTTAAACAACACTAACCTAACCTAACCAGCGGGGAATCGAACCCGGACACTTAGGATTGACATTTTGTCGCGTTGACCACTCAGATACCGATGGCGGACTAGTACATTGCCGGCCAGGGTGGCCGAGCGGTTCTAGGCGCTACAGTCTGGAACCGCGAGACCGCTACTGTCGCAGCTTCGAATCCTGCCTTGGGCATGGATGTGTGTGATGTCCTTGGGTTAGTTAAGTTTAAGCAGTTCTAAGTTCTAGGGGACTGATGACCTCAGAAGTTACATCCCATAGTGCTCAGAGCCATTTGAACCATTTTGAACTAGTACATTGGTGGAACTGTCATTTGTACTCTGGTGATTCATGTGAAAAGATTTCCGAGGTGGTTATGGCTGCACGACAGGTATTAACTAACTCTGAACTTGGTTTGCAGTTAGAGCTAGACGCCTGGGACATCCCCTTTCGGAAATTTCGAGATCCACAGTGTCAAGAATGCGCCGACAATCCCAAATTTCAGACATTACCTCTCACCAAGGATAACGCAGTGACCGACGGCCTTGACTTAATGACAGAACACTGGCGTTTGGGTAGTTATCGGTGCTATCAGACAAGCAACACTGAGCGAAATAACAGCAGAAATCGATGCGGGACGTATCCGTCGGGACAGTGCGGCGAAATATGGGGCTAGTAGGCTCCGGCAGCAGTTGATCGACGGGAGTTCCTTTGCTAACAGCACGAAATCGTCTGCAACGCCTCTCCTGGGCTCGTGGCGATATCGTTTGGACCCTAGACGACTGGCAAACAGTGGCTGATCAGATGAGTTCGAATTTCAGTTGGTAAGAGCTGATGTTAGTGTTCGAGTGCTGCGCAGACCCTACGACGCCATGGACCTAAGTCGCCAACAGGGTACTGTGCACGCTGGTGGTGGTTCTGTAATTATGTGGGCTGTGTTTACATGGAATGTACTGGGTGCTCCACAGCTGAATTGATCATTCACTGGAAACAGTTATGTTCGCTACTCGGAGACTATTTGCAGCCTTTCATGCTCTTCATATTCCTGAACAACGATGGAATTTTTATGGATGACAGTGCGCCATGTCACTGGGCACAGTTGTTCGTGATTGGTTTCAAGAACATTCTGGACAACTCGAACGATTGATTGGCCACTGAGATGGTGCGTCATGAATCAAATCGAACATTTGTGGGACATAATACAGATGTCAGTTCGTGCACAAAATCGTACATCGGCAACGCTTTGGCAAGTATGTCAGCTATAGAGTAGTCATGGCTCAATATTTCTGAAGGGGACTTCATACGACTTGTAGATTCCGTATCACGTGGAGCAGCATTACGCCGCGTAAAAGGAGGTGGAACACGATATTATCACATGACTTTTGTCATCTCACTGTATTTTACTAAGCTTCAAGATTTTTCTCAAAAGCCCTGCATCGAGCTGGAACTCTATTCAGTCAAGAAGAACTGAAGATTTCGACATTTTAGTGAGAGAGTACCATTTCATGCTGCATAGGAGGACAGCCACTGAATACAAGACGAGGGCTCTTCGTTTGCACGTCGAGCGTTTGGCGCCAATCCTAGGTTAACAACAGTTTCTGGCCTTGCGACTTCCCTATTTGCAGAATCTTCATCCAAGACAACCTCATGGAATCATCAACATTATCTCTCACCTAATTTATATATATATCTTGAACCGTAATGGTTCTATGACACATCCTTGGTGTTACTAATGCTCTTGCTAGACCCTTTATCTAATGAACATGACGGTTCTGCTTCAACCAACCGACCAGGTAGAAAAATGAAGACTGGTTGCAGGTGTCTTAAAGAGCGAACGTTAACTTTTCTTTATTGCAATGTTTCCAGCCAAGCTTTTTTGATTGTAATGATCAAGTCTGGCCCAGCTTTCGCTACACAGAAAAGCTTGTGGAAGGAGGTAATAGTTCTTTCCACAGGTGAAACTTAGTTACAAATAACAAACTTTTACGAACACATTTGTAAGATTAATTCATTAAATTACAGAACTACATATTTCCATCGCGAATGATTGTTCTTGTTTACGTAAACCATGTTAGACCGGTTTCGGCTATACAGCCTCTTCCAAGTTGACAGATCCATAACTATGTCTGTGAAATCATAAACCACAATCAGAGCAACTAATTTAATTACAGGTCGAAGCTATGAAGTGATATCGTTACCGAGAAGGTGCTAATGGTGATGTGTTCGATTATGTGTTGGTTTTGTATTAATGTTCAGAACCTATGGATAAATATTATTATATATACGTCCTAATCTCCTTTCCCCCCTCTCTCTGTCCCTCTCCTCCTCCTCCCTCACTTTTTGCATCTCCTCCTCCTCCACCCTATCTCTGTCCATCACCTTCCCCCGCTCCCTGTACCTCGTAATCCCACACTCTCTCTATCTACCTCCTCATCTTTCTGCCTATATCCTCCTCCTCCTTCTTTACACCCATTTCTCTCGTATCCTCTGTCCATCTCGCTCCTCCCCTCTCTCTGACCTTATTTATTGTTATTGTGAACGGAATCTTGATTGGGAATGAATGTCAAAATGAATGGGCAAATCGTTTGAAATCATTAGTAGGCGAGATATGAGAGAGATCTTTCCAGTTGCTGGATCTGGGAGGATAGTAGCTATAATGACAGTATTTAGCATGGTTTTAATCTACGAACGGGTAGGATTATAAAGTTATCCGTAAACACAACTTTCTTGTTTTCTGCTAAAAACGGCACTTTTCCACAACACAGCATAGCATCTTCTTTCTCGCAGTCGGTTTAATAGAAAATATTGTCTAACATGCATATCTAGAGTGGCTGAGGCTGTGTTATGTCTATCAGTCAGGCAGTCATTGGTCGAGAAGGGCTTCATCCAACAGAATCTTAACTTGTATTTGTGTGAATTGAAACAGATTCAGCAAGATCAAGAGTCTTTCGTTCCATTTCGTTGTACTGAAACAGAACAATTTCAGTAAGTTCATGAATTTACTGAAATGAGATAATTTGGAATTCATTGTTTCGACAACAATTTGGTGTTTTTAAAGCGTTCATCTCAAGACTTGATGATGAACAATACTTTATGTCTTCCCGTCCTGAGAGAAAAGTATAGCTATGTTGGTTTACCGACTCTTGAGCATGCTACATGCTCATTGGATAAACACGGCAGTTCAAGGTTTATTCTACACACTTCCACCGACTGACCTTGCGGTTTATTAATCGCCATTGCGAATGCACTGGGAGATGGACACGCTTCCAATGAAACGGTAAGTCGGTTGGAATCGGTACTATTATTGAATCAGAAAATGATCGCCTTTGAACTTTCCTATGATTATCATTGCTTCAATTTCGTTGTTCATCAGCTCTTCAACAGCGAACCTTGTTCCACTGAATAGTTTGGCTCTGAGCACTATGGGACTCAACATCTTAGGTCATAAGTCCCCTAGAACTTAGAACTACTTAAACCTAACTAACCTAAGGACATCACACACACCCATGCCCGAGGCAGGATTCGAACCTGCGACCGTAGCAGTCCCGCGGTTCCGGACTGCAGCGCCAGAACCGCACGGCCACCGCGGCCGGCTACTGAATAGTTTCGGTGGGTTCAGATAGCGGAACAGGAGCATCACCGAGCCTACCATGAGCTGCAAACTGTGCGGTGGGATTCCTCGCAAACCCAATGAATTCAGCAGTCTCTTTTGTCGAGGTTCAAAATTATTTTGTGCTATGCTCCTACAGAGGAAGTCGAACTCGACTATCCGCTGTTTTTGAGTCATAATCAATCACGCTGGAGAATTTCTTATCCCATTTACCTCCACATGCTGTCTACGCTGTTCGTCGGTCTCACTGACTCGACCATCATGTGGTTGGCTTGCGTTGCTCGTACACCGCCTCACTGCTGGAATTTTTTTCGACGAAAGAAACCATGAACTGAAATCAATTGAATCTTTGCAACAAACCAAATTACTAAGAACTGACATAAATTAAATCTTTGAAACACACCAAAGATACTCTCACTATCGATAACACGTTGCAGTAATCGCTTTCAGTCGTATTGTTTTCCCAAAATATTCATTGCAGAATTTGTTGCTGTTATGAAAACATGCGACAGTAAAAGTATCAAACTGAACGTCACTTTTTTTATGAAAACTTGTGACAGGAGAAATGTCAAAACGACAGTCACACTTTTTCCATTGAGATTTTCATACAAATATACCATCCAGACTTCCAGCCTTTCCAGGGGATTTTCCAAAAATGTTCTTTCATACGAACCTTGTCCTGACAATTACGAACACAACAGCAATCAGTCAAATCGATCGAGCCATTCAGAGTGATGATCCATCATACATGCGGCAACTGATGTTTATTTCTATATTACGCTGTCTTCTCTTTGTTTTTGACCACAACAGGAACTTCGCTTATTCTTTTGACGTACGGGTAGTCATCACCACAGGTAACAGTTTTCCTATGGATCGATGCTACAATCCTTGCCTGAGGGAGGATACTTTTTTTTTGCGAAAACTCCCGTAGATTAAACACTTTCCTTCGTGAACTTGTTGTAATTTTAGCCATTGGTGTCACAAGAAAACTAAACCCAGCTCACGTGGCAACAATTATAACGTTCTTTCGCATTTATTACCCAAGGATGACTTAAAAAATATGCACAATAAGTGTAATCTGCGTCGGACCATGGGCTATAAACTGCATTATTTTTGCACTTTTATCGACATAAGTGGAAGTAAACGTAATACGAACAAGATTATATCGCTTAAAAGTTTAGTTTCATTTCTTCTGAAACTACTTTTGGCTGAAGTTGTGTTTAGTTTGGATAAAAGCAGATGAGAAATACCATAGCTAATGTTGATGTGTAATAGCAGCAATAATCACAATACTGAGAGAAAAATTTCAGTAACAGAATGTGCTGTGTATACTCATAAACGTTAGTAACAAAAATTTATCAGTTTTTAATGCGAATTACTGCACGAGAGTAGAATTTATGTTAATTCTCAATTCCAAAACTCATTGCAACACTTTTCTTAATAATCACATGCGAAAAGAAATGTAAATATAATGCTTCAGATTTCATTTGTCACCGAGCGAGGTGGCGCAGTGGTTAGCACACTGGACTCGCATTCGGGAGGACGACGGTTCAATCTCGTCTCCGGCCATCCTGATTTATGTTTTCCGTGATTTCCCTAAATCGTTTCAGGCAAATGCCGGGATGGTTCCTTTGAAAGGGCACGGCCGATTTCCTTCCCAATCCTTCCCTAATCCGAGCTTGCGCTCCGTCTCTAATGACCTCGTTGTCGACGGGACGTTAAACACTAACCACCACCACCATTTCATTTGTCGCGTTTGTATCTGTGTGACTATTATTAAGTTAACTGTAAAGCGAACTGTAAAGCCACGTATTTTATGCTATTGTAATAGGTCTCTCGACTGATAAAACTATACTCTGTTCATCATAAGAACAAATCTGCTGTAAACATTACGCCATGTGTTCTTCCGCGTTTGCTTGAATCTCATTGGATTTCATTTCACGTGGAGCAGAAGCCAAGTTGTGACCAGTACAGTCAGCTACGATCATAAGGATATGTTTTATGCTGTGTTACACGCACATAGACTGAACGATAATGTGCGGGACAACGACCTTACCGGCACTTTAAACTTCTACAGCACTGGCTAATCGGCGGTCCAACTAGCCTGCAATACTATGACCAGTTGCAATTCAGACGGAAAAAGGGACGGGCAATGAAACAATATAGCTCCGAATGTCATTTAATTTTTAAAGAGAATGAAATATCAGACAAAGCTCCAGCGACCCCGCGCCTCTTAAGTTACTAGACGGAAAGCATAAAATGCTCACGTTCTCTCTTGATATAGTACTATAATCACAAACAAGAGTGTTGAAAATTCCTAACTTAAAAACAGAGTAACTTTTCTGAGCGAGCCATTAATTACAGTCAGTAGTCTGGTAATTTCGTAGCTCCTTCCTTATCGGAATCCGAAAAATACATTTCAGTACTGGAATTGTCATCTGTTACGTTGATAATGAGTCAATCAACAACAGAATCCACGAAACCACCCAGGCGCCGCATTTTCTCCTCTTCTTTTATTACGTGTCATTCTATATCCCGCCAACGTTCGGCATATCTGTGGTATAAAACAATGGACGTAGTCCAAATAAAGAGTATTTAGTTTTCATATTTGCCTTAAAAATTAAACTGTTTTGTTTTCTTAATTTAAGCAACCTTTGTTAACGGTCTTTCATAAAATATCGATAATTGAGAATTTATATTCGAAACGAAAACACGAATTTCGCGTGCAATATGTTATTAAAAACAAGAACGTGCATTATTCACAAAAATGATGATGAATTTTACAGTTACGAGATGTCGATAATTCAAATTCAACGAGAAAAAAAATTGACGCAAGCGGGACTTCAACCAGCGGACCACGTGCTGCAATAATTCATCCATTTATTACATACCAATTCCACTGTACACCAACATGCAGTTTCGTTGCAACTTTATCTAATACTATCCTTCGGAATACTTCAAAGCCGCTTACCTATGCAAATTTATGACAAACATTAGGAGCAACACTTTTTAACCATGTTCCAAACGCGTTTCACTACGGAGCAGCAACCAGCCTGTCATTTTCATACTGCGTGTTCACAGCGCGACAATCAGAGCACAACAGTGCAGACTGTGACTATATACTATTTTTGAAACAAAAGCTACATAACCAAAGATTTTAATTAAGAAAAACGTTGATGGCTGTTAATACATTGAACTTCTTAAAGTTTCATTTAACGTAACTTAATAATAATTAATGTAATACATGAGTAGGCCCTACTTCCAAGAGCGTAACAACGCCAGTGTACGTGTGCTACGGCTTCTGACCAATCAACGCGTTTGTGTTTCTTTACATCAGATTTATTCTTATGGTGAACGGAATATAGTACAGTGTGAGAAGAAAGGCAACTGTCCGTTCCACTTCAGACCGTGCCAGTAACAGGGACTCACCCTTAATCTACGTGTGGCTGGTTTCAACGATGAGCACGGAAGAGATAGTGGCGGACATCATGAAAGTAAAAGAAAAAGAAAGGAGGTGTTACTACGTAAAAAACTTGAAGCCGACGCCCGCCATTTGAAGTAGCTCAAAACGTTATGTTCACCGCATTCATACCTCTACGGTTCACCGCGGTGATACTTCCACGTGACGTCAGTCTGACATGCAACTGTGACGTGCCCGCCCAGTTTCGACCGTGCTGGGTGCTTTGTGTGGAGACGTAGTTGTTTCATCAAAATGCCAGCTTGGGTTGTTTATTGATGAACTAATCAATCCGATCGTAGTCTTAAGTTTGAAGGAATCACATTTCATTCGTAAGTGGAGCCGTTCAAGCAATATCTTATTTTGTATACATGAATTATGGTTGCACTCCTTACTTTCATCGTTGTCGTTTCATTTCCGTCGTTTGAATTAAGATTTGCCATTCTTTACTCAATGCCCGTTCTTTCTCTTCTTTCCTGTGTTTTTCATTGCCTTCCAAACAGCAAACGCTCCGACATCCGAGCCACATTGTATCAACGGTTTCGTCAACACGCAATAAACACCTACGTAACCGGACTAATTATTGGGGCAGCATCTCTCCTGCCAATAATTATTCATTGTTCACCTTTCCTCCCTCTTTAAAAAAACATTCTGGCTAGCACAGCCGGAGACAGCGGTCATGTGTTTGGGAGTTTTGTGTGTATGCTTGTATGAATGTGTATATATGCTTCCCATATTTTCTGAAGAAGGCTTTGGCTGAAAGCTAATGTGAACACTCTTTTCGTCGTGCCTACATGCTGCTTGGCATGCGAGAAGCAGTCTATCGGTTTCACAGCACAGTTATACTCTCATGGAGTTTGTTGTAAATAATCTACTGCACTTCAGTAGGAACAACGTTGTACATAATTGCGATACCAGAAAAAATGACATTCACGCCACATCAAGGTTGTCTGCAGGACAAACAGGGGTTCACAATGCTGCAACCAAAAGTTTTGATCACTTACTCATTGATATAAAATGGCTGACCGGCATCAAAGTAGAATTTGAAAGTAAACTGAAAACATTTCTCTTTGACAACTCTCCTATTCCCCAGAAAATTATCTATTACTGTAATGTGTAAATGGTGATGGACAGGAATTACTAACATGTCTGTCTTTAATTAAAAAACGAAAAAACTAATAAATGATCACTATGGAGCCACATTTACAAAAAAAACTTATGTCAATATAATGACTCGTTCCACATCATTATGATTTATTGTGCAAATGATACATGTAACGTGAAATTAACTAACTTGCTATTGCTATATCACAAAGCATGGTATAGGCTTATGTACTGTGAAAACCTTAAAATGACATTCAAAAGTAAAATCAAGCAGATGATCAAAGCAGATGTACACTCCAATTGTGCTACGTTTGGTTATTCCTGAAAAACTGACAGAGGTAGGGGCGAGAAATATTTCTGGAAAAGAAGCATATAAGCTACTGTTGGAAAGATAGAACTACATCTTACATAGATTAGGCTATCATTACTAAAAGTTTACTTACACAATGTTGAGGCAAAATATTTATTTTATGGGGGTCTTAAGCAGTTGAGACCGTTCCCTTAATCACTTTTATAGGATTTAAAAATGCTGGAAGATATTTAAAAAATTATCTCAGATAGAGATTTCTAATACTCAGTCGTTGTTTAAGCGAATACACGTAAGTATTTAGATGAGACTGACGACTTTCTAGCAGATACACCTCATTACATCATTGCTGGATGAGAGAAATCGTCAGATTTTAAAGTTGCTATAGTTGTTCCATAAGGGAGATAGATACTAACAGTCGGTTCTGACCAGCGGCAAAATGTTAGTGGCTGATGCTACATCACTTCGTACTAGGTATTTTGAGTTGTATTTCTCTATAGCGTTATTGGTTGCTATGTTTCCATCGTACTTTGTTGTTTGTCTACACTTTAAATGTAAAGGTTTTCTTCGATTCTCGATTCGTTAATTTTGTGATATATAGTTATAAATGTGATAATCGCTTCAATGTATTCCTGATTCACACATTTCGTAACTTTGTCTCCCACTACCCACTTGAGATATATAAAGTAAACCCAAATTTCGGCGACAAAGTTTCAGATTTTATTCAATGATATTTTCTAAGTATTCTGGTGTTAGGAACCCGTAGTCTCCGTGGGCTCGTTACGGACTAGTAACGAAATTATGATTTCCAGAATGAGATTTTCACTCTGCAGCGGAGTGTGCGCTGATATGAAACTTCCTGGCAGATTAAAACTGTGTGCCCGACCGAGACTCGAACTCGGGACCTTTGCCTTTCGCGGGCAAGTGCTCTATGGTAGAGCACTTGCCCGCGAAAGGCAAAGGTCCCGAGTTCGAGTCTCGGTCGGGCACACAGTTTTAATATGAAACTTCCTGGCAGATTAAAACTGTGTGCCCGACCGAGACTCGAACTCGGGACCTTTGCCTTTCGCGGGCAAGTGCTCTATGGTAGAGCACTTGCCCGCGAAAGGCAAAGGTCCCGAGTTCGAGTCTCGGTCGGGCACACAGTTTTAATCTGCCAGGAAGTTTCATATCAGCGCACACTCCGCTGCAGAGTGAAAATCTCATTCTGGAAACATCCCCCAGGCTGTGGCTAAGCCATGTCTCCGCAATATCCTTTCTTTCAGGAGTGCTAGTTCTGCAAGGTTCGCAGGAGAGCTTCTGTAAAGTTTGGAAGGCAGGAGACGAGATACTGACAGAAGTTAAGCTGTGAGGACCGGGTGTGAGTCGTGCTTCGGTAGCTCAGATGGTAGAGCACTTGCCCGCGAAAGGCAAAGGTCCCGAGTTCGAGTCTCGGTCGGGCAAACAGTTTTAATCTGCCAGGAAGTTTCGAAATTATGATTTGTTCAGTTTTTGCCCGATTCCCTTTTGTTTCTGTGAAAATAGTTCCTCAACAGTAAAATGGTCTGTAATATGTAGTCACCAAAACATGCGACAAAAGGCACAGAGAAAGACAGCAACTCACAGACAGATGCACAAGGACAATGGTGTGGCTGCTTTCGCTGCGAGAACAATGTAGCATTGAGTCGTTGTGTCGTTCTTCCACTGTTTCATCAAACCCATACGTCCTCGTCAGTAAACAAATCCATACTGCAGTGTATCGCTGATTACATACAATAACACTGAAAGAAAAAGAAACCTATGTCATCGGAGCCAGTACCGAATGCAAGCTTCACGGCACAGAGTAGAGTGGACACTACTGCTGTGAGCACAGTCATGAAGAGAACAAGTATGCTTCCAACCAATATTCACGGTGAATACCTTCGACATTTGAATTGTTGTACAAATATTTTCAGCGCAGTTAAGATACCGTCAGGTGGCTTGCGGAGTATGGATGTAGATGTAGATACTAAGCTAAACTGGGATAGAAAATTCAACGAAATGGAATTGCTTTAGCCATTAACGAACAAACGGAGACCGCGGGTCCTTTAAACCAAAATAATATGAAAATAGGCCTTAAGAATCTCCAAAACTTTGTCTGTCAAATTCAGGTTCATCCTTGGAGAAAATTTATTTTCTTCATGTTAAATGTGTTCCTTTTGATTAATCTCGTTCTTTGAATCGTCGCCTCCAGCCCATCCGTAGAGCTATTCTTACGATACTCGATTCATCGATTTTTTTTTTCTGGCAGACTTGTCTTTTAAGTGTCAGTAACTGCCGGCCGCGGTGGTCGTGCGGTTCTAGGCGCTACAGTCTGGAACCACGGGGCTGCTACGGTCGCAGGTTCGAATCCTGCCTCGGGCATGGATGTGTGTGGTGTCCTTTGGTTAGTTAGGTTTAAGTAGTACTAAGTTCTAGGGGACTGATGACCTAAGATGTTAAGTCCCATAGTGCTCAGAGCCATTTTTTTTTTTTTGTCAGTAACTGAGTATCACGATTGTTATTCGAGAGAATGTATAAAAAATGACAAAAACATTCGCAACCAAAACTGTTTCGTTCTCGTTTGAAAATAGGGAAACCTAATTTCCAACCGAACGGCCAAAGGAAATGACGAAAAATTAAATGATGTAGCCGAGCGCTCGTGCCGAACGTTCGAGATTCATGTCGACTGTAGCTGTTGCTTTGAGTGGTTTCTGACACAGAAGGGTTTCAAAAAAATGGTTCAAATGGCTCTGAGTACTATGGGACTTAACTTCCAAGGTCATCAGTCGTAGAACTTACAAGGGGAGGCCGTCAATTGTGAAATTCAGTTCGATTCGTACTGCGCATAATAAAAGCTCATGGCCAGAGGTGTAATGTGGCAAAGCACCAAGATGCACTTCTCAGCCGTTGTCGAGAAAATCTACAGTTAAAAGAAACCGTTGCGGTGAAATACTCTCTACGATTAATAACTTTCTACAGCGTCGTGATGCAGCGGTAAGCGCTCGGGTTCGTAATCCGAAGGTGGCCGGATCGAATCTCGCGTCATGCAAACTTTTTTTTTAGTATTTGTTTTTTGTAATCCAAATGTGTGTATACACACACACACACACACACATATATAATTCCTGGCAATCAGTTGCAACAATTATGCATATAATAAGCTGTTGAAAGTCGTTTCTCGTGGAAAAACTGGCGACTTCGAACATCATTATGTTTTCCGCAAACAAAGTTGTATTTCACAAATGTTATTAATTGTCTTCAGAATGTTAATCACGTATAGTTAACGGAAGACGTAGAAACGATATTCCGAAACGAATACGTATAGCGCAAGTCAAACGTTCGAATTGGAACAGAGTCCCCACGAACACAAATTTGCTGTGGCAGGTATGAAATATAAACTCCGTTACTCGCTCGTTACACTTGAAGGACAGATGTTGAATGGGCCGAAACGAGCAGCCGCATAACAGCGTAGTTGCCTGCTAACTTCGAAAGAAGGTAGATGCGGTCCCTAGCACAACTTATAACATCGTCGAAAATCAGTGCGGACGGGAGAGCTTTCGTACACCCTGTTAAACAAACGGAAAAATGGAGGCGGTACAATTGGAGAGCGATCCGCCTTCACCAACATGCATAAGCAACTCATTAATAGTTTATATATATATTTGAATTACAAAAAACTATATATATATATATATATATATATATATATATATATATATATATATATATTTGAATTACAAAAAACTAATTAAATAAATTGCATGGAGCGAGATTCGATCCGGCGACCTTCGGATTACGAACCCGAGCGCGTACCGCTGCGCCAACGACGCTATAGAAATGTGTTAATCGTAGAGAATATTTCACCGCAACGGTTTCTTTTAACTGTCGATTTTCTCGACAACGGCTGAGAAGTGCATCTTGGTGCTTTGCCACATTACACCTCTGGCCATGAGCTTATATTATGCGCAGTATGAATCGAATCTGAATTTCACAATTGGCGGCCTCCCCTTGTTAGAACTACTTAAACCTAACTAACCTAAGGACATCACGCACATCCATGCCCGAGGCAGGATTCGAACCTGTGACCATAGCGGCCTCGCGGTTCCAGACTGTAGCGCCCAGAACCACTCGGCCACTTCGGCCGGCTAGAAGCGTTTCACTGGCAGCAACTTAATCTGTGTTGTTACGTTCCAACCCCACCATAACCACGGAAATAGTGACGTATGTCACTTGCACAACGCTCGCCGATCGACATACATCGCGAAAGTTCGACATAAGCGTGACGTCATTCCCTGTGTCGCGGGGCCAACGAGATATACGGGCCCTGCAAAGAACTTGTGACGTCACACTAGTCGGCCTGTCAGCCGCACTTCGCGAATGCTCGGCTCCTTGAAGGGCTTATGCCAAAGCAATATGTAATTGAAAAAGTAACGACTAACGGTCTTAAATTTCTCCTGTACTATCGAGAGACAACATGTATGTAAACAAGCAGGCAAAAATTGTTAAACTTGTCTATAAAATAGTTACTCGATCCGCGCCGGAAAAGGCTTCTAGCACCCGTTAAGGGGACCACACCGTGGTTCAGGACTAAAAAAATCGATTTTCGGTTTTCATCATATTTCGATGGATTAAAGTTTTATTTAAGCACTCTGAAAAGGATTTTGCTGAAATTTTTTTCAAGCATTTAAACAGCATTTTTTTTACCACGTGTGTTTATGTGCCACGCCCACTTTTCTGCATCTTTTTTTAGATCTTTATATCCCCTACATTGCACGTTCGGGACTTTTTCTTTACTCCCGAGTATGTTGGCTATCCTTGGAGTGCAACGGTCGGTGTATTTTTGTTTCTGCTATTTTTAAACAATACACTTTCAAACACGCGGTTAGTTTTGTTCAAGTGTGATTGCAAGTAGTTTTATAGAAATATTGTAGGTATACTATGGGCAGGCAATTAAGAGAAATAAATAAAATCTGGAGGCACTGAAGAGAGATGTTTGGGCCATATTCTTCCATAAGTCCTCTACTGATGATAAGCCATGTCATGGATCGTGTCCATCAGGAGAAAATTCGTGGTACAAATACAATAGCGGTCAGGCAACTAGAGAATCTTATTCTCACCAGCATTCTCCTCCTGCTGCTGTTATTGCAGCAGTTAAACCTATTTGAGAGAGTTGGTTCATCCTGACCTAAGGAAATGTCTGCATGGGCAGACACAGATCCCAAATGAATGTTTCAACAGCATGATTTGGAACCGCCTTCCTAAAACTGTATTTGTAGGCATGCATACAATGAAACTAGTAGTTCATGATGCTGCTATTACATTCAAGTGTGGCAATATTGGAAAGTGTTGGGCACTGAAGAAGCTGGGAATTAATCCTGGTGAAAATATGAACACTTAGTTGCAACACTGCGATAAAATGAGGGTAGTCGATGCAGACAGGTCTGCATCTAATATGGTCAAGAAAGCAAGACAAACATCCAGGAAGGTGAAAATGAAGCTGGAAGACCTGCCAGAGGCCAAATAAGTCATCATATGCAGCAGGACAGTTTTAATTAACTGTAAGTAAGAAATTTCAAAAGTTAATTCTTTAAAATCAATTTCCTGCCAACTAAAATTTTCAGTACATATGCCGATTAAATCAGAAACTATCATAGTTAAATGAATGAAATTTTCAGAATCTCTGCATAACATAAAAGGCCACCTCTGGTACTACATTCATTAATATTCCCCCATCAGGAAGTTTACAAAAAAAATATATTCTGCAGAAAAAAATTATAATTTTTGTTAATAAATTTAAAAAAGTATTTCTTAAAAACTATAAAATGGATAAAGTAGATTTTAGTACAGTTGACTCTATTAGCATCATGTAACATACAGTAAAAATATTAAGGTCCTGCATCAAATAGTTTTTTCAGAAATGGGTCAAATACTTGCCTAAATTAACATGGGTTAGATTGGCAGGGTGTTGTCCCCTTACGACAGACCGGCAGTGTCGCGTGCTGTGACGTACGCTCCACTGCCCGAGACCCACCTTAAAGACAGGACGTGGCGCTTGCGTCACAACACGCGACACTGCAGGTCTTACAGTGTCAGCAGCCGTCTCCGGTGAGGAGCGAGCAGTTATTTCAAATGGGTTTAATAATTATTGACAGCGTGCTTAAATGCATGCATGTTCTCGATAGCACACGACACTATTAATACCTTCCGTGGATACCTTTTCAATTAAATATTGGTTCTCCGTGTGCCATGCAAGGAAACGAGCGTTTGCGAATTGTGGCGTACAAACCGACTAGTGTGACGTCATATGTTCGTTGCATGGCCCGTATATCTCGTTGGCCCAGATGTGGTCGTTCGAGCGGAAACAAGGACTCCATTCAAATGCCGGGGAAGATATGAAATTAGCAGACTCCATGTTGGTTACATACTGTGAACATAGCCGGCATTAACATTACGTTACTAATCATAAAGAGGATATAATACATCACACAATGTAGGCTTTCACTGCCGATATTGTCTTCACTTAAAACTTCCGGGCTGATAGGCCGTCGTCGATGTATAAAACTATTCCCTGACGTTTCGTCTCCGACTACGGAAGACATCCTCCAAAGTAAAGCAGGGAACTGCCAAGAGAACTCGAGGAACCGCAGATTATATAGGCAGTGCAGAGGGCGCCGCCGTCCATCACGGCTGTGAAACTTGTCTCTGATAATGCCAACATTCTCCACTGAAATTGATCGATCGTAACGCTTCCGGTGCAACGCTGACATCCTAATTTTATCCAGGGACAGGAACGTTGGGCCATAAGGTGTATAGAAAAGCCACACATACTGATAGTTATAGCATAAAGATTCTAACCACCACGCTAGACAAAAAAGAGGTGTAATCAAAATCTTGGTAGACAGGGCGTACAAAATTTGTGAAACGGTTTATTGAAAAGATAAGATTGAGCATCTACGGTCGACTCTCGTGAAGAATGGCTATTCTAACAAGGAGACAGATAGAGCACTTCGCTCTAGGCAGAGAATGAGGAGCAACGACAAACAACAGCCGCCTAACGGCAAGGTTTTTCTTCCGTTCTTTAGTATGGTCACAGATTGCATTCGGAAAGTTTAAGCAAGTAAGGGTTGGAAACTATCTTCAGATCCACCAAGAAAATAAAAGAATATTTAAGATCGTCAAAAGATGCACATCCTTTGGCTACACCGGGGTATAAAAAATTCCTTGTTGTGGACAGGTTTATATCGGTACCACAAAGAGAAATGTTAACACCCGTCTTGTTGAACACAACACGAATTTTCACCTTGGCCACACGGATAAATCGGCCGTAGCTGAACATGTTTACCAGGAAGGTAATCATGAAATAAAATTCGGCGAGACAAGCGTCATATCTAAAACATCGAATTACTATGTGCGCACGTACAGAGAAGCTGAACACCGTAATAATTTCAACAGGAAAAGACGAAGGTGTTAAACTGGATAAAATTTGGATGTCAGCGTTGCACCGGAAGCGTGACGATCGATTACTTTCAATTGAGAATTTTGGCATTACAAGAGACAGTCTCATAGCCGACGCCACGTGATGAACAGAGGCACTGCCTATATTATAATCAGCGCTTACTCGAGGTCTCTTTGTAGTTCGCCGCTTTACCTCGGAAGATGTCTCCCGCAGTCGGAGACGAAACGTCAGGGGAGAGTTTTATACATCGACCACGGGCTATCAGCCCGGAAGTTTTAAGTGAAGGGATATAATACAGTAATTTCAGTATCCTTTTTTCTCCGATTCCTCTAATTTCAAGGCGAAGGATTGCTTTTTCGTTCTGAATAGCCTTTGACGAATAATTTAGTACAAGGCACGCTCTTGACAGAGAATGCACCAATGTGCGATGCAAAGCTGTAGCATAGGAAATGCGAATACTCAAGGGTTTGTCGTATGCTACCTTTTATTTAGCTATTCATATTCGATAAAATACAGCCCACTTACATATTAGAACATATTTGGTAGCAAAAAAAATTAATTTTATTTTCATTGTGTTTTTTGACTATGTTGCTTGAGCCGAGATGTTTCCATTTGTTAAGCTAGCATTAACTGAAAAGTGAGAAAATATGGCAGAAGAATATTTACAATCCTTGGATTAATTTACTGTCTCTCTCTTCGACAGCATCTACACTTAAAGGGGCTTTACAAGACGCACTGGAGCGTAAGGCTTGTTTCCTTTCATCACGAAAAATTCCGCACGATTGTACGAGTGCGTACTCACAAGTGATGCCTCCGAATTTTTTATGAGGAAACATTTACAACTTTTCAAATAAAACACACGTTATTAATATTCTACGTATTCTTCATGTATACATATTCACAGCCTTTGCTGCTAGAGAACTACCAATTGCAGAGTGCAACGTGGCACTGTGCAACGTTGCTACTCGTACGTCGGTGTTTCAGAAAGTGTGCTACACTCTGGCTTCGATTTCAAAAAAATCGTCCACACATGGTGCACCCTATGCTTCACCATAACAGTGCCAGATCACACATGAGTGTAGCGACAGTTGCAACAATCCCACGCCTTGGATTGACTGTCATTGATCATCCTGCATACAGTCCCAGCTTGGCCCAATCCTATTTTCATCTGTTTCCAAAACTTTAAGAACACCTTCGCGGATCATCCTTTTAATAATGACGAAGCGATGCAAGCAGAGGTGAGATGGTGGGTTCGTCAGCAAAGTCAGAGTCTAGAGTGAAGGTATCAAAAAACTCGTCTCTCGTTGGGAGAAATGTGTTCGTCGTCAGGGTGACTGTTGGAAATAAATATCTATAGATGAAGAATAAAGATATTGAATGTTTTATTTAAAAAGCTTTAACCATTTTTATGTGAAAAATTCAGAGGGATTATTTTTTTCAGCACGCCCTCCCACTATGGTGGCCGTGAGAGAATTTCAAGCTGTGGAGTCGCTTTACTGAAGTAAATAAACAAGTATTTAGTTGGCATAATATCTTCATTTTATAGAAAAATTACTGTTTAATAATTTTCACTTTATGTTGCCTGAAAGTGGACTTTTTTGGTAGCAAAAACTCGTTCCCAGTCCTTTTGGTGTTTTCCCAACTAGGCATCGCCCTATAACCAGTGAGGTAAGGGAAATGTCATTGGCGCGAATTTGTGTTATATTTCTTTACATCGTTGTATCTTGTTACTTTTTTGCTAGTGTTGTGTATCATTGTTTCCACTTCAGCCTGCCCCGTCGGAGGTTCGAGTCCTCCCTCGGGCAGGGGTGTGTGTGTTATCCTTAGCGTAAGTTAAAGTTAAATTAAGTTGTGTAAGTCTAGGGACCGACGACCTCAGCAGTTTGGTCCCATAGGGACTTACATAAATTTACAAAATTCCACTTCATCTGTAAGTTTCACTTTTTAATTAATAGGTGAAATCTTTATGCGATAACCGCTTCGACCTATGCCTGGTTGCGACTTGTTTGAGTGTGTGTCGCGTTCATCGGTCATATCTCTACCTCCACTACAGCTGTATAGTTTTTGAAGTTAATCAAGGTCGTTTTTATCCAGCAAATGTTTGACTGATTAGTCTCTCCTAAGCTTCGTTGTAGGAACTCGTCTTATTTCTTATTCATCCACAAAATTCACTTTATCAAAACGGCGCCATTTATGACTCAAATATAGCCAGATATGACGTTTTAGTCACCATGCAGCGGTCTGTATACCACAGAGTAGCAAAATATAAGATCAAACCGCAATTGTCAAATATCGTAGGTAAAACGCTGTAGTTTACCTTTTATATTGTCATCAAATTTCAATATTTCATGTATGTGCCATGTTTTTATGCATCTGTTTACTACTAACAGCAGTGGTGAATAATAACTGTCGCTGTTAACGGATACAAATTGAAACAATTTAAAGGAGAAAAAGAGGAAGGCTTATTCCGTAACGAAATCACGTGACGCTGGAGGGAGCATATGTTGACGACAAAAATGTGGATTTCTTACTCACTACGAAAGATATTCCTGCAGCATACCCTCTATCAGAAATCAAAACCACCACGCTGTCAAAAGTGTGCGTTAAACTATATATATGCATAGACCATGCACTCCATGGAGGTAAAAAAAAGAAGGGACATGGCACTATAGACTTACGCTGTACATTGTTTTGAAGCCAGAGTGGGCGGGGTCTGCTGCCATTTTAAGTAGCTTAAAACATTAGCAAACTGCTATTTGCCATTGTTTCTTGTTCATTATTTCTGTAATGTGCACGCAACAGCTGTTCTAAATACTAAAAGTTACAGTGCTTACATGAATAACACAGCGTCAGGAAGGCAATTTCGAACGTTTTTTTGTTCTTAAGTCTGTATTTGCTCCTGTAATACGACACATTTGGTCTCGTTAATGTAACTTATTTTTTGTTGATATATTTCGAATAGCCGAGAAGAGAAGAAAGTGATGTATAAAGCATGCTTTCGTAATCCATTTAATTCCACTTTTACTATATTTTTATGGATAGCAAATGCAGTTGGAACTCAATCTAATGTTTGTTTACTTACTTCTACTGCTTTTTGTTAGTCAGATTTTCAGCTTTCAACTCGTATGCACAACATTTCGTTCACGTTCGCAAAAAAAATTAGCTACATGTTTTTCTTAGCCCATAAACGTGTGCTATGAGGAAGGAAGCAAGGCATGATATCGTCAACAAAGTGAACGATTATTGAAATGTCGAAGAAACAGAACTGCATAGAAGTATACCTCCATGCAGAATATTGCTCTTGTTTTATTAAATTGTCAGTGTATTATTTTCGCTGTAGTTTACACATCTTCTCACCTTGAAATCTTACCACCATCTTACACTGGCTCGAGTACGATCGTGGTGTCATGTGAGAAACCGAGGTGCCGCCAGCACCAGCCACAGGAGACCCAAAAAAATCTGAGGAATGGCATTAACATAAGCCGAAACTCGTCATAATAAATAAATGTTATTGCGATCTCGACTGTTGTTTTAACAAAAAACCGTTTGAACTGTCAAAAACTGTCGAGCTGTATCTTTGAGAACAGACGTGGGTCCTTTATCCTTATAATTTTCTAATCCGTTAGGTTTAATCGCAAAGTGATGGCATAGAGATTTCATGTACACTACTCGTTGCATTCCAAGACTTTCTAGAGTATCACGATGAGCTTCTTTGCGTTATGTATAAAAACTGCTGTTTATTAAACCCCCTTTACATCGGAGAGAAAGGAAGCGAATACAGGCAGCGAATGCAGATTCACAGACAGTCTGCCAGTCTTCACCACAGTTCGTCTGTATCTGTGAACAGCCTTCTAAACTAGAGATAACGGAAGAGAAAACGAGATACCGAACACGGGCTTTGAACGTTGCATTATTGTTTTTTTACGCTAATAGTTGGAACACGGGATTGGACAGTATATCAGTGAAGCCTGTCATGGTCAGAGGGAGAACCGGCGGTTTTAATGTGGTTTATTAAACACAAATTTTCCTAGACTGCAATTTTCCTACCGCAATTAAAGTTCGTTAACTAGTTTAGGTTGCTATGCAGCCATCTTCAGATCGTTCAGATTATGAGAAGGCGGTGAATAAGTATAGGAAAGCATCGTTAGCTGTAGACATGCAACAACACGCATTCATAAGTGCCAATACAATAAAAGTACATAGTGGATGTCAAGCTGCGAAATTACCGTCTAAAACCCGGCTTGCTCAAGCTGACCTTTTTTTTAAATATAAATCAACACTATATAGTTAGAACCACGACGCAAAAATTTCATATTAAGAGCATTATTTTGCAAGGGGAGACGACTGTTTTTGAGGAGGTAAGAATAGATGTCTGAATTTGTATGTAAACATGAAACGCGTGGAGGGCATGCACTGAACTGCAGCTCCAGCTTTCTTTAGCATTAGTCCAAAACTTTGCACATTAATCGGTTGACACTTTGTACTGGCTTCTTAAGACAGCTGAGGACTAAATTTAAAGGCAGAACACTTAATTATCGACGACCAACATAACATGAAGAAACGATAGCATTTATGCTCCGAATATTAGCAACCAGGGACATTTGCCGTTAGCGATTGTTTCTAACTTCAGTATTTGCTTTATATCTAACAGTTTCTCAACTTGCATTGTCATATGCGAAACTCTTCTTAGATTGTATTACAACAAGTTTACGAAAGATAATGTCAATAAAATATGGTTAACGAAATGTGAAATATACATACAACATATCTTACAAGCAACTTATAAAATCTGCTGTTCAGGATGTTCAGACTTATAGGACTTGTAGAGGCAAGTGAGTACGTAATATGTCAAATAGGAAACCTACCATTTGCATTCTTCGATATCTCAGTTAAGATGTTTAACTTACACACTAGTGGTTGAGGAATTGACGGGATACAAATATTAGGTAACCATTCGAAAGGAAACATAATGAAACTACTATTTATCACTTAAGCACATTTGTTTGTATTAACACTTAACATTACGATCTGTACGTACAGAATCAGTATGCTGGGGTCTTTTTTTTGTTTTGGAACAATGTAGTTGAGTATTGTTCAAATGTTTGTAACAGGAATTTCAGAACATCCTGTATAATTTGTTAGGGAGAAAATAGCGTTTAAGCTATTTATGTTTGTACCGTTTTAGATAAAAATCTGTGACATAATAGTGATACATCAGTCATGTTATAAAAGCTATCACGAAAGTACGCAACGAGAATGATCATACCGTATTTTGCTATTTTTAATTTAAATCAACCTAATAGATAAATATCTCCATTTGCTTTACCTTCAAGTAAATATGATTTGCTTTTCCTTTTTATTAATAAAAATTACAAAGCTTGTATTTATTCAATCCGT
Organism: Schistocerca nitens; assembly: GCF_023898315.1. Lineage (NCBI taxonomy): Eukaryota > Metazoa > Arthropoda > Insecta > Orthoptera > Acrididae > Schistocerca > Schistocerca nitens. Next base: position 155,085,887 of record NC_064618.1, on the reverse strand, counting down.
TCTCGCCTTATGCAAGTATCTAAACAATCTATCGTGCTTCTCACGTCCCCAGCCAAGATCGTTGAGTACGTCGGCAATTTTTTACCAATCGTATTTCTTTTCGTTCGGGATTTGTGTTGTATCTCTTGGGTCCCAAAAGAACGATTACATTATCTTCGGACCAGTCCGTTACTCAAGAAACTTATGTCTACACCAACAAAAATGAGGAATACAGGAGACGGAAACTTTCTGTTCTGCTAGCGCCGTAGCGGAGAGGACACGAACTTCCTTTGATGGTTCGCGATAACTCGTGGAACGTGAGCAAACACAAGCGAAAGCGAGTCGAACATGACAGAACGCCGTTTGCTCATGTGTGCCTAGCGTTTACATCACAGAGAATCTCTTTCGCTGTTCCACATTTGTGTGCGTTAACTTTGGTGTAAAGAGGACTTTACGAAGCAGATTTCACAAAACACTGCTGACGTCTTGATCAATGATGTTATGCTGCTACTGTAAAAACTAAACACACGTGAAATATTCAGAAAACAGAATAAAAAAAAAACACTCGTTCAATGCCAGCCAACGTTCACTGCGTTTGCGTGGGTTACAGCGTATACTTTACACAGTGCCAGCTTAAGTTTAATATAAACTGCAGGGCCCTATTCAGCAATATGTACTTGCGCATTTGAAGCAATTAAACTAGAGCATAATATGTGAACATAATGTCTAATATAATATTTATTCATAAATATGAGCATTAACAAATACTATAGTCGGGATAGCATGAAAAGCTCCCAGACAGTTGGTAGCGCTGTTGCCAGCTTTCAACTGTTCAGCGATAACGGCTGCTGGCGAACTCAGTGGCCTTCTACACAGCTGTGCCAACATTGAGGCGCTACCAATGAGACGTTTTCAAAATGGCGTTCCATTATTGGTGGCTGCATGCCCGCGAAGCTGCCGCACCCAGCCGAATGCAACTGTCAGCAATCAATTAACGCCGACTCAGCTACGCGCACTTCGGTTTTTGCACCACTGTATGAAAAACATAGTAAATATAATGCCAGAGAGGGTAACCATCCTACACAGGAGACCTTAATTAGCTCCATTCACAAAGAAAGAAAAAACCAATTTTTAGAAAAGTGAGTGGTTTCCGTCGCTTTCCAACAAAATAATTCTTAACACGCAGGAGTAGCTACGCAACAACGGTCTAGGCATCCATATTGTAGAGGCGAGTGATTTCTCTTTCCTCGATTCGGGTAAAAGTGGGTTTTCGTTGCGTGCTACATTTGGTAACTTTATACTCAGTGAATGAAGAGAAGTGAACACGACGAATGATGAGTTGGATAATTAGACGCCCGCATCTCGTGGTCGTGCGGTAGCGTTCTCGCTTCCCACGCCCGGGTTCCCGGGTTCGATTCCCGGCGGGGTCAGGGATTTTCTCTGCCTCGTGATGGCTGGGTGTTGTGTGATGTCCTTAGGTTAGTTAGGTTTAAGTAGTTCTAAGTTCTAGGGGACTGATGACCATAGCTGTTAAGTCACATAGCGCTCAGAGCCATTTGAACCATTTGATAATTAGACAAGGCAGAACCAATGAGAAAATAGTCTTCGCTAAACGTCGTCATAATGAGGAGTACACGATGTTACGTGGCGGCCTAATGGAATATATTGTGCATAATGTTGTCATATAAAACAGAATGTGTCGTAAAATTCAAACTACACTTTTAGGTCCGTAACTATCCATAAACTCGCTAATGACATTTCGAATATACCTCACAAAGTTTTCGAAACAATCATTGGGCTACGTTACAGATCAATTTGTTACCACAACCAGATATTTACACCCTCATTCGTTGGTTTCGCCAACTTGCAAGGAAACTGTAACATTTCAACATAACCCAGATCTCTAGCCACGCTGGAGATCAGACCGTTAGCACAACCACATTTTCCTCCATTTACATTCGTTGGCTTCCCCAACTCACAACCGGAATATAACATTAGGATAGGAAACAATATCCGCAGAAATCCTGCAACGCTTCGATAAACAAACAATACCAAAAAATAAGTTAGAAAACTAGCAAGCAACTTCATAATCCATAATAACTAGATCAATAATTGTCAGACTCTCTCGATCCATAACGAAAATAAAAGCAATCAATTGGTATCTTCCGCTAAAACAAGTCATTATATTCAGCGGTTATCGTTGGCTTCTGTATTGTATCACTGATAGGCTACGACCAACGGAAACGTGTAACTTCCAAGAATGTTTGCCTATCGAAGCCTCGGGCTCCAAACGATAGATATCGAATGTGCGATTCTAAATCGATCCCGCGAATGTGTTGGCGGCCGTTATGAGCAGTGCGTATAGTTGTCACTACAGCAACGACAAAAGAAGAGCTTTGAATAAACTACTTGCAATTACAAAGGGAATGACTTACCTCACTCGTCATCGACGTTGTAGTCATGGGAAAGTCCCGTTGATGTGTATGTTGCGGGAAGCATTCCCGTTATGCCATAACTTGGGTAGACTCTATGTCACACAAAAATATGGTTAGAGTGTCACATGCGTCAACTTCTCCTTGCAACTGGAAGTTATGAAATATACATTCTGAAACAAGTTGAGTTGGTCCATTTCTCCTCGACGCCCTTCTCTTTTAATGAAAGATTTCACTGATTTCCACAGCCGCTCGATGTTCTGCGTGTGCACACTTGGATCATCGCGAGACACGAACTCGTCGGGCAGTATAAAATGTTTATCAAACCGACTAAAGTCACCTTGTCTCTGGAGAACACTATTACCATAACGTACTTCTGGGATTCTTTGCCTATACCACCGAATATCTAAATATGTTCGATTTGATGCTTAAAAGGTTGTCCTCTCTGGTTTTTCCTCCTTGCTATATGCGACTAGTCCATTTCAACAACTTTACTTCGTCGACCTATCGGTACACTGTTGTTCGTCACTATAGATAACATACTTCTCTGGAAAATCTGGAACAGTCGCACTCGGTATTGGTAGATAAGTCAGTTTCCGATGCTGTTACTTGCAGAGTGTACTCCCTAATCCAGCAAAATACAAGAATTATGCTGGTGTGGATCGATAATTTTGAATAGTCAAACCATGTATTCTTCCTGATAGTCGTTCGGTTACTAGAGTCTCCATAATGAAATGGTAAAGATATTCACTATGAGAACTCTTCTTACGAACCTTTCTAGACTTTGCCCCAACGCAGTCTACATAGTCCCTCCTTTCGTTATCCGGCATTAGTCCATATTTCCGACAAAAATTCAAACAATTTTCTACATCACATAAGCATCGAATTACATTCTTAAACGAGAGGCAATCAGCCGAAGAAACGTCTACACCACCAGACCATCCCAACTCACTACCGACATAAATCGTTTAAGTTTCCACAGCAGCTCACAAATAATTTATCATAACGTCTGCCACCACAGTCGCGTGATCTATTTAGAATCGCTAGTTCGATATCTATCGTTTGGATCCCCCAGCTTCGATAGGCAAACATTCTTGAAAATTACCCGGAAACGCACTGCCAAGAGCACTACACAGCGGAAGAACCGCTGACACTGTAACTGCACTTTAAACTTCGGTTCGAACCTATGTCTTTATGAATTGATTCTGCTTTTTTATCAGCACAGCGCGCATCCAGACTAAGTAAGCTCATGGGCTAGATAATCGTTTCAGTGTCAGTTAGGCTTTACATGCTTTACACGTACAGCAAGAATATAGAAAAGAGTGAAACTTTTAAGGCTGATAGACATAGATTTCGACACTTAACTCAATGTATAGACCCAACCGTTAGTCGTGGTCAGACTAAATAGGCAAAGGACATTTATGCAAAAGGAAATGAGATAAATGTGTCGGGCTCTGCATCTATGAAGGTTGTCATGTATCTCAGCTTTCTCCTAAGAATTTAACCCCTCCCTTATAAAGTTTACGGTTCAATTATAGGGTCCGATACCACCCGCCGGCTTTGACCCAATGACGTAATGTGTGATGTTATTTTGCTGCCGATGAACGTTAAATGATTTCTCTGGATTTCCTCGTTTCGCTCGAATATTAAAAATTCGATGTAGATTGTTTTGTTTTCATCTCGTAATTTGCTTTCGGCATCTTTTGTTAATGAAAGTAGTCGTGATTTATAAGTAGTCGTGATTTATGAGGTCTTGATTTCTCACGCTGTTCGTTATGGATGAGTTAGTTGTTTTTACTGCGAAAATTCTGCTTCGGAAAATGAGTGACCGTAAATCAACTATAAAATTTTTGCAATCATTTTGCGTCATTGCTGAATTTTGTGCAGTGTCTGTGGAAATTATATGGTTTTGACGAAGGTTGCGTTATCACGAACTTCCGACGAATACACGTGGACATGGCTCGAAAAATCGAGGCTGAATTTAGAAGTAATTGCCATGCTAACCTACTACAATTGCTATGAATATTCCTGCAAATCTGTCATGCACGAAGTAGGAGTCTCGTGTGGCACTGTAGTCGACTGGTTCGTGTTTTGTAGAGAAGTCTGCGGGGAATTTATGAAGTATAGGGGGTCATTGGGGGCGGGCAAGGGGGGCAGGGGTTATAGTAGAAGTAGATGAGTCACATTTTGGAAAGAGAAAGTAAAAACTGTAGTTCACTAACAAGATCATTTTAAGTATGTTTCTGATATGTTATAATATTTTTGCGCAACAAACAGTAATATTCGAATCGGTAACTAGAAATGACCTCCTACATAGGTTGCTTCCAGTTACCGATTCCAACTATTCGACGGTTCATTCATTAGATCGTTCTTGCAGTACGTGTGGAAAATACATACGCACTTCTAGGTGCTCTCGTGTTCTTACATATTTCAGTCATCTTCAGTTCGTTTAAAAGAAATTCTCGCGTGAATAATAGTCGCGTTAAATGTATTATTTTATGGCATGCTACATTCGTTTAAGAGTATGATCCGTTCTATTCATAGATTGTCCATTAAAGCATCTTTGCCTTACGTATGACGTCATTGGTCAAAGCCGACGGGTGGTATCGGACACTAGAATTTATCCAAGTTTAAGCCTATGTCTAGAACCAAATTTCGTGCCACACGTCACCTAGCTATAAATGTTGCGAAACATTTCTGATCTACCGGTACTGTATGTTGTGCTAAGCGATGGATGCTAGAAACGTACACTGTGACATTTGACGGCGCACATTGAGAAACACTGAATCTGATTGGACAGTGATGATGACGACGCTATGATATTGATGGACAGGAGTCCCCACTTGCGGATGTTCGGCCGCCAAGTTGTAGGTCTTTTCACTTGACACCACACTGTAGGGTTTGCATGTCGAAGATAATGAAACCACGACACCCAGTCCCCGAGCGGAGAAAATCTCCGACGCGGCAGGGAATCGAGCCCGAGCCCGTTGCATGACAGTCGAACGTGCTGACTACTGAGATAAACGGGCGGGCGGACTTAAGATTGAAAAAAAGGAATGTAAAAAAAGCACTCAGCAATTACTAATCCTAATCAAAATGAAAAGCTGTATCTTAACTGCCCGACTGTATCGCGAAGTGGTCTATGCCACTCCAGGTGACGGTGTATCAACAAACGATTTTTGGCAAGTCTGTTAACAAAGCAACGCGCAATCTCGGTCGACAATAAAATGGCGCAAGTTAGTAAAAATGCATTCTAGGCCAGATGCGTGCCACTTTGTAACTCGTATTATTTGTTTAGTAAGTGCAAATACGACGAATGTGTTCTACAAACGTTCTAAAATACATAGAATTTTATGTGAATGCTATGCTTTAAAACTACGCCATAGTATTTAGCACATAACTAGTGATGGGCTAAACTGCGATTTTCCGATATCCAGTGATTTCTGTGAATGCTACTTTTCAGTATCTGTTATTCTTAACTGTGATTTGTCGCAGTTAAGCCGGCCGGAGTGGCCGTGCGGTTATAGGCGCTACAGTCTGGAGCCGAGCGACCGCTCCGGTCGCATGTTCGAATCCTGCCTCGGGCATGGATGTGTGTGATGTCCTTAGGTTAGTTAGGTTTAATTAGTTCTAAGTTCTAGGCGACTGATGACCACAGAAGTTAAGTCGCATAGTGCTCAGAGACATTTGAACCATTTTTTTGTCGCAGTTAAGAGTCGCAGTTAAGGAACATAGGTCGTGCATCCCTCCGCTACTGCTATTTCTGCGATTTCTGCTACTTCCGCGATTTCTGCTACTTCTGCGATTTCTGCGACTTCTGCTACTTCTGCGATTTCTGTGACTTCTGCTACTTCTGCGATTTCTGTGACTCCTGCGATTTCTGCGACTTACCACCGTATGAAAAAGTTACATCTGTCCACACAGAAAATTGCATCTCAACAAACCTGTCATTGGTAAGTATGTTTTACGTTTTTTCTTCCGTTGGCTTTAATTTTGTATTAAAGAAACAACTGTGAAAATATTAATAGTGTAATTAACATGTAAGTAGCCGTACAGTACAGTAATAGTTCGTGTTTAGAAAATGAATTCTAACATATTGTTATGTTCACAGGTACCTGAACTACATTTCAGTCACTCAGTAAAGTGATAACTCAAAATATCATTGTCAACAGATATGAAGAAATTGCCACTGCGTCTTTAGACCGTTTTCGTCAGACGAGAGGTTAGTTTCTAAGCGTTTCGATGGACTTAATTACTTCAGTGAGATCGTTCTTGAAAATGTGACATTCATTATAGCAAATATTAGCAATCTACTCTGTCAATTATATTGCTAGTAATTAGTGACAGCAAAAATTGATTAATAATCCTTGTGTTTTTGCAGACACAGTTCTGACTGATTACTGGTTGCTGTACGTATCTATCCACGTCAAGGCTGTTGAGAGAGACTCGTGAAGATTCAAGACAGCTCTTAGAGGATTTGCAGTTTAAAAGTGAAATAATTGTGAAATAAGTGTGTGAATGATTAAACTGTGTTTTATTTAAGTTGTTGTGCGATTTTAAAGGAATAATAAATGTCAAATACAGTGAGTGAATAATAAAAGTCTCATTTTCCACATGTTTAAGCCGTCCTATACCCATAATTTTCCGCCACTTACTTATTGGTAAACACTTGTTGGAGAGTGACATGCCGCCCCCCCCCCCCCTTTCTCCGCAATCTTGGTGTGACACTGACCTGTAACATATCCCAAAGTCTACAACATGCATTTTGAGGCTGTTGATATGAAAGTGGGAAGTACAGATCTTCCAGTTAAATCAGGAATAGCTTAAGTGCATTACTTGAAAGTAACACAGGAAAAGCTTACTTATGTAGGTGGTAGTAGTGTCGGCAAAAAGTTCTTGTGTGTGAAGTTGCCATGTAGAACACCAGGTGTAAAACTTTTCTCCCGAGTCTTAAACTGTGTCGGAACAAAAGTGAGGCATTCATATGACTCAATAATAATGTATTCATTTCACTACACTTATACAGATGTCTGAGTTCTGCTGTGTTAACATTGTAAAGCCCTGTAGGCATGTGGAGCATTAACGAAAACTGTCATATTGGAAGCAGAATCAAACACATTTGTTACGTTACTTGATATTTTCAGGAGAAAAAGGCAATGTTGCTTCTTAATAATATAATACATTCAGAGTCACAGCAGTATTTGACCAACCATAACTGATGCTGAATGTGCATGTCGTCATATAATATGAAGGGCTTATTTCAATAGTGGTACAAGTCCATTACCTCCACTTTTCTGTCTATAGTGCTTCTGAAATTAATGATCCAAACAAACATAAATAAAGGTTCATCTCTAGCAGGAAGCCATATGCTTGAATATTTCTGGTATCTCAACTGCAGATTTTTCAGCGCTCATTTAACTTTACAACTCTGTATCTCAAAATGAACAAAAATGGACTTGTACTACTATTGAAATAAGACCTTCATATGCACACACAGCACATCGATCTCGTGAGGCACAAGGCTCTCATAACGAAGTACGTACGTCGGTCAACAGATGGCACTAGGAAAAGTATGTTAACTGCGCTTTTTAGTTGCTACTTGCGACTCTTAGTTACGATTTGTCACAGAAATCGCAGTTTGACTCGGTAGCGTATAGCGTAGTATGAACTTTGCTCAACAGATGGCAGTGCTAACTGCGCTTTTTAGTTGCTACTTGCGGCTCTTAGTTGCGACTTGTCACGGAAATCGCAGTTTGACTCGACAGCGTGTCGCAGAGATGAGCGTAGTACGAACTTTGGCCTACAGATGCACTGTTAACTGCGCTTTTTAGTTGCTACTTGCGGCTCTTAGTTGCGACTTGTCACAGAAATCGCAGTTGGACTTGATAGCGTGTCGCAGAGATGAGCGTAGTACGAACTTTGGCCAACAGATGGCACTGTTAACTGCGCTTTTTAGTTGCTACTTGCGATTTCTAGCCGCGACTTGTCGCTGAAATCGCAGAAAGGAGTATGGAATTCGGCCAACAGATGACTCACGGCGTTGAATGTGAAATGCTACTTGCGACTGCTAACTGTGACTGAAATCGCAGTTACATTTTGTAAAGTTGTTATTGTGATATCTGTGACTTCTCAATCACTGTGATTTCTAACAGATACGCGATTTCCTGCCCACCACTACCCATAACGCTGAACAGCATTATCGTCTTCACTTCACTTTCAATAATCGTTAATTTTCTACCATTAAATTTGGCGATGCGCTTCCGTACTAACAGGCAGCGCTGATCCGGGCCATGTGCTACTGCGATAAACCACCTCTGATTTCTCAATACGAGCAACGTAACGCACACGCCTCACATTGTCGTTCGCTGTTACAGCACACGACGCTGTATACGCTGTCGCAAAGAAGCGTAGAAAGCCCGAAAATATCTGATTTGATTTCCTGCCAAGAAAAAGCGGCATTAACAGATCTTTCGCATTCAATGGATGCTGTTGTGGCATCTCAGTAGAACTACTTCCGTTGACGATATACATTTGCGGCCAGAATCCTACATGTCAGGTCTTCTGCGACACTGAACGTAATCAAATAATCGCGCACGTCCGATTCATTTGCTAATAAGTGGGTCGCATTTTTCAGATCCATAGCAACAAGCGTGAACCATCCATTTAATTCTATGTGCCTTTAACAGGACTGTAAAACACGCGGGTTAGTAACTCAGGAAAAAAGTGCAGATAATACACAAAAGAATAATACAGAGCCGGAAAACTACCCAGTGAAGGATGATTAAAAACGAAGCCCAAATGCGCACATACCCAGTGCATGTTAGCGGTGACAGCATGTGAACTATGACCTCTCAATTTCATATTTCAAACTATTGCAGAAACACATAATTGACAGTTACGAATTGATAGGTTTTTAAATACACAAGCTTTAACACAGCAGCAAATCGGTAGTAATGCGTGCGACATGCTACGGGAGGCACTCCAAACAATTCCGCAATACATTGTTAGAACACAATTTTTTTATAGTCTACCTGGCACAAATCCAACAGCAAATACTTTTTTCTCACTGATTAGAGAAAAAGAATATAAAATCCTAATCGTTTAAACGATGAATTTATGTATCAAATTTAGGCACAAACGTTAAAGGTATGTAATGAGAAAGGAACATACGTACTGATTATATTCCCCGCTTGCCCAATGCTGATAGAAGCCTCAAATGATGGCCAGCTCATTGAAATTAAGTACCCTTGAATCATGCAACGAAACAAGACCAAAACAACTGAAAAACATACCCAGCAAGATATTAACAAAGAGTCTGCATCACACGAACTACATTGACTCTTTGCAAGGAGTTTATTATACCTTCATCACTCTTTGATTCCTGTGGGACTGTCTTTGACTTTCCTCTAAAGTGCGTAATGCTCGTTTCACAATAATTCCCGCAAACGTGACATCAATGATGTCACGCAAAATATTAACAACCGCATGATCAGATATCGACTTTGTGATAGGGAAGAAGGTAATTTCCAAGAATGATTGCCTCTCGAAGTCACGGTCCAAACGATTCATATCGAACGAGCCATCCTAAATCGATCGCGCGACTCTGGTGGCGGGTGTTAACGAGTATGTTTACGGTGGTCACTACAGCAACGACAAAAGAAGAGCGTTACAAAAATACTTGAAATTACGAAGGAGACGATTGTACTTTACTCGTTGTCGGTGTTGTCGTCACATGAAAGTCCATGTGATGTGTACGCTACGAGAAAAATTCTTTTTTTGCCATTAATTCGCAGAGGTGTGTAACTTAGAGCAACTAAAGGAACGACGGAAAACAGTTAAAAATGACGATCACAAATAATTGATCATAACGCTCGTCACCAGAGTCGCGTGACTGATTTAGGATCGCACGTTCGATGTGTATCGTTTGGACTCCGCGACTTCCGAGAGGCAATCATTCGTGGAAATTACCGAGAAGAATATGAATATAATTGCTCCTCGATTCAGTCGCAGCAATTTAAGCTGCCTTTTACGTCCCTGCCTAACCGCCTAACCTCACACTCCGAAGTCACTACATATTCGGAAGTAATCAGACAAGTATTTGTGTGAGAAAAAAAAAAACAAATTTTATTGCAGTTCGTTTTAGTCGCAGCATGTGGAACCTCTTAGGTTCCAGACTAACCAAACACCCGAATATCACCACGTATTCGGAAATAAAGCGCCAACTATTTGTGAAAAGGTAGAATACAAATGTTATTAATGTTTCAGTCACAGCAATCAAAGTTGTACTGTTAGGTACCTGCCTAACCACAATCTCGGAATAAGCCACACATTCGTTAATAAAAAGCGAAATATTTGTGACAAGGGAGAAAGTGAATGTTAATGCTGCCCGTTTCACTAGCCATTCGTACGCCGGCACATTTCGAAAATATTTGTGAGAAGAAAGAACATAAATTTTATAGTCGTCCGTTTCAGTGGCAGGAATTTAAGCTGACCTCTTAGATTGCTGCCTAACCAGGTACTCGGAAATCGCTAAATATTTATTTCATCCTTCGTTATTATATCAGATTGAATGTAAATAACATCCATAATGGTAGAAAATACTTGTATTACATTCGTAAGGAAATAACAGAACATGTTAACAACGCTAACATAAAAGAAATTGCAGGCAATGGGATGCGAATCAACAACTTTCTTCTCCAGAAGCCACGACTCTAGCTCTTAACGATGTGAATCTCCGGTCTTCGTTATTCATTTTATCTTGATGCGTTATTAATTGATATTTAATGATAATGATGATGTGTTTGTGATAAATTTCCAATGCTCCGTTACATTGAAACGGCGTACAACAAATTATAAAACAAATGTGTTTCATTCTTAATTTGTAAATTATTGACGATAATAACTCACTTCGCACAAGAGCACTGTTATATGAAAGCATTAAGCGTTGATAAATCATTACGTGACATTTTATTATAGCAATAATTATAATAAATCATTCCAAGAATGACGTGCTTTCGTAAATCTCCGGTACGCGCACATGAAAGCTTGTGAGATGCCCGTATCGAATGCTAACGAAAGTCGATAGGCGATTAGGCGATCATGCGGTCGTCAATATTGCTTACGGCGTCAAAATGACGTCAGATTGTGTGAAATGTGAAACGAGCGTTAACCCTCATAAGTAGCTTGCATTTTTTGTTTTTTTTTTTAAGATTGGGTTATTTCCAACTCATTTTCTGTAGTTTCACTGTTTTCTTTTTATTTTGTGATTAAATAATTACAGTGTATTTACATTTGAATATTAGTTAGGTGCTTTCACGTGGGAAGTCTCATGATCATTAGATAATAACAGTATGCTGAGTGCATGGTAGCGTCGAATTAGCGTAATATATACACGACCCGCGTTGATTGTTTCATTTTTTCTTTGTAATAGAGTAAAATATTCCACATTGACATGAATACACGGCGAGCTACTGTACAGTGCCTGGCGGAACTTATACTGAAGCAATATCACAGCTTTCCTTTCTTATGCCATTCGCGAACTCAACAGAAGAAAAAAAAGACTGTCTGTATGTCTCTATACATGCCCTAATATTTCTTATCTTATTCCCATCCTCCGTATGCGAAATACATAACACAGGCTACTTAATGTGGCTTCTTCCTCAACAGTATGCCGATACGTACTCAAGGTGAGGTACAACCATGAAGCTTATCTGCGGAGAGGCCAGACGAAACTATAGTTCCTGAAGAGGGAAATCAGTCTTTTCAGTAGTTGCAGGGGCAACAATCTGGATGACTGCCAACTTCGCCTAACAGCCCTGGTACTGCAAACACCTGAAATAAGGGAAAACTATAGCAGTAATTTTTCCTCCGAGGGGCTGCAGCTCTACTATATGGCTTGATGATAATGGTATCGTTGGAGGTCTTCAGTTCAAGACAGTACAGGATTATCAAACAATATCAGATAGAGATAATGCAGCAGTAGATCTAAAACGCCATGAACCATGGACCTTGATGTTGGTGGGGAGGTTTGCGTGCCTCAGTGTTGCAGACATCCGTACCGTTGGTGCAACCACAACAGAGGGGTATCTGTTGAGAGACCAGACAAACATTTTGTTCCTGAAGAGGGGCAGCACCCTTTTCAGTAGTTACAGGGGCAACAATCTGGATGACTGACTAATCTGGCCTAGAAACATCAACCAACACGGCCTTGCTCTGCTGGTACTGCGAACGGCTGAAAGCAAGGGGGAACTACAGCCGTAGTTTTTCCCGAGGGCATGCAGATTTAATGTATGGATAAATGATGATGGCGTCCTCTTGGGTAAAATACTCCGGAGGTAAAATACTCCCCCAATCGGCGTCCTCTTGGGTAAAATATTCCGGAGGTACAATACTCCCCCATTCGGATCTCCGGGTGGGGACTACTCAGTAGGACGCCGTTATCAAGAGAAAGAAAACAGCCATTCTATGGACCAGATCCGGAAATGGATAGGTTACATTTAGATATAGTGGAAATTAGTGAAGTTTGGTGGCAAGAGGAACACCACATCTGGTCAGGTGAATAGAGGGTTATAAATACCAAATCAAATAGGGCAAGTGCAGGCGTTGGTTTAATAATGAATAAAGAAGTAGGAACGCGGATAAGGTACTATTAACAGCATAGTGAACGCATTATTGTAGCCAAGATAGATACCAAGCCCACGCCGCCCACAGTGGTACAAGTTTATATGCCGACTAGCTCCACAGATGATGATGAGATTGAAGAAATGTATGACGCGATAAAAAAAAAATTCAGATAGTTAAACTCCGGGAGACGAAAATTTAATAGTCATGGAGGACTGGAATTCGATCGTAGGAAAAGGAAGAGAAGCAAAAGTAGTAGGTGAATATGGACTGATTGTAAGGAATGAAAGAGGAAGCCGCCTGGTAGAATTTTGCATAGAGAATAACCTAATCACAGCTAACACTTGGTTTAAGAATCTTGAAAGAAGGTTGTACACGTGGAAGAGGACTGGAGACACTGGAAGGTTTCAGATGGATTATATAATGGTAAGACACAGATTTAGGAACCAGGTTTTAAATTGTAAGACATTTCCTGGGGCATATGTGAACTCTGACCACAAATTCTTGGTTATGAACTGCAGACCAAAACAGAAGAAACTGCAGAAAGCTAGTAATTTAAAGAGATGCGACTTGGATAAACTGAAGGAATCAGAAGTTATAGAGTTTCAGAGAGAGCATTAGGGAACGATTGACAAGAACAGGAGAAAGAAATACAGTAGAAGAAGAATGGGTAACTTTGAGAGATGGAGTAGTGAAAGCAGCAGAGAATCAAGTGGGTGAAAGGCGAGGGCTAGTGGAAATCCTTGGGTAACAGAAGAGATGTTGAATTTAATTGATGAAAGGAGAAAATATAAAAAATGCAGTAAATAAAGCAGGCGAAAAGGAATACAAACGTCTCAAAAATGAGATCGTCAGTAAGTGCAAAATAGCTAAGCAGGGATGGCTAGGGGACAAATGCAAGGATGTAGAGGCATATATCACTAGGGCTAAGATAGATACTGCCTACAGGAAAATTAATGAGACCTTTGGAGAAAGAGAACCACCTGTATGGATATTAAGAGCTCAGATGGTAAACCAGTTCTAAGCAAAAAAAGGGAAAGTAGAAAGGAGTATATAGAGGGTTTATACAAGGGCGATGTACTTGAGCGCAATATTATGGAAATGGAAGAGGACGTAGATGAACATGAAATGGGAGATATGATACTGCGTGAAGAATTTGACACAATACTGAAAGACCTAAGTCGAAACAAGGCTCCGAGAATATACAACATCCCATTAGAACTACTGATAGCCTCGGAAGAGTTCGCCATGACAAAACTCTACCATCTGGTGAGCAACATGTGAAATATCCTGAGACTTCAAGAAGAATATAATAATTTTAGTCCCAAGGAAAGGAGGTGTTGACAAGTGTGAAAATTACCGAACTATCAGTTTAATAAGTCACGGTTGCAAAATACTAACACGAGTTCTTTACAGATGAATGGAAAAACTGATAGAAGCTGACCTCGGGGAAGATCAGTTGGGATTCTGTATAAATGTATAAATGCGAGGCAATACTGACCCTACGAATTATCTTAGAAGATAGATTAAGGAAAGGCAAACCTACGTTTGTAGACTTAGAGAAAGCTTTTGACGATGTTGACTGGAATACTCTTTTTCAAATTCTGAAGGTGGCAGGGGTAAAATACAGGGAGCGAAAGGCTATTTACAATTTGTATAGAAACCAGATGGCAGATTGAAGAGTCGAGGGGCATGAAAGGGATGCAGTGGTTGAGAAGGGGGTGAGACAGGGTTGTAGCCTATCCCCGATGTTATTCAATCTCTATATTGAGCAAGCAGTAAAGGAAACAAATAAAAATTCGGAGCAGGAATTAAAATCCATGGAGAAGATATAAAAACTTTAAGGTTTGGCGATGCCATTGTAATTCTGTCAGAGACGTCATTGTAATTCTGTCAGAGACAGCAAAGGACTTGGAAGAGCAGTTGCACGGAATGAACAGGGTCTTGAAAGGAGGATATAAGATGAACATCAACAAAAGCAAAACGAGGACAATGGAATGTAGTCGAATTAAATCAAGGTATGCTGAGAGTATTAGACTAGGAAATGATACACTTAAAGTAGTAGATGGGTTTTGCTGTTTGGGGACCAAAATAACTTATGGTCGAAATAGGGAGGATATAAAATGTAGACTTGCTGTGGCAAGGAAAGCGTTTCTGAAGAAGATAAATTTGTTAACATCGAGTATAGATTTAAGTATCAGAAAGTCACTTCTGAAAATACTTGTGTGGAGTGTAGCCATGCATGGAAGTGAAACATGCACGATAACTGGTTTCGACAAGAAACTTCCGAAATGTGGTGCTACAGAAGAATGCTTAAGATTAGATGGGTAGATCACGTAACTAATGAGGAGGTACAGAATAGAAATGGGGGGAGAGGAATTTGTGGCACAAATTGACTAAAAGAAGGGATCGGTTGATAGGACGCGTTCTGAGGCATCAAGGGATCACAAATTTAGCAGGGTAGCGTGGAGAGTAAAAATCGTAGAGGGAGACCAAGAGGTGAATACACTAAGTACATTCAGATGGATGTAAGTTACAATAGTTACTTGGAGATGGAGAATCTTCCACAGGATAGAGTAGCATGGAGAGCTGCATCAAACCTGTCTCTGGACTGAAGAGCACAACAACAGCAACACGTCTAAAAATGTATAAGACAGTAGGGATGCGGATGATGAAGAGACGAAAGGAGTGTATGATGAGATAAAGAAATTAAGTAGATAGTTAAGCAAGACGAAAATTTAATTGTGATGGGGGAGCAAAATTCAATAGTAGGAAAAACAAAAGAAGGAAAATTAGCAGGGGAATGTGGACTGGGGGAAAGGTATGAAAGAGGAAGCCGTCTTTTAGAGTTTTGCACAGAGCGTAATTTATTCATTGCTAACGCTTGGCTTAGGAAACGTGTAACGAAAAATTATTGAAGTTTTTCCAGCGTGTTGACTTTCATGATGATTCATCTGAAGATGGCAAAATGGCTGTGTGCTGAAATATCGTTTCGTGACACGATGCCGACGTCATCTGGCTACAAGCTCCAAACCTCATGAGATAATCACGTAAGAAGGCTGTTACGTGGAAGAGACTTGGTGACAGTTGATAGCTTCAAATTCGTTATATAATGAAAAGAAAGGTTTTGAAGCCAGATACTTTAAGACATTTCAATGGGCAGATATGGACTATGAGCGTAATATTTTGAGCATATTGCTAAAATCCACGCTTTTAAGGAGGTGATATGTGAATAAACTGAGACAAGCAGAGGCTGTTGAGAATTTCAAACAGACCATTAGATAACGACTGACAAAAAACTGAAAGGAATACAGCAGAGGACGCATGAGGAGCTTCGAGAGATGAAATAATGAAGACAGCACACGTAAAAAAAGGTGAAAAGATAAGATGTAGTAGAAATCCTTAGAGAACGCAGAAGATGGCTAGTTCAACTGACGAAGGAGTAAATATAGCACCACAGCAAATGAAACAGGCCAAAGGAGAATACAGAAGTCTAAAAATGAGATCGACAAAAAGTGCAGAACGGCCAAGCAGGAATAGCTAGAGGGCAAATGCAACTATAAAGAAGCAAACATAACTAGGAGAAAAATTGGTACCCCAGCATGATAATTAAAGAGATCTGTGGAACAAAGAAACACGTATATGAATATCAATAGCTCAGATGGGAAGCCTGTACTAAGCTAAGAAGAGAAATCTAAATGGTAAAAGGAATGTATAGAGGAGCTGTGAGTGGGAAATTAACATGAAGACAGTATAGCATAAAGGGGAAGAGGAAGTAGAAGAAGACGAGAATAATTTTACAGCCTTCTGAAACAAGGCCCCTGTAATAGTTGACGTCCCTCAGAATTATTAAGATCCTTGGAAGATCCATCTGTTATAAAACTGTTCCATCTGGTGTTCAAAATATAGACATAGGTAAATATTCTCGGAGTTCAAAGAGAATGTAATAATTTCAGTTTCAAAGGACAGAAGGTTCTGACAGGTGTGAATATTACCAAACTTTCAGTTCATTAACTCATGGCTGTAAAATAAGGACACGACTATTTACAGGAGAATGAAAATCGGCTAGACGCCGACCTCGGGATGGAATAGTTTCAGTTCTGAAGAAATTTAGGAACACAGTAGGCAATACTTAACCCCACGAACTATCTTAGAAGATATGTTGGAGACCCAAAAATCTATGTATATAGCATTGTAGTATAAGAGAAGGCTTCTGAAAATTTTGACTCGGAACACACACTTTGAAATTATGACAGCAGTAGGAATAAAATACAGGGAGCGAAAGGTTATTCACCTCTTGTACAGAAACCAGACCGCAGTTGTAAGAGTCGAAGAACGTGAAAGGGAAGCGCTGGTTGAGAAGATAGTGAGACAGGAGTGTTGCCTACTTCCGATGTAATTTAATCTGTATAATGAACAAGCAGTAACCAACGAGAAATTTGGAAACGGAATTAAAGTTCAGGATGAAGAAATAATCATTCTGCGTCTTGCTGATGGCATTGCAGTTTCCTCAGAACCGCCAAATGACTTAGAAGAGCAGCTGAACGGAACGGAGATCGTCTTGAAAAGACGCTGCAAGATTCATATCAACGAAAGTAGAACAAGTATAATTCAATGTAGCAAAATTAAATCAGGCGATGCTGAGGCAACAAGATGAGGAAATTAGACACTGAAAGTAGCAGAGTGTTTTTTTTTCTTTTTTAGACACTGAAAGTAGCAGAGTGTTTTTTTGTTTCTTTTTTTTGTTTGGGCAGCAAAGTAACTGATGATAGCCGAAGTAGAGAGAAGTTAAAACGCAGAATGGCCATAGCAAGAAAACAGTTTCTGTAAAAGAGGAATTCGTGAATATTTAATATAAGTTTAATTGTAGAGGAGGGGTTCCTGAAGGTATTTGTCTGGAGTGCAGATTTGTACAGATGTGACTGTTGGCCCATAACCAGTTCAGACAAGAACAGAACAGAACCTCTTCAAATTTGGTGCTGTAGAAGAATACTGAAGATCTGATGTGTAGATCGAATGGCTAATGGGAAAGTACTGAATATAATTGGAGAAAAGAAACTGATGCCACAACTTGATAAATATGAGGGATCGGTTGATAGGAAACAACCTCAGACATCAAGGAATCTCCACTTTGGTACTGGAGGGATGTTTTTGTTGTTGTTGTTGTTGTTTTTGTTGTGGTATTCAGTCCCAAGACTGGTTTGGTGCAGATCTCCGTTCTAATTTATCCTGTGCAAGGCTTTTCACTCCCAATAACTATTGCAACCTACATCCATCTGGATCTACTTCCATCCAGTACTAAAATAATGATCCCTTAGGTCTCAGAATGTAGCTTATGAATTGATCCCCCTTTTTTTAGGCAGTTTTGCCCCAAATTTCTTTTCTCCCCAGTTCTATGTAGTGCCTCCACATCTACCCATCTGATCTTCAGCATTCTTTTGTAGAACCACATTTAGGAAGCTTATATTTTCTTCTTGTCTGAACTGTTTATCGTCCATGTTTCATTTCTATACATGGATACAATCCAGACAAATACACTGAAGCGCCAAAGAAACTGGTATAGGCATGCGTATTCAAATACAGAGATATGTAAACTGGCAGAATACGGCTCTGCGCTCGGCAAAAATTGTCTGGCGCCATTGTTAGATAGGTTACTGCTGCAACAATTGAAGGTTATCAAAATTTAAGTGAGTTTGAACGTGGTGCCATGGTCGGCGTATTAGCGATGAGACACTGCATCTCCGAGGTAGCGACGAAGTGGAGATTTTCTCGTAAGACCATTTCACGAGTGTACTGTGAATATCAGGAATCCGGCAAAGCATCAAATCTCCGACATCGCTGCGGCCGGAAGAAACGATGACTGAAGAGAATCGTTCAATGTGACAGAAGTGCAACCCTTCCGCAAATTTCTGCCGATTTCAATGCTGGGTCATCAACAAGTGTCAGCGTGCGAGCCATTCAACGAAGCATCATCGATATGGGATTTGGGAGCCAAAGGCCAACTCGTGTACCCTTGATGACTGCACGACACAAAACTTCACGCCTAGTCTGGGCCCGTCAACACCGACATTGAACTGTTGATGATTGGAAACAAGTTGCCTGGTCTGACGAGTCTTGTTTCAATTTGTATCGAGTGGATGGACGTGTATGGGTATGGAGACATCCTCATGAGTCCATGGACCTTGCATGTCAGCAGGGGACTGTTCAAGCTGGTGGAAGCTCTGTAAAGGTACAGGGCGTGTGCAGTTGAAATAATATGAGAGTCCTGCTACTTCTAGATACGACTCTGACAGGTGACACGTAGGTAAGCATCCTGTCTGATCATCTGCATCCATTCATGTCCATTGTGCATTCTGACGGACTTGGGAAGTTCCAGTAGGACAATGCGGCACCCCACACGTCCAG
Organism: Schistocerca nitens; assembly: GCF_023898315.1. NCBI lineage: Eukaryota > Metazoa > Arthropoda > Insecta > Orthoptera > Acrididae > Schistocerca > Schistocerca nitens. Next base: position 155,066,451 of record NC_064618.1, on the reverse strand, counting down.
AATTACTACAGAGTGGCTCCAGGAGCACTCTTCTGAGTTTAAACACTTCCGTTGGCAACTAAACTCCCCAGACATGAACATTACTGAGCATATCTGGGATGCCTTGCAACGTTCTGTTCAGAAGAGATCTTCAACCCTCATACTCTTACGGACACTCCTGCTGGATTCATACTGTCGATTCCCTCCAGCACAACTTCAGACATTAGTCGAGTCCACGCCACGTTGTGTTGCGGCACTTCTGCATGGTTTCTGGGGCCCTACGCGATATTAGACATGTGTACTAAAGTGCGCGTCATATATCATGGCGGCCGAGTTTAGGTTCGTTCTGCGCATCTGACGTCACAAAACACAGTCAGCCAATGAACAGAGAACTACGTTGCCAGATCTCGACTGCAGTGCAGAGCACGGACGAGTGTCTTCAGCTTTAGAAACGTTCAGTCATAAATAAAGTAATAAAACAAAAGCAATGTCTTGATAGCAGACTTTCTTTTATAGAAAGTTTGGAAAAAGCATTCTTTATACCAGTTGCTTCATATTCTATTAATTAAATAAACCAAACAAGCAATAAGACTCCTAATTCAGGCGATAGCAAGGAATGGTGTTTGTTTCAATCTCACAAACTGCTTTTTCGCAATAAAGAACAGCGGTAATTGTTTATTTCCTATTGTACTTCGACGAAGCGTGAGTAATTCATAGTCATACCAACGGTGTTTATAAGTAGTTGCGTGAGGTGTTAGAGTCCTTATGGAGTTACACTGTTCGATGAGCAGAGGTAGCGGAATGTTTAAGGTGTTGGGCTGCCAAGTGAAAGGTTATAAGTTCAGACCTTGTGCAGTGCTTAATATTTTCTTTATTTAAAAACAATATTGGAGTGCCTTACTTCACGAATTTTATTTGTTTGAATGAAATTTCTAGTGCTTTGCCTCTTCATTAACTTTTTCGCTGCTGCAGACACGTGCTGCCGCATTCCGCGCTGTGCGCGATTTTGTCATCACTGCACTTCTCGCCTGTGCAGACACATGGTGTTCCCACTGCTTTGACACACTTATCATTCGATTTCACAAAAACTATTTGGCCAAAAAATTTGGTTTTTACACGTCTTCTTGACTGATACCTCCCCCCCATAAATGACTTTTGTTTTGATGTGCAGCATTAAATGTAGTAAACCATTGCACGAAATTTTGAAGAGTTTGCAGAGGTAAAAGTCCATAGCGTATACTTTCCGTATGGTCGATTTTAGTTGCCATAATGTTGAGAATGAAATGTGGACAAGATACCTAAATTTCATATAATATTTACTGTATAACAATATCTCATTTAATTTAAGTACCACATAGGTGTCGTATGTAATATTGAGAAATATTCCGTCTTTCGCGACTGTAACAAAAGTTTTACTTACACTGGGCACGTTCTATTTCTTGTTTTTGTTCCACAGTCGCAGTTTTACCAATAGTATTGAAATATATCCCTCTTCTGCAACTGTAATAAGCGACTTATTTAGACCAGACGCGTTTCTCTCTTTTGAAGCATCATAAGAGGACTGTATTTTGTGTCCTCCATTGCCAAGTCACCTTTCGTAGTTTTGTGCTGCGGTAGTACAATATTCAACGTTTGAGTTGGCTCATCAGTGTTTTAGCAAATAAATGCTGTTTGTGTGTGCCACACACAAAATTATATTTGACATAGCTCTGAGCACTTTACTGACAGACGGTATATTCAAGTCCTAATGTTTTTGTAAGTCCACAGTTTTGTTTAACGTATTTTGTCTACTTCCATTTGATTGATTGAAGTGCTTTAAAATAAAGCCAAACGTGCCCAGTGTAAGTAAAACTTTTGTTACAGTCGCGAAAGTTGGAATATTTCTCAATATTACATACGACACTTATGTGGTACTTAAATTAAATGAAATATATAGGTATCTTGTCCACATTTCATTCTCAACATTGTGGCAACTAAAATCGACCATCCGGAAAGTATACTCTATGGACTTTACCTCTGCAAACTCTTCAAAATTTCGTGCAATGGTTTACTGTATTTAATGCTGCATAATAACTGCGTTGAACATCGAAACAACATTAAGTCATTTATGGGGGGAAGGTATCAGCCAAGAAGATAGGTAAAAATATAATTTTTGAGCCAAATAGTTTTTGTGGAATCGAATGATAAAGAGTGTCAAAGCAGTCGGAACACAATGTGTCTGCACAGGCGAGCAGTGCAGTGACAAAATCGCCTACAGCGCGGAATGCAGGGAGCACGTCTTTGTAGCAGCGAAAGGGTTAATGCGGCCGTGGTGGCTTTACTTCATGAACTGCGCGCTCCCCCCTAAACGTAAGCTTGCGAACTATGCTATACTATGGCGCTGCTTCTCTTGGCGCGTGCGTCGTGTGCAACTGGCAACGCAGCAATCTCCCGCGTCTAGGCGGGCATGTGCGAGCCGCCAAGATAAAAGAATTGAACTATAGTTTCTTTGGCTCTGCAGTGTACCTGCAAAAACGACTTCGTTACACTTACGTGTATATTCGATGTTAACAAAATTCTCTCCTTCAGAAAACATTTTCTTGCCCTTGCCAGTCTACATTCTATATCCTCTCTACTGCGGCTATTATCAGTCATTTTGCTGCCCAAATAAGTTCATCTACTAATTTTAAGTTCTCGTTTCCTGATCTAATGTCCTTCGCACCACCTGATTTAATTCGACTACATTCCATCGTCATCCTTTTGCTTTTGTTGATGTTCATCTTGTCTACTCCTTTCAAGACACGGTCCATTCCCTTCACCGGTCTTACAAATCCTTTGCTATCTCTGACAGAATCGCAATGTCGCAGGCTACCCTCAAAGTTTTGGTTTCTTCTCCCTGAACTTTAATTCCTACTCCAATTTTTTCTTTGGTTTACCTAAGAGCTTGCACGATACATAGCTTGAATAACATTGGGGATAGGTTACAACCCTGTCTCACTCCCTTCTCAACCGTTCCTTCCCTTTCATGCCCTCGACTCTTTCCATTGCCCTCGGGTTTCTGAACAAGTTGTAAACAGCCCTTTGCTCTCTGCTACCTTCAGAATGGAAGGATGTATGAGATGTAAAAATCGTAGAGAGCGAGAGAGAGAGAAGAGGATACGTATAGTAAGCAGATTCAGATGTAGGGGGAGGCAACCGTATTTGGCGGTAAACCTAACTTGGTGATATATTTCATCTCGTCTCTCGTTAACTTACGAGTGACTCAAATAATTCTCAACACCGACCATAGAGGCGGGGAATGTCTTCTTTGTTTTGCTCACGACTGTAGCAAACGTGAAAGGTCTGCGCGCAGATGTGTAGCGGTAATTTCACTTTTTTGTGAATAAATTTACACTTTATTTTATTTCTTAAGCATATACTGATGTAAAGAGAATCGGTCAAGTGTATTCCGTTCTCAAAATATTACTAAAACCTTAGAGAAGTATATTTTTTACTTTCTTTATAGTTACTCTTTGTATCAGCCTAGAATTTTCGTGAAACGTAAGGTGTATCAAACATGTTTATGAAGTGATCTTATAAGCATAAATTGAAAATATCATAATTTATGTGTAATTTGTTATCTATAGTTTCCAATGCTTTTTTATATTTAGCATCTGCATAGAACTAAGCTTTTATAGTGAAAATATTTTCATTCAGCGTATTACCAAATTAGGTGGAACCACCAACTTAGGTATGACTGATTTATTTTATCGCTTACTTTAAGGTGGAAACGATGAATAGCAATCGAAAAAATGCAGTATCACCGGAGGGAAATACAATCTATCGTCTCTCCAGCTCTAGAGCAATGTTGGACTGGTTCAGCAAAATCATATTAGCATTTACAAAACTGCAAAAGAGAATGAGGTGCCCTGGAGCTCTTTGAAAAGGTTCCTGACAGAAAATGAAAATACTGTTGGGGCTGTCGGTCTGAAGAAAATAGGTCACCCATTCGACTTAGAGTCATAATTAAAATAGAAATTATTGAAGTACACAATTTCAGTGCAAGAGATGGGCTTTGGACTTACTGCCAAACAAATGAGGGCGGTTGCATCTAAAGTGGCAGATGCAACTGATCGTGAGAACAATTTTTAATAGTGAAAAGAAAACTGAAAACAAGAAATGGTGGTTCAATTACAAACGACGATATGGTCTGGCTTTGAGAGTGCCGGAAAATTTGTCCGCACACCAGGCTTGCATGTCTTATCCTATTATGACAGACGATTGTTCAGGCAAAATTTCAGATACAATTAAGAAACTAGGCTTGTCTCTTCTAAGCAAGGTGGAAGATCATTTGTGGAATATTATGATGAGCGTCCTGAACCGCAGGTAGGCCTAGCAGCTCCTGATGCAAGCAGATCATCAAATGGAAGTTCGCGGGCAGATACTATTGAATGCCACGAACTCCAGCAACAGTTGATAACATCCTAAGAAAACCAGCAGGAAATGTACGAAGCAACATCCCAAGAGCATGGATTGTTGATGCAAAGGCTAGCCTCATAAGACGATATGAACCAAGAGCTTCGGCATTGAGCGTGGACTTGTGGCACATATGGAGACCAATATTCAACCGACGAAAGAGAGAAAATGGAAAGAAATGAGTGCAATACTCATTCTGCCTCACTCCCTACCATGAATTCTGCCAAAGCGAATCTGCAGTAGAACATATTTACATGTGTGCCTCTGCTGTTTCACAATGAGTGAGATGATATTGTTGAGACAGGACCTTCATGGAACAATTCGAAGCACAGGCACTGGACTCGGCGACTTGCAAACCTAAGGTGTGGTACAGGTACGTCGATGATTCTTTCGTGGTGTGGAGCCATGGTGAAGAACAGCTCAGTGACTTCCTAAGACACTTGAACAGCCTCCATGCCAACATAACATTTACCATGGAAGTAGAAAAGGACAAGAAACTGCCATTTCTAGATGTTCTGGTCACAAGGGACGGCGAAGATCTGGGACACAGCGTGTATCGAAAACCGACTCACACGGACCGATACCTGCACAAACTGTCAAACCACCACCCGAGCCAGAAAAGAGGCATGATTAGTACGCTCGTAACGAGAGCAGGACGAATATGTGAGCCGCAACACCTCAAACGAGAAATGCAACACCTGGAAACTGTCCTGAGGAGCAATGGTTACTCCACAAATTATATTAGAAGTGTAACAGAGCCCAACCCTCGGCGAAGTAAGGAACCGGAAAAAGAATTGTCGGGTACGGCCTTTCTGCCATACATTCCCAGAGTGACGGACAGAATCGGCCGTATATTGCGCAAACATGGCGTAAAGACGATTTTCAAACCGACAAGGAAGATCAAAGAGTGTCTTAGATCGGCGAAGGAGAAAAGAGACCTACTTGCAATGTCGGGAATATACCGCATACCATGCACATGCGGAAAAGTTTATGTCGGAATGACTGGACGATCCATTAACACCAGGATCAAAGAGCATAAGCGACATTGCAGGTTGGGGCAGGTGGAGAAATCGGCCGTGGCAGAGCACGCACTGAATGAGACCGACCATGTAATTAAATTCGCCGACACGGAAGTTCTGGCTGTAGAGAAGCACTATCACACGCGCTTGTTCAGAGAAGCTGTAGAAATACAAAAACACGCGAACAGTTTGAACAAGAAAGAGGAAAGCCTTAAGGTCAACGGATCCTGGCTTCCCGTACTGCAGCGAACGACCGTCGCAGGTAGCAAGAGGAGAACCGCACCGGAAATGACCGCGGAGAAGCCCTCGGACGTTGGCGCGCCAGGTACATATAGCCTGCGCCCGCGAGCTCGGCTCCAGTTCACCACCGGCAATGAAGGGTGAAGCTTTGACAATGCCAGCCACTCGTGCTGGCGAAACGTCAGAAAAATCATTAGATGAACGTCGGCCGAAGAACCCGAGACAGAAGCCAATAGGCAGTTTGTCTAAGTCCTCTTTCACTAAAAAATGGTTCAGATGGTTCTGAGCACTATGGGACTTAACATCTGAGGTCATCAGTCCCCTAGACTACTTAAACCTAAGGACATCACACACATCAATGCCCGAGGCAGGATTCGAACCTGCGACCGTAGCAGTCGCGCGGTTCCGGACTGAAGCACCTAGAACCGCTCGGCCACCGCGGCCGGCCCTCTTTCACTATGTGCTGTTAAACTAATGGTACTTAGTTATTTTTCTTTAATTAATGTTAACTGTGTACCTGAACAACTTACTTGGTATTTGAACTGATGTTATTTTATAAAGATTATTTTTATTAATAATCTGTAGTTTTTGATAAATTTGTTGATTCATTATGTTCCTTTTGATTGTGTAATAAAAATGTTGAAAGATATGTAAATAATTTTGTCGTATTTATGACTTATGTTAATGTATCACCAAACTAAGAATCAATATCACGAAATTGGCCACCCTTATCATCAAGTTAGGTACAATTGTACAGTTTTCATTTCAATATCCTCAGCTCAACCAAAACGAAACCTAACGCTATCAAATTGCAATTATTGTGTCGTACACATATAAACCTAAGTCGCATAATCGTTTTCCGCAGGAATATATGGCTGATCCAGTAATTACTTGTAGAGTTAATGGTTTTATCACCAAATTAGGTAACTTTACCCTACACATACGTGGCGTGCAACAGTTACCCAAAGATAAAGATGACTGCACAACGTCGAGTAGTGTGGAGAGATGCATCAAACTAGTTTTCTTGCTGAGGACCAAAACAACCATAACAACTTCTTGTCATACTTACTTGATAAAGACTCCAAACGCTGGAATAGTAGCCTAGAATCGGTTGTACCTGTGTGTTATATTCTATTTTCTTTACGCAGTGCGTTTTTTCAGGACTCTTCCAACGAATCCATGTCTTTTATTCGCCTTCCGTAAGAACTGTTTTCTGTGATCGTCTGATTTCGTATCGTTTCTAATGTTACCCCTTAATACTTTTTCGATCTGACATATTCGAAATGTTCACCGCTAATCTTGAATTACTTCCGTTGCTATGAGAGTTTCGCAAACTCGAGAAGTTAATGGTTCTGATCGGGTATTTATTGCTGATGCACTTGACAGTAAGGGAGTTGACTATTATTTTTAACAAAGGTGCTGCACACAACCTCTGCCCAAATAGAGTTCAGTTAAGTGAGCAATAATTTTCCAACACCTGATCAAGTGATGGAACCAGTTACGCCGGCCGGTGTGGCCGAGCGGTTCTAGGCGCTTCAGTCTGGAACCGCGCGATCGCTACGGTCGCAGGTTCGAATCCTGCCTCGGGTATGGATGTGTGTGATGTCCTTAGGTTGGTTAGGTTTAAGTAGTTCTAACTTCTAGGGGACTGATGACCTCAGATGTTAAGTCCCATAGTGCTCAGAGCCATTTTTTTGAACCAGTTACATGTAGGTTTGGATGGATGGATAGTAGTATAACGTAAACTCTGTTCTTACTGTAGTGTAAGCGAGTGATTAAGCCATCGCTCGTTGAACTGGCTCAGAAATGTGTGTAGTGCCTTTGTGAACTTGCACAGAAAACTAGCTTTTTGCGTCTTCCATGGTTTGCTGTGTTAAATCACCTTTCTAGGTTACCTGTACTGTAAGTTGCTTTTTCTCTCTCGATTAACTCCAGAACATCGTACTCATAACGGTTCATTCGTATATTTGAGGTATGTTGTTCTAATGTTTGCAAGATTCTATCGATTCTGTCAAATTTATGGTTTATCACATTGAAATATGTCATAACAGCTTCCTTTATGGATAATATTTCAGCTGTATGGACACTAGTTTTTGAAAACTTACACCTGAGGTATGGTAGATTTACGAGTGTTCCCTCTCTGCGCTTATTGTACTCTTCGTCCATGATTGGATAAATTCACACAATTACAAAAGAACCAAGCAAATATAAGCACATGTAACTGAATAACGGTTGTGAAAACTGCAACACGATCAGAGTAACGGCTAACGAGATATTTACGTTTTACTTCAGAGTGGTAAAATTCTGACACACATCATTCTGCAGTGGTCTCTCTATGAGGTATCGACGAAAAGTATTCTAGCATCAAAAATATTTACAATTACTGAAGTTGGTAGCGTGACGTCATTTCCGCCCTTTCGGGGCAGGACATTGGAGGATTGTGTTCTGTTAGTGGCGTTTGATTCAATACGTCTCATAAACGCGAAAACAGTGCTGACAATTTTTGCTAAATTTGCGGACAGTCTACAATGAAATTGCAAAGGAGGCCAATAACGCCCCACATTAGTACGGTATAAAGTCTGTACTTGGACTGTAAATCATGGACTTGGGAAAGCCTCCTGGATGTTGCATATCTTGTGTCTTGAGTATTCATTCGCGGTTGAATCGTAAAAGATCTTCCGTGGGTTTTGCTATACCCATGATATGGTGAGGACCATCAAATCACGTGAATGATTATTATTTGCGTATGAAAACTCCATTAACTCATGGTATTTCCAAGAAGAAAAGTCTTCCTTCATATATTATAACATACTATCGACAGTGCGGTCAGTGCCCCATGGAGACGTACTGCCTGTTCCAGCCCCATCTAACTGTGATAGTGATGCGTGCGGTAGTGAAACTAGTGTTGCAACATCACCTTCAAGACCCAGTTATTCGAAATATCCTGATTTTGAGCGTAACAAAATAACACAATGTGAACTTCGTGACCTACTGAGAGATCAGCAATTGCCGAAAGGTAAAGCTGAACTGTTGGCGTCAAGACTGCAACCGTTGAATGGTCTTGATAAGACAGTAAATGTGACTACCTTCCGCAACCATCATATGCCATTCCTTCCATTTTTCGAAAGTGAAATAACTTGGTATTTTGTAGTGATGTACAGGGACTAATGGCAGCTATGGGCATTGACTATAAAAGTGATCAGTGCAGGTTCTTCATCGACTGCTTCAAAGTAAGTCTTGAGTGCGTGATATTGCGCAGTATCACGCGTTATGATCGACTCGCTTTTAGTATGCACCTTACAGGACGAAAAAATATGATAACACGAAAAAGCTGTTACGCTATCGTTATTGAACTGTGACAAGTTCAAATGGCAGATTTCCGGTGATCTGAAAGTCATAGGCTTATTGTGTATTGAACCAGAGACCTAGAAACGACGCAGAGGCTTCGTCCCGCCGTAGCCCTCAGTGGTTAACAACCCCACAATAGGCCTTAGAAGTCCACCCACCCCACCGACGCCCCACACTGAACCCAAGGTTAATGTGCGTTCGCTCCCCAGTGGACGCCCTCGGGAACGTGTCATACCAGACGAGTGTACCCCAAATGTATTGGTGGGAGAGTAATTATGGCGTACGCGTGCATGGAGACAGTGTTTGCGCAGCAATCGCCAACATAGTGTAACTGAGGCGGAATAAGGGGAACCAGCCCGTATTCGCCGAGGTGGATGGAAAACCGCCTAAAAACCATCCACAGGCCGGCCAGCACACCGGACCCCCGAACACTAAGCCACTGGGCGGATTCGTGTCGGGGACTGGCAAGCCTACCCACTCGTGAAGCAGGGCGGCTAGCCGTGCGAGTCATAGGCATATTACTTGAGGAACAACACAGCTACACCAAATTCTGATGCTTCTTGTGTCTCTGAGATAGTCAGGCCAAAGTACTTCATTTTTAAAGAAAAATTGGTCTAAGCCTCGATTACTTGAACCAGGATCTCAGAATATTGTGCACGAAGCACTTGTCGAATCCAGTGACGTAATTCTCCATGCCCTTGATATATAAAATTGGGCCCTATTGAAAACTTGGTTAAGGCGATTGACAAAAGTGGGGAAGCATTTCTGTAGTTGTGAGAGAAATTTCCACGTCTTACTGAGGCCAAAATAAAAGAGGGAATTTTCATGGGTCCCCAGATACTCAAACTGTACAGAGATGAGCATCTCAAAACCATACAAATAGGTGATGAAACGTTAGCTTGGGATGCCATTGTTCAAGTGGCAACAAACTTTCTAGGCAATAAGAGGGCAGTAAACTATAAGGATGTTATGGCTAATCTTTTGCACTGCTACAGCATAGTGGTGTACAACATGTCCTTAAAGCTACATTTCTTAGATTAGCATTTAGACTTCTTTCCTGACAAATGTGGTGCTGTAATAGACGAGCACGGAGATTGCGTTCCACCGGAAAATTTCGGACATGGAAATGAGATACCAGGGAAAGTGGAGTCCATCAGTGTTAGCCGATTACTGCTGGACACTGATCAGGAAATCACCGGCAGAAAACTACAAACGCCAGTCATAGCGGTGGTGCCCTCAGTGATCCTCCTCTGAGGAATATCACCGAGGTAAATACTTGAATAAGCTTATGCAAACAATTACGTAAAACTATCATTAACATTTTCGTTATCAGCACACCCGAAAACATAAAGATTAGCTGTTTTCATGCCAGATATAGAAAAAATGTAAAATTTTGCGGGCTAGTGTTATAATTGTATCTTCTGCTGCAAGTAATTTGTCTTGCTTATAGGTAGTTTCGCCCCGAGAGGCAAATGTTACGTTCGCAAGCGCACTATGAATTCTGATCGAAGCATCTGGAACTTTGTGCCATTGTTGCGACGAATGTACGCACTCGAAATTGAAGGGCAATGACCTCGACAGTACATCAAGATTTTACCAGACTTTTCTGTGATTATTTGCGAGGTTAACTACTTCCCCAGAGTATTAATTTCGTAGTAGTTTCGCACTTAGTATTCAGTGGCTGGTGTGTAGTGTGCAGTTAGCTGCCCTGTGGGTAAGTCAGATAAGTTTGACAGGTGTGGATTTTGAGTTTGGACTTCAGATTTGCAGTAACACAAAGATATGTCTGCTACGCACTTGATCCACGCAGCGCTGTTAGACTACAACGTCCTGATACAGGCAGTTTACGTGTTATACATAGCTAGTTAGAGATAGTGTCATTATTTCCTCTCGTCACATACGGAATTGTTTTAATTTGGTAGCAACAAGGCTAATTTACTTAAAATAGGAGAGGAAAGACCGGAAAGGTTGCAGACTGGTGCATTTTTATGAAGTCATGGGTATGATACAGACAGGGACCACCTATACAAGAGTAATGTGGTAACTGGGGTACAAGGACAATTTTGACAGCTGATTAATTTATGACCCTTGGGGGCAATCCATGCCTCTGAGAACTCCCCCCCCCCCCCCAACCCCTCTCCATCCTCTTTCCCCAGCATGAGCGCCCCCCATGCCTCCCCCTTCACTCACCACGAGCACTATTTTGACTACTGTCAATCAAACTGACTGACTGATTTATGACCACTATTGTTCTGCTAAGTATGCGAGGATGGCTGATGCATCTATAAAATAAATACAGAAAATACCCCTACCTTACATTCTTCCAATCCGACACATAAAAATGGTGAGATACTCATACCAGTTGAAACACTCGCTAAACCCCCTGGGCAGAACAGGTAATTAGGATTGTGGAAAGGGCCAAATTAGGTTGGGGGCAGTTTCACCTTCTAATTGTAATTTAATAACACGTTTACAACCAAATCGGCACGTAGCCGAACCCTTGCCAAATGCAACTCTTCCACAGCTGAAGGCCTCCAAACAAGAAATCTTAAAAATCAACAAGACAAAAAGGCAGTTAACATAGCAAATAAAATAATTAAAAAAATATACATCACAGCTAGGTAGAAAGCCTCAAGGCAAAGTAGATAGACCAAACATATGCAAGGTGCAATACAAATGGCTGAAGGCCACAATTAAGTTTCAAAATTTAAAATATATTACCATAATCTTTTTTTAAGGCAGAAGGCCGCAATGTTTCAGCTTGAAAAATAATTTTAAGAACAAAGTTGCAAGGCTCAAATCCCATAATTAATTTTCCAAAATTTTTAAAAATGTAACCATACGCCTTAAATTTTAAGTAGCTGAAAACAGACAACAAAACACCGGTGGGAAAGACAATAAAGACAGCGGCACTCAGAACCCTCCAGGGAGGTCGGTCTGCCCTCGTTCGCTTAGGTGAGACAGGTGGTGACCCCAACTACACTTGATCCGTCGGAACTCAACCAGAGGACGGTTACGAACCGACTGACACAACGACTTGCTTGCCATCAATCAGTACATGAGAACTCAAACGCAAAGGGTTACGAACGAGATAATGCACAATGATGTATGTATTAGGTGTCAAAATTACACACCATGTTGAACAGCGACAACAGGTGAGGAAAGGACGCTGCCTGAATTTACGTCAGTGCCCAGGGCAGGTAACCAGAACACTAACGGCCACAAGGCAGAAAATTCCGCTGGTGCACTCGAATTTGTTGTCGACCAATATAGTTAACTGCACAGCATGACGGCTAAATTTCAGCAACAGAAACACTCGGTGCTGCTCACAGGTAAACGTCCCCAACAGCGAACCACCGAAACGAACCACCACAGCATGAATGGACGTGGCTTGGGTAGTTGAAACCACTACTCAGCTTTGACGTCCTGGGTCGGTGAACCACGAAGCTCCTAGCAATCGGACAGCTCCACACACGCTCCGACACTGCGCAGGGATTGCCAGCGGACTCAGCCGACTGCACCGCGCGGAGATAACTTCCCTGGTCCGCTGCAACCGACCGACTCCTTCAAATGCCAACATCTGAAATAGTCGTCAGGAAATAACGCCAACTACGCACACAACCTGCCAAACACTTGCACGAAGACCTGAACAATACCTAACAGTAACTAAACTCACACGAAGACAAATCGGGACTCGATGCACACACACACACACACACAGCCGACTCATGAACGATAGGTGAGCCAAAACGAGTCGTCCGGTTGACGCCCGGCCGACGACCCACCAAGACCGTGGTTCGGCTCAAGTGGTAGGTGACGGCAATGATAGAGGTGAGCCTTGTCGACGCAGACCTCACTGCTGCTCCAACCCGACCGCTCTAGTGCCGCATTGCAATTCCTGACAGGCAGGTCAGGACTGCTCCAGACGCGTTCCAACTGACTGGCAACCCGAACTCGCGACCCAACAGACTTACGGCAGACAACCACCGGGAAGTAATAGCAGTCGAGCAAAGATACTACGAGAGGGGATATATCGATACGCGCTGCTAGCGCCGGTCGCGGTCAGGCAAAGCAGCAACTCAGTGACAGTAGTAATTTAAATTAACGTAGTGAGGTGGAAGTACGCTAAAAACAGGGTGTAAAATAGATGATGGCGGGAACATGAACCACGCATGGCTCACCACATCTACATCTACAACTACATCCATACTCCGCATGCCACCTGACGGTGTGTGGCGGAGGGTACCTTGAGTACCTCTATCGGTTCTCCCTTCTATTCCAGTCTCGTATTGTTCGTGGAAAGAAGGAATGTCGGTATGCTTCTGTGTGGGCTCTAATCTCTCTGATTTTACCCTCATGGTCTCTTCGCGAGATATACGTAGGAGGGAGCAATATACTGCTTGACTCTTCGGTGAAGGTATGTTCTCGAAACTTCAACAAAAGCCCGTACCGAACTACTGAGCGTCTCTCCTGCAGAGTCTTCCACTGGAGTTTATCTATCATCTCCGTAATGCTTTCGCAATTACTAAATGATCCTGTAACGAAGCGTGCTGCTCTCCGTTGGATCTTCTCTATCTCTTCTATCAACCCTATCTGGTACGGATCACACACTGCTGAGCAGTATTCAAGCAGTGGGCGAACAAGCGTACTGTATCCCACTTCCTTTGTTTTCGGATTGCATTTCCTTAGGATTCTTCCAATGAATCTCAGTCTGGCATCTGCTTTACCGACGATCAACTTTATATGATCATTCCATTTTAAATCACTCGTAATGCCTACTCCCAGATAATTTATGGAATTAACTGCTTCCAGTTGCTGACCTGCTATACTGTAGCTAAATGATAAGGGATCTTTCTTTCTACGTATTTGCAGCACACTGCACTTGTCTACATTGAGATTCAACTGCCATTCCCTGCACCTTGCATCAATTCGTTGCAGATCCTCCTGCATTTCAGTACAATTTTCCATTGTTACAACCTCTCGATATACCACAGCATCATCCGCAAAAAGCCTCAGTGAACTTCCGATGTAATCCACAAGGTCATTTATGTATATTGTGAATAGCAACGGTCCTACGACACTCCCCTGCGGCACACCTGAAATCACTCATACTTCGGAAGACTTCTCTCCATTGAGAATGACATGCTGCGTTCTGTTATCTAGGAACTCTTCAATCCAATCACACAATTGGTCTGATAGTCAATATGCTCTTACTTTGTTCATTAAACGACTGTGGGAAACTGTATCGAACGTCTTGCAGAAGTCAAGAAACACGGCATCTACCTGTGAACCCGTGTCTATGGCCCTCTGAGTCTCGTGGACGAATAGCGCGAGGTGGATTTCACACGAACGTCTTTTTCTAAACCCGTGCTGATTCCTATAGAGTAGATTTCTAGTCTCCAGAAAAGTTATTTTACTCGAACATAATACGTGTTCCAAAATTCTACAATTCTATAATTCAAAATTCCACTCTTGGAAATAGCACATCAAATTGAGTGATTGGCCGTTAATTTGCAGAAGGAAGGTTAAACTCTTTGTAGCTTTGTCACACTTGAGTACACGAGCAACCTCCTTCAGTAACTGTCTGCCTAACACCCCGTTGCGCCGACAGTGAGATTGCAGAGAAACATTTGCCGGAGGCCGCACAGTCCACCACTGTGTCGACTGCGAAGTCGTACTGCTAGCAGAGAAACCTCTGTCGCGGGCAGCACAGTCCACTGGCAGGAGCCGCACCCACCGATGGCTGTCCTAACAGACTTCCGTGCCTGCCCGCCCGAGAGACCTCCCTTTGTTCCCACGGTCCATGCGTCATATGGGGGCATTCCTTTGACTGGAAATACCAGACTCGCTTCTTGTCTCTCTCTCTCTCGCGCGCATTACTTCAGCTAGTGAGTTAGACTGGCCAAAGCCACTCACAGCTAATACGTCTAAGAACCACACGTACAAATTTTACGAATCAAGTAATTATATTTCTGCCACAAATAGATCGAAACGCTAAATATACAGGATGGTCCAGTGATAGTGACTGGGCCAAATATCTCACGAAATAAGCATCAAACGAAAAAACTACAAAGAACGAAACTCTTCTAGCTTAAAGGGGAAACCAGATTGTAAGACGTATGCGTTGCCGGCGATGGGCGAGGCATGGCAGAATCTCTGACCAGAGAGTAGTAGGTAGTTAGCTATTATTATTTCTGTGGGGAGTTTACGCTTGGTTCATGGTTCATTATTTAATTAATATTATTGTTTGGTTCATGGTCCATTTTCATTATTATATATTTTTCTGTGGGGAGGTTATAAGATGGCGCTATGGTTGGCCCGCTGGATGGCGCTGCCATAAGTCAAACGGATATAAACTGCGTTTTTTAAAATAGGAAACTCCATTTTTATTACATATTCGTGTAGTACGTACAGAAATATGAATGTTTTAGTTGGACCACTTTTTTCGCTTCGTGACAGATGGCGCTATAATAGTCAGAAACATATAAGTAAGTGGTATCACGTAACATTCCTGCAATGCGGACGGTATTTGCTTCGTGATACATTACCCGTGTTAAAATGGAGCGTTTACCAATTGCGGAAAAGGTCGATATCCTGTTGAAGTACGGCTATTGTGATCAAAATGCCCAACGGGCGTGTGCTATGTGTGCTGCTCGGTATCCTGGACGACATCAACCAAGTGTCCCGTCCGTTCGTCGGATAGTTACGTTATTTAAGGAAACACGAAGTGTTCAGCTACATGTGAAACGTCAACCACGACCTGCAACAAACGATGATGCCCAAGTAGGTGTTTTAGCTGCTGTCGCGACTAATCCGCACATCAGTAGCAGACAAATTGCGTGAGAATCGGGAATCTCAAAAACGTCGGTGTTGAGAATGCCACATCAACATCGATTGCATCTGTACCACATTTCTATGCACCAGGAATTGCATGGCGACGACGTTGAACGTCATGCACATTTCTGCCTCTGGGCACAAGAAAAATTACGGGACGGTCACAGATTTTTTGCACGCGTTCTATTTAGCGACGAAGCGTCATTCACTAACAGCGGTAACGCAAACCGGCATACTATGCACTATTGGGCAACGGAAAATCGACGACGGCTGCGACAAGTGGAACATCAGCGACCTTGGCGGTTTAATGTATGGTGCGGCATTATGGGAGGAAGGATAATTGGCCCCCATTTTATCGATGGCAAATAGTGCAATGTATGCTGATTTTCTACGTAATGTCTACCTATATTACTACAAGATGTTTCACTGCATGATAGAATAGCGGTGTACTTCCAACATCATGGATCTCCGGAACACAGCTCGGGTGCGGTTGAAGCGGTATTGAATAGCATATTTCATGACAGGTGGATTGGTCGTCGAAGCACCATACCATGGCCCGCACGTTCACCGGATCTGACGTCCCCAGATTTCTTTCTGTGGGAAAAGTTGGACGATATTTGCTATCGTGATCCGCCGACAACGCCTGACATCATGAGTCAGCGTATTGTCAATGCATATGCGAAGATTATGGAAGGCGAACTACTCGCTGTTGAGAGGAATGTCGTTACACGTATTGCCAAATGCATTGAGGTTGATGGACATCATTTTGAGCATTTATTGCCTTAATGTGGTACTTACAGGTAATCACGCTGTAACAGCATGCGTTCTCAGAAATGATAAGTTCACAAAGGTACATGTATCACACTGGAACAAGCAAAATAAAATGTTCAAACGTACGTACGTTCTGTATTTTAATTTAAAAAACCTACCTGTTACCAACTGTTCGTCTAAAATTGTGAGCCATATGTTTGTGACTATTACAGCGCCATCTATCACAATGCGAAAAAAGTGGTCCAACTAAAACATTCATATTTCTTTAGAAACTACACCTATATATAATAAAAATGGGGATTCCTATTTTTAAAAAACGCAGTTGATATCCATTTGACCTATGACAGCGCCATCTAGGGGGCCAATCATAGCGCCATCTGGTTTCCCCCTTCAAGCTAGGCAAGTTTAGTTCTTTGTAGTTTTTTCGCTTGACGCTTATTTCGTGAGATATTTGGCCCGGCCACGATCAATGGACCACCCTGTATATAGGAGGTCTAGTACGCATAGACGTTTGCGAACACAAGCACCCTCCTCCATGCCCTAGCTGACTCACTGCCACAACGTTTCCACCTCACACTAAACATATCTAGTGGGAAAAAAAACCTTCCGATCACACACACTTGAGATCGCGAAGTACGCCCCTTCTACCGACTGCAGAGTGTCAGGAGCGGTGGCGGCGTCTGCCAAGCAAGGACTACAGACCCGCACGCACGTCGTCCAAGTCGGCAGTTGCGCGCCCGTCTCCCGGTATCCACACGACGGCCGTAACACACGCTCAGACGCAGCAGAGACTGTCACCATTACCGCCCAACCATCAACACATCAGTTTACAAGTTTACATACGGGGAGTTAACGTCCAGCACAAACATTCTCCATATTGAATCTTCTCAATTTCCATATACAAGTAACTGAATACTCGCAACATGCGCGTCTGCTTCAACCGCCGTTTTTTTTGTGTGTAGTGTGGGCTGAAGAGATTATCCTTGATGACTTATTTTTCTAAGATGGGATGTAAGGATAAAAGGAAAACACTTTATTTATTACACATTCAGTTAAGCTTGGGCACTCAAATGGTTCTGATCAATATGGGACTTAACTGCTGAGGTCATCAGTCCCATAGAACTTAGAACTACTTAAACCTAACTAACCTAAGGACGTCACACACATCCATGGCCGAGGCAGGATTCGAACCTGCGACCGTAGCGGTCGCTCGGTTCCTGTGGGTCCTTTAGCCTGCTGTCTTTGGTAATGTCTATCTGCTATGGAGGGTGAGATGTGTCTAGGCTGTTATGTGTGACTGCTTCCTCGTGTTATGACAGATTGCCTATGGGGGTTGAAACTTTATTGACTTCGGTACTCAGTACTTGTGCCATCTTGCAGGGTTTACCGTTCCTACCGATTCTAATTGTCCAACTTCGTCCCTAAGGGCATCGATTTTGTCAAAAACTCGTAGAGCCTTGTCATGGACCTCCTCTTATATAGTGGTCTCGTGTAGTTCGGTGCGGATGTCGACGTTTCTTGTCCACCATGGAGCTCCTGTGACCCATCGATAGCAAATGTTTTGCAGCGTTTGGAGTTTGTTGTAGTTGGAGACGCACGTAGTTCCCCACGAGGTGGAGCCATTCTGCCGCAGTTCAACCAGCATACTGGTTAGTTCACTATTCAGCCACCCAGAGGGCGCCGAAAGTGTCGCCACCAAGACTTGACCCCATGGCTGGGGGCAAGTGTGGTGTCACCGCCAGACACCACACTTGCTAAGTGGTAGCTTTAAATCGACCGCGGTCCATTAGTACATGTCGGACCCGCGTGTCGCCACTGTCAGTGATCGCAGACCGAGCGCCACCACACTGCAGGTCTCGAGAGACGGACTAGCACTCGCCCCAGTTGTACGGACGACTTAGCTAGCGATGCACACTGACGAAGCCTCGCTCATTTGCAGAGCAGATAGTTAGAATAGCCTTCTGCTAAGTCAATGGTACGACCTAGCAAGGCGCCATTAGTATTACATTGCATGATCTACAGAGTCTCACTTGCATCGTCAAGAGCGATGCACAACAATGATGGATTAAAGTTAAGTATTCCAGCAGCTACGTACTTTTCTTTATAGCAGTCATTACGTATCCTGTTTCAGACCTATCTCTATCCTGCGTGAGTTTAACGCGTGCATTCGGCCTCCTCAACCAAGTAGTGTGCGTAGTGTTGGCTAACTGCTAACACTACAGCAAGAGCTGACTAGCCCTGGTCAAGCCCCTGTGAACGCCGCAGATGAGCCTCACCAACCCCTAGCAAACTGCGAGAGAAGCACGATCAAATTGGGCATAGAGCTCTAACTGCATATCCACCTCTGACTTGGACGACCCCATTTTAAAATATCCACCTTACCAAACCCTAGACAGGGCTGTTGTCCGTACACCTCAAATATCTCATGCGAAATGTATATTCCTCCTTTTGACACAAGTTACTCTCGAGGACAGAAGGAATTTAGACGCGTTTTCAAATCGCTAAAGTACCGTTACATGTTTTGAAAATCCCATACAACAGTATGGTATAGACTATATTTCCTCTAATATTATCTCATCAGGTAAAAAAAAATGTTCTTATCACCTAAACATCTGTTACGTCCTACATCACAGGACTAGAATGTTAAATTCATCTTAGTCTCATGATGGAGTGCTAAGAGCATGCTTTACCTCTGTCAGAGAATTCGTCCTCACTTTCAATCTCTCTTAAGGTAGCCCAATGCCTTGTTACCTACAGAGTCTCTTAAAGGACCCAAACAGCAGCGTCAAAGCCGCCCAGTGGCAGGTCATTGATAACAGACTGACTGACTAACTAATTGAATTAATCATGAGACTTCCTTTGCACGGCGAGTTTTTTTTTTTTTTCTGCAGTCGGATTACACATCGCCAGCTGTTACAGACGCTTCTGTGATGTCTCTGGAGCATCCTCACACGATAGGTAGTCGCTTTCCCCGATACCAAGATGGGTGGTAACCGTTATCAAATAGCTGAAGACATGCAATGTTAATTACGTTCAGTCTGTCGGTTGCCTTGTCACGCTGGTAGAAGTAAGACACTTAACAATTCCAGTATAGTGCTCCCATTCTATCCTGCTGCGACCTGTCGGTCTGTGGGTTGAAGTCTGATGTTTCACTCTCTACTCTACCCATGACAGTGCCTCCACTCCTGCCCTGCTACTGGCACCGGGTCGCATGTGAACAGCTTCCACCACCAACATCAGGTGGCAAACCTCTGCTTGCACATCAGGCCTGTACCACTCCCCGTCGAGGAGCCACTGTTCGCCGTGCCAGACTGCTGTTAAAGAATCCAGACATGCAAAAGTTTTCCTATCCTCAGCAGGGCTGGGTGCTTAAATGTCACTGGGATTGATACCAAGATGTTGAACAATATGCTCCCTGTCCTGCGACTTGCAAACGGAATGGTTCTGAGATTTCGAAATATATCAGAAAGGCTGACCCAGGAATAATAACAAGATACCTGTCTGCTGACCACTCCATCCCAAATGTGTATGAGCTGAATGCAGCCCTGTAGAAGTATTCCTATCAGCTCCCTCCTTATCTGTGGGTGCATGTTTCAAGAAATCAAACCGGAATTCCTGGAAGGGAGGCAATGTTCTTTTCGAGGAATACTACTGAGAAAATTAAGAGAACCGACATTTGAAGCTGACTGGAGAAGTATTCTACAGCCAACAACGTACATTTCGTCTAAGAGCCATGAAAATGAGAGACGAGGAATTAGCGCTCACTAGGAGGCATACAGTCCTTTCTTCCCTCCCTCTATTTTCGAATGGAATAGGAAAGGAAATGACTAGTGTTAGTATAGGGTACCCTCCACCATGCACTAGAAAGTGGCTTGCGAGGTATACATATAGCTGTAGATGTAAATTTAGTCCACCTATTCAGATGGTAGTGTATCCATTTGCAGGCACACAAAACTCACGTATGAATGTTGTCCCTTATTTTTCGTGAAAACGAAAGATCGACCTTCTGCTGTTAATTGTCTCTAGGCAAAAAACTTCGTATTAGTCCCTAATCTTCTCAGTGAAGTCACTTCGTTAGACGTATGTGAGAGATAGTAATAAGTTTGCCCATAACACTTACAAGAAGCGGTATAGTGCTCACCTCTCAACTCCCCTTCAGTCAGAGTATATTCTCACGAATCTCCCAGTCTTCGATATGTAGCATATGAATCCAACTGATTTCGACGAGTAAGAAGTGCCCCCGCCAAGTCACAAACCTCTGCTAATCCTCTAGAAATCCCATCATGTTTTGACAGCACTGTTCCTTTAGTTAGAAGGCTGCCCAGTCCTCCACCCATCACTGCCTAGATAGAGAGCTATTATAAAGAGAGAAATAGCACATTAATGTACAGGAAGAAAGTCACAACCATGCGAAGTATACGTGGACTGCACAAAGATATTCAGAAACATAACGCCTACAATTCACTGATATTCAGTGATTGTCTATAAATATCCCCCTGTTGGTATCCTAAATTTCTTTATCATATTTCTATGATTACTATGCTAGAAATACGACAATGTAATGATGCGAGGGTCTTCGTTAATAGCATAGCGTTTTGTGAGAAGTACATCACCTTTCCTCAATTGGAGCATACCTCCATAATAAGAATCCAACTGTATGATAGAGCTTCCAACACACTAACCATTGAATCGTTTTCTTTTACATTGGTGCAACAGTCTCACACCTCCATACACAATTCAGAGCTACTGCAAGGTGGAAGGGAGGGGGGGGGGGGCAGAGATTCGGGACTTAATGTCAGCATTGCTCATTTTTACCACCATGTGCTGCTTGATAGAATACTGACCATGATACTGGTTTCCGTCTAGAGCAGGGTATATCCACATAGGTAGTACACATATGTATAGTGCTATTTATTTATTTAGAAGCAAATGCAGTACTTGCATGTTTATCCAACTATCATCTATCAAAATCCAATTAACCAACAAGTACAAGCTACACCAAACCAGTGTCACTGTTCCCTCCAGCAACATCAGTCGTCTTAGTACCTCTTACAACACAATCTAAATTGTAGCGCAATAGTCTCTAGGTGATATACTGTCGGGATTTGTGATCACTAGTCTCCTACTCTGTTACATCTTAGTGGGAAGATCAACCCCCCTTAAAAATCCATGTAGATAAATTTGAGCTTGACGTATTCTTCTGCTTTAGCTCACCGACTTGTCCTTTCTTAATGTCTGTATCGCTTCTATTAAGATTCCGGCAAATGAATCCAAACTCGATGTATGCACTCTACTTCAGCTCGCTCTAGACGTTTACTGCTATGCATTTTACGGCAGTTAACGTTTCCCATGACTGTGTACAGGATTTCTGGTCATATTAATGTGCAATAGATTTAGTTTCGTTCAGATCAACTACCAACCCCATCACATGTCTTCCTGTCTGCTGGCAGATAACCCAACCACATGTCTTCCTGCCCACTTGCAGATACCTAGGAGTACATCACCTATAAACATCCCACATCTCGGAAACATACATTGCAAGCGGCTGTAGAGTGCATGGTGGAGGATATATCGCGACAGTATTGTCGGCTATCCTTCCATCTCATACGCTGATTGAGGCAAAAATTGCTTATATACTTGCTTCCATACATACCCTAATCCACCCCTATGTTTCTGAGAGATATACCACATCTTTGTCAGAGTTTCTTTTTCATCACATATTCCAATTGACAATGATCTCAAAGTTATAATGGAAACTGAGAATGTGTAATGAGGTACGAAGGTGGGGCTCGTTCACATAGAGATGGCAAAGGTGTGTGGTTAACTTACTAATATACCTAGGAGCAACTGACAGCTAAGTACATTTTCTGTCATGGCATACCCGCCTTCAACAGCAGCAGTGTTAGTGCATCAATACTCGTTGTGATGGGGGTTGCTGCATTAAAATTAACAGCTTGAGAGTCAGTACAGGATGTATTTCTAAAGCAACAAAGCGTTGTGAACGCACATGGTCTGCAGAAAGTGGTATGTGCTGCAGTGGAGTGGAGTGGGAGTAGATCTGTGGTAATTTTTTGGCTTAAGATGGTGTGTGCACTGAGATGTGCTGTTTGTGATTTGGGTCACTCAGTCATTCTAGGATCAATAAAAGTTCATTGCAAGATGGTATACCTACTCCAACAGGTTTAGCATGCAATAAATGTGGAATTGGAAACATACAAAAAAACAATTATTTGGAAAAATTTGCTTTTAATCATCGTAGTAAAAGTGGAGTTAATGCTGTCTTACAACAGAAATACTAATTCGTAGTTTCGTACCTGTTCTATCTGGTGGGTACATGACATATCTGAGGAGACAGCTCACTGTGCAAGTGTGTTTTAGGTGTGTGATTCATTTTCCGAACCAAAAGGTAGTAAATGCATAGGTGAAGAAGCAGAATTTAAGCGATGCTACAGCAGTGAAGGTGGTTTTGTCTGTTTCTTGATTCTTTTGTACATCATACATCTATAAACAAGAAAGCACCAGATCCCTGGTGTGTTTCTTACTTTTATCTCTTTCACACTATATCAATAATTAAAAGACCGTTCGGTTCCTGGTGGTGATAGAGTGAAATTATCTTCTGAGGATTTCATTGGAGTTCCTATGATTATAATCCTATGCTTAAACAACATCACAGGTGTTTCAACAAGCAGCATACTTAGACTTGTACTATGGAAATTTCTTATTTAGCTGAATATATGTTATTCCAAATGTTTCATGTACCCATAATACTTAACTTACAATGAAGGCTATTCATTTTTTAAACAGCACTCTTTGGTATATTGTGAATATACATTCTATGATTTTATAATGAAATGTGGAATATGCACAGCAAATAATGTAGTTTAGGGAACATGTACTAGTTTATTCCTCAAAGAAATTTCTCCACTGTACCTTTAGAGATCTGAAACTTATTCATGTGCGACTGTAATAGATTAATTTTTTCATTTTGTGTTTTTAATGGAGTAGAGTAAATACACATTTCAAAATGAATTTTCACTGTGCACCGAAGTGTCCATTAATTTCAAACTTCCTGGAGGCCTTGAATGGTACTGCTGGAAATGAAGCTGTAAGGGTGCATTGTGACTTGTGCTTGGGTAACTAGGTCGGTAAAGCACTTTCCTGCGAAAGGCAAAGACCTCAGGCTCGAGTCAAGATCTGACACACAGTTTTAATAAGCCATGAAGTTTCGAATATACATTAATTGTAATGATAATTAAATAGATACCCTAGCTGCAAACAGGCGTTGATGTACTTCATTGGGGACATGTTGAAAATGTGTGCCCCGACCGGGACTCGAACCCGGGATCTCCCGCTTACATGGCAGACGCTCTATCCATCTGAGCCACCGCGGGCACAGAGGATAGTGCGTCTGCAGGGACTTATCCCTTGCACGCTCCCCGTGAGGTCCACATTCCCAACATGTCCACACCACTACATTCGTAGTGCGCCTAATAGATGTTTGCCCATCATACTCATTACTCGTGGCAGATTAATCTACCAAGTCCCGTACGAGTTCGGGCACAGCGTGTGCGTTCGCACAAGAAGGTCAATGGCCGGGAAGTCATATTTTAACTATATATGACGGTAGTATCTGTTCCCGAAAGAACAGTTACCGTGGATGACCATGCAGCTTTGCTAGAAATGAAATGATAATTAAATAGATACCCTAGCTGCAAACAGGCGTTGATGTACTTCATTGGGGACATGTTGAAAATGTGTGCCCCGACCGGGAATCGAACCCGGGATCTCCTGCTTTTCAACATGTCCCCAATGAAGTACATCAACGCCTGTTTGCAGCTAGGGTATCTATTTAATTATCATTTCATTTCTAGCAAAGCTGCATGGTCATCCACGGTAACTGTTCTTTCGGGAACAGATACTACCGTCATATATAGTTAAAATATGGCTTCCTGGCCATTGACCTTCTTGTGCGAACGCTAACGCTGTGCCCGAACTCGTACGGGACTTGGTAGATTAATCTGCCACGAGTAATGAGTATGATGGGCAAACATCTATTAGGCGCACTACGAATGTAGTGTTGTGGACATGTTGGGAATGTGGACCTCCCGGGGAGCGTGCAAGGGATAAGTCCCTGCAGACGCACTATCCTCTGTGCCCGCGGTGGCTCAGATGGATAGAGCGTCTGCCATGTAAGCAGGAGATCCCGGGTTCGAGTCCCGGTCGGGACACACATTTTCAACATGTCCCCAATGAAGTACATCAGCGCCTGTTTGCAGCTAGGGTATCTATTTAATTATCATTTCATTTCTAGCAAAGCTGCATGGTCACCCACGGTAACTGTTCTTTCGGGAACAGATACTACCGTCATATATATAATACATTAATTGTCTCTAAATGACACATGTATAATAGATGTAACTAAGAAAATGTGAAATGGAAAGAATTTCCGTTGCGTACTGTGGACTACAGTAGAGACTGGTCAGGTAAGCTGTCACTTGGCTCAAGTACTATAACCACTACTATAAACAAACTCCATCAGGGAAAGTCTTGAAGGCCAAATAGTACCAACCGACTGCCGTGTCACCCCCAACCAGCAGGTGTCACTGTGTGGTTATATGAGGGGGGGCATGTTGTCAGCATTTACCTCTTGCAAACGTTGTCAAGTTTCGTAATCGAAGTCGCTACTTCTCCATCAAGTGGCTCCTCAATCGGCATCACAGGGGCTGAGTGCACCCCACTGACCACGAGCACTCGACAGGTCCCGGCAGTCACACTTCCAAGTGACGAAGCTAAACCTGAAAGTGCTTAACAACGATGATCTGATGGGAACCAATGTGATCACTGTGGCAAGGCCAGTGGCATATGCGCTATAATAGTGTGTAGAAAGTCAGCATTCCTTGCCGAGAACAGTGCTTTCCTTTCTTTTCAATACTTTTCATTTTCCCCCTGAGGCTGTGGCACAGTAATGAGAGGAGAGTGCAGTACTAATGGGGTTAATAGTGAGCTCATGAATCGCTCCTAAGCTGAATTATATTCAAACTACAGAGTGAATCAGAACTTTATCGATAAACTTTCGGGAGTTGTTCAGGAATACTTGCTGAGTATTTTGCTGTAAGATGCCCATGGTCTCTGGCACCTCGTTGTAGAGTAGTAATGTCATTACGACTTATTCTTATTCAACTTGTTACTGCAGTCACCCATGTTTCTGTGAGATTACATTCACAACAGTGGAGGAGCCTTTAATATGAAATAACCAAAATGTACAACACATGACACAGGGTAATGCAACAATCGTTGGAGGAAACAATGTACTGTGATGTGGGAACAACTTAATATAGCGTCGTTGTGCTGCTCTTCCACCGCGTTGAGTGAGCCTACACATGAAACCGGCCAACTCCTATCAGTAAGCCTATCCACCTAGTAGCAGTGCATCACAACGTGCAATTAACATTGCCAGAAAGAAACAATCCCAGGCAGAAATGAGCAGTACTGAACGCAGACCTGAGGTCAACGAGGTGAGGAACTCATTACTGTTGTCAACAGCAGGTAGCGTGAGTGAATGAAAACAAGAGCACAGCACACAGTCTGTACGGGATACAGTGTCCGATGCCTAGTGACCAGTTTTCGTCTGAAGCACTGGGCGAGTTCATTCTTATGTTTGGAAGGGGAGGCCGGCATCGTTTGCGAGCTTCGGCTAATCGGCGTCGCCCTGTGATGACAGAATCGTGGAGCACTACCTGCAATCTTTCTCAAAACATTTTACAGAAACTATCCAGTAAAAAAAAAAATTGACTTTTACATTACTTATAGGTTTCTGTGTCCACTTCATGATGACATGACATGTCCAACATTTCGTTAATGGTTATAATTATTTTGATATTTGCATTGAAGTAAGACACTGTGTGAAATTCGAAAAAGTTTGGAATGAAAGTAGGGGTCACTATGTTGTTGGGTTTGGTGCATATTACATAATGTGTTGCTTTGTATGGAATTTAGCTAATATATTGAATTATTTCTTAGGCTTGGCTAGAGGTCTCTATCTGTCACCAATTTTGAGAAAACCAGCGATAATGTTACAATGAAATATCCCTAACATTCCTCATATTTCGTAAACAATTTCAGATATCGAAACGAGATTTTGATAAATGACAGCATGCAAACACAAGAGGATTTTGTCATATGATTATTATGCAAAACTTCATTAGCTGTCAGCTTATTCCACTACCTGCAGACTTTTCCAAGGAAAGAATGTAATTTTTAAAGGTCATCGATAGCGAAACAAGAAATGTTGTGTGTTCCGGAGCAACGTAAGTGAAGACATTACATGTTTATTTTTGCACCAAGGATGTGCTTTTCATAAGCTATTAACTTACTTTTCCTCAATTCCTCACTTAATAAATTCAGTGAAGCACCATTACAGAATTCTCACACAGTTGCGTCCGCACAATATGTTAGTGAATTGACATTGTGTGAACTTCGCTGTCTTTTCGCGAAACAAGCAAATTTTGACACGATAACAAGCGAAATGTAGCTTTTAATAAAAATTCGCCATGCATATCTGAACGTTACAATCGGTTAACAGATCAGGCGAAAATAAATCTGTACTTTAGTAGCAGAATTATTTTTACCTGCTAACCAAATTATAGGTAACAGTATTTTTTTTTCGGGTAGCATCATGCAAGTGTGGTCGTGGAGGGGCTCAAGTTAACACTTACAAAAAGTGAGAGCATAGGCTTTAGTTTAGAATGGTACTTCCCTCCATCCCTCGACATTTCCCCTACAGAATGCTGACCACATGCCATCAACCCCTATCGGTACTGCTCTCCCCCTGACGATTGTGCATCTACTGGCCACGTTATTCTGTGTGCACTCTGAATTTCCACTCCTGGGCACTATTTTCAGTAAAACACCTACATAAAACTAAGTGGGGCAAGAAACCAAACGAATGCAACGACTCACTAATGAGTCACCAGAGACTGCAGGTCCCTTATACCAATATTCCTGAACAACTTCTGAAAATTTGTCAGTGGAGTTCAGGATCACCTTGTATATTATTTAACAGCTAACCCAGAGCACGATCACAATTCCCAGTTACAGATTCTGAGCCCGGGGACAGCAAAAATTAAATTTGTAATATTTCATACATTTATTGACTCAACTTCAAAATGTCGAATGCTACCACAGTCTACCCATTAAGAGGTATAACCTGATGTTAAAGTTTTAACGAAGTAAGACAACTATTACAGTCAGAAACTGTATACACGTCGTCAAACAGTGTAACACACAGTGCACAAAAATACCGAGACTATTTTCAACCAGTATTTGATAATGAGAGCACTTTGCAGCTGCCAACAAATTTTAAATATAATTTCAAACTATCATATTGGAGTTTTGAGCTGCATTCCCGCACTTGTAGATGATAATAATGAATTAGTTCTCCCTACGCCAGCTTCACAAATTTGTACCGATGTCCACAGGTCAGCCCTACTACACAAAAAGACCTTTGGCACACAGGAACAAACTTATCACATTTCAGGACTGCCCAGATACTACAATGGTAAGGACAAAAACGGACATAAGCCACGATTTTTATCTGACCATACATTTTATAGATTGGTTTATAAACAAAAACTGAATTTAGACGATATTATAGCATCCCTCACGTTCCCAGATGACATGGTCTACTAATTTAGATCCGTGGCTGATTTCGGTTGACATTTACAGGACGTATAGAATGTAAAATAAAAGGTAAAGAGCATACGTAATTCAAACAACAACCAAATCCAATGTAACATATTTTCTCACCTAAATATAATCTGCATGTATGTATTCCAGAAAAATAAAAGAAAAAACCAACTGAGAATGCCACAACAGTGGTGAAACATGTTTGGGTGTTCAAAGAATAATTTTTTGTTAAAATGCCTAACCATCCTTAATTTATTAAGAAAATAAAAGAAAAAACCGACTGAGAATGCTACTTATGTGGTGAAACGTGTTTGGGTGTTAAGAGAATAACTGTTTGCAAAAATGCCTAACCATCCTTAATTTATTACAATTTTAAACCTTTCCATAACTGATTCTCGCCTTCACACTTACGTCAAACATTGAACAGCGTAATTAAACTGTAAAGAATAAGACGTTTGAATCTGTTTCACGAATGGGAGTTTTATTCTTTAAAGAATCGGGATTTACTGGTGCCTCCTAATCAACCTAATCTTGCCATTATATATATATATATATATATATATATATATATATATATATATATATATATATATATGCGATTTAGGGACAGGTTGTACGTTTTTCTTTTCAAAATATATTTCGAACCCAAATTCTCGAATATAGTTTCATTGCTCCACCTCAATGTACTTTACTGTATCGTCAGTTAAATTTTACCGACTACGCAGGCATAAAACTTTGGCTTAGGGTATTATCTTCGTCCAGTACATTTCGTTCCTGTTCTACGTTGTAAAATATCATATCAAGGTCACAGTCTATGGCCATTTGTCATCTCTCATGTCGAATAATCATTAATGATCGTTCTGAAGATTGCTCGGTAGCGTTTCTCCACGCTACTCGTTTCTCTGATTTCCTCTTCATCTCTTCACAATTCTTATATTCACCGTGTTCTCCTCTATGATCCATGTAGACATTTTGTTACTGTCTTTCCGTAGTACTGTTATTGTAGCTATGCACCCCGTTTACATCAATAAATTCGTCGTATAAATACGATTGGAATGAATGTCCAAACACACGTTTTCAAGTTTCTTGAAAGAATCTCCTTATTTGTTACAATGTCAGTCAACTGTAACTTCATCGTTCGTCGGTAACATAAAAAATTCCAGAGTCGTACACAGTAGCACATCTTCGAGAACACTTCCTTATTTCGTGGACTGACCAGGGTTCTTTAGTAATTATGCTTTGGTACGCCAGTCCTTTTTGATCTTATTCTACCTCCACAATTCATTTAAAAATACGCAACGTCAAGATAAAAACACTTCGATTTTAGTCAGCAAAACATTTAGAAGTAACCAATGTACAGTATTTATTACCGTAAAAAGAAAAACATTAACATAAAATCTCAGACCCTTATATCCGTGTTAAAAAAAGAATTAAGAAATAGTAATTTAGCTTTAACCTAGCTCGTGAAATTGGTAGTGTTTTACAGAGATATTCAGTTCTTTCGACGGTAGTTGGCACTAATCCAAGTTGCAGAATACAGTCACACGAATAACCTGATAATTTTAGCAGCTAATAAGAACAACATTAAGAAGAAGTTAGCAGTTCGCACATGCACCGTGGTCGCTGATATTTTGAGAAATTTTCCTTAAAGTATGCATTCAGCAGCGTTTTATGTAGTGCAGGTCGAAGTAAACTCCAAGCAGTTGGCGAACATCACTTAGTCTATCTCTGTTCTTTTGGATAACGTTTACTCGTCAGCTCCGTCTTTTGTTACGTATGAGAGAATTTTTTTTTGGATCCGTCTCCAGTATATGATGCCCTCACTCGTCTCCATATTTTCGTCTCGTTACCTACAGCTGTGTGCCTGTGAACTTCTAAGAGAGACTTACTTCTGGAAGTGTCACTTCAGTTTAAACGAGCGGCAACAGTCTTCATCCCTGGCTTTCTACCATGTCTGCTCATCCAACCTGGCACCCACTCCACCTACCCCTTCCTCACAACCTTCCTTCCTTCCTCCCCTCTCTTCTGGAACGCTCCAGCAGAATCTCAAAGCTAAATAAGAGACTACAGGGGCCCTCTCCTTAACAACCTCCAATTGAGTTTCTTCATGACGGCAAGCCACTGCACCGCCCTTTTAAGGTTAATTAACTCACGGGCGCTGGCGTTAAAGCCTCGGTAATCACTCTATGGAACGGACAGCGACATTAATTACGCGCCGTCATAGTCCATCGGCACCAGTCAAAGGTTCCTGAATCCTGAAGGCAGCGGTTCTTCCAAGTTAAACCAATTTGCATCTTGTTCGATGTTAAGTCTTCAGCCCGCACAAAGGAGATGGCTGGCTACACGTCCCGTCGTCAGACTCTCTCGTTCTTTGCTGTCTTTAAAAATGGCAAACGTTTAAATAAACACAAAATTGTTTCCTAGGCCCTCGCCACTTTCTAACAAGGCTTTTTAAGGCTTTTTCTCATCAAATTAGCTCAGTAGTTGCTGGAAAGAATAGAACAAACGATACTAAGAAACAATGTAAACGGACCCAGTATTGTCTAACTTTGTGCCATTACTTCCGATTCGAAGTTTCATGTGCAATCATACATTTCTCTTCAAAATTCCATACCAATTATCCTGCAACATTACTCTGTAGCTTTTGAACATGTGTCAAGTCCAGTAGTAGAGCTAAATGAAACAACTCTACGAAAGTGTGATTTCTTCCAGTAATTCTATTTTTCTCTTCGCCGTGATAAATTTAAACAGTTGCAGAATCCTCCTGTCATCTTAAGAAACATGATTTATTTATTAACTCGGTAAGTAAGAATCTAGAAACATTCAAATTTCGCATTTATCTTACATCTCTTGCACCTGCCGTTACGGTTAAAATACTGGATAAACTGAATGATACTACGATCGTATGCTTAACTCATTTTTAACTGTTCCATTGGCTAGGAATTGTACTCTGTGACTGTTCGCAGTAAAAATACGAAGCATCCGATAGAACCGATTTTAGTTGCTAGAGAAAAAATTTTTAATTTGCGGGGGATTTGTGTATTTCCATCAGAGTAAGGGCTTAAGCGAAGAGCTGAATGTAGTTATATAAGTTAGTAATGTTAAGAACGCTGGAGAAGTGGGTTCTACTGTTCTTCGCGCTTTAGTTCAATGTAGTTGGTCCTCCCTAGTCACTAAATTGCGACATAATGCAATGGCTGTAAAGCATAGGCTTGCTGCTGCTTCCAGTATAACAATGATAAGCAAAGTTAAGATACAAAACGTGCCCCTGAAATATCGCTGGAGAAATGGTTTAACGTCTACAGACGATCTCAATAATTTTAATTCACACTATTGGTAAGTAGCTTGTCTCTAATTAGCTTCATGTCGATTATAACCTCCAAGTTTCTTCCAATACTATGACGAGTAATAACAAAAATGATACACAAATTTGTCATACTACGATTCATACTGATTGTGAAATATTTTTCAGTCCATTTCCACATTCCGTTTGTATTCATTTTGT
Source organism: Schistocerca nitens (assembly GCF_023898315.1). Lineage (NCBI taxonomy): Eukaryota > Metazoa > Arthropoda > Insecta > Orthoptera > Acrididae > Schistocerca > Schistocerca nitens. The sequence continues at coordinate 155,034,636 of NC_064618.1, read as the reverse complement.
GGGCAATTACTAAATTTTAATGCTCCAATACTACTTCACCTGGGCATATAGAATTACGAAAACACACAGAACAAACTGCTTTAAAGTGAATGTGTGGTTCAGTGAACATTAATTGATCATTCTTATAAAATGTACTTAACAGCGATGAGTTGAATTTATAGCCAAAGGACAAAATGCCGGAATAAAACCGGGCATACACTGCGTACTCCTAAAACAAGAAATACTTGGGTGCGTCTTTGTAACTATATATCTCGAGTGAATAAGCCAGTAAGGTATGTACCAGCAGTTAATATCAAAATAATTTCACACGCTCATGTTAATTTATATGTCGGGAAAGGGCAAACATCCGAAAAAATGATTGGTTTCTTTTACGTATATTACCTTAAACTGTTGCTAGAGAAATGTGAAACAGGGACCGTGGAGTTATCAATCTCAATCAAGTGTACTAACCTGAATTCTGTTGGATTAGCATGTTGCAGCACAGCTAACAGATGGCAGTAGCAGAGGAACCAGTCAACCATTCGTCTGTAATTTCTTCATTGCTCTTAGTGTGGACCATATTACAAGACAAATATTGATGTCATCTGTAAAAAGTTGAAGGTATATCTATGAAAGATGGTAACTAGCAATCAGTGATCTCTGGCCACAGAGTATGAATTTCTATGCCGGCCGCGGTGGCCGTGCGGTTCTAGGGGCTGCAGTCCGGAACCGCGGGACTGCTACGGTCGCAGGTTCGAATCCTGCCTCGGGCATGGATGTGTGTGATGTCCTTAGGTTAGTTAGGTTTAAGTAGTTCTAAGTTCTAGGGGACTGATGACCTAAGATATTAAGTCCCATAGTGCTCAGAGCCATTTGAACCATTTGAACCAATTTCTATGGATCGATCATTCAGATGCATATAACGATACTTGTGTTGCAAAATACGACTCCAGCAGTTACGTGATTACGATGCGGAGTAAGATTTATCCGTAGGCATTCTGCAGATCTTGAATGCGATTACATAGGTAGTACAGACATACGGCGCTCAAAATGATTAGGTATTTTAGTACGCGTGTTTGAGAGGTATCTTAATTTGCATTCGATGTCTGTAATTACAGCTTGTAAGGTATGAATGCGAAATCATTTCACATCTTTGCAACAAGTGTCAGACCGCAGAGACCGCTATTATTTCGTTATAGGAATGTGAGGCATAGTCAGCTATTTTTAGGTTCTTCACGACGTTTTATAATACTGATGAGTATCTGTTTTTTATGAAGTACTGCTGGAAGGCGACAACACTTCACAATTGCTGATTATGTATGGGAATGGGACATATGTCATAATGCGGGGTATTTCTGGGAATTATGCCTGAACGCAAATTCTGCTGCTCGATGCGACTCCACCCACTTTGAAGGTATGGATCTCAAAACTATAATAGTTCATCCATAATATGAACGACTCCTTTATTTTCGATTTTGGTTTTATTGTTTTTGAGATTTTATTTAAATATTTTGCACACAATACAATTTAAAAAATTTCAGTAAATACAACACTTTTCGTTTTTTACATATTGCGTGGTAAGAGTATGAACTGGTCTTCTGAACTAGTAGTTCGTGAAAGGGCAACATACAACTGACGCGAAAATCACTCTAACCGTGAATCAGTTCGAACGTTTTTGAATGTCCACTATTTAAACCTATTTATTGTTTCTGAAAACGAAACAATGGTTCGCTTAAACTGAATGAGGTAATCGGTTGAGGTACCTCACCAGCTGATTGGATCGGTGAGGATAATAGGCTAGCTTCAACAACATTACTTCGCACAGATTTAATCTGCGAACGAGCAGCATTACAGAAGTTTCGGACTATTCAGATTGCATAGTAGTATTCTAATGGTTACCCGATAAACTATAAATGCAACTTTCCTAATCTACGGTATAGATTTTCTTTTAAAATTGGAAGAAAACAAGACACTTAATTATTGTGCTAATCATAAGCCGATAAGCCATAAATGCAATTTTCCTAATATAAAGGTTTTCTTTTAGAACTGGGAAAAAACAAATCGTAGTTAAAATCTACTGCGATAAAGAAAACAAAACCTCACATTTTCACAGTTCAACACAGCATTTTCTTTCAATCTTTTTTTTTATTATTCAGCAATATAGTTTGCAATGTATTCGAAACACATTTTAACAAAAGAATATGAGCGGCAAATAGCTTACTACCTAAACCAATAAATATCGTTTAACTTAAAATAGGGGTCTTATTATGTATTACTACACAATTTTTAGCAAAAACTACTTTAAGCAAAATCAAATTTTGCCAATTTGTCGGTAGAGGACCCCAACTCTACTCGCCTCTGCTTTCTCGCAGTCGATTTTAACAAAAAACTTGTACATTGCTGTTTAAAAAACTTGTAAATCATGTCCATTCAAATGTCTATTAGTGTACCGTGTTAAAATCGGAAGTGAATGTGTGAAGAAGTGTTCCACATATGTATCTAAGTTAAGTTCCATTTGGTATATTACAATGGATGTTGCTGCGGCTGCGGCATTGCGAAATTGCATGTCAATACATCAGTGTGAAAGTCTCATAATGATTGATTTTAGAGGTAAGATATGGAGAAAATTTTTGTGTATTTAGTTTCTATATTTTTTTGTACGCTTAATCTTCTTTCATCCTTAGGGAAATTTTAATATTAATCGCACTCGCCCATTCTCCATACTGTAGTACTAAGGTTTCCTATTGTGACCACTTTCAAATAAGCAGAATAATTGGATAGATGTATAATCCATACACAGTTTTTATCTGCAGATGGAATATGCTCCAAATATGTATACGGCCAACAGATTGACTGGTGGCGCATTCTGACGCTACAGGATTTGATTTCCACTTACTCGCAAATATACGGCCACTCAGTCATATAAATTATCTCCACGCTTTTATAAACTCATTACACTGTGTCCCGAAATTAACTCATTACATTGTGTCCCCAAATTAATCAACTTATATAGCGTTTCTTATTAGTATGATAACTGTAATGTACGCTTTGTGATAACTTTTCTTCATTTGAAAACTTCAAATTGCCTCCGTAGTAGCAACGGTTCACCCTCGTAGCTTACTGATAATTAAATATGCGATAACTGAGTAAATACGTGGAATGCGATATTAGTGTATTTTTAGCACAAAATGTAAACCAGAGTGTCATACCGGTAACCGACTGACGTTGGTCCTATCCTCAGTACGCTAAACTAACTCCACAGATTCCTACACTATGGTATCTACCGAGAGAGATTGTCCAACTGCAGTTGTCTTTGCTTGGTAGCCGAAGTTCATAGCATTTCTTTCTTGACCAACAGCACCATGGAGACCATAATAAAAATATTGCTTGCGAATCTGCACGCACGTGAGCCTTTTAATAGGATGTTCCACATGTCTGGTGAAGAACAAAAGAATTTGTTTGAAGGCTAGTACAAAGGACGATGACTGTTCAGCTATATCATTACAATGCCATCTGGACATTGAAAGGCTGTTCAGAAAAACGATTCTGCTGTGTTTCAGCTTTTGTGTACTTATACGTCTCGTAGTGCAAAACAACGCCAAGAAACGCAGTAGAAATCGAAAAATTTTGGGCTATTTTATCCACACATTTACGTATGTGTAATTCGTAAAGGGAAGTGTTATAAGTAAAGCAGACCACCTTTTGAACAGAGCTGACACAGTCTGAAAGAACAGATACCAACAGTGACCGTGCAGCTCGTTAGAATGAAAGTACAGTTAAATCAATACCATGAAATGAATACCCTTAGCTGCATACTCTAACGGGAATCGGTAAAGCCACGAGTAATGAGTGTAATGGGCAGGGGCTAGGAATATAGTGCGGGACAATAAGTTGGGAATGTGGGTCTCACGGGCGTCGTGCCAGAGATAAGTCCCTGCAGTCGCAGTATCCTATGTGTCCTCGGTGGCTCAAATGGATATAACGTCTGCCATGTAAGCAGGAGATCCAGGGTTCCAGTCCCGGCAGGGCACACATTTTCACCTGTCCCCGTTGACGTATATCAACGCCTGTATGCAGCTAAGGGTATTCATTTAATTGTATTGATTTAGTTGTAATTTATTCCGAGAAACAAAACTTACAAAGTTTCAAGAACCGGTTGTAAATGATGACTCAAGGAATATACACTACATGCTAGGTATCGCTCCTGTAGGGATCTGAGGACAAGATTATATTAGCTGCTGTACGCTTTGGCGCATTTGAACAATCATTCCTCCAGCGTTCAATATGTGAATGGAACGGCAAAAATCCCTAATACCTGGTACAACGGGACGAACCGTCTGCCACGGACTTCATACTGATTTGCAGAGTATAGATGTTGATGTATGTCTTGATTACACCACCATTGTTTATTCGCAAGTTCAGACTCGTCCGGCAGATATTGCAGAAGTTGGCTGCTCGTTTACTCTTCTGCACTGAGCAGTAAGAAGTGCCGATTGAACAAGGGTGACAAAAGAAAAGATACATCAGTGGAGTTTCCGCATGTGACAACATCTGTACAGGTCGATGCAATGTTCCTTCGGACGTGCATGCATATTACACTGTCAACACAGACACGCTCTAATGTACAGTACATGGCAAAGTCAAGGCAACCTCACGTGAAAAATTATTACGAATATGTCTCTCTCTGTTCGGGAATCAAAAAACCGTGCAAGCACTATGGGAAGCAGGCAATGGGACATACGGAGTTTCTGACCGGCCCTAGAAGTGTGCTCGGAGAGCCGAAGTTGTTAAAGTGACCACTCCCGAGAACCAGGAATTTTTTTTCGGTTTACAGGCTTCCGGACGCGCCCATTCAGCCACCTCAAGAGTGGGATTTCAATTATGACGATACGAACGAAAGAAAAACACACCCAGAGCGGAGAAAATCTTCGATTCGGCTTGGAATCGAATCCAGAAATTTGAGTTCTAATCCCGGTCTGGCACAAATTTTCTTGTTTTCACTAAATTTTATACGTTTTGTGGTGCCGTTTTCGGAGTTTGCGAATGCATTTAACATCAAAAATGAGTGAAGTTACGGAATTAATTAATATGCACCACAGAAAGCCTGAACCATGGGACATTACATGAAAAGGTTATAAAAACAGTTTGAAGAAACGCAAAGCCTTAACAGAACTGTCGGAAGAATTTAAAACGACCGTAGAAGAGATACAAAGAAAAATTTATAACTTAAGAAATCGACTTAACAACGAATTTAAAACAACTGCAAAGAAAAAAAATCCATCTAGGGCACTGAAGAATTGGAATCGCAGAGGGTGTACTATATATTTGCTTTTATTTCTGCAAGGAGGCTTAGCTCGCTATAGGTAAAAATGTACATAATATTTTATTTCGTTATTCCTATTTTAATTTTTTTACAAGGATCTGCGTTGCAAGGAACTTTCCTTTTACTGCTAACCTTTGCGTACTTCTTTAGCATTCTTTGAATAGCTATTACTGCCTTACTGTGACAGTGATAGCAGGCTGCCAACTGGCAGACATTCATTTTGCCGCGCGGAGTAGCCGCGCGGTTAGAGGCGCCATGTCACTAATCGTGCGGCCCCTACCGCCGGAGGTTCGAATTCTCGCTCGGATTTGGATGTGAGTGTGTCCTTAGTGTTAAGTTAGTTTAAGTGTGTGTAAGTCTAAGGACCGAAGACCTTAGCAGTTTGGTCCCCTAGGAATTCACACACATTTGAACATCTCATATTCATTTCGCCAGCTTCCATGTATTACTTCGCCTGTTTCTAAATTTTATCTGTTGGATGTACGTTCGGGAGCATATACATTTGCAGAATATTTTTCAGACAGTAACCAATCACGTAAACTGCAGACGCCAAAACTACAGACTCCTTAAGTTCTGGAAAAAGAAGAAGCCGTTTCCTTAATACTCTAAATACGCTAGACATACGTACCAAAGCCGTTTCCCACCATTCCCCTTGCTCTAGATTGTCTTTAGTTATAAATTTTCATGGAAGCTTGACTTTTAAATGGGAATGGTTTCGTAATATGAGGTTGTAATGGGAAAACATAGTCATCTGCAAAAACTTGTGGCGCACAGAATCTACTTCCTGGTAGACGCGTCTTCTTAGGACCTGTTACTGCACTTTCACGAAACCTGCAACTGTCCTGGTTCCGGAAAGCCCTCCATCTGATTCTACTCCATTGTTGCCAACTATGTAGATGAGGAATTTGTAGGTGACGTCAACAACTGTCATTAAGACAACACTATGGTGCCCTTTATAGTAAAAACAGGACAAAACGTTTATGGAAGTTCAACTTGAATCTGAAGTTTTGAAGACACTGCCAGTCCTCTAATGAGGACCTGCCTGCAACAAAAATCAAACAGTATGGCATTTGTTGCAATCTATGCCTAACTTAATTTATTTCCTTTATTACATTTTAACTAGACTGCTCTGGAAGAGGCTGCAAATGAAAACAAGGCACTATCTGACAGCCAACGTACATCGGAACAGACTGGAGAAGCGTTGTGACTTGTAAAATTCCTTGCTGGTATAAGATTCCACGGCTTCGGACGTGGACCAAATCTTGTGGCTCCAAGTGATCCGGCACTGGCTCCACTCGACCGTGGTTTCACTATGTGTAGCTAAGGAAACATCACATGACTCCCTCACCCATATGGGGCTGGGCCACTGATGTTACGCTGCACATTTACATCGAATAAAATGCTTAGTGGTGACGATAAGATCCACGTGGCAGATCTGAATCTTGTAATGCTTGCATGCACTAAGTACAAGGAATCACTGGACCTACTGCTTAGGAAACTGGCTGCAAGGTGTTTACCACTACCTGAAAGTGTTACCTCCTTATTTTACTGATTCGATGTGAATAAGTACAATTTTTACTCAAAGTTTTATGTTAACTCTGCACTGCTATAACTATCGTTTGCTGTATGGTGAAAGTTAGCCGGCCGCTGGTGGCCGAGCGGTTCTGGCGCTACAGTCTGGAACCGCGCGACCGCTACGGTCGCAGGTTCGAATCCTGCCTCGGGCATGGATGTGTGTGTTGTCCTTAGGTTAGTTAGGTTTAAGTAGTTCTAAGTTCTAGGGGACTTATGACCTCAGCAGTTGAGACCCATAGTGCTCAGAGCCATTTGAACCTGTATGGTCAAAGTTCCCTAACACTAAAATAAATAAATACAAGGGTGATCCCACAAGTAAGGTCTCCAGTCTTATTGAAAATATAAAGAAACGTCTTTTTTTACAATAAATTGTACATAATTTTGAAGCTTGAACATTTTTCTGTTTTTGACATAAACTCCATTACGATCGATGCATTTTTGTAAACGCTGCAGCAGTTTTTGTATACCCATGTTTCAGTAGCCCTCCGCCATGCTATTGAAGAAGCGTCTGACCTTATCTTTTACTTCGTCACCATCTCTGAAGCGCCTTCCAACCAAGTGTTTTTCAACTTGGGAAACAAGGGGCACGTAGTCACCGGGCGCTAATCCCGGGCTGTAGGTGGATGGGTGTGATGTCGCACCCAAATTGTTAGAGAATATCCACAGATTGAAGGGCGATGTGGAGGACGCCCATTGTCATGCCACCACTCAACATTCCTTTCTTCGGTTCTACATGGCCCGCTTCAGTTTTTTTAAGTGTCTGTCAATACCTGTCGGCATTTATTCTTGTCCCAGAAACGGTGAGGTCGACCAACAATATCCCTCTTCGATCCCAAAACCCAGTTGCCATGATTATACCGGCAGACTGCGTTCTTTTGAATTTTCGCTGCTTGGGTGAATCGGAATACCGCCACTCATGTGATTGTGGTTTTGTCTTAGGCGTGAAGTCCAAAGCCCAGCTTTCATCACCCATGACAACTAAATCAAAAAAGTTGCCCTTCTCATCTACATAGCGTTGAATTAATTGTCGGGGAGTTTAAATGCGATGGCATTTGCGTTCTTCTGTCAGAACTCTTGGGACACTCCTTGCGCACACCTTCCGAAATTTCAACGCTTCAGTCAAAGCTCAATGAGTGGTGGTTCGAGAAATCTCAGGAACAACATCGCAGAGCTCATAGAGAGTGTTCCGCCGATCTTGGAGCATGGTTTGTTCAGCCTCTGTGATTGTCTCTTCGGGAAATGGCTTTCTCCCGCTTCTTTTCACGTCATGAATTTCGATACGACGACCAGCAAACTCTCTACAACAGTTGGGAGCATTTTTGACGTTCATACATGACTTTCCATACACCTCTGTCAACTGTCGATAAATGTCGATTGCCTTAACGCATTTTGCACTCTAAAACTGAATAACTGAACGAAGTTCGCACCTTATGGTAGCGCCTAACGGTAGCTATATTACAACTAGCTACCAAGCCAAGACTGAAAGATCAAACGGGCATGCGATGGTTTCTGTAGAGTGGAGGGAGCAAGGAAAAATACAGTGAGGCTAGCAGCCACTCAAACAGTTTCCCTGCTGTCCCAGTGCTTTGGAGATCTTACTTTTGCTGGCCGCGGTGGTCTAGCGGTTCTAGGCGCTCAGTCAGGAACCGCGCGACTGCTACGGTCGCAGGTTCGAATCCTGCCTCGGGCGTGGATGTGTGTGATGTCCTTAGGTTAGTTAGGTTTAAGTAGTTCTAAGTTCTAGGGGACTTATGACCACAGATGTTGAGTCCCATAGTGCTCAGAGCCATTTGAGATCTTACTTTTGGGATTATACTCGTGAATATATACACTAACTTTTGAATACATTATGGGAGTGACAGTCATCAATGTGTTACAAATATTTACTATTAAAAACAGTCTTGATCACAATGTATTTATTACGGTGACCGGTTTCGACCACTACTGTGGTCATCTTCAGACCTACAAGTCGTATACAAAGCTTTAATTAGAGGGCTACATACATTAAAGAAAATACATAAAGTTATAAAGCTATAAAACGATGATTTACCAATGAGTAGGAACCTCCTTCTGCTGGAGAATCACTACTGGAGAAACCAGTGCACGTCTTACTATATATAATGGAGGCTCCGCCCACTTCTGACGGCATGATGTCATTACTAACCAATGAATTACAAGTCGAATAAAATGTAAATTTTCTTAGTTAAAAGTGTTGTGTCTAGACAAGACAGCCTAGACACAATGAGAGGAAGCCGAAAGGCACGCGCTTAAACTCACGCAGGCTGGCGTGAGGTCTGAAACAGGATACGTAATGAATGCTATAAAGAAAAGTACGTAGCTTCTGGAATACTTAACTTTAATCCACATTTGTAGAACATCGCTCTTGATGATACATTAATAGAATCTCAATATCAATTGAATACGGCGCCTTGCTAGGTCGCAGCAAATGTAGCTGAAGGCTATGCTAACTATAGTTTCGGCAAATGAGAGCGTATTGGTCAGTGTAGCTTCGCTAGCAAAGTCGGCTGTACCACTGGGGCGAGTGCCAGAACGTCTCTCTAGACCTGCCGTGTGGTGGCGCACGGTCTGCTATCACTGACAGTGGCGACACGCGGGTCCGACGTATACTACCGGACCGCGGCCGATTTAAAAGCTACCACCTAGCAAGTGTGGTGTCTGGCGGTGACACCACAAAAAGAACATTGTCAAAAAATAAAAATAAACACACACTAAACTTAGCTTATCAAAAAGCTACTGTAAATTAAGAAGCATTAAAAATATTTAAATATGTAGGATAAATGAACTTCGGTTTGACTGTACATGGGTTGCCCTCTCAAGGCCTGTTAGTGAACCATTTTGAACCACTGGTTGCCATGTTGAGGTTAGACGCCGTTCCAAAGTTGAGGCAGCAGGCTTCTTTCCACTGAAGTTGTTGTTAAGTCGATAGGCAAACTAGTGGTTGCCATGGGGAGGCTGGCTTTGAGCACTATGGGACTTAACATTTATGGTCATCAGTCCCCTAGAACTTAGAACTACTTAAACCTAACTAACCTAAGGACATCACACAACACCCAGTCACCACGAGGCAGAGAAAATCCCTGAACCCGCCGGGAACCGAACCCGAGAACCCGGGCGACGGAAGCGAGAACGCTACCGCACGACCACGACCTGCGGACCCTTGGAGAGGATAAACGCCAGTGCAAAGATGTGGCAGCAGGCTTCTTTCAAACGAAGCTGCTGCGAAAGTGGAATGGCGAAGACTGTCACGTCAGACGATGTATTATTGAGCAGCAACATGTATTTTTTGAAACGATTTTCAATGAGTAGGCTGCAATAATCTTTAGCATACATGTATAGTACATGCTGCACAGAATCGATAAGAAGTAGTTGTCCATATTTATGAAATATTGTCTATGAAGTTCGTATGTAGATTGAATTTTTTTTTATAAATTACATGTGACAATTTTTAAAAAAGCATTGCTATTACTTAAGTTGCATGCCAGTCTTATAAACAAATAAAAATAATGAAAATGGAAGGAATTTAAAATTATAATACTATGAGCCGTAGTGTCAAAAATAAAAGGATGTGAATTACCAATATGCAGTGTAAAAGCATATAAGCAAACATTCTAAAACAGACAGTCATAAAATAATGTTTGGTGAAGTAAAATTACAAAGTAAAGATAAAATATTTCCTAAAAGTCTTAATAATTTTAAAAACGAAGGTCTGAAGAGTGAACATTCCCAAGCAGATCATCAAAAGGCTCAAAGAAATGTTTGTCTTTGAATTGTAGTTGTTCGTTTAAAACAGATAATGGATTACTTTTGTGAAGTGAAAAGATTTCAATTTCTTCTAAAGTATTTAGCAGTAGTCCTTTTGGCACAGTATGTAATATTTTCAAATTGTTAGAAATGCAACCCTCAGAATGATTGTATCCATCAAGATGTTTCCTTTATTAGATGTATCTGTAGCGATACTGAAGTGAATTTTATGACGTCTTTCACGACAACACAATTTAAGAGCTGTCACTGCAATTTCTTCAGCTTTGGGGGCGTGTACGTCTTTGACTATACTTTCAGATTTAGTTCTGCACAGGATTTATTTATTTTATTTTTTTTTTTTTTTTTTGCAGTAGTTGAATCGGGTAATATACAGGGTGATTCAAAAAGAATACCACAACTTTAAAAATGTGTATTTAATGAAAGAAACATAATATAACCTTCTGTTATACATCATTACAAAGAGTATTTAAAAAGGTTTTTTTTCACTCAAAAACAAGTTCAGAGATGTTCAATACGGCCCCCTCCAGACACTCGAGCAATATCAACCCGATACTCCAACTCGTTCCACACTCTCTGTAGCATATCTGGCGTAACAGTTTGGATAGCTGCTGCTATTTCTCGTTTCAAATCACCAATGGTGGCTGGGAGAAGTGGCCGAAACACCATATCCTTAACATACCCCCATAAGAAAAAATCGCAGGGGGTAAGATCAGGGCTTCTTGGAGGCCAGTGATGAAGTGCTCTGTCACGGGCTGCCTGGCGGCCGATCCATCGCCTCGGGTAGTTGACGTTCAGGTAGTTACAGACAGATAAGTGCCAATGTGGTGGCGCTCCTTCCTGCTGAAATATGAATTGTTGTGTTCCTTGTTCGAGCTGAGGGAACAGCCAATTCTCTAACATCTCCAGATGCTGTAGTCCAGTTACAGTAGCACCTTCGAAGAAAAAGGGACCAAAAACTTTATTGGCTGAAATGGCACAGAAAACGTTCACCTTAGGCGAGTCACGTTCATACTGAGTTGTTTCCCGCGGATTCTCAGTGCCCAATATACAGACATTGTGATGGTTGACTTTCCCGTTAGTGTGGAAAGTTGATTCATCACTAAACACAAACTTTGAAACGAAAGATTCATCTGTTTCCATTTGAGCAACGATAAAATCACAGAAATCGATTCTTTTAATCTTATCAGCTGCAGACAGTGCTTGAACCAATTTCAGACGATAAGGTTTCATAACTAACCTTTTTCGTAGGACTCTCCATACAGTTGATTGTGGAATTTGCAGCTCTCTGCTAGCTCTGCGAGTCGATTTTCCTGGGCTGCGAACAAATGCTTGCTGGATGCGTGCTACATTTTCATCACTCGTTCTCGGCCGTCCAGAACTTTTCCCTTTGCACAAACACCCATTCTCTGTAAACTGTTTATACCAACGTTTAATACACCACCTATCAGGAGGTTTAACACCATACTTCGTTCGAAATGCACGCTGAACAACTGTCGTCGATTCACTTCTGCCATACTCAGTAACACAAAATCTTTCTGTTGAGCGGTCGCCATCTTAGCATCAACTGACGCTGACACCTAGTCAACAGCGCCTCAAGCGAACAAATGTACAACTAAATGAAACTTTATAGCTCCATTAATTCGCCGACAGATAGTGCTTAGCTTTGCCTTTTGTCGTTGCAGAGTTTTAAATTCCTAAAGTTGTGGTATTCTTTTTGAATCACCCTGTATAATATAAGGGGAAGCAATTCACGGCACAGTTCGTGGATGAGTATGAAATATTATGTTCAATACAATGATACGTTTCCGTTAATTCAGCCAGGATCATCATATTAATTTCTGCTGAATTACATTTTGGAAAAAAAGTTGTCATTGTGTTCGATGTGTTTCTCGAAAGCTGTTACTTTTTATGTTCGTTTACATTTGTGTGAGGTTTCACATCGCTCAATCCGCCGTGAGATATGGAAAAATCCATATCGCAAATTCTGCATCGTGCGCAAAAAAAATTTAACAGCCTACGGCTACCCATGAATTACTGTAATCATTATCACGAAATTTGCATAAATACATTGCCTCTTTTGGGGGGAGTACACTGAGATATTTTTGCAATTTCTCCATTTTGCTTATCATAATTATTGTCACTTTGAGGATTACTCTTTAAGGCAAATTGTTTCATGAAAACAGAGAAAAACGTCAAGCTATTCCATGCCAAGCCATGCCATCATTATATCTCCAGACACCTATAAAATAAAATTAAAAAATATTACTAAATTAAGAAAATGTACATATAAATATTTATACGGCAATCCTGGCAACTCAGTCCCTAGAATTGTAGTTAATCAAAAAGCATAAAACGGTGTCGCGTTCGGTGAGAAAGATTTGTTATTTTATTACCTACTTGTAAATGCATATGACGCATTATTATTTTTAACGCAAGGACCGCAACATAGGAAGGAACTGAGAAGTTAGCCTATTTGCCTGAAAAAGCTCCGAAAGCCCTCCAGCTGCCACACAACACTGAACACACACACAGTACTATAAAATGATTATTATTTATAAAGTGATACTCATACTCACCACAAACAATAATCAAATCACACAAAGCGAATATAACACAGTTGTAAATTTTTCAAGTACACTCGCGTCTATGTATTCTCTCGTCCAAACTGTCTACACGACTGTCTATGCGAGTACTGCGGGGGAGGGGGGGTTGAGGGTGGGGGAGTGGGTGTGTGAGTGGGATACGAGGATACGAGACACGAGCGCAGGGTGTGACTGGCGCAGGATGGTAATCTTGAACTGAGTGTGATTTAATGCATCAACGTCAGACAAACGAATTAGCTGAGTCTTTACCAAAAATTGGGACGAAACAGATACGCCGTCGGGAGGCGGGACAAAACGGTGAAAATCGGGACTGTCCCGTCAAAATAGAGACAGGTGGCAACTCTGGTGACATTCGTCGTCACACGACCCTGTAGTGTGATTAAAATAACTTGATAGTTCAAGTCTGTCACTTGCCGCTACAGTGTTGTCATACAAGCTGCCGCTCGGTTTTAGGTGACACACAAACAGGTTGAGTTACTTCACAAATGCTGTTAGCGTGTAACGTGTAGGAACGTTGGTAGCGGCCGCCGCGAGTTATGTCGGAAATGCGAGATGCTGTGTTGGCACCAGTTTTTAGGTGATCATGACTGAACTGCAGCCGATGATGAGTTTTGTAGCCCTGCATTTAAACTTACGTCCTAAGCTACCCACAATATAACTATTGAATCGAAAATGGCCAAAGAGATCTGGTACAGTTCTATTTCATCATTGACTAAAAAAACTCGAAGCAGTACCAGTCGTAAAAAAGATCTGGACACAAGTATCTGCATGGTGGTGTGGTGGTGAATGTCTCCCTCAGCATTAGTGTGCCATCTTTTCTCGCTGTGATAGCTCACTACATAGGCAGTGACAGGTAGAGGAACAGTCGTGTCAAAACTTGATGAGATTTCAAGGGAATTAGCATTGGCGAGTGACTTGGCTGGTTGTATATATCGTTATATATATAAGACTGGAAGATTCGTACGAATATGGGAGGTTAACTACACTTTGACAAAAGAGAGAGTGAAAAATGATCTCTTTGCTGCTTCTTCTAATTTTTATGAATCAATATATTACTCCTGCCCACAAACGCAGTGACAAAATTAGCAGCTATGTCTACATCTACATGAATATTCTGCAAATCACAGTTAAGTACCTAGCAGAGGGTTCATCGAACCACCTTCACAATTCTCTATTATTCCAATCTCCGTACGAGCTCTGTTTTCCATTATTTTATCGTGGTGATCGTTCCTCCATATGTAGGTCGGTGTCAACAAAATATTTTCGCATTCGGAGGAGAAAGTTGGTGATTCGAATTTCGGGAGAAGATTCCGTCGCAACGAAAAACGCCATTCTTTTAACGATTTCCAGCCCAAATCCTGTATCATTTCTGTGACACCCTCTCCCATATTTCCCGATAATACAAAACGTGCTGCCTTTCTTTGAACTTTTTCGATGTGCTCCGTCAGTCCTACCTGGTGAGGATGCCACACCGCGCAGCTGTATTCTAAAAGAGAACGGACAAGCGTAGTGTAGGCAGTCTCCTTAGTAGGTCTGTTACATTTTCTAAGTGTCCTGCCAATAAAAGGTAGTCTTTGGTTAGCCTTCCCCACAATATTTTCTATGTGTTCCTTCCAATTTAAATTGTTCGTAATTGTAACACCGAGGCATTTAGTTGAATTTACGGCTTTTAGATTAGACTGATTTATCGTGTAACCGAAGTTTAACAAGTTCCATTAAGCACTCATGTGGATGATCACACACTTTTCGTTATTTAGGGTCAACTCCCACTTTTCGCACCATTCAGATATTTTTTCTAAATCGTTTTGCAGTTTGTTTTGATCTTCTGATGACATTATTAGTCGATAAACGACAGCATCATCAGCAAACAACCGAAGACGGCTGCTCAGATTGTCTCCCAAATCGTTTACATAGATAAGTAACAGAGAAGGGCATATAACACTACATTGGGGAACGCCAGAAATCACTTCTGTTTTACTCGATGACTTTCCGGCAGTTACTACGAACTGTGACCTCTCTGACAGGAAATCACAAATGCAGTCATATAACTGAGACGATATTCTGTAAGCACGCAATTTCACTACGAGCTGCGTGTGTGGGACAGTGTCAAAAGTCTTCCGGAAATCCAGAAATATGGAATCAATCTGAAATCCCTTGTCAATAGCACTCAAACCTTCATGTGAATAAAGAGCTAGTTGTGTTTCACAGGAAGGAAATTTATTTGCAGCGCGTAATTGACCTCAGGGGATTCATTACGCTTTAATGAATATGTGCTGTAGCGTGCATAGGGCCCCGAGCTGTAGTAGTGCTGTTTCATCTTTAGTTTTCTGCACTGCTGCCTTTTCTTCTACTATCCTTTATATCTATAAAAACAGCTCTTTAACTATTGCTCTACCTAGAATTAAGAATATGTAATGAAACAGGATGTGACAAATTTTTACCGAAAGTGACAGTTCTCTTTAGGCACTCCCGTAATGACAACTACCGCCGTAATTTCAATAACAGATAAATTTTTAATTATCAGTATGTACAAAATTTTCAGCAGTCGCAACTACATTTTTGTAACAATAGACGTTTTTCACCGCAATAGCATCAAAGTCAGCCGGTTAGCATACCTAACCAACAATGTAGTCTACAAGGTCAACCAAACTTTCATGTTTCGCCGCGTGCACGTATAGTCTCAGCTCCAACAAATAGTAACGCACAGCAGCAAAGAAATAAGTACGTCCAGGAAACACACAATTTCAATTCCTATCGCACTGCGCCGTATAGAAATGACTATCATGACAAACGTAAAAATAATGAGCACAATTTTTCAGCGTACATTTAATAACAGTCGATCTTTTCAGCAGCAAGAACATCAGCAACAACATATTATCATGAATGAACCAGACAATAGGTGTCATTCATAGCGTAATACGTCAGAAAGAAATAACAGAACAGTTGAAATAGTGGATATGCCACAGCATCCTCCCGTAAATAACAGCACGTACGATAGAATTTGACCAGATACAGTACAGGTTGCATATTCCAGTAACGTAAGCAATAATTTTGACACGCAGAATCTTGTTCACGAAAATGTTATTAATTTTGACGCCATCCGACACACGTTTGCATGAAAGACAGAATCACGACGTACGTAGACGACATTCTTATTGCAGAAGCTAACTGGTCTGAACACAATATGATTCTTGAACGACTTTTACAAACTTTTCATGCTCAAGGACTCACAGTTAATCTCAGTAAATCGCACTTTGGCAAAATTTCTATAAAATTTCTTGGACACGTAATTTCAGCAGAAGGCATTGCGCCTGATCCGGAAAAACTTCAAGCTCTACGTGACATTACTGTTCCTACGACGAAGAAACAATTACGCAGCTTTTTGGGATTAATTAACCTTTTTCGTAAATTTATTCATCACTCTGCTTTAGACACACCTAGATTATGCCAATTGACAGGTAAAAACACTATTTGGTCCTGGGATAAGTAAGCACATTCTGAATTTGTGAACCTGAAAGAAGCCTTGTTGAATGCTCCACTTTTATCGCACCCAGATCTTACCAGAAATTTTTCCATTGCCACCGACAGTTCCAACACCGCTTTAGGCGTACATATTTTTCAGGAAATTGAAGAAGACGGCTCAACAGTAATTAAAAACATCGCATTTGCAAGTCGCATTCTGTCACCTGCTGAACGAAATTATTCCGTTACAGAACTGGAAACATTATGTGTTGTATGGGTTTTTACGAGATTTCGGCATTTTCTGTATGGAAGACACACCACCGTTTACACAGATCACAGAGCGATACAATTTTTACTTTCAGCTAAATTTTCACACGACAGTTTAAGCAGATGGAATTATTTACAGGAATTTAATTTCACAATTGTTCACATTCCCGACACACAAAATGTTATAGCAGACGCACTATCTCGTTCTCTCAACAACAATCAGCAAGAAATCGCAACCAACTTCTGCAAAGCAAATTTCAGCGTTATGTACATTCAACAAGTTGCATTCGAAAATTTCATTTGGTCGTCATTACAGGACATAGTAAAAGAGCAGAGTAAAGACAACGTGTGGAAAGAAATTAAACACCTTTGGCAAGATAAGGATAATGTTACGATTAGAAACCACTACACTGTACGCAATGACATTCTGTTTCGCCGCTCTCATCCTGACAGCAACAATTGGTTATTATGCATTCCTGACGAATTGGTTAACAAATTAATATGGTATACTCATTTAAGTTACGCACATTATGGAGCCAGAAAATGTTTTCTTATACTGAGACAGAATTGTTATTTTACCAACATGCTGAAACGTATTCGACGAGTTTTAGCGTCATGTAAAATCTGCCAGAAAGCTAAGTCAGACACAACTTCACATATTCCTCCATTATATCCCATTGTACCTGTTAAATTAAGACATGTGACCGCTGTAGACATTTTTGGTCCCATTCCGAGAACTAATAGAGGTTTCTGCTACATCTTTGTCGCTGTTGAACTCACTTCAAAATTTGTTACCTTCACTCTGTTACGCAAAGCTACTGCTAAAACTGTTTCGAAAGCATTTGTAAAGCATTTTCTATTTCATGTAGGGCATGTGTTGAAAGTAATTTCCGACAATGGATCACAGTTTCGATCTGCTATATGGACACGTATGTTACGAGCTAGAAACATTTCTCCGATCTATATATCCAAGTACCATGCTTCTTCGAACCCTTGTGAACGATTAATGAAAGAAATTGGTAAACTGTGTAGAATATACTGCCACAAAAGACATATTGATTAGGACACACACATACACTCATTCCAGGATGTAATTAATTCCATACCAAATGAATCTACTATACTATCTCCGTCTGTTATATTGAAACATGTTGAACCACCTAACAAAATTACAGAATTAGTAACATTTCCTACATCTCGTCGACTACGACACCACGAAATAATCGACATTGCGCTGAACAACATCAAACGTGCCGCAGAGCGCCGGAGAAGACAGCAAAAACAGGTTTGTACACGCCGTGACTTTCACATTGGACAGAAAATATTAGTACGTACACACTATTTATCCAACAAAGGAAAAGGTAGGTGCAGTAAATTTGAACTTCTATACGCAGGTCCATATCGGATTCGCAGCATTCCTCACCCCAATGTTGTACACGTCGAAACTTTGAGAACCAGAAAATCCAAAGGCAAACATCAGACCTCTTATTAAGTGAAGACACTTTATGATTTAACATGCTATAATGCCATTTTGCTATTTTTATGATCACCTATGCAATTATATTCACATGACTACTTATTGATGATTATCGTATTTTTTCTTGGCAAGTGCCCGGCAAGGTAAGGTTAGCAGGTCGCTCTTCTTGTCGTTACATATCGGACTGTGCAAATGTTCCAGAGAAACTTACGTATCTTATGAATAATTATGCAATGTTATCTAGTGACATATTAATTTTATTAAATTTTCTCTCCATTAAAGTCTTTAACTCTCGCCTCTATTAACTACACAACATACAAGCTGAACACAACGAACGTCACATTTTTTGTCTTTCTTAGGTATATACGATTGTTTCATATTTTGTTTGTATGCACAATGTAATCTTTAAGATATAGCAAACACCAGTTGACTTTGACATTTTGCCTTATGATATCTCAACATCGTGACTACTTTACTGCTACATTGTGATACACTGGGTACATTTTTGCCTCTGAACACTATCTATGTTTTTTCACATATTACGTTTTTTTTTGTCATGTTATGCTGTATGCTTAATTATGTTACCATAAACCAGTCATTATTTAGTGAGTATATTATGTAAATGCAAGATATTAATCTTTGTTCATCAATTTCAGAAAGAAATGATGCGTGAAAGAAATAAATAAAATAGAAATGGGAATTTCACCTTCGGAATGATCGAAAGAAGATGCAAACCTCGTGAGGAAGAGTAAATGGATCAGGATTAACAAGCATTAACAAGAATATACTATACACATCGTAGAATAGCAGTCTTAACTAATTTTTTCTTTCAGAATACGAGGCGATTGATGCAGGCTGTCAGACAGAACTTCACATTTTATTTTTAGTGATGGAATATGCTAGAGATAAGGAATAGTTATGTAATGAGTAATGAAGTGATTTTTTGCAGATGATAATGAATGTTGATGAATAATGATGAAGAATATGCTACTATGGATAATGAAGTTTTTCTTTACAGGTGATGATAATAATTGAGTTATGATAATATAGATAATGAAGTTTTTTTTTTTTTTACAGATGAGGATTATGTGGATGTTATGTATTCATGCAATGTAGTTATTTAAGTATTTGTTGCAGTTCGCCTTGACAGCAGGTGTTATATTGCATAGTATAATGACTGAAGGTTTTGGAAAGGACAGTTATGGAACACATCTTTATACACAATTCACTTCCTGTTAATTCGAAGTTCACTACTTTTCAGCATAAAAAGCGTTTCTTCTTTCAGCTTAATAATCCATTTTTTTATATATTTTTGAAGGAGAAATTATTTATGAAATTAATGTGCTATAAGCAGTTGTTCATTAAATCTATGTCATTTATGAATGTGATTACATATACTCTACTTGTTTCATAATATTGCTACAGCTGACTCATGACGAATGACGTTACACATTTTCATTTACAGCAACTACCCAGAAGCAATTTTTTTCCCCCTATAATTACCCAACGCAATGCATTGCTAACAAAAAATGTATTACCAGTCCCAAAATAATGATACCAGTTTAAGAGAGTTCTGAGTAATTCTGATTAGCTCTGAATAGTATGTCACTTGAATAATGAATGCTACCGATTACTGTATTGGGATGACCAATGACTAATTAATAATGCTTTGTAACTGGGAAATGAATGCTACTGATTACTGTATTGGGATGACCAATGATTAATTATCAACATTATTCTGTAATACTATGTTATTGACTACCTCCTGTTTTAGGTAATGACTTCTGATGATTTGTAATTAGGGAACGAATTTCAATGTTCTCTGTAAAACGTACGACCTCTGATGATTTGTAATTAGGCAACGAATTTCAATGTTCTCTGTAAAACGGATGACTTCTGATGATTTGTAATTAGGCAACGAATTTCAATTTTCTCTGTAAAACTAGTGACTTCTGATGATTTGTAATTAGGCAACGAATTTCAATGTTCTCTGTAAAACAATTAATGAACATTTTTCTGTAATACTACATACATGGTACAGAAATGTTCAATAACTGGGCTATGACTGCCGCAAACTACTAATGTAATTCCCAATGAAGACTAGTATGTGACTTAATGTCCTTCACCTTCTGACCTAACTACCCTGAATTACTGCAATATCCATTTGTCCTGTATATCCCCTTGATCATGGAGCACTACATTTGGTTTTTGCACTAATTCTACGTTGATGTGCCTTGTAAGAGCGTGGTGTTGACACGACATGCTGTCCACCACCGTGAGCGATGGAGACGTTTTTATGATCCCACTGTTTGGTGTACCTGATGTACTGCCAAAATGATAACATGGAATATTACTACGACATTTCAGTGTCTTGGCTACGCTGATAAACACTTCTGGGAAAGGAACTCAGATTGTCTCACTTGGTGTTGTACTTCTGTCGAAAGATATGGACTGTCAGTGCAGCTGCGTGCAACCTAAAGTGCTACAACCATGATGCAATCCTTCCCTTTCCTATCCTAATTCTTGTAACATAGTAAAAATTATTTTTTGCTAATATCATTCGTATTCATGGCATACACCTATTTTTCGATGTATTCTGAACTACAATGCGAGTGCACTTTTGTCATTTTTCTAACATGATTTCTACTTATTGTATATACATTTTGTGATTTGCTGATATATTCTGAATTTCAGTGCGTGTCACTTTTGTCATTTTTCTAACATGATTTCTACTTATCGTATATTCATTTTGTGATTTGCTGATATGTTCTGAACTATAGTACATGTGCACTTATGTCACTACTCAACATGATTTTTTTTGCCATTATATTTACTTGATGTGAAAATGCTGAAGAATTTTTCAGTTCATGTCATTTGTTAATATGTTTTGTACTCATTGTATATACATTTTGTTATTGCCCAATATGTTTTGTACTCAGTGCATGTGCACCACATTTACTTCATGTTCTACATCTGAATATTCTGTGATTGTAAAGTTAATTAGTTATGAAAAAATTTGTTGCTCATGGCAAGTCCAAATGACTCACCATCTCTGCCAAATTTTTGCCCCCCCCCCCCCCCAGTGGAGGGTTATGAAACGCGTATGTATTCAGTATCAGCAATGGCGAGGCATGACAGAATCTCTGACCAGGGAGTTATTTATCCTTGCTAGTCTGCGCTTGACCGCGCGAGTGTGCAGTTGCATGTAGGGAGTCGGAAGCAGTTGTGAGATGTACTCGGTCGGAGTTGTGTTTGACGAGTCGGCGGGCGTCGACATGGGTCTCTGGTCAAGGTTCGGGACGAGGTATATCGTAAAATAAGGTAATGAAGCAGCATTGCGCACATCTGATAATGTAATCTATGTTAATTGTAATTAATTTGTTCAAGACATGCCCCAATAATAATTTTGTTTTCAAAGCAATCGTTTAAGAAAAAAGAATCATTCGAATTGAAACAATATTTCCTATGCTTTTCCTCCCAGAATCAATTTATCAGATTAATTATTGCACAGGGCCTAAGGTCAGCGCAGCTGCCCTTATAAAATTTATCAGGTTGATCTTAGCGTTAATTTTGTGCGGACTTAACATTTTTGCACATTTTTATTATCATTGAGTTTTATTACTATGGGAAGCTAACATTTGGCATTATTTGCAATTTTATTCAATTCTTTTCATTTTCATATTTTCACGGGGAGGTTACACTTGGCTCCATTTACATTTAATAATTTACTTACATTTTTGTGGGGAGGTTACACTTGGGCTCTATTCACATTAACATTTATATTGTCTTTTCAAAATTTTGCGGGGAGGTTACACTTGGCTATATTTTCCTTTTTTATATTGTCATAAAATTTATTTTGTGGCTTGGTTACACTTGGCGACATCCGGTCCAGGATCGTATTTCTTTGTGAATCTTCTAAGAAGTAGTCAGATATCTGCTCTTATTTACTTAATATAATTAGCATTTGGCGCAACGCTTTTACTTATTTTGTGACTTTCTCCCACAGGTCATCGGCAATTCGTTGCTCTTTGTTGTATTTGTATTTGTTGAATTTTGCATTGTCTTTGTTTCATTTGTGAATAATTGTGATTTGTGTTAAAATGCCGCGAAAAACTATTAATAGTGCATCGCGAAGTATTATGAATGAAATTACTGACTTAAACAACTTCACCGATAGTACTTGTGACACGCAGTGTAATGATGACAATCCTACGTTCACTGACAATCAGTGCGTTCCAACCACTAATAATGATTTTTATCTTAATGATGAGCAAACGAACTCAATTGTGTCCTCTGTTAATTTGACAACAATTGATGACACGGGGCGTTCTGTTGTAATGAGCGCTGCCCAGCTTAACACAACCGGTTTGGAAAATTCACGTGACGAACAGACAAATTTTTCTAATGAAAATGAACAGTGTACTGAAAGTACGACGGATTCATTTAATTCGGAGGTAGTGACTAAAAGTGCGCATCTGATGGGAAAACTTTTTGGTGAATCACAGAATGACCAAATGGTCACACAAAACGTGACAATTGCAGGTACGTTATCAAACAGCACAGTGAATAGAGAAGGTAATAATGGCTTGGATCAAATTATGGCAATATTGCTACAACAACTTAATGAAAATTTCAAACAACAGAATGAAAAACAAAACGAGAATCTCAAACAACAATTTAGTGAACAGAACAATCAACTTAATAAAATTAATGAAAAACTAGACAACAATGATGATAATTTCAAACAACTTAGTGAGCAGAACAAACAGTTCAATGAAAAATTAGACAACAATTCCAGACAGTTAAATGAAAAATTAGACAACAATTCCAGACAGCTTAGTGAACAGATTAAAGCCGTTGCCGCGCAGTGTCATGCTACTAAAGAACAGTTACGCGAGGAAATTGAGGCTTGTGCTAGGAAAAGTAGCGAAGAAATTAGATCTGTTGCTCAAGAATTAAGGGATATGCAAACAGCTACAACAGAAACACTTAGAGAGGAAATTAGTACAATCGGTAAACAATGCACTGAAAAAGCTACACAATTACGCGACGAGTTTAAACTAATGGCAGCAGAAGTTTCGCGCACAATGGATGCAAAGATAGACGCGAAATTCGACCAACAGAACACTCAGATTGACGAACGTTTTAATCACCACATACAAAACAGTGATACGCGTTTCCGCAAATTTATACAGGATCAAAATAAAGTAAAACTTCAAGTCATGGAAACAATCACCGCACAGAGACAGGAAGATAAACGTAAATTGTTTGCGAAAGCTAAAACATACGTAGACAACAACATTGCTTCAGTGTCCGATGAAATTAATACCATCAAACAGTCGAACACAGAATTACGTGACAAAATTTCCGATCTTAAATCGAAAACAGACACATACACAACAGAATTTCAGACAGTGACAGACAGACTCGAACAATTAGAACTAACACATGATTCTGATGTCATTAAAGCAGACATTAAAAAACTGAACGAAACCACACGTAAAATACAAAAACAGATTAATGCTTCTGACAATCAGAACGATGATCAGGTAAAAATACTGACTGAAAAATATGATGAATTGGCCAGTCGTATTGACGTTATTGAAAGTAATAATGACAACAAATCAGACGATACTGCACCGATTTCGTTTAACCAAACACCTGAATTCCAAAATTTACAGCAGACAGTCAATGAGATCGATTCGTCTATTAACACATTGCGTAGAAAATTGTCAAGTTTACAGCAAGAGGTAACAGAGATAAAAAATATTTTAGTTGATAACAATACATTGTAAGTTTGTTACTTTAATTTGGTATGAAAGCGTTACTGCTAGCCAATAAAAGCGGGTTAAAAGCTGTGAGCTATCTGGGGAAGTTAATCTTGCATTACTAAGCAACTGTTTCATCAGGTATCTAGTCTAGGTTTACCAAATTCCCAAACAGACTAACATTAATTATAATCTTTTAATAGTCATACAGCAACCGGTATATATATATATATATATATATATATATATATATATATATATATATATATATAAGAGAATTTAAATAAAAAGAAAAAAATCAGTTTATATTTGGAAATTTATTTTAAGATTGATCATTGAAATTTCAGCATATTACACATGATTCCTAACTAAACTGGTGCCTTATTTAGGATTGTGAAAATGTGAGATTGCAATCTTACGGAACACATCAAATATGGAGCCAAGATTGGGAGACTGCATACAACACTGCATTCATAAAACAACACACAAAGAACGTTGAAATGCATACAAGAGAAAGTTAACCACTACAAACAGATTCAAATTTTCACCCAAAGAAATTACGTTCGTAGCACAATCCTGTCCGTCATGTAATTACCACACACTGGTATACTAAATTCATACTAACTCTCTGTGAAATCTTCCCAAGAAGAATAGCTGAGGGCTACTTTGATGATTACACCACATGCTTCACATGGTCAACTTGGTTTACACAAAGCGTATAACTCCACAATAATTTTGATAATTAAAATAAATTAGATCGAAAAGCAATTTACAAAAGAAAAACCTCGAACTGGTTATTAACGTCTTACTGTTAACCTGACGGGTCAAACAGTTATATAAGCACGTGGTACTGGTCTCGCAAAGTACATCCCACGTGGGTTGAACATAAAGAAAAGTTGCTATATTGAAAAATATTGTCAAGACGAGACGTTATAATCACACAAGCATTCGCATTTAAGATTGATCTTAGAGTTACTGATCAACACGTGGTTCCACTTTACTCATAAAGTAGTGACAAAGCAACTACCGGAAAATAATTTGAACTTCACACGAGAATTACACTGCGCTGCAATTTGAGATAACCTTAGATATTTTAGAGCTAAACCCGAAATAAAGGTGATTAAATTTTCAGTTAGGCTGAACTTAACAAATCCATTGTCCTACGGACTTAGCAGACACGCGCTTAGCCGGAGATCTTACCACTTCAGACGCTCGCCACGGACAGACTGCCCTGCGTTACTACCGAGCGTGCTTCCTGAGGGTGGCTCACAAATACAAACGGAAGTGGCCAGAGGGGCAACTTCCTATACCAACATGACAACGGACGGACAGGACCATACTAAGGATAGAAACCTCTTTGCTTTTAGAAAGCGTAGCTACCTGTTCTGACGTTGGTCCTACTGTTCTCTAGCAGACAGCCTTGTCTGCTACCCTCAAGCATGCAACTAGAAATACGTTTGCTCATTCATCCTCTCACACAGAAGGGAAGGGGGATGACAGTATCTTATCATATACAGTATATAAAAGAAAGCGGATGTAGGTTCCGTATGAGACTGTGTGACATTAATTACATATAAACTGTGTTTTAAAATGTAGTAGTGTGGCAGATCGTTCTTGTTTATGTGTAAAAGTAACACGTTCCAATACTCAGTCTCCTCCCAGATAGTCAGAAACGCCACAGTAAATTTAGACGAGGAATTTATGCCGTAAATGACAACAGATTTAAGAAATTAAACATGAAAGGAATCCAACAGAGACCTTTCAACATCACAGAATCCGCCACGTTGCGACCATTTGTCAGAGTCACGCAGCGCGTATAATTTGAGTAATTTACAAAGACTACGCGACTTAAAATCCGAAAAGCTACGCGACTTAAAATCTGAAAAGTTACGCAACTTGAAATCCGAAATGACACAGACAAACAGATTCTCACACAAACCTGAACGTGTTCTCAAATTCACTGACGAGAACGTAGATTACGAGCAATTTTTATCCGTAAGAAAATCTAAAGAATTTAATAATGACAGAGCACAGATACACGATTTAAGCTGTATACGACAATTTATTTTTGTACTTTCACCGCTATTACCTGTAATGAAGAAACTAGCTTGGAACTGGACACGACTATTTGGTCTTGAATTTTTACCAACATTTCGTGTAATGAAGAAACTACAATTAGCATGGATACAGCAATTTATTTTTGAATTTTCACTGGCATTGCCTGTAACACAAAAGCTGAAATTTATTTGCAGCGCGTAATTGACCTCAGGGGATTCATTACGCTTTAATGAATATGTGCTGTAGCATGCATAGGGCCCCGAGCTGTAGTAGTACTGTTTCATCTTTAGTTTTCTGCACTGCTGCCTTTTCTTCTACTATCCTTTATATCTATCAAAACAGCTCTTTAACTATTGCTCTACCTAGAATTAAGAATATGTAATGAAACAGGATGTGACAAATTTTTACCGAAAGTGACAGTTCTCTTTAGGCACTCCCGTAATGACAACTACCGCCGTAATTTCAATAACAGATAAATTTTTAATTATCAGTATGTACAAAATTTTCAGCAGTCGCAACTACATTTTTGTAACAATAGACGTTTTTCACCGCAATAGCATCAAAGTCAACCGGTTAGCATACCTAACCAACAATGTAGCCTACAAGGTCAACCAAACTTTCATGTTTCGCCGCGTGCACGTATAGTCTCAGCTCCAACAAATAGTAACGCACAGCAGCAAAGAAATGAGTACGTACAGAAAAAACACTATTTCAATTCCTATCGCACTGCGCCGTATAGAAATGACTATCATGACAAACGTAAAAACAATGAGCACAATTTTTCAGCGTACATTTAATAACAGTCGATCTTTTCAGCAGCAAGAACATCAGCAACAACATATTATCATGAATGAACCAGACAATGGGTGTCATCCATAGCGTAATACGTCAGGAAGACGTAACAGAACAGTTGAAATAGTGGATATGCCACAGCATCCTCCCGTAAATAACAGCACGTACGATAGAATTTGACCAGATACAGTACAGGTTGCATATTCCAGTAACGTAAGCAATAATTTTGACACGCAGAATCTTGTTCACGAAAATGTTATTAATTTTGACGCCATCCGACACACGTTTGCATGAAAGACAGAATCACGACGTACGTAGACGACATTCTTATTGCAGAAGCTAACTGGTCTGAACACAATATGATTCTTGAACGACTTTTACAAACTTTTCATGCTCAAGGACTCACAGTTAATCTCAGTAAATCGCACTTTGGCAAAACTTCTATAAAATTTCTTGGACACGTAATTTCAGCAGAAGGCATTGCGCCTGATCCGGAAAAACTTCAAGCTCTACGTGACATTACTGTTCCTACGACGAAGAAACAATTACGCAGCTTTTTGGGATTAATTAACCTTTTTCGTAAATTTATTCATCACTCTGCTTTAGACACACCTAGATTATGCCAATTGACAGGTAAAAACACTATTTGGTCCTGGGATAAGTAAGCACATTCTGAATTTGTGAACCTGAAAGAAGCCTTGTTGAATGCTCCACTTTTATCGCACCCAGATCTTACCAGAAATTTTTCCATTGCCACCGACAGTTCCAACACCGCTTTAGGCGTACATATTTTTCAGGAAATTGAAGAAGACGGCTCAACAGTAATTAAAAACATCGCATTTGCAAGTCGCATTCTGTCACCTGCTGAACGAAATTATTCCGTTACAGAACTGGAAACATTATGTGTTGTATGGGTTTTTACGAGATTTCGGCATTTTCTGTATGGAAGACACACCACCGTTTACACAGATCACAGAGCGATACAATTTTTACTTTCAGCTAAATTTTCACACGACAGTTTAAGCAGATGGAATTATTTACAGGAATTTAATTTCACAATTGTTCACATTCCCGACACACAAAATGTTATAGCAGACGCACTATCTCGTTCTCTCAACAACAATCAGCAAGAAATCGCAACCAACTTCTGCAAAGCAAATTTCAGCGTTATGTACATTCAACAAGTTGCATTCGAAAATTTCATTTGGTCGTCATTACAGGACATAGTAAAAGAGCAGAGTAAAGACAACGTGTGGAAAGAAATTAAACACCTTTGGCAAGATAAGGATAATGTTACGATTAGAAACCACTACACTGTACGCAATGACATTCTGTTTCGCCGCTCTCATCCTGACAGCAACAATTGGTTATTATGCATTCCTGACGAACTGGTTAACAAATCAATATGGTATTCTCATTTAAGTTACGCACATTATGGAGCCAGAAAATGTTTTCTTATAGTGAGACAGAATTGTTATTTTACCAACATGGAGAAACGTATTCGACGAGTTTTAGCGTCATGTAAAATCTGCCAGAAAGCTAAGTCAGACACAACTTCACATATTCCTCCATTATATCCCATTGTACCTGTTAAATTAAGACATATAGCCGCTGTAGACATTTTTGGTCCCATTCCGAGAACTAATAAAGGTTTCTGCTACATCTTTGTCGCTGTTGAACTCACTTCAAAATTTGTTACCTTCACTCCGTTACGCAAAGCTACTGCTAAAACTGTTTCGAAAGCATTTGTAAAGCATTTTCTATTTCATGTAGGGCATGTGTTGAAAGTAATTTCCGACAATGGATCACAGTTTCGATCTGCTATATGGACACGTATGTTACGAGCTAGAAACATTTCTCCGATCTATATATCCAAGTACCATGCTTCTTCGAACCCTTGTGAACGATTAATGAAAGAAATTGGTAAACTGTGTAGAATATACTGCCACAAAAGACATATTGATTAGGACACACACATACACTCATTCCAGGATGTAATTAATTCCATACCAAATGAATCTACTATACTATCTCCGTCTGTTATATTGAAACATGTTGAACCACCTAACAAAATTACAGAATTAGTAACATTTCCTACATCTCGTCGACTACGACACCACGAAATAATCGACATTGCGCTGAACAACATCAAACGTGCCGCAGAGCGCCGGAGAAGACAGCAAAAACAGGTTTGTACACGCCGTGACTTTCACATTGGACAGAAAATATTAGTACGTACACACTATTTATCCAACAAAGGAAAAGGTAGGTGCAGTAAATTTGAACTTCTATACGCAGGTCCATATCGGATTCGCAGCATTCCTCACCCCAATGTTGTACACGTCGAAACTTTGAGAACCAGAAAATCCAAAGGCAAACATCAGACCTCTTATTAAGTGAAGACACTTTATGATTTAACATGCTATAATGCCATTTTGCTATTTTTATGATCACCTATGCAATTATATTCACATGACTACTTATTGATGATTATCATATTTTTTCTTGGCAAGTGCCCGGCAAGGTAAGGTTAGCAGGTCGCTCTTCTTGTCGTTAAATATCGGACTGTGCAAATTTTCCAGAGAAACTTACGTATCTTATGAATAATTATGCAATGTTATCTAGTGACATATTAATTTTATTAAATTTTCTCTCCATTAAAGTCTTTAACTCTCGCCTCTATTAACTACACAACATACAAGCTGAACACAACGAACGTCACATTTTTTGTCTTTCTTAGGTATATACGATTGTTTCATATTTTGTTTGTATGCACAATGTAATCTTTAAGATATAGCAAACACCAGTTGACTTTGACATTTTGCCTTATGATATCTCAACATCGTGACTACTTTACTGCTACATTGTGATACACTGGGTACATTTTTGCCTCTGAACACTATCTATGTTTTTTCACATATTACGTTTTTTTTGTCATGTTATGCTGTATGCTTAATTATGTTACCATAAACCAGTCATTATTTAGTGAGTATATTATGTAAATGCAAGATATTAATCTTTGCTCATCAATTTCAGAAAGAAATGATGCGTGAAAGAAATAAATAAAATAGAAATGGGAATTTCACCTTCGGAATGATCGAAAGAAGATGCAAACCTCGTGAGGAAGAGTAAATGGATCAGGATTAACAAGCATTAACGAGAATATACTATACACATCGTAGAATAGCAGTCTTAACTAATTTTTTCTTTCAGAATACGAGGCGATTGATGCAGGCTGTCAGACAGAACTTCACATTTTATTTTTAGTGATGGAATATGCTAGAGATAAGGAATAGTTATGTAATGAGTAATGAAGTGATTTTTTGCAGATGATAATGAATGTTGATGAATAATGATGAAGAATATGCTACTATGGATAATGAAGTTTTTCTTTACAGGTGATGATAATAATTGAGTTATGATAATATAGATAATGAAGTTTTTTTTTTTTTACAGATGAGGATTATGTGGATGTTATGTATTCATGCAATGTAGTTATTTAAGTATTTGTTGCAGTTCGCCTTGACAGCAGGTGTTATATTGGATAGTATAATGACTGAAGGTTTTGGAAAGGACAGCTATGGAACACATCTTTATACACAATTCACTTCCTGTTAATTCGAAGTTCACTACTTTTCAGCATAAAAAGCGTTTCTTCTTTCAGCTTAATAATCCATTTTTTTATATATTTTTGAAGGAGAAATTATTTATGAAATTAATGTGCTATAAGCAGTTGTTCATTAAATCTATGTCATTTATGAATGTGATTACATATACTCTACTTGTTTCATAATATTGCTACAGCTGACTCATGACGAATGACGTTACACATTTTCATTTACAGCAACTACCCAGAAGCAATTTTTTTCCCCCTATAATTACCCAACGCAATGCATTGCTAACAAAAAATGTATTACCAGTCCCAAAATAATGATACCAGTTTAAGAGAGTTCTGAGTAATTCTGATTAGCTCTGAATAGTATGTCACTTGAATAATGAATGCTACCGATTACTGTATTGGGATGACCAATGACTAATTAATAATGCTTTGTAACTGGGAAATGAATGCTACTGGTTACTGTATTGGGATGACCAATGATTAATTATCAACATTATTCTGTAATACTATGTTATTGACTACCTCCTGTTTTAGGTAATGACTTCTGATGATTTGTAATTAGGGAACGAATTTCAATGTTCTCTGTAAAACGTACGACCTCTGATGATTTGTAATTAGGCAACGAATTTCAATGTTCTCTGTAAAACGGATGACTTCTGATGATTTGTAATTAGGCAACGAATTTCAATTTTCTCTGTAAAACTAGTGACTTCTGATGATTTGTAATTAGGCAACGAATTTCAATGTTCTCTGTAAAACAATTAATGAACATTTTTCTGTAATACTACATACATGGTACAGAAATGTTCAATAACTGGGCTATGACTGCCGCAAACTACTAATGTAATTCCCAATGAAGACTAGTATGTGACTTAATGTCCTTCACCTTCTGACCTAACTACCCTGAATTACTGCAATATCCATTTGTCCTGTATATCCCCTTGATCATGGAGCACTACATTTGGTTTTTGCACTAATTCTACGTTGATGTGCCTTGTAAGAGCGTGGTGTTGACACGACATGCTGTCCACCACCGTGAGCGATGGAGACGTTTTTATGATCCCACTGTTTGGTGTACCTGATGTACTGCCAAAATGACAACATGGAATATTACTGCGACATTTCAGTGTCTTGGCTACGCTGATAAACACTTCTGGGAAAGGAACTCAGATTGTCTCACTTGGTGTTGTACTTCTGTGGAAAGATATGGACTGTCAGTGCAGCTGCGTGCAACCTAAAGTGCTACAACCATGATGCAATCCTTCCCTTTCCTATCCTAATTCTTGCAACATAGTGAAAATCATTTTTTGCTAATATCATTTGTATTCATGGCTTATACATATTTTTCGATGTATTCTGAACTACAATGCGAGTGCACTTTTGTCATTTTTCTAACATGATTTCTACTTATTGTATATACATTTTGTGATTTGCTGATATATTCTGAATTTCAGTGCGTGTCACTTTTGTCATTTTTCTAACATGATTTCTACTTATCGTATATTCATTTTGTGATTTGCTGATATGTTCTGAACTATAGTACATGTGCACTTATGTCACTACTCAACATGATTTTTTTTGCCAGTATATTTACTTGATGTGAAAATGCTGAAGAATTTTTCAGTTCATGTCATTTGTTAATATGTTTTGTACTCATTGTATATACATTTTGTTATTGCCCAATATGTTTTGTACTCAGTGCATGTGCACCACATTTACTTCATGTTCTACATCTGAATATTCTGTGATTGTAAAGTTAATTAGTTATGAAAAAATTTGTTGCTCATGGCAAGTCCAAATGACTCACCATCTCTGCCAAATTTTTGCCCCCCCCCCCCCCCAGTGGAGGGTTATGAAACGCGTATGTATTCAGTATCAGCAATGGCGAGGCATGACAGAATCTCTGACCAGGGAGTTATTTATCCTTGCTAGTCTGCGCTTGACCGCGCGAGTGTGCAGTTGCATGTAGGGAGTCGGAAGCAGTTGTGAGATGTACTCGGTCGGAGTTGTGTTTGACGAGTCGGCGGGCGTCGACATGGGTCTCTGGTCAAGGTTCGGGACGAGGTATATCGTAAAATAAGGTAATGAAGCAGCATTGCGCACATCTGATAATGTAATCTATGTTAATTGTAATTAATTTGTTCAAGAAATGCCCCAATAATAATTTTGTTTTCAAAGCAATCGTTTAAGAAAAAAGAATCATTCGAATTGAAACAATATTTCCTATGCTTTTCCTCCCAGAATCAATTTATCAGATTAATTATTGCACAGGGCCTAAGGTCAGCGCAGCTGCCCTTATAAAATTTATCAGGTTGATCTTAGCGTTAATTTTGTGCGGACTTAACATTTTTGCACATTTTTATTATCATTGAGTTTTATTACTATGGGAAGCTAACATTTGGCATTATTTGCAATTTTATTCAATTCTTTTCATTTTCATATTTTCACGGGGAGGTTATACTTGGCTCCATTTACATTTAATAATTTACTTACATTTTTGTGGGGAGGTTACACTTGGGCTCTATTCACATTAACATTTATATTGTCTTTTCAAAATTTTGCGGGGAGGTTACACTTGGCTATATTTTCCTTTTTTATATTGTCATAAAATTTATTTTGTGGCTTGGTTACACTTGGCGACATCCGGTCCAGGATCGTATTTCTTTGTGAATCTTCTAAGAAGTAGTCAGATATCTGCTCTTATTTACTTAATATAATTAGCATTTGGCGCAACGCTTTTACTAATTTTGTGACTTTCTCCCACAGGTCATCGGCAATTCGTTGCTCTTTGTTGTATTTGTATTTGTTGAATTTTGCATTGTCTTTGTTTCATTTGTGAATAATTGTGATTTGTGTTAAAATGCCGCGAAAAACTATTAATAGTGCATCGCGAAGTATTATGAATGAAATTACTGACTTAAACAACTTCACCGATAGTACTTGTGACACGCAGTGTAATGATGACAATCCTACGTTCACTGACAATCAGTGCGTTCCAACCACTAATAATGATTTTTATCTTAATGATGAGCAAATGAACTCAATTGTGTCCTCTGTTAATTTGACAACAATTGATGACACGGGGCGTTCTGTTGTAATGAGCGCTGCCCAGCTTAACACAACCGGTTTGGAAAATTCACGTGACGAACAGACAAATTTTTCTAATGAAAATGAACAGTGTACTGAAAGTACGACGGATTCATTTAATTCGGAGGTAGTGACTAAAAGTGCGCATCTGATGGGAAAACTTTTTGGTGAATCACAGAATGACCAAATGGTCACACAAAACGTGACAATTGCAGGTACGTTATCAAACAGCACAGTGAATAGAGAAGGTAATAATGGCTTGGATCAAATTATGGCAATATTGCTACAACAACTTAATGAAAATTTCAAACAACAGAATGAAAAACAAAACGAGAATCTCAAACAACAATTTAGTGAACAGAACAATCAACTTAATAAAATTAATGAAAAACTAGACAACAATGATGATAATTTCAAACAACTTAGTGAGCAGAACAAACAGTTCAATGAAAAATTAGACAACAATTCCAGACAGTTAAATGAAAAATTAGACAACAATTCCAGACAGCTTAGTGAACAGATTAAAGCCGTTGCCGCGCAGTGTCATGCTACTAAAGAACAGTTACGCGAGGAAATTGAGGCTTGTGCTAGGAAAAGTAGCGAAGAAATTAGATCTGTTGCTCAAGAATTAAGGGATATGCAAACAGCTACAACAGAAACACTTAGAGAGGAAATTAGTACAATCGGTAAACAATGCACTGAAAAAGCTACACAATTACGCGACGAGTTTAAACTAATGGCAGCAGAAGTTTCGCGCACAATGGATGCAAAGATAGACGCGAAATTCGACCAACAGAACACTCAGATTGACGAACGTTTTAATCACCACATACAAAACAGTGATACGCATTTCCGCAAATTTATACAGGATCAAAATAAAGTAAAACTTCAAGTCATGGAAACAATCACCGCACAGAGACAGGAAGATAAACGTAAATTGTTTGCGAAAGCTAAAACATACGTAGACAACAACATTGCTTCAGTGTCCGATGAAATTAATACCATCAAACAGTCGAACACAGAATTACGTGACAAAATTTCCGATCTTAAATCGAAAACAGACACATACACAACAGAATTTCAGACAGTGACAGACAGACTCGAACAATTAGAACTAACACATGATTCTGATGTCATTAAAGCAGACATTAAAAAACTGAACGAAACCACACGTAAAATACAAAAACAGATTAATGCTTCTGACAATCAGAACGATGATCAGGTAAAAATACTGACTGAAAAATATGATGAATTGGCCAGTCGTATTGACGTTATTGAAAGTAATAATGACAACAAATCAGACGATACTGCACCGATTTCGTTTAACCAAACACCTGAATTCCAAAATTTACAGCAGACAGTCAATGAGATCGATTCGTCTATTAACACATTGCGTAGAAAATTGTCAAGTTTACAGCAAGAGGTAACAGAGATAAAAAATATTTTAGTTAATAACAATACATTGTAAGTTTGTTACTTTAATTTGGTATGAAAGCGTTACTGCTAGCCAATAAAAGCGGGTTAAAAGCTGTGAGCTATCTGGGGAAGTTAATCTTGCATTACTAAGCAACTGTTTCATCAGGTATCTAGTCTAGGTTTACCAAATTCCCAAACAGACTAACATTAATTATAATCTTTTAATAGTCATACAGCAACCGGTATATATATATATATATATATATATATATATATATATATATATATATATATATATATATAAGAGAATTTAAATAAAAAGAAAAAAATCAGTTTATATTTGGAAATTTATTTTAAGATTGATCATTGAAATTTCAGCATATTACACATGATTCCTAACTAAACTGGTGCCTTATTTAGGATTGTGAAAATGTGAGATTGCAATCTTACGGAACACATCAAATATGGAGCCAAGATTGGGAGACTGCATACAACACTGCATTCATAAAACAACACACAAAGAACGTTGAAATGCATACAAGAGAAAGTTAACCACTACAAACAGATTCAAATTTTCACCCAAAGAAATTACGTTCGTAGCACAATCCTGTCCGTCATGTAATTACCACACACTGGTATACTAAATTCATACTAACTCTCTGTGAAATCTTCCCAAGAAGAATAGCTGAGGGCTACTTTGATGATTACACCACATTCTTCACGTGGTCAACTTGGTTTACACAAAGCGTATAACTCCACAATAATTTTGATAATTAAAATAAATTAGATCGAAAAGCAATTTACAAACGAAAAACCTCGAACTGGTTATTAACGTCTTACTGTTAACCTGACGGGTCAAACAGTTATATAAGCACGTGGTACTGGTCTCGCAAAGTACATCCCACGTGGGTTGAACATAAAGAAAAGTTGCTATATTGAAAAATATTGTCAAGACGAGACGTTATAATCACACAAGCATTCGCATTTAAGATTGATCTTAGAGTTACTGATCAACACGTGGTTCCACTTTACTCATAAAGTAGTGACAAAGCAACTACCGGAAAATAATCTGAACTTCACACGAGAATCACACTGCGCTGCAATTTAAGATAACCTTAGATATTTTAGAGCTAAACCCGAAATAAAGGTGATTAAATTTTCAGTTAGGCTGAACTTAACAAATCCATTGTCCTACGGACTTAGCAGACACGCGCTTAGCCGGAGATCTTACCACTTCAGACGCTCGCCATGGACAGACTGCCCTGCGCTACTACCGAGCGTGCTTCCTGAGGGTGGCTCACAAATACAAACGGAAGTGGCCAGAGGGGCAACTTCCTATACCAACATGACAACGGACGGACAGGACCATACTAAGGATAGAAACCTCTTTGCTTTTAGAAAGCGTAGCTACCTGTTCTGACGTTGGTCCTACTGTTCTCTAGCAGACAGCCTTGTCTGCTACCCTCAAGCATGCAACTAGAAATACGTTTGCTCATTCATCCTCCCACACAGAAGGGAAGGGGGATGACAGTATCTTATCATATACAGTATATAAAAGAAAGCGGATGTAGGTTCCGTATGAGACTGTGTGACATTAATTACATATAAACTGTGTTTTAAAATGTAGTAGTGTGGCAGATCGTTCTTGTTTATGTGTAAAAGTAACACGTTCCAATACTCAGTCTCCTCCCAGATAGTCAGAAACGCCACAGTAAATTTAGACGAGGAATTTATGCCGTAAATGACAACAGATTTAAGAAATTAAACATGAAAGGAATCCAACAGAGACCTTTCAACATCACAGAATCCGCCACGTTGCGACCATTTGTCAGAGTCACGCAGCGCGTATAATTTGAGTAATTTACAAAGACTACGCGACTTAAAATCCGAAAAGCTACGCGACTTAAAATCTGAAAAGTTACGCAACTTGAAATCCGAAATGACACAGACAAACAGATTCTCACACAAACCTGAACGTGTTCTCAAATTCACTGACGAGAACGTAGATTACGAGCAATTTTTATCCGTAAGAAAATCTAAAGAATTTAATAATGACAGAGCACAGATACACGATTTAAGCTGTATACGACAATTTATTTTTGTACTTTCACCGCTATTACCTGTAATGAAGAAACAAGCTTGGAACTGGACTCGACTATTTGGTCTTGAATTTTTACCAACATTTCGTGTAATGAAGAAACTACAATTAGCATGGATACAGCAATTTATTTTTGAATTTTCACTGGCATTGCCTGTAACACAAAAGCTGAAATTTATCTGCAGCGCGTAATTGACCTCAGGGGATTCATTACGCTTTAATGAATATGTGCTGTAGCATGCATAGGGCCCCGAGCTGTAGTAGTACTGTTTCATCTTTAGTTTTCTGCACTGCTGCCTTTTCTTTTACTATCCTTTATATCTATCAAAACAGCTCTTTAACTATTGCTCTACCTAGAATTAAGAATATGTAATGAAACAGGATGTGACAAATTTTTACCGAAAGTGACAGTTCTCTTTAGGCACTCCCGTAATGACAACTACCGCCGTAATTTCAATAACAGATAAATTTTTAATTATCAGTATGTACAAAATTTTCAGCAGTCGCAACTACATTTTTGTAACAATAGACGTTTTTCACCGCAATAGCATCAAAGTCAACCGGTTAGCATACCTAACCAACAATGTAGCCTACAAGGTCAACCAAACTTTCATGTTTCGCCGCGTGCACGTATAGTCTCAGCTCCAACAAATAGTAACGCACAGCAGCAAAGAAATGAGTACGTACAGAAAAAACACTATTTCAATTCCTATCGCACTGCGCCGTATAGAAATGACTATCATGACAAACGTAAAAACAATGAGCACAATTTTTCAGCGTACATTTAATAACAGTCGATCTTTTCAGCAGCAAGAACATCAACAACAACATATTATCATGAATGAACCAGACAATGGGTGTCATCCATAGCGTAATACGTCAGGAAGAAATAACAGAACAGTTGAAATAGTGGATATGCCACAGCATCCTCCCGTAAATAACAGCACGTACGATAGAATTTGACCAGATACAGTACAGGTTGCATATTCCAGTAACGTAAGCAATAATTTTGACACGCAGAATCTTGTTCACGAAAATGTTATTAATTTTGACGCCATCCGACACACGTTTGCATGAAAGACAGAATCACGACGTACGTAGACGACATTCTTATTGCAGAAGCTAACTGGTCTGAACACAATATGATTCTTGAACGACTTTTACAAACTTTTCATGCTCAAGGACTCACAGTTAATCTCAGTAAATCGCACTTTGGCAAAACTTCTATAAAATTTCTTGGACACGTAATTTCAGCAGAAGGCATTGCGCCTGATCCGGAAAAACTTCAAGCTCTACGTGACATTACTGTTCCTACGACGAAGAAACAATTACGCAGCTTTTTGGGATTAATTAACCTTTTTCGTAAATTTATTCATCACTCTGCTTTAGACACACCTAGATTATGCCAATTGACAGGTAAAAACACTATTTGGTCCTGGGATAAGTAAGCACATTCTGAATTTGTGAACCTGAAAGAAGCCTTGTTGAATGCTCCACTTTTATCGCACCCAGATCTTACCAGAAATTTTTCCATTGCCACCGACAGTTCCAACACCGCTTTAGGCGTACATATTTTTCAGGAAATTGAAGAAGACGGCTCAACAGTAATTAAAAACATCGCATTTGCAAGTCGCATTCTGTCACCTGCTGAACGAAATTATTCCGTTACAGAACTGGAAACATTATGTGTTGTATGGGTTTTTACGAGATTTCGGCATTTTCTGTATGGAAGACACACCACCGTTTACACAGATCACAGAGCGATACAATTTTTACTTTCAGCTAAATTTTCACACGACAGTTTAAGCAGATGGAAGCTTTATTTACAGGAATTTAATTTCACAATTGTTCACATTCCCGGCACACAAAATGTTATAGCAGACGCACTATCTCGTTCTCTCAACAACAATCAGCAAGAAATCGCAACCAACTTCTGCAAAGCAAATTTCAGCGTTATGTACATTCAACAAGTTGCATTCGAAAATTTCATTTGGTCGTCATTACAGGACATAGTAAAAGAGCAGAGTAAAGACAACGTGTGGAAAGAAATTAAACACCTTTGGCAAGATAAGGATAATGTTACGATTAGAAACCACTACACTGTACGCAATGACATTCTGTTTCGCCGCTCTCATCCTGACAGCAACAATTGGTTATTATGCATTCCTGACGAACTGGTTAACAAATCAATATGGTATTCTCATTTAAGTTACGCACATTATGGAGCCAGAAAATGTTTTCTTATAGTGAGACAGAATTGTTATTTTACCAACATGGAGAAACGTATTCGACGAGTTTTAGCGTCATGTAAAATCTGCCAGAAAGCTAAGTCAGACACAACTTCACATATTCCTCCATTATATCCCATTGTACCTGTTAAATTAAGACATATAGCCGCTGTAGACATTTTTGGTCCCATTCCGAGAACTAATAAAGGTTTCTGCTACATCTTTGTCGCTGTTGAACTCACTTCAAAATTTGTTACCTTCACTCCGTTACGCAAAGCTACTGCTAAAACTGTTTCGAAAGCATTTGTAAAGCATTTTCTATTTCATGTAGGGCATGTGTTGAAAGTAATTTCCGACAATGGATCACAGTTTCGATCTGCTATATGGACACGTATGTTACGAGCTAGAAACATTTCTCCGATCTATATATCCAAGTACCATGCTTCTTCGAACCCTTGTGAACGATTAATGAAAGAAATTGGTAAACTGTGTAGAATATACTGCCACAAAAGACATATTGATTAGGACACACACATACACTCATTCCAGGATGTAATTAATTCCATACCAAATGAATCTACTATACTATCTCCGTCTGTTATATTGAAACATGTTGAACCACCTAACAAAATTACAGAATTAGTAACATTTCCTACATCTCGTCGACTACGACACCACGAAATAATCGACATTGCGCTGAACAACATCAAACGTGCCGCAGAGCGCCGGAGAAGACAGCAAAAACAGGTTTGTACACGCCGTGACTTTCACATTGGACAGAAAATATTAGTACGTACACACTATTTATCCAACAAAGGAAAAGGTAGGTGCAGTAAATTTGAACTTCTATACGCAGGTCCATATCGGATTCGCAGCATTCCTCACCCCAATGTTGTACACGTCGAAACTTTGAGAACCAGAAAATCCAAAGGCAAACATCAGACCTCTTATTAAGTGAAGACACTTTATGATTTAACATGCTATAATGCCATTTTGCTATTTTTATGATCACCTATGCAATTATATTCACATGACTACTTATTGATGATTATCGTATTTTTTCTTGGCAAGTGCCCGGCAAGGTAAGGTTAGCAGGTCGCTCTTCTTGTCGTTACATATCGGACTGTGCAAATTTTCCAGAGAAACTTACGTATCTTATGAATAATTATGCAATGTTATCTAGTGACATATTAATTTTATTAAATTTTCTCTCCATTAAAGTCTTTAACTCTCGCCTCTATTAACTACACAACATACAAGCTGAACACAACGAACGTCACATTTTTTGTCTTTCTTAGGTATATACGATTGTTTCATATTTTGTTTGTATGCACAATGTAATCTTTAAGATATAGCAAACACCAGTTGACTTTGACATTTTGCCTTATGATATCTCAACATCGTGACTACTTTACTGCTACATTGTGATACACTGGGTACATTTTTGCCTCTGAACACTATCTATGTTTCTTCACATATTACGTTTTTTTTGTCATGTTATGCTGTATGCTTAATTATGTTACCATAAACCAGTCATTATTTAGTGAGTATATTATGTAAATGCAAGATATTAATCTTTGTTCATCAATTTCTGAAAGAAATGATGCGTGAAAGTGAAAGGGTACAGTACCGCCCGACATTGTAAATAGGTACAACATACTTCATTATTTTTGTCAGAACAACACATTTTTTTTTGTAAAATAACTCAATTTCAATTAATACAGCGAAGCCGGATACCAGTGTGGGAAAGAATGACAATTTATTTATTTAATTGCTCACATGTGCACTCCCACAAAGTAAATCCCTACATCCAGTTTGGTGAGATCTGTGAAATGAATGAATGTATGGTCGTCTGCTAACCACAGATAGTGAATGTGAATATATGATCATCCTTGCGACGATCCTTTGGCCACCTTTGGTGGGACCAAAGAGATGAAATTTACCTGAGCTTTGAGCATCTGAAATGTGGCTGACCAATACGGTAGCAAGGTGCTCCCCCCACTTCAGCAGAGGTGGAGAGGACCTCGAGAACGGCCATGTTTCAGCACTCTGCCGCTGGATCTTGTGCTGTTAAGACCTTTTCTAGTTGTGCTCCATAATGACAAAAGAGTGGAGACATGGTATGCATGTGGAATATTTAAGAGTAGTTTGAAATAATAATTTCTCTATTTCAGGAACTTTTGTGGGGAGAATTAAGTGTCAGGCGAGTAATATTAATGGGATTGTAGTAATCTTCATAAGTGACCAACGGTCACAATGAAATCACGTGTAGCAATAAGTTGAAATACTTCCGTGTGCTTAAGTTAAGCTGAATTCCTAGCGTGTGTACAATAAGTAGAAATATTTAAGAAATAGCGTGTGTACCATAAGTTGAAATATTTAAGAAATGGCGTGTGCAGGACTTGAATTTAGAGACGAGTACTTCCACGTGGTGAGTACTGTGTGAGTCTCAAACTGTGTATGAGACAAAAGATAAAGAGAAGTACTCGTCCATGGTATCAGTTGAGGACTCGCGTGTGTGATGAATACGTTCTTAATGTTACTTTGCGTGATATGATTGCGTGTGACGCTAGATTCAAACTCAGAGAGAAGCAAGGTGAGTCGGCCGTCTATCCAGCAACGCCACTTGGCTTGTATTGCACAGGAAGACGTGCATATGTCTCCAGAGTTCATAGTAGGAAAGTAGAATTACGAAGTGGGGCAGTGTCGTGTGAAACTGGGATAAATATTAATTGAAGTGGGAAAGCTGAAAGTGATAATGTTGTGACTATTCTGTGTGTAGTATTTCATGTCGTAGTGTGGTGTATGTCATTTAATGTGGGTATGTGTGGTTTGCATGGGAGAGTAGCAAGGTAGTTTCAAAAGATTAGTGGGTTATGCTTGTTCCTTCGGTACTGCTCGGTCTGGAGGATAGTTTCGTGATGATGATTGTGAGAGTCGAAGTGTGAGATATAATAAAAGATCCACCATCCTATCCAGAAAGTGACTGTAGCGTTAAATAATTACGATACCATAATATAGAGATTCATCAATGTAAAGCCATGCCCACTGGGCGGAATTTCTCATATTTTATTGTTGTAGGTTATAGAATCTGTGTGTTTAGGTTAGAGAATTTATCTAAATAAATAAGATAGTGAAAAGAAAAAGATTGGTGGACTTTTCCTTCGAATTGTATGTTGTCATAATGTCCAGAATTTATAAAGTGTGCGCCATTCATATTCAGTGCGGTGGCCACATGTTGACAAAAGCCGTTAAATGAATAAGAAAGAAAATGTGGTACTGCCAGTGCGTAGTGTACAGTCAGAGTTCTGTAAATTACTGATAGTCAGATGTGTGTTTCCGTTGCGTATTAATCAAACAGGAGGATAACTTGTAACTTAAGTGTGAGTACTAGAGTTCATGTTACTTGATAAATAAGAATGAATCAACTCGCTGGGCAGACCACTCATCTTGCAGGCCTGACTGCTTGATGCCACAGTATGAGCAAGGCATGTGGGTGCCTCTCATAATTTCGACCCTGCCAGGATATTTTGCCAGAATATTTTGCCAGGATTATTTTGCTGTTAGGGTTTGCTGTTAAGATTTTTTTTTATTTTTTGATGGAATATATTGTGATAGCGCTAAGAAGTAAATTTTTTTCTGTTTGAAATTTCTTTCTGGATTGGTGAGGATCTTTTATTTTTTTTGTAATTAATTGCTATATCGTCCAAGGCTGGAAGATCGTTGTATATTTTTTTTTTTTGCGTAATGTCCGTAGTAACTAGGTCGCAGTCGAAAAGTG
This sequence comes from Schistocerca nitens, assembly GCF_023898315.1. NCBI lineage: Eukaryota > Metazoa > Arthropoda > Insecta > Orthoptera > Acrididae > Schistocerca > Schistocerca nitens. The sequence continues at coordinate 154,991,320 of NC_064618.1, read as the reverse complement.
TAGTCACCATGGAGAATAGTGATTCTAGGGTGAACGTAGCAGTGCAGCAGGAAGTAGCTGTTGACCATGAGTTAATGAACGAGAACGACAAACACTCGGAAGGGGCTGAATTGTTCAGCGGACCGCGGCTAGGTGATCCTTTATGCGTTGGCTTTGTCCACAAACGGGGGCTTTTCCCGACGATGCGGGTGAGCCGGGACTAGGTCAGGTATGCAGTGAAAGTGAAGCTACCCTTAGTGAAGCTACCATTTCTCAGGCGAACAATGTGAGCGCACCGAAAGTAGCAAATGACAATGTGCTATTGCAGTTTTTACAGAGGATGGATAGAGATAATAAGGAAAGATTGGAAGCGATGAATAAAGATAATAAGGAAAGATTAGAAGCGATGAGTAGAGATAATAAGGAGAGAGATAGGGAGAATAAGGAAAGATTTGAAGCAACTAAGGAAAGACTGGAGGCAATGAATAAGGGAAATAAAGAGGCGATGAGGAAGCTACACACAGTTATCGATGAGCGTCTGCCCGCAGTTAATAATCGGTTAGATGAGGGGGAGAAGAATCTGGGTGCGTTGAAGCAAGTATGTGACGCCGTGAAAGAAAAAGCTAATAATTTGGAAGTACGAGTATTTGCAATAGAGAGTGATACTACTGAACGTAGGGACGTGTTGCCGGATGAGCGAATCAAAGAGGTAGTGGTCAGAATGAATACGATTAGTGCAGATGTAGAAAAGCTCAGTATAAGAGGCGAGACAGGCTCTGACAGTACGCAGCGAGAGGTTTATGCCAACCAGGGGGAGATACAATCACTATTACAACTTAAAGAGGCGCAATTAGAAATAAGTAGGTAACATAGGGAAGAACTAGCACAGTAGCAATTAGCGTGCAGTAGCGAAGGTGACACACCACCAGGTAGATTGCAGAGGGAGAGGGAGATAAATTCAAAAAACGAAAATAGGCAGAAAGCGGAAGACGAACTCAGAGAGTTAGAAGAACGGTTGTGTCGGATAAAACAGGTGGCAAACCCAACTGGGTGTAGTCCAAGGCTGTCTCAATTTCAAGATTCATTACCTTCATCGTGGGGACTGCCCCTCAAAATGAAGTTTGTGTGTAACCATTTGAGGGACGAGGCTAGAGCGAAAATGCAGGAAGTTATTAAAGACTGTAGTAGCTATTTAAATGAATTCTGGTCGAAAAGTAAGCAGGACCAGGTTACGCAAAGCATATTGATGATGCCAAATTGTAACGAACGTGGTATAAGAGATCCAGTGTCGTGCTATCAGGAAATGCTGAGACGAAATAGGCATTTGGATGTGCCATACGAAACTGGGGAGCTCATTAGAGTCTGTATAACGAAGTTGCCAGTGAGATTGCGCAGAGATATAATGATAGCAGGCAGAGGCTTAGACGATTCCACGTCATTTCAGCACTTGTTACAAGGATTGGGTAATGAGAGCAATATCGTGAACGGAGACACGACTCATAGGTCAGATAGTGTCGAGGATAGGAACGGCAGAAACTATCAGAATGACAGGAGAGCATGGAATCCTGGCATTTCTTTCTTGTCGTAATAGATTGAAGGATAGGAGAAACTAATCCAACATATCAGCCCTTAGCATCTTGCCTTAAAACACATGCAGCTGGCACTGAAAATTGTCTATGTAACAGACATACTCTACTGATATGTAGGAATGCAAATACCATACTTCTGATCAGAGAATAAAACACCAGTAATGGCATCTGTTAGGCTGGTGTCTCAGAGCAAAATTTGCAAATTTTTATTTCGAACAGTAAAGTAAAAGGACTGTTTCCTCAAAGAAACCAGTTGCTAAAATGTTATGTAATAATGCCAATGAGTCCAGTATAATTATTGCGACTTGACTATTGCAGGTACTTAACACGTAATGTAAAAAGTCAACATTGTGGTCAGTATGGAATAGGGTACGTTTATACTGCTGTTACAGGTAACATCAGTAATGTGATCGAAGTTATTAAATTAGATGCCATCTGATCTATAGTATGTCATTGTCGTGGAGACAGTTATAATGAAGTGCTGTATATGGTTGTTCGGAATCTGGTGTTAGGGAAAGAGGCCACTAGCACCTAAGTTTCTAACACTTGGGCTGCCCATTTCTCCCAGCTTGTATATTCTCTGCACACATTTCATTTTCATGTAAGCTTAGATTCCTAACTGGCAAATTCTTTACTGTGTATAGTGGACCATTCAGAGTGAGGCGGATTGTCCATGAAAATGCTGTAATGATTGAGACGATCAAGGGAAAACAATCTCGTGGGCTTCATCACATTTCTAACATCAAATTATGGAAAAGTTAAGGATAGATCGAAAGTAGGCAAGTTATGGTAGATAGTCAGTGTATTTATTTGTGGTGTGTAACGTTGTGCAGGGTCAGATCGAACATGAGAATTTTCAGGCGGGATGTCAGGAAGTATGACGGAATAGACTGGTCGAATGAGTCAAAAACAGGAGTCGACAGAGTGGTGTATGTACGTATTTTTTGTCATATGAATAAGGATCAAGCAGAAACGACGTGATGGTTAATGAGTGGATAAAGATGGTAGATAGAGAAGCGACGTGATAAATAGTAGTGGACAAAGGTGATATTTAAGGAGAGAAGCGACGAGAAGCAGTGTGATTAATAAAGAGAGATTCGACGTGATGAAACAGTGGTAAATAAAACTGAGTATAATTAATAATGTGGAGATGTCTTAGATGTATGTTACAGAGGGGCCTGTGTATGCTGCAATAGATATTGATGCCGATGGCGAAGGAAGACCAGGAAATGATGGAGTAATGGACGGATGGAGAGCCGAAATACGAATGGAGAGATGATGACAACTGCACAATGTGAAAGGACATAAAGGGAGTATGAGATCCACATGGTGAACGTTGTGGAATACTGACGGAGGATGTAATATAAGTGTAAATCTAATTCTGACCATAAGATTTGCAATTTGGCAAAAGTAATATTTTCGTTGTTGTTGAAGCCTGGTACCAGTATAACTAATCAAAACGGTACCAAGAATGTTTACAGTTATTTTGCAGGATGAATAATTCGTGTATTTTTTGTCCTTAGATGAAATGTCGCAATTCTAAGTTGATATTTAGCAGGATGAATAATCGGTAAAGTGAATGCAGAGGTAAGCCGATGGAGAGAGGTGCCAGAGTGAAAGGACGAATTCGGAGACTGGAATGCTATCTCCGAAACAGCTTCATGTGTTATGTGGTTGAGTATAAGGGAGCAAAGGTATGGTATGTTGTCGTGAGAGTGGTGGTGTTATGAGTATAAGGGAGCAAAGGTATGGTATGTTGTCGTGAGTGTGGTGGTGTTAAGGTTAGCTGACTTCTAGACCTATTCCGTTAGTGTATTAATGGATTGAATGAGAAGGAAAATGTGATGTCTGGTGAGTGAGAGTCATAGAGTAGTGTGATCAATGCGCACACTCCTGTAAAGGGGATGCTACTGATCGGTAACTAAAACATTATTGTGTATTGTTTGATTAGGATGAACCTCGATGTCAGGTCAGGATCTGACATGTGGATGGCACATACGTGTCCTAGAAATGTTGTTATATATAATAAAATGTAAAATGTATAAAGAGATACTAATTTCAGTCTGTCACAAGCACAAAGGTGCATTGTATGTTGTAGATTTAGAGTCATCAGTTTCTAAAATGTTTATTGTGTTAGGATGTTAAAGTAGTTTACTATTTAATAACATGTGGTAGGTAATTGTGAGCTGTGTAGATTATTTCTTATTTTTTTGTTAGAACACTTTCAAGGGGTATTAATTTCAGTCTGTCGCAAGCACAAAGGTTCACTGTATATTGTAGTTTTAGAATAAACAGTTTCTAATATTTTCACTGTGATAGGATGTTAGAGTAGCCTACTATTTGATATTGTAATTATGAGCTGTATAGATTGTTTATTATTCCTTTTGTTTTTTTTATACTTTCATGTTTTGTATGAGGGACGGCAGGTACAATCAATAGCACAAGTGTGGGCTGTATATAGAAAAGGGATAAGTGTTGATGTTGTATGTGTAGAAAACTAGGGTGTATGATTTTATGTTTTTTTTTTAGAACAAAGATTCTTTTATTACCAATGTATCTAATAGATCATACATGTAATCAATGAGTATATGTAAGAATATCCTTTTGTCTGTAATGTTGCGAGATGCACGGAAGGGTACCTGACTGATTGGGTGTCGTAGTGCTGAGATGCTACACAGAACGCGCCCATACCGCTAGCAGTGCCGAGCTGACGTCGCCATGGCGACGGGCGACAGAGCCGCGGCACTCCCCACTCCACTGCCGGTCGGGGTACACTCCACGCACCCGCTACAGCAGGTCAACGGCCTGGGGCGACACGCACGTACCACTGGCCATTCATAAGTTCCGCCACCCTTACGACTGGGGAAAGTATCCCGCGGAGGCAACAGCAGGTGGTTTCTTCTGCTCAACGGCGGAGCGACAGCAGAATGAACGACGCGCGGCAGAACTCGGCGGGCATTTGTTACCAGCAACTATTAACTAGTACTGGACTGTGGAGCCGTGAACCAAGACGACTGCTCGTATGTCTCCGTAAGGTGGAAAGTGATGGACTGGTGTTCCCACATTGTGAGTGGTGGAAAAGATTTTGTCTTTACCAGACAGGACGATTGTTTTGTTTTGTCTTGACCACTGAATGGTGGGATCCATAAACTTTTGGCAGTGACTTGTTAAGTGTGCTTTGTGAATTGCATGTGGGACGCTTGGTATCCTTAAAGAGGACAATTGTCGTTTGGTGACTAATTATTATATGAACGCAAGAAATTAGAGTGGGACATTGACATTTGCGTCTGTAGTAGGAGACATTTCTTGAATTGGTGCGGGAATAAGTGCTGTTTGTTGGAACTTACGACTTTTAATTACACCATGAACTGAAAGGACAGAACCGTGGGTAATAGTAGTTGTAGGGCCATTTCTGGACGACCAGATTCGTGTGGATGGTACGCTGAGAGTGACTATGACATTTGTGTTTTATGTGAGATACAGTTTACAGTTCAGTGCGTGTTCAAAATGCCGATTTGAGTGACTTAAAGACTTTCGTCCGGGTAACCATGGGAGAGCTTTGACACCGAGACAATGTTTCTAGGGAACCCGTCATCAACTTTTAGACCCCAAGAAAATCACAGAATGAAATGATTCCGTGTGACTCGCAAGATAGGGAATAATGTATTTGTACTCGTAATTGTGTAAAGTTTTTTATATGTTTCATTCCTGAAGGGACAGCAAGTGTAATTGTATTTCATTAACATCTGTGTATAGAATAGTTAGTGTTTTTGTTTTTGTTTGTTCTGGGTTATCAAGTTCACGTAGCATGTTTATTAGAATATTTGGTACAATGATGCTTTAATTATTAGCCAGTGGTGTAATACTAACGTAGTGGCTCTTGTAGCATTGATCAGTAAGGTTGTCACAGGGGAGAAGAGTTTGCATTGCACAACAAATATCGGAATTAATTGATGCATTTTGATGTCGTGGACAGTAATGATCATGTTGGTGTGTTGACTGAAGCCACTTATTTTATTATCACAGTGGTGATATTTCACATTAAAGTGTAACGAAGGCTAGTCGAAATGCAAGTTCTTGTCGTCTAAATATGTAACAATAGAGAAATAAGCAGTAGAGTAAGATACGAGAGCTACTGGTGGATTCAAGCACTTATTGCTAACTATTTATTGCGTGTATTGATATGGAGCCTGACTTCTACGTGTAACTAGTGTACGAAACTGTTTTCTTTTGTTGATTTTGTTTTGATTTAGACATTGCCGTGTAAAGATTATTACAACACAATTTATGAATGTCAGATTACTTGTTCTGTGTTTGGACGGTGAGCTATTTAAAATTTCATGAGTACAATTAGTATTTTTTTTTATTTGTATTAGAATTATTGAAGTTTGGATTACTCCTAAAAATAACGGAGATCCCGGTAACTAAGGCAATTTTAATCTCACCATTATTTTTTATTTGTATGATGTGATGTTTTATTTGTCATTTGGATTGTTGTTAACTTGTATGTGTACGTTACTCCGGATTGTGGAGAGTACAATAATGGAACAACTGTGTGAATAATTTGGTAAAGTAACAGCATTTGGTCGTCTATTTGAGGTCACCAGGGGCTAAGGTCTCCTCCGGGTTATTTTGATGACTTGCTATGTTTGTTCTAATACAGTTTTTTTTAAAAAAAATGTTCGGAACTACCCTCGCATTGCAAGGATAGTACAGTGCCATTTTTTTCTGCAAGGGTAGCCGGTGGTGAAAGGGTACGGTACCGCCTGACATTGAAAATAGGTACAACATACTTCATTATTTTTGTCAGAACAACATATTTTTTTTGTAAAATAACTCAATTTCAATTAATACAGCGAAGCCGGATACCAGTGTGGGAAAGAATGACAATTTATTTATTTAATTGCTCACATGTGCACTCCCACAAAGTAAATCCCTACATCCAGTTTGGTGAGATCTGTGAAATGAATGAATGTATGGTCGTCTGCTAACCACAGATAGTGAATGTGAATATATGATCATCCTTGCGACGATCCTTTGGCCACCTTTGGTGGGACCAAAGAGATGAAATTTACCTGAGCTTTGAGCATCTGAAATGTGGCTGACCAATACAGTAGCAAGGTGCTCCCCCCACTTCAGCAGAGGTGGAGAGGACCTCGAGAACGGCCATGTTTCAGCACTCTGCCGCTGGATCTTGTGCTGTTAAGACCATTTTTAGTTGTGCTCCGTAATGACAAAAGAGTGGAGACATGGTATGCATGTGGAATATTTAAGAGTAGTTTGAAATAATAATTTCTCTATTTCAGGAACTTTTGTGGGGAGAATTAAGTGTCAGGCGAGTAATATTAATGGGATTGTAGTAATCTTCATAAGTGACCAACGGTCACAATGAAATCACGTGTAGCAATAAGTTGAAATACTTCCGTGTGCTTAAGTTAAGCTGAATTCCTAGCGTGTGTACAATAAGTAGAAATATTTAAGAAATAGCGTGTGTACCATAAGTTGAAATATTTAAGAAATGGCGTGTGCAGGACTTGAATTTAGAGACGAGTACTTCCACGTGGTGAGTACTGTGTGAGTCTCAAACTGTGTATGAAACAAAAGATAAAGAGAAGTACTCGTCCATGGTATCAGTTGAGGACTCGCGTGTGTAATGAATACGTTCTTAATGTTACTTTGCGTGATATGATTGCGTGTGACGCTAGATTCAAACTCAGAGAGAAGCAAGGTGAGTCGGCCGTCTATCCAGCAACGCCACTTGGCTTGTATTGCACAGGAAGACGTGCATATATCTCCAGAGTTTATAACACTCCAGCAGCATTATTTTACGTAGCTTACGTAATCAAATACCAAATTTGGTTTATAACTTATTATGCCCCAACAGAACAAATAGTCCTGTCACGGAAAAGCCACGTATAACACTCCTGTCCGCTGTTACTACTGCACCCTAACCTCAATGCTAGAAACAGGTTGCAACATAAAACGATTTTATAAAAGCAATTATGGTACATAGCAGCAGAGCAGTGTTACCCTCTGGGAGGAATTTTGTTAAGTTGACCGTGTTGTACCTAACGGAAGTGGCTTATCGGAAATGAAAGTCAGAATTACGTAAATATTTGAACAGTACCAAACAAAATTTTGCCTATCTTCAATGTTCAACAGATAAAGAAAACGGCCGCCAGCCTAACTAGGCAAGAGAATGATTAACATTCTCTTTCAAGAAAGTAGTTATTAGTAATTTTAACGGATAAACACGACCTATGCTTGGCCACACGCGAGTGCAATGAACTCTGACACACTCATATGTTTACGGTAAGAGTGAAACTAACAGTTGGAGCAGCACAAACTATTTGCAAAATTATAACACGTACAGAAAAACACTATCACTTTCAAGGCTTACACAAACTGAGTGGTCTTTATACTGTTAATATGCACACAAGAGAGACAAACACTTAGTAATCATGAACATATAATTTCCTACTATGCAGTTTTCCACTTTTACTACCGTGAGACATAAAATTAACATTTATGTAAGATACTGACTCACTTTCTGCGATTTACAACAGGCAGTAATGTGATCATTTACTAAGCAAAACTTTATAAACCTGAGTCTTAAGAACTTTTAATTTTGCAGTTGGCAACAGCACTTTAATAAGCAGTATTAATAGGAAAATTATTTTCATCAAACAACATTTACTTTAACCCACTTTCTTGCCACATTAACTTTAACTTTCTTTTTACTAAGTTCAAGAGACATTAATTAGCATAACATTGGTCATAAAAGTTCTTTCAATAGGGACACTCGGTAATTACTTTAGTTCAAACGGAAAGGAACCTGAGAGGTGTTATGATGAGGAGAAAAATCAAGGTTGGTACATAAATTCAGATATAAATTACCTTATATTTGAGCACAATAACACATCCATTAAGCTGATCCTTCACTGTACATCATTATAGTATTGCTTTACAGTGATTGCGCAACGTGGTGGCAACTGCATGTTGGTAGGTGGATTCGCAGACTGAATTGCTGGACTCTGTTATTTTTAGGTGGCGACGACAGATACAAATTCCAGAATAGTTCCAGCTAATTATCCATCCATCCGAGGCCTTAGAAAGAAGCAAGAAAAGCCTCTCTCGGAATCAGCACAATATGCACACTTTGCATAGCAGTGCACAGTTTGGTAGCTCATCTCCGATCGGTGGCTCATCCCCGACTGACTATCAGTTCCACCTTTTCCACCTAGGCCAACCACAATTTGCGCGCGCTACACAGTTCCGTTCCCGAGGGGAACCACTACACCTTTTACATACAGAATAACTAAGAGCCCTAAGTGGAGGTCAGCAGTTTACATAACAGTAAACAAACACATTAAATAAAACAGAACATTTTCACATATTGACACTTTTACAAAAAATTATTCACACAGAATTACAATTATATACAGTAAGTTTTGTTCCCTCCAAATGGGACAAAGTATTTACAGTACAAATACACTACTTTGCATTAAAACAAACTACGACATCAAAGTTTTAACAAAGAAAAGAGTATACAATTTTGTGTTATCTATTCAATCAAAAACATTTACAGGTTCTTAACGATGTAATATTAAATTAAATAAAAAAAAAAAAACAGATGAGTAGAGCATTAGAGCTATGGTGTTGCACATGCCCCATGTTTCGTTGAAGTTTCCCGTAAGGGATACTTCAAGGAAACATCTATAACACCTAAGTGGTGTTGGCTACAGAAAAAAAAATTATACCATCCAACTTCAGTTGGAACAAAAAAAATACACATATTACAAATATACAGTATATACACTAAGGAGATTCATACACTTTTTCCAAAAACATTTTCAAAGTAAAGCATTTACAGTAGTTTTCATTTTCAGACTGGTTTAAGGAAACTAATTTTGCATCGTTATACAAGTTGTCATTAAGCATGTTCATTTCATACACATACAGTTCAAATAACAGACAAACAGTACACAAAGTAATCTACATATTTTAGAATATGGTATAGCCTTCAAATAAAATAAAGAAAATACACATATACCCAACAGCACAGAACATTTTAACTTAATAAAACAGAAATTGGCTTTCAATGTTTTTAAAGAATGTAACTTTCAGAGACACAAGCATGTTAATGGTCATAGTACATTTTGCAAGGTTCAGCAATTAATGGAATGTTGAAAATTTCAGTTTACATTCACATATGCACAAATGTTTACACAAACCGCTATGAGAACCTTTTCCAACAGACTCTTTAAATACCAAAGTAACTTTTCAAGGTTTTCTGAAAACAATTAACTTTAAAGCTGCTCTTCATTAATAGCAGTAAAAAATGTTTGTTGCACACAGACAGTCCAAAACTTTAAGTTATTCCAAAAAAGCTAACATCAAAACATCTACATCCATTTGAATGAGAATGTATACATATTTTTTGATAAATTTTCACTGACTTCAGAAAGAATAGTCAGTTTATAACACATTGACCAATAAACCTAACTAAGTTCACTGCTTGCTTCATCGCTAGCAGTCCATGTTACACATTCTGTCCATTATTGTTTTGGCAGTCTTTACCTATAAATATTTAGGCACAAAACACAATTTAGATTAAAACCACTAAAGAAAACACATTTTTAAATTGACACACTGCCCCATCCTCTGGGTTTGGCAGTTCATGACCACTTATCAGCTCCTTGCCCCACAATGGCAAGTCCTTTGGCTACTACTCAACACAGCATATTTGGTAGCCCTCAAATTCAGGACCACAGCATTTTTGTTGTTTTGTTTTGTTTTTCTGCCCAACAATATATTTTTGAGCAGTTTATTGTCATCATCTCCAAGTTTTTTTCATCATTATGTCATATTTTTGGTAAAATTTGCTTTAATGGCATAAAACATAAAACCTGCAACTTTGAAACAGTAATTAGACACTGGCAACAAAATCATTTCTTTTCAAATGACAACATCAGGTAACATACTCATCATTCATTAAGAAAATTTTATATGACATTTTTGGTATAATGACAATATTCAGGAGTTATTTGAGAGTCCCAGATTTATGGTTTTTCTCCCCACTTTCTTACTCAGTAATATTTCTTATGAAGTCAGTATTTAGTTTAATTATTTTTTCACATTTAGGTCATCAGATATGTCAAGCTCAGAACAATAATTTTACATCCTACTGTAAGTGACTTCTGCCTACTCTTTGTGGCACTGGACACATATATCTCATATCTATTTTACACATATTAATCAGGTTTCTCTCCTCAGTTTTGACACAGAACATTTTTTATCACCGTTCTTACCCTTTTCTATACAACCATCTTTAGACATTAATCATATTAGATTATTCACTTTAAACATTACCTTTATTCACATTTGCATCTTTCTGCATAGAATCATTTATTCATTTACTTTAACTGCATGTTCCTATTCCCTTTCACTGTACCCACTATACTTTCATTATTCTTGGTCATTTTCTAGTGCACCCAATTTAATTATTCATTTACTTGTCCACAAACAATACACAGTATCTCACCTTATTTCTACACTGTTCAGTTTATTCTGATAGAGAAGAAGGAAAGGAGATAGTAAAAGTTCTGAATGATAAAGAGGAAGGTTGGCAGCACGAAAAGAAACAGAAGTAGTGCTGGCAACGACTCGGGTCCCTGGTTCTCGTCAGGCACCTGACAATGTAAAGAGTGCATGTCCCCTGAGGCTCAACAACCCTCATCTGAGGACATGTCTCCTTAAGTAAACCACATACTGCAAACATAAGCCCTTTCTGATTTTTAAGTATTTTAGAAATAAATTATTATCTTGTGGAGTTCTTTGCACTTTCATAAAGTAACCATAAGCATCATTATTCATAAAGTTTTCAGGTTTGCTACACTACATGCCCCTATCTTCATAATTAGGCTGGCAACAATAAGTATTCAATTGAAAATAAACAGTTCCTAAGTACAGACAAACAGTACACTACAATAAATAAACAACCTGCCCCAGGCCTCAAGATCAACAAAACAGTAATTCACTTTCAGGTAACACTCAGATACAATAATAATAAAGTCATGCATTATATTAACAGAGTATATACATACATCCTGCTCCCCCAGTCTCTTTATTAACAAGGCAGTCTTTTATGGTTCACAAACAGTGACTTAAATCTGCTGGCTTTTTAGGTTTCCTATCTTCTACATCTTTCACTATGCTATTCAGATCTTGCCAACGTTTTGTTTCATCAGGTGGCTTTTTAGGTATTGGAATTTCAAAGTCTTTAGCAAGGTACAACAACTCTGGTTCTGCTATTATTTTATCAGGAGGCTCTTTTTGTTCTTGTAATTCACACTCCTTCAAAACATTTGTTAAGGCTTGCCCCAGTATAGTATCATCTGGAGGTTCCTGCAAATTATGCCCCTGTGTTACATTACTGAATAATTCCTTCGGTTTTGGCCCATTTTCACTTTCCGTATCTTGCTTTGGAAAAATGTCACTAATTTTCTCATACCCTCTTTCAGTAAAAGTATATTCACTTTCGTTTACACCTGAAAATTCATCTTCACTAGAGTCATCACTACTCTCTTCCTTACCACCAGATTCACTTAAGTACGCGACTTTTGAACAATAGGGAAAGTTAGTATATTCATTCTTATCTGTATTCATATACCCTTCATCACCTGAACTATCACTAATTTCATTTTCGTCATCCGATTTGAGCAGGAATGTAACTTTTAAACAGTGAGGCAGATTATCACTAGATGTTTCAGCCACGTCGTTTTTCGACTGATTTTCTACACAATACATATCGTTTGGAGGCTCAGGCACTTCTGTTGTATCACTTTGAACGATTTCAGCCTTAACTTCATACTTAGTATGATCGTCATATACTTCGATAACTTTCATTTCATTTTCTTCCATGCTGTCATTTTCAGGTAATCGTGCGAAATTCTTGCTAGACCCTTCTGCATCAGAACCATAAAACACCTTTTCATCAACAATAACTTCACCTGCACTGCTTATAATGTCATGTTTGCTAACGTCCTCCTCTACATCACTTTCACCTATCATTAATTGTGCACACGTCTTTTGCGTGGCGTATTCTACCTTCCTCTCCTCTTTATTCATCATAACCTCCCCCACATCTACGTCTTTTACCTCATATACATTATTAACAGTACCAATATTCCCTTTTTCACTCGTGTTTTCTGTCGCCCTTTCGTTCTTTAATGAAGCCTTTTCGCACGATTCCGATACTGAGTTATCTTTATCATATGACATATTAACTTTATTTTCATTTCTACATTCAACTACTACTGAAACCGGCCATCGGAAGTGTCCGATCCCGCCTCTTCTGTCTCTCTCTACGGCAGCCATCTTGTTCTGACGTCTGCCATTTGTGCGTGCTGCCAAGTGCAATGTATGCTGCTCCGGCAACCGCTGGCCCGAGCGCAAACGGTCACGTGACTTCGCACTGGGAACGCCACTATGTACCACTCCGCGCCCGTCTGCTATAGGCACGTCCTTAACCTTCCTGCCCCATAGTTTACATCTTTCCTTTTCGAATCTAATATTTGACATCTTTTCTTTTGGCCCAAAACCGGTTTCCGCGTGAATCCGGCCCGTAACACACGCGGTTTTCAGTTTTCCATTTCTTCTCTATTTTGGAAATTCCGCGTCATGTATCCTCTGCCGCGCGTAATATAATTTCCTCTACCTCTCGCGCGACCTCTCTGAATTGCGTTTACACGATACCTATCATTTTCATGTCGTTCAGCTTGGTCATTACTTTCTCGCGAATGATTGTTGTTATTATGAGGACGGGGCTCGCGATTCCTTCGCCAGTGATCTTCATCCTCTACCCTTTCCAAAAACGCAGAAAAACTTCTGTGTGTACTTCCAACATATCGTTTAGAATCCTCAGGCAGTTTCTGCCAAAGAACCCAAACGATCTCGGCTTCAGTTCTTCTTGCCTTCAAATGTATCAGTTTTCTGTACCATGATTCGCAGAATTCTTTCATGGTTTGCCTACCTCTGACATCAAACAGTCTTGCCAATAGAAATTCACGCCACAACTGGTCTTGCTTTTGTTCTGACCAGTATTCGTCAATAAATTTTTGCTTAAAATTTTCAAAAGACATCTGGTTTGTATCCAGATTCAACCCCCACCTTTTTGCTTCTCCCGTTAATGCACTGATTACAACATTAACTTTTTCCTGGTCAGACAAATATTCAGGAAAATTTCTTTCGCGATTCTTTACAAAGTCTAGGGGGTGCCATCCGTTATGTCTCTTTGCAGGGTCGAATTTTTCTTCGCCCTCTAATATTTTACTGAGAGGCATTCTTTCAGTAATATGTGTAGGTCCGGTTTGTAATTTTCTTTCCAAGTCATACATTTTGCCTTGGATTTGTGAAGTGTTATGTTCACACTTCTTTTCGCAAGTAACAATCTGTTTGGTTAATTCTCTACTTGTTTCTATTACAGATTGTTTAATCTGTGCAAATTCCACATTACATTCTGTTTGTATTTCGGATTTAATACCGAATACCTTTTCATCTACTTTAGTATAGACTAAGGGTTCTATTTGATCTTGAATTTCAATTACTTCCATGTCAAATCTTTCGTTAATGTCATCAACTTGTCCCTGTATGTTGGCAATATTGCCATTGATGACAATAATTTCGCTTTTGAGGTTTTTAATTTCATTACTCACAATGTCTACTTTTACATCAACTTTCTCAATCTGTTTACTAATACCACTACCCTGTGTTGTAATTAACTGCCCCTGTGCTGCAATTAGCTGTCTTTGTTCTACATTTTGTTGCCCCAGTGCTGCGATTTGTGCATTAATATTGTCATTTTGCGCAGACAGTATTCTAAGCAAGTCAGTCAGATCAAGTGTCTTTTCACTTTTAGATTCTACTGCCTTTTCGTGTTCAGATCCTACACCCCTTTCTGTTTTTGGTGATTCAAACATATCCCGCGATTCATTAACATAACCACTGTCTCCCACAACATCACTCATATTGTCTTGCTTAGTAAGCATGACACACATAGCTTCGATCTGTTTATTGACGTCTGCGTGATAATGTACGTAATTTAACTCTCGCATAGTGCCATCTGTTGGTGTGCTGCCTGAACTATTCTCGATTGCATTCTGCCCTCGCGTCTTTAGATTCATTTCTACTTCCCTGTCCATTTTAGCTATTACTAAGTACTGATACGTTTTATTTTCAATTTAAACTGAACTTTCACTATCCGTTCTGTCAACTAATGTGCAGGTTCGTGCCGCTGGACGTTTTATGTTCACTCTATGTTTGTAAAATGCTAACTACTTATAATTTTTTTTTTCGTCTGTAGGTGCAAACTGAACAACGTCCTGTCACGCGGCGCCACGTATAACACTCCAGCAGCATTATTTTACGTAGCTTACGTAATCAAATACCAAATTTGGTTTATAGCTTATTATGCCCCAACAGAACAAATAGTCCTGTCACGGAAAAGCCACGTATAACACTCCTGTCCGCTGTTACTACTGCACCCTAACCTCAATGCTAGAAACAGGTTGCAACATAAAACGATTTTATAAAAGCAATTATGGTACATAGCAGCAGAGCAGTGTTACCCTCTGGGAGGAATTTTGTTAAGTTGACCGTGTTGTACCTAACGGAAGTGGCTTATCGGAAATGAAAGTCAGAATTACGTAAATATTTGAACAGTACCAAACAAAATTTTGCCTATCTTCAATGTTCAACAGATAAAGAAAACGGCCGCCAGCCTAACTAGGCAAGAGAATGATTAACATTCTCTTTCAAGAAAGTAGTTATTAGTAATTTTAACGGATAAACACGACCTATGCTTGGCCACACGCGAGTGCAATGAACTCTGACACACTCATATGTTTACGGTAAGAGTGAAACTAACAGTTGGAGCAGCACAAACTATTTGCAAAATTATAACACGTACAGAAAAACACTATCACTTTCAAGGCTTACACAAACTGAGTGGTCTTTATACTGTTAATATGCACACAAGAGAGACAAACACTTAGTAATCATGAACATATAATTTCCTACTATGCAGTTTTCCACTTTTACTACCGTGAGACATAAAATTAACATTTATGTAAGATACTGACTCACTTTCTGCGATTTACAACAGGCAGTAATGTGATCATTTACTAAGCAAAACTTTATAAACCTGAGTCTTAAGAACTTTTAATTTTGCAGTTGGCAACAGCACTTTAATAAGCAGTATTAATAGGAAAATTATTTTCATCAAACAACATTTACTTTAACCCACTTTCTTGCCACATTAACTTTAACTTTCTTTTTACTAAGTTCAAGAGACATTAATTAGCATAACATTGGTCATAAAAGTTCTTTCAATAGGGACACTCGGTAATTACTTTAGTTCAAACGGAAAGGAACCTGAGAGGTGTTATGATGAGGAGAAAAATCAAGGTTGGTACATAAATTCAGATATAAATTACCTTATATTTGAGCACAATAACACATCCATTAAGCTGATCCTTCACTGTACATCATTATAGTATTGCTTTACAGTGATTGCGCAACGTGGTGGCAACTGCATGTTGGTAGGTGGATTCGCAGACTGAATTGCTGGACTCTGTTATTTCTTGGTGGCGACGACAGATACAAATTCCAGAATAGTTCCAGCTAATTATCCATCCATCCGAGGCCTTAGAAAGAAGCAAGAAAAGCCTCTCTCGGAATCAGCACAATATGCACACTTTGCATAGCAGTGCACAGTTTGGTAGCTCATCTCCGATCGGTGGCTCATCCCCGACTGACTATCAGTTCCACCTTTTCCACCTAGGCCAACCACAATTTGCGCGCGCTACACAGTTCCGTTCCCGAGGGGAACCACTACACCTTTTACATACAGAATAACTAAGAGCCCTAAGTGGAGGTCAGCAGTTTACATAGCAGTAAACAAACACATTAAATAAAACAGAACATTTTCACATATTGACACTTCTACAAAAAGTTATTCACACAGAATTACGATTATATACAGTAAGTTTTGTTCCCTCCAAATGGGACAAAGTATTTACAGTAAAGATACACTACTTTGCATTGAAACAAACTACGACATCAAAGCTTTAACAAAGAAAAGAGTATACAATTTTGTGTTATCTATTCAATCAAAAACATTTACAGGTTCTTAACGATGTAATATTAAATGAAATAAAAAAAAACAAAATAGATGAGTAGAGCATTAGAGCTATGGTGTTACAAGTTCATAGTAGGAAAGTAGAATTACGAAGTGGGGCAGTGTCGTGTGAAACTGGGATAAATATTAATTGAAGTGGGAAAGCTGAAAGTGATAATGTTGTGACTATTCTCTGTGTAGTATTCCTTGTCGTAGTGTGGTGTATGTCATGTAATTTGGGTATGTGTGGTTTGCATGGGAGAGTAGCAAGGTAGTTTCAAAAGATTAGTGAGTTATGCTTGTTCCTTCGGTACTGCTCGGTCTGGAGGATAGTTTCGTGATGATGATTGTGAGAGTCGAAGTGTGAGATATAATAAAAGATCCACCATCCTATCCAGAAAGCGCACTGTAGCGTTGAATAATTACAAGACCATAATATAGAGATTCATCAATGTAAAGCCATGCCAACTGGGCGAAATTTCTCATGTGTTATTGTTGTAGGTTATAGAATTTGTGTGTTTAGGTTAGAGAATTTATCGGAATAAATAAGATAGTGAAAAGAAAAGATTGGTGGACTTTTCCTTCGAATTGTATGTTGTCATAATGTCCCGAATTTATAAAGTGTGCGCCATTCGTATTCAGTGCGGTGGCCACGTGTTGACAAAAGCCGATAAATGAATAAGAAAGAAAATGTGGTACTGCCAGTGCGTAGTGTACAGTCAGAGTTCTGTAAATTACTGATAGTCAGATGCGTGTTTCCGTTGCGTATTAATCAAATAGGAGGATAACTTGTAACTTAAGTGTGAGTACTAGAGTTCATGTTACTCGATAAATAAGAATGAATCCACTCGCTGGGCAGACCACTCATCTTGCAGGCCTGACTGCTTGATGCCACAGTATGAGCAAGGCATGTGGGTGCCTCTCAAAAGAAATAAATTAAATAGAAATGGGAATTTCACCTTCGGAATGATCGAAAGAAGATGCAAACCTCGTGAGGAAGAGTAAATGGATCAGGATTAACAAGCATTAACAAGAATATACTATACACATCGTAGAATAGCAGTCTTAACTAATTTTTTCTTTCAGAATACGAGGCGATTGATGCAGGCTATCAGACAGAACTACACATCTTAGTTTTAGTGATGGAATATGCTAGAGATAAGGAATAGTTATGTAATGAGTAATGAAGTGATTTTTTGCAGATGATAATGAATGTTGATGAATAATGATGGAGAATATGCTACTATGGATAATGAAGTTTTTCTTTACAGGTGATGATAATAATGGAGTTATGATAATATAGATAATGAAGTTTTTTTTTCTTTACAGATGAGGATAATGTGGAAGTTATGTGTTCATGCTATGTAGTTATTTAAGTATTTGTTGCAATTCGCTTTGACAGCAGGTGTTATATTGCATAGTATAATGACTGAAGGTTTTGGAAAGGACAGCTATGGAACACATCTTTATACACATTTCACTACCTGTTAATTCGAAGTTCACTACTTTTCAGCATAAAATGCGTTTCTTCTTTCAGCTTAATAATCCATTTTTTTAATATATTTTTGCAGGAGAAATTATTTATGAAATTAATGTGCTATAAGCAGTTGTTCATTAAATCTATGTCATTTATGAATGTGATTACATATACTCTACTTGTTTCATAATATTGCTACAGCTGACTCATGACGAATGACGTTACACATTTTCATTTACAGCAACAATCCAGAAGCAAATTTTTTCCCCCTATAATTACCCAACGCAATGCATTGCTAACAAAAAAATGTATTACCAGTCCGACAATAATGATACCATTTTAAGAGAGTTCTGAGTAATTCTGATTAGCTCTGAATAGTATGTCACTTGAATGATGAATGCTACTGATTACTGTATTGGGATGACCAATGATTAATTAATAATGCTTTGTAACTGGGAAATGAATGCTACTAATTACTGTATTGGGATGACCAATGACTAATTAATAATGGTTTGTAACTGGGAAATGAATGCTACTGATTACTGTATTGGGATGACCAATGATTAATTATCAACATTATTCTGTAATACTATGTTATTGACTACCTCCTGTTTTAGGTAATGACTTCTGATGATTTGAAATTAGGGAACGAATTTCAATGTTCTCTGTAAAACGTACGACTTCTGATGATTTGTAATTAGGCAACGAATTTCAATGTTCTCTGTAAAACGGATGACTTCTGATGATTTGTAATTAGGCAATGAATTTCAATGTTCTCTGTAAAACTAGTGACTTCTGATGATTTGTAATTAGGCAACGAATTTCAATGTTCTCTGTAAAACAATTATTGAACATTTTTCTGTAATACTACATACATGGTACAGAAATGTTCAATAACTGGGCTATGACTGCCGCAAACTACTAATGTAATTCCCAATGAAGACTAGTATGTGACTTAATGTCCTTCACCTTCTGACCTAACTACCCTGAATTACTGCAATATCCATTTGTCCTGTATATCCCCTTGATCATGGAGCACTATATTTGGTTTTTGCACTAATTCTACGTTGATGTGCCTTGTAAGAGCGTGGTGTTGACACGACATGCTGTCCACCACCGTGAGCGATGGAGACGTTTTTATGATCCCACTGTTTGGTGTACCTGATGTACTGCCAAAATGATAACATGGAATATTACTACGACATTTCAGTGTCTTGGCTACGCTGATAAACACTTCTGGGGAAAAGAACTTCAGATTGTCTCACTTGGTGTTGTACTTCTGTGGAAAGATATGGACTGTCAGTGCAGCTGCGTGCAACCTAAAGTGCTACAACCATGATGCAATCCTTCCCTTTCCTATCCTAATTCTTGCAACATAGTGAAAATCATTTTTTGCTAATATCATTTGTATTCACGGCTTATACATATTTTTCGATGTATTCTGAACTACAATGCGAGTGCACTTTTGTCATTTTTCTAACATGATTTCTACTTATTGTATATACATTTTGTGATTTGCTGATATATTCTGAATTTCAGTGCGTGTCACTTTTGTCATTTTTCTAACATGATTTCTACTTATCGTATATTCATTTTGTGATTTGCTGATATGTTCTGAACTATAGTACATGTGCACTTATGTCACTAATCAACATGATTTTTTTTTGCCATTATATTTACTTGATGTGAAAATGCTGAAGAATTTTCAGTTCATGTGCACTTATGTCATTTGTTAATATGTTTTGTACTCATTATATATACATTTTGTTATTGCCCAATATGTTTTGTACTCGGTGCATGTGCACCACATTTACTTCATGTTCTACATCTGAATATTCTGTGATCGTAAAGTTAATTAGTTATGAACAAATTTGTTGCTCATGGCAAGTCCAAATGACTCACCATCTCTGCCAAATTTTTGCCCCCCCCCCCCCCAGTGGAGGGTTATGAAACGCGTATGTATTCAGTACCAGCGATGGCGAGGCATGACAGAATCTCTGACCAGAGAGTTATTTATCCTTGCTAGTCTGCGCTTGACCGCGCGAGTGTGCAGTTGCATGTAGGGAGTCGGAAGCAGTTGTGAGATGGACTCAGTCGGAAGCAGTTGCGAGTTGTACTCGGTCGGAGTTGTGTGTGACGAGTCGGCGGGCGTCGACATGGATCTATGGCCAAGGTTCGGGACAAGGTATATTGTAAAATAAGGTAATGAAGCAGCATTGCGCACATCTGATAATGTAATATATGTTAATTGTAATTAATTTGTTCAAGAAATGCCCCAATAATAATTTTGTTTTCAAAGCAATCGTTTAAAAAAAAAAGAATCATTCGAATTGAAACAATATTTCCTATGCTTTTCCTCCCAGAATCAATTTATCGGATTAATTATTGCACAGGGCCTAAGGTCAGCGCAGCTGCCCTTATAAAATATATCAGGTTGATCTTAGCGTTAATTTTGTGTGGACTTAACATTTTTGCACATTTTTATTATCATTGAGTTTTATTACTGTGGGAAAGTAATATTTGGCATTATTTGCAATTTTATTCAATTCTTTTCATTTTCATGTTTTCATTGGGAGGTTACACTTGGCTCCATTTACATTTAATAATTTACTTACATTTTTGTGGGGAGGTTACACTTGGGCTCTATTCACATTAACATTTATATTGTCTGTTCAAAATTTTGCGGGGAGGTTACACTTGGCTCTATTTTCCTTTTTTATATTGTCATAAAATTTATTTTGTGGGGAGGTTACATGTTTTATAAACCCATGTTGACTGTGTGTCAATAGACAGTTTTCTCCGAGGTAATTCATAGTGTTCGAACACAATATATGTTCCAAAATCCTTTTGCATATCGATGTTAACGATATGGGCCTGTAATATAGTAGATTACTCCTATTACCTTTCTTGAATATCGGTGTGACATGTGCTACTTTCCATTCTTTGGGTACGGATCTTTCGTCGAGCGAACGGTTGTATATGATTGTTAAGTATGGAGCTAATGCATCAGCATACTCCGAAAGGAACCTAATTGGTATACAGTCTGGACCAGAAGACTTGCTTTTATTGAGTGATTTAAGTTGCTTCACTACTCCGAGGACATTTACTTTTACGTTACTCAGATTGGCAGCTGTTCTTTATTCGAATTCTGGAACATTTACTTCGTCTTCTTTTGTGAAAGCATTTCGGAAGACAGTGTTTAGTAACTCTGCTTTGGCTATACATCAATTGATCGACGAACTGAGTGAGGAAGTATAAAAATGTTCACGGAAAGACAGTAACACGGCTATATCAATACGTTAGGAACTAAATGAATAGGAAATTGCAAGTCAGCCACAGCCATATGGCTGCAGGAAAGAAATATAAAGAAATATAAAAGGAAATGACCGTCAGAAAGGCCTGACTCGACCTACGGAAAAGTTAAAAAATCTTCATTGAAATTAAAAAATCAAAGGTAGTAATATTAAGAGCGCACAGAGAATCCCACTGTGAAACATAGAGGAAAAAGCAAATAGGTGGCAAGAGTACAGTGAAGGCCTCTATGAGGAGGGGGACTTGTCTGATGACATTGAGAAGAAACTGGAGTCGGTAAGGGAATCCGATTTTAGATTCAGAAGTTAAAAGATATCTGGAAGACTTGACATACAAATTAAGCAAAAGGGATTGATAACATAACGTCATAATTTTTAAAATAGATCAAACGACTACCCAGGCGAGCGTGTAGAATCTGTGAGACTGGCGGCGTACCATCAGACTTTCGGAAAAGTATTCTCGACACAATTCCAAAGACAGCAAGGAGAGGTCAAGTGTTAATATTATCGCACAATCAGGATAGCATTCGTGCAGCCTAACTCCTCACAAGATTAATATGCAGAAGAAAGGAAAAAGAAAATTGAGGAAATGCGGCGTTGTAATTCCGATATGTAGAATAAATTAAATTTACACATAAGCATCCATCAGGTATGTGATACAGTAATACGAACTGCTATATACCAGTGATCGGGAAATTCGATTTCACTGAAGATTACTGGTGATTAAAAACTACGTCTTTGGAGATATAGGTTTCCAAATGAGGATGACTTAAGTTAGGAGTGTGTATGTTGTAACAAATATTAATATCTACTAACAGCTATTTGGGTATTTTTCAAATGATAGTGTTACAGGTGCATGTGTCGGTTTTGTTGGCATGTTAGAGTTCCATATACTTCCAGAGGTATTATACTTAAGCTCTGCTCACTGATTTGGGGAACCAATAGGACCACTTCTACAGGACGATATCCTGGGGAAAACCCATGATTGCAGGCACACTCATGTTTGGGATGGAGTGGTCAGCAGACAGGTATTTTGCTATTGTTAAAATGGTCGTCTTTCCTGGCATATCTCGAAAAAATTTCGGTTTGTAGGTGCTCCGACAGAAAGCGCCACGGTGTTTCCCACCAGTTCTGGAGGTTGTTGGCACTTAAGAGTGCAGTTGTTCCAGGAGTGTCTTTGCTCTTTTTTTGGTATTTCAGGCGACACATAAGAGAGTATTATGAACAACCAGATAACAAAGTAAGCTGCCATCAAAGTTGGCATCGGGGATACTCAGTTTTGCATGCTTCGATGCATTTGGGTGGGGCTGGTTTGCAGACAATTATTTTGATATTGTTCACTTCTTTAGGACCACATATACAGAACGCTTAACGATTTGGCAGAAAGCACTTCGGTTTTTGCTTCCAGTTCTGGAGTCAGCATGTAGACACAAAGCAAGCTGCTACCAGTGCGCATCTCCTGGGGTTTACATAGCCTACTGTGGGCTTTTGGGGCAGCCGCTGGTCCATATGAAGCTCTCCCCAAGATCAACCAGTCTCATCCGACTGCCAGTTGCCCAGGGGTGAGGTGGGGTACGCTGGGTGGCATGCGCATGCAGTTTGAGCACCAGGTGCCAAAGTAGATCCAACAATCGCCATCAACCGCTGGCTGCCACAGCATGCAGACATGGAGAGTATGCCTTCCCAGCACATGGCGGGCATTCGGCACTCGCGGTCTTTAGACTCCATTTGCAGTACGTAGAGTATGATCTGTAGGTGAAGTTTATGATTGCAGCATACAGTATTTCATGATAATTGTAATATGCTTAGATCTTTATGTGATCTGTAGGTGAAATTTAGACGCAGTTTTTAGTTGTGCTGGGGTACTGGTTTCTGCAGTATTTCACGAATCAGTTAGGCAGTAGTAGCCGACCGCGACAGACGCCGCAACAGATAAGTAAACCGCTTTTGTGACATTTACGAGTTCCTAAACAGGAGCGAATTTTATTATATCATCTGTGTGCTTTAATAGTTTAGTTCCTTGAGTTTCTGCATGTAAATTTAAAATCTAATAGCCACAGTTCTAGCTTTTTCGTTCGCGTCGGAAAGTAAACCGATTTTGTGATATATTACAAGTTCCTTATCAGGCTCAATTTATTTAGTTTCTCGGTAGTTAGTTTCTTGAATATCTGCGTATTACTAGACACAGTTCGTGCACTTTCCTCAGGGTCTGCATTAGAGTTGCACAGCACGTGCCGATAGTCTGTTTATCTGCATAGTTTAGTTCTCCACAGTCTTTATGGACAGGGACTGCGATTGTTATGTGCGGATGTGAGCCGAGTTGGTGACACTTCGCTCTCAGCTTCGGGCTGTGATGGCTTCGGTTACACAGCTTGAGGCTACAGTGGATGGGCACCATTGTTGTGGGCCGCCCGTGGGGTTATAACGGACGTCCAGCGCGTCAGAGCCCTCCGGTCGGTCCTCACCGGTGCCCAACCCAGTTACTGCTCCCACTGAGGCTGACACATCACCTGCGGTCTAGTGGGAGGTCCCACGGGGCGAAGCAGGTGGCGAAAGACTTCCCTGGCAGCCACACGTAAGACCTCCCCGGTTTGCCTGACAAACAGGTTCCAGGTGTTGCCTGTGGCTGACACTGTCGCTGAGCCGGATGCTGTCGCCTGTCCTGTTTCAGAGGAAACCACATAGCCTGCAAGATTCGGGTAATCGCAAAGGGTGGGACTATTGGTAGTTGTGAGATCCAACGTTAGGCGCGTTATGGGGACCCTTAGGGACATGGCTGACAAGGAGGCTAAGAAAACCAAAGTGCACTCCGTGTGCATACCGGGTAGGGTCATTCCAGATGTGGAAAGGGACCTACCGGATGCCATGACGAGCACACGGTGCAGCCAACTGCAGGTGGTTGCTCACATCGGTACCAATGATGTGTGTCGCTTTGGATCAGAAGAGATTCTCTCTGGTTTAGAGCGGCTAACAGAAGTGGTAAAGGCTGCCAGTCTTGCTTGCAAGATGGAAGCAGAGCTGACCATTTGCAGCATAGTCGACAGGATTGATTGCGGACCTCTGGTAAACAGCCGAGTGGAGGGTCTGAATCAGAGGCTCAGACGGTTCTGCGACCGTGTAGGCTCCAGATTCCTCGACTTGCTCCTAAGGGTGGTTGGGTTTCGGGTTCCGCTGATTAGATCAGGTGTCCACTATACGCAGGAGGCGGCTACACGGGTAGCAGGGGCTGTGTGGCGTGGACTGGGCGGGTTTTTAGGTTAGAGGGTCTCAAGGAAAACACAAGATGGGCTTCAGTCACAAAGGGTGTAGGCTGAACACAGGAAGAACATAGATATAGGAAACATTGGTATAACAGTTGTAACTTGTCGTAGCTGTGTTGGGAAAGTACCAGAGCTCCAAGCGCTAATAGAAACCACTGATGCTCAAATCGTTATAGGCACTGAAAGCTGGCTAAAGCCGGAAATAAGTTCAGCCGTAATTTTTGCGAAGAACCTAACGATGTTCCGAAAAGATAGGCTAAACACGGTTGGCGGTGACGTGTTTCTTGCTGTTACAAGTAGTTTAACTTGTCGCGAAATTGAAGTAAATACTTCCTGTGAGTTAGTATGCGCACAGGTCATTGTTGGTAACCGGAATAAAATAATAATTGGATCCTTTTACCGACCTCCCAGTTCACATGATACAGTTGCTAAAAGGTTAAAAAAAAACTTGAGTTTGATTTCAAACACGTACCCGAATCATGTGATAATAATTGGTGGTGACTTTAATTTACCCTCGATATGTTGGCCAAAATACATGTTTATTTCCGGAGGTACGCATAAAATATCATCCGTAATTGTGCTAAACACATTCTTTGAAAATTATTTCGAGCCCACGCGAATAGTAAACAGTTGTGAAAACACACTTGGCCTCCTAGCAACAAATAATCCTATGTTAATGACCAGCATCAAGAGCGATACAGGGATTAGTGAACACAGGGTTGTCGCAGCGAGATTGAATATTGTAATCCCCAAATCCTGGAAAATTAAGGGAAAAATATACCTATTCAAAAAAGCAGATAAAAATTCACTTGACGCCTTCCTGAGAGACAATCTCCACTCATTCCAAATTAATAATATAAGTGTAGACCAGATGTGGCTTAAATTCAAAGAAATAGTATCGGCAGCAATTGAGAGATTTATACCAAATAAATTAACAAAAGA
Organism: Schistocerca nitens; assembly: GCF_023898315.1. Taxonomy (NCBI): domain Eukaryota; kingdom Metazoa; phylum Arthropoda; class Insecta; order Orthoptera; family Acrididae; genus Schistocerca; species Schistocerca nitens. The sequence continues at coordinate 154,965,584 of NC_064618.1, read as the reverse complement.
CGGAGCTGATCCTCCTTGGTACACAAAACTGGTTATAACACTGTTGCAGAAACAACGAAACAAACATGCCAAATTTGAACAGACGCAAAATGCCCAAGATTGACGATCCTTTACAGAAGCTCGAAACATCGCGGAGTTCAATTGCGAGACGCTTATAACAGTTTCCACAACGAAACTTTGTCTCGAAACCTGGCAGAAAATCCAAAGAGATTCTGGTCGTATGTGAAGTATGTTAGTGCCAAGAAACAATCAATGTCTTCTCTGTGCGATAACAATGGAGATACTATCGAAGACAGTGCTGCCAAAGCAGATTTACTAAACACAGCCTTCCGAAATGCCTTCACAAAGAAGATGAAGTAAATATTCCAGAATTCGAATCGAGAAAAGCTGCCAACATGAGTAACATAGAAGTAAATATCCTCGGAGTAGTGAAGCAACTCAAATCACTCAAATAAAAGCAAATCTTCTGATCCGGACTGTATACCAATTAGGTTCCTTTCGGAGTATGCTGATGCATTAGCTCCATACTTAACAATCATATACAACCGTTCACTCGACGAAAGATCCGTACCCAAAGACTGGAAAGTAGCACATGTCACACCGACATTCAAGAAAGGTAATAGGAGTAATCCACTAAATTACAGGCCCATATCGTTAACATCCATATGGAGCAGGATTTTAGAATATATACTGTGTTCGAACCTTATGAATTACCTCGAACGAAACGGTCTATTGACACACAGTCAACATGGGTTTAGAAAACATCGTTCCTGTGAAACACAACTAGCTATTTTTCACATAAAGTGCTGAGTGCTATTGACAAGGGATTTCAGATCGATTCCGTATTCCAGGATTTCCGGAAGGCTTTTGACACTGTACCACATAAGCGACTCGTAGTGAAATTGAGTGCTTATAGAATATCGTCTCAGTTATGTGACTGGATTTGTGATTTCCTGTCAGAGAGGTCACAGTTCGTAGTAACTGATGGAAAGTCATCGAGTAAAACAGAAGCGATTTCAGGCGTTCCCCAAGGTAGTGTTATAGGCTCTTTGCTGTTCCTTGTGCATATAAACGATTTGGGAGACAATCTGAGCAGCCTTCTTCGGTTGTTTCCAAATGACGCTGTCGTTTATCGACTAATAAAGTCATCAGAAGATCTAAACAAACTGCAACACGATTTACAAAACATATCTGAATGGTGTGAAAAGTGGCAGTTGACCATAAATAACGAAAATTGTGAGGTCATCCACATGAGTGCTAAACGGAACTCGTTAAACTTCGGTTGCACGAAAAATCAGTCTAATATAAAAGCCGTAAATTCGACAGAATACCTGGGTATTAAAATTACCAACAACTTAAATTGGAAGGAACACATAGAAAATGTTGTGGGGAAGGATAACCAATGACTGCGTTTTATTGGCAGGAGACTTAGAAAATGTAACAGACCTACTAAGGAGACTGGGTACACTACGTTTGTCCGTCCTCTTTTATAGTACTGCTACGCGGTGTCAGATCCTCACCAGGTAGGACTGACTGAGTACATCAAAAAAGTCCAAAGAAAGGCAGCACGTTTTGTATTATGGCGAAATATGGGAGAGAGTGTCACAGAAATGATACAGGATTAGGGCTGGATGTCATTAAAAGAATGGCGTTTTTCGTTGCGTCGTGTTTTCTCTCGAAATTCCAGTCACCAGCTTTCTCCTCCGAATGTGAAAATATTTGGTTGACACCGACCTACAGAGGGAGGAACGGTCACAACGATAAAATAAGGGAAATCAGAACTCGTACGGAAAGTTATAGGTGTTCATTCTTTCTGCGCGCTTTACGAGATTGGAATAATAGACAATTGTGAAGGTGGTTCGATGATCCCTCTGCCAGGCACTTAAATGTGATTTGCAGAGTATCCATGTAGATGTAGATGTAGATGTATATGATCTGTAGGTGAGATTTTTAGGTCTACTGCTTTTGCAATATATAATGATGGTCTGTAACTGTGGATATGGATCTTTATGATTTTTTGACTGTTCTAGATTTATGTTCTGTAGCAGTGCAATTAGGACACATAGCCATTGTTTGACCTACAATGGTAATAATTGCACTTTTTCCGCAAATTCTGGTGATGTTGGAAAATTCTTCCAACAGGATAACACCTGCTCACCCATAAAAAACTTATGATATGAAGAGAGGGGAAAGGGATGGGTGGAGGGGTGATGGGGTGGGTGGGGGGATAGTGAGTGCAGGGGGAAGGGAGGGGGAAAAGCCCTTACATCGTGTGGTGATGCCCCTGGGTGATGTTGCCACATTTATGGACTTCATCTAGATATATTCGGCAACAATGCAGGTTGTCCCAGCTTCGGTCTTGTGCGACTGCTCTTGAAGTGTCTACCTGTATGTAACATGAAGAGTAAAAGAACAGATCGGCCTATCTCTCAACAGGTACTGGTTTCTGGACATAAAGGGTGACTCTCCTAAGAGTCGTCAGAAGGATTTTCTCTGGTGTATCAACAAGTATCTGCAATTTTGTGTTTGCACTATGTAGCAGAGTCAGCCCAATGAAATACCATTCCTCACTTCTTTCATGTGACGCCCAGTGTCAACGGAAAACTTCGTTTTAATAAAAACAAAATTATTTTCAAAGCGTTATTTCAGGTGTTTAGTCGACAGAGTGGTCCCAGAATTACACTAGTAGATTTATTTTATAGAGATATATTAAGAGGGACAGCAAAACCACGACGAATAACCGGTAGTCCAGCAGCAATTGAGCAGCGCTGCTACATGGCGGTAGCAGTCAGTGCGAGCTACAACTGCGCTGTTGGAGTCCTAGTTATTCTTGGTGATTTACTGTCCATGTTGATACACACCGGTAAAACAAATATTGCACTACACTAATTGAGGGGCGCTCTATCCAACTGACACGTAACATCCGCTTTAAAAATAACGTTGTTTGTAACGGGAAACAAACCAGCCACACTGGTCATCGCTGCAAAAACGAAATGGCTGATATCTCCAGAAAGGCCAGAGAAAAAGCTCCTGATGACTCTTAGGAGAGATACCGGGTTTACGTATAGGGCCTTTTACTCTCATTTTACACTACTGGCCATTAAAATAGCTACACCAAGAAGGAACGCAGATGATGAACGGGTATTCATTGGACAAATATATTATACTAGAACTCACGTGTGATCACATTTTCACGCAATTTGGGTGCGTAGATCCTGGGAAATCAGTACCAAGAACAACCACCTGTGGCAGTAATAACGGCCTTGATACGCCTGGGCATTGAGTCAAAGACAGCTTGGATGGCGTGTACAGGTACAGCTGCCCATGCAGCTTCAACACGATACCACAGTTCATCAAGAGTAGTGACTGGCGTATTGTGACGAGCCAGTTGCTCGCCCGCCATTGATCAGACGTTTTCAATTGGTGACAGAACTGGAGAATGTGCTGGCCAGTGTAGCAGTCGAACATTTTCTGTATCCAGAAAGGCCCGTACAGGACCTGCAACATGCGGTCGTGCATTATCCTGCTGAAATGTAGTGTTTCGTAGGGATCGAATGAAGGGTAGGGCCACGGGTTGCAACACATCTGAAATGTAACGACGACTGTTCAAAATGCCCTCAATGCGAACAGGAGGTGACTGAGACGTGTAACCAATGGCACCCCATACCATCCCGCCGGGTGATACGCCAGTATGGCGATGACGAATACACGCTTCTAATGTGCGTTCACCGCGATGTCGCCAAACACGGATGCGACCATCAGATGCTGTAAACATAACCTGGATTCGTCCGAAAAAATGATGTTTTGCCATTCTTGCACCAAGGTTCGCCTTTGAGTACACCATCACAGGCGCTCCTGTCTATGATGCAGCGTCAAGGGTAACCGCAGCCATGGTCTCCGAGCTGACAGTTCATGCTGCTGCAAACGTCGTCGAACTGTTCGTGCAGATGGTTGTTGTCTTGCAAATGTCCCCATCGGTTGACTCAGGTATCGAGACGTAGCTGCACGATCCGTTACAGTCATGCGAATAAGATGCCTGTCATCTCGACTGCTAGTGATACGAGGCCGTTGGGATCCAGCAGGGCGTTCCGTATCACCCTCCTGAACCCACCGATTACATATTCTGCTAACAGGCATTGGATCTCGACCAACGCGAGCAGTAATGTCGCGATACGATAAATCGCAATCGCGATAGGCTACAATCCGACATTTATCAAAGTCGGAATCGTGATGGTACGCATTTCTCCTCCTTACACGAGGCATCACAACAACGTTTCACCAGGCAACGCCGGTCAACTGCTGTTTGTGTATGAGAAATCGGTTGGAAACTTTCCTTATGTCAGCAAGTTGTATGTGTCGCCACCGGCGCCAACCTTGTGTGAATGCTCTGAAAAGCTAATCATTTGCATATCACGGCATCTTCAACCTGTCGGTTAAATCTCGCATCTGTAGCACGTCATCTTTGTGGTATAGCAATTTTAATGGACAGTAGTGTAACTTATTCTACCTCTTACAGGAATTGGCGACACTTTTTTGTAAAACCCCCTGTGCATTCTTCTATCGTCAACGTTACATTCCCTTTGGACAACTTCATCGCTCATGTCAACAGCAACAAAACTAGGCAAGAAAGTAGAAGAGAGAGGACACCAACCACCTTTAATGTTGCGGTAAAAGACCAGCGGAAAACAGGCAAACGCAAGAGAATGCGAACCGAACACGAGTGAACGCCGTTTTCCCAGGAGCACCTAGAGCTTACACGTTCGCCTTTGTTCGCTCGGCTGTGCCGCAGACTACGGTAGCGAGCTTCGTGACCTTCTGCTAGAGAGCAGTGAATCCCGCGGCGCCGCCGGTCCCCGCTGATAGCTAATTAAGCGGCGCGCGCCCCCTGGATGGATCAGCCGGGAGGAGCAGACAATTACTGCGACTCGCTCCGGCAGCCGCGACCCGCCGTCTGTCTGCCCGAGGCAGATGAGCGGCCGCGTCTGTCGCCGGGATATTGGTTCTCAAGTGGAGGGAAAACCGCCCCGTCTACCCGACCCCCGCCCCGATTGATTTCCCTTTCCTGTGCCGACGATAAATCGATTTAGAGGGAAGGCTGCCCGCGCCCCTGACTGATAGCCGGCTCCCTTTGAAGTCCGCCGCCCACCACCGGCCGCACCCTCTCGCCCTCTCCGTGTCTTTTGCCTGTTCGCCGAGAGGTCCCCCAGCGGCGGAAATTATCCCGCGTTCCAAGAACGATTGAAGTAACTGCCTTTGGTAACAGTCCCGTCGGAGATTGCTACCTGCCGACGGTGTATTTGACCGGAACCGTTGTTAGCTCTTTTGACTCGGACTCTGCAGCTTTTGTTCTCCCACTGGTACAGTGCCGTTTCTTGTATAATTCGGTCCTCGCTCGCTTCCGTGCAGCTGGTCAAGAAGCCTGGAAATTGCTCGGAACGATCGCTCGGATGTTCTTTGTGTCCATGGGTGCAGAGATGAGCGGTAAGGACTCTATTTTCACTGTGATATTTCCGCCTTCGCATACGTGTGCATGACCGATATTTTGATCGGCTGCCTTCACTCACAAGTGAAGTGCATGATCCTGAACGCTGAGAAATGCACGAAAATATGCTTGGAATACACGATAAATCAGTCATGACAAAATTATTTGTATGTGCCTTTCAGATGCTAAATTACACCTGTTATACGAGTGACGTATCTGTGGTGTCACCGCAAGGCACCACACTGGCTAGGTTGTAGGCTTCAAATCGGCCGCGGTCCGTCAGTACACATAGGACCCGCGAGTCGCCTCTGTCGACGCTGGCAGACCCAGCGCCGCCACTCGGCTGATCTTAAGAGACAAGCTAGCGCACTGCCCAGGTGTACAGCCAACTTTAATAGGGATGGTTCACTCGTTATAACCTGAGAGATCTCATGGGCAGAGACGCTAGTTAGCATAGCTTTCAGCTAAGTAAGTAGCTACGACCTAGCCAGGCGCCACATGCAGTTTATGCGTTGACAATTGATCTATATGTGTGAAGCAATCAGAATTGTAAAGAAGTATTTTCAATTCAGTCTATAACGGCACTTGTAAATATTATTGTACAAAGTCAAGGTCGACGTTCACCGCTGATGCTGAATTAAAGCTAAGTATTTAATGGTATTCCTGCCTACTAACTTCTAATCACCTAAGTTGTTCCAGATACATCCCGTCAAGTATAGTTCATTGATCCTCACGTCAGCCTACGTGATCAACGTGTGCAATTAATGGCCACACCTCGTGATCAGACTAAGAGCCAAATTGTGTGACTCAACTAGGTCACCCTTTTTCCACGAGGCCCATAGTTCCGACTCATACACAAGAATATCAATAATCCATGTTGTTTATATGGAGACGAAAGAGGCGACTGAAAATTTTTACCAAGGCCAGGATTCGAACCCAAGTCTCCCCCTCATTCGACAGATGTGCTGACCACTACTCCACCATGACACAATGGCTTTGCACACCTCTACGGATTACCCTAGCAAGCCTCTTCCTATTCAAGCCAAATTCCCATTCACACTTCAAGCCACATGGTATTCACCCAAAACGGGAACTGTATTGCAGAGCCTCTCCATCTGTATTGGAATAGCCCCTCAGCATCGAACGAAATGGGGAACCCTACCTGACACCAAGGAAATTTGTGGTAAGTTCCTATGGCACCAAAATGCTGAGGTCGTCGAACCTAGGCTTACACACTACTTTATCTAACTGTAACTAATTTACGCTAAGGACAACGCACACACCCACGCCGGAGGGAGGACTCGAACCTCCGACGGAGGGAGGCTCACGCACCGTGTCATGGCGTTCTGGACCGCGCAGCTGCCCCGTGCGGCCCACTCCAGCTGAGGAGTGAATGGTAATTTGGGTTGAGGAGGGAAGTGTGCTAGGGTTGTCCGTGCAGTTCTGCAAAACTACAGTGCCAGGGTGGCGCAGTGGTTAGAGCATTGCCTAGTGAGCAGGAGACCCAGGTTTGAATCCTGGCCTTGGTACAAATTTTCATTCGCCACTTCAGTCTGCGCATATACATCATCGATGTTTGAGACTTGAAAAGCTCTCTGGAACCATACAGTTTCATTTGCTTGAAGCGCCTATGCCTGGGTTTCAGGCCGGATCCACCATTCGATGCTGAGGCCGCTGTTCGAATACAGTTGGAGAACCTCAGCAATGACGTTCAAATTTAGGGGGAATACGAAGGGGGCTGGGGCATGAATGGGAATTTGGATTGAGGAGAGTGGTGGGATTTTAATAATCACCTATTCAAAACGAATTTTGGCAAAGCAAAGAAAGAAAATACCGAAGCAAAAATATTTCAATGTTTTCACTTGTTATATTTACCTCTGCTTAAAATGATTACGTTTTCTCTACAACAAACGTTTGTCTACTGACCTGATAGTACCGCAGTGTTGCTCAGTCTTTAAAGTACAGGTGTGGAATTTCAATGGTCGTCAAAGCGAAGTGCGCAGAACAACATGCTTAACTGTTTGTACTGTTTTCGGGTCTCCAGCCGAGTGCAGTCGTTTTCAAACCACGATATTTCGACAGCGTTCCTTGCCCTCATCTTCAGCTGATACTTACAGACTGAGCGTCTCCGCTGAATCTCCTCCCCTTTGTACTCTGATCGCTCCCCACCACTTCCCCCGCGTCATGCCGCACGCGGGGCTCGTGGAGTGGTGGTGGGGAGGTGCGGACTGCTCGCTGCTGGATGCGAACTGTGGACCATTGGATGTCCTGTGGCCTTCATCGGGTGCGGAAGTCGCTGTAGGTCGGCGCTGTGCTTTTAGTTGGCTGAGTGCTGTGCCTGAGGCTTTGATGAGGTTGAACCCGACGTCTCTATTGATCAGCCCATCAGCTACACGTATTTCAATCGCCTGCTTCAGAACACGGTCGCAAAAAGTTTTACGGCAGGCCTCGTCTTTTTGGGACTGTGTTCTGAAGGAGGCGATTGAAACACGTGTAGCTGATGGGCTGATCAACAGAGACGTCGGGTTCAACCTCAGCAATGCCTGGGACCCAGCACTCAGCTAACTAAAAGCACAGCGCCGACCCAAAGCGACTTCCGCGCCCGACGAAGGCCACAGGACATCCGATGGTCCACAGTTCGCATCCAGCAGGCAGCAGCCCGCTCTTCCCCACCACCCCTCCACACGGCGCCGCTTGCGTCAGGACGCGGGGGAAGGGGTGGTGAGCGATCGGAGTATATAGGGGAGGAGATTCAGCGGAGACGCTCAATCTGCAAGTATCAGCTGAAGATGACGGCAAGGAACGCTGTCGAAATATCTTGGCTTGAAAACGACTGCACCTGGCTGGAGACCCGAGAACAGTACAAACAGTTAATTCGCCGGGAAAGCCTAAGATCACACAACACGCTTAACTGACTAAAGCCACTTTTTCATATCCAACGTCACTTCTGCATTTGAATACCGAATACCGCATTAATTTCTTTTTCAAAGGGTGATACTGGTATGTCAGTGTCGTAAGCCTCCTTTTGCCAAGCATACTGTAACACTGTCTTGTACTTTCCTGCAGAAAGTTGACTGTATAATACAGAGTGAAGTCTAGCGATGAAATGGCGACCGTGTAATTTTCCTTGTAGTTTTTCAAATTGTATCTTAGAAAAGCAACATGTAGTTCTTATATTAGCTACAGAAGTACACAATGAAGTGGAAATACACTGATGGAAAATAATTCTAACAGCAGGAACGAGTTGTGCGAGAGAAACAAAAGTTGGTAAGCGCGTTTCTACAAATGAAAGATGACGTCTATCCATATTTCGTGCCACTCTCCAAGAGTGGCGCTAGAAGCGCCAGTATGGGGAATGAAATCAGCTTTGCTTTAAATACACGTTGCAACGGTTGTTAACTGTTAGTTACGTTTCAGAACGGACGTTGTTAGTAGATGTTAGTCAAGAAGGCCTATAAGGCGGCAAAGACGCATTTATCAACAGTTCACTGAGTTTGAAAGAGGTCGTGTAATACGGCTAAGATAAACTGGATGTTCAAATGGTTCAAATGGCTCTGAGCACTATGGGACTTAACATCTGAGGTCATCAGTCCCCCAGAACTTAGAACTACTTAAACCTAACTAACCTAAGGACATCACACACATCCATGCCCGAGGCCGGATTCGAACCTGCGATCGTAGCGGACGCGCGGTTCCAGACTGTAGCGCCTAGAACCGCACGGCCACCCTGCCGGCCCAACTGGATGTTCCTTCTGTGATTCTGCTTGGCAGGAATGTAGCCGCTGTACTTGATTGCTGGCAGCTGTGGTCACGAGAATGTATGGTCGCACGAAGACCGGGCGCCAACCGGGCACGTGGTACTGCCGAGAGGGAAGACCATCATGGTTGGAATATGGCTCTGGCGCATTGTACTGCCTCTGCGGCAGCAATTCGAGCAGTACCTGGCAACACAGTGACACAACGAACTGTTACAAATTGCTTACTTCAAGGAAAGCTCCGAGACAGGCGCCCTCTAGCGTGCAGTCCATTGACCCAAAACCACCGTCACTTACGCCTTCAGTGGTGTCAAGGGAGAGTTCATTGGAGGGCGGGGTGAAGGTCTGTCGCGTTTTCAAATGAAAGCTGCTTCTGCCAAGGGGCCAACGACTGCTGTACTTTGGCTAGAAGCAGGCCAAGTGAGCGCCTGCAGCCAACCTGTCTCCGGCCTGTGCATATTGTACCTACACCTTATGTTATGATACGGGGTTCCATTTTGAATGACAGCAGGATCACTCTCGTGATTGTTCTAAGCACCCTGGCTGTAAATCTCAACGTGGATCTGGTGATTCAACCTGTTGTGTAGCCATTCATGAACAGAGTGTTTTCCAACAGGATAACGCTTGCCCACATACCGCTGTTGTGACCCAATATGCTCTACAAAGCGTCGATATATTATCTTGGGATGCTCCATCATCAGATATGCCTCCAATCGATGCACGTATTGGACACCATCGGATGGCAAGTCCAGCGTCATCCACAACCAGCGTTAATCGTGCCTCTGTTGACCGACCAAATGCAACAGCATCAAATTCCATGCCACAAACTGACACACTACGACACAATACATGCACGTTTGCATGCTTGCACTTAATATTTTGACAGTTACAACGGTTATCAATCTACCAGCATTTCACATTTGTAAAAGATTTTCTCACCCGTACATTAACCTGTTATCTTGCAACGTTAAACACTTAAACGTGTTACATAGACAGACGTACTCCCGAATTCCCGTTACTGTACATTAATCACTTGTTGGTGGTGCGATTTTTTCCGTCAGTGAATTTTGTAGTCTTCAGTGGCAATGTTGTGAGTATAACATCGCTCTTCAGGATTTTCCAGAATGAGATTCTTACTCTGCAGGGGAGTGTGCGCTGATAGGAAACTTCCTGGCGGATAACTGTGCGCCGGACCGAGACTCGAACTAGGGACGGTTGCCTTTCGCGGGCAAGCGCTCTACCAACTGAGCTACCCAAGCGCGACTCACACCCCGTCCTCACAGCTTTACTTCCGCCAGTACCTCGTCTCCTGCCTTCCAAATTTTACTGAAGATCTCCTGCGAAACTTGCAGGACAAGCACTCCTGAAAGAAAGGATATTGCGGAGACATGGCTTAGCCACAGATTAAGGGAAGTTTCCAGAATGAGATTCTTGACAGAAAATCCTAGGAAGTTCTGGTCTTACGTTAAATCAGTAAGTGGCTCGAAACAGCATATCCAGACACTCCGGGATGATGATGGCATTGAAACAGAGGATGACACGCGTAAAGCTGAAATACTAAACACCTTTTTCCAAAGCTGTTTCACAGATGAAGACCGCACTGCAGTTCCTTCTCTAAATCCTCGCACAAATGAAAATGGCTGACATCGAAATAAGTGTCCAAGGAATAGAAAAGCAACTGGAATCACTCAACAGAGGAAAGTCCACTGGACCTGACGGGATACCAATTCGTTTCTACACAGAGTACGCGAAAGAACTTGCCCCCCTTCTGACAGCCGTGTATCGCAAGTCTCTAGAAGAACGGAAGGTTCCAAATGATTGAAAAAGAGCACAGGTAGTCCCAGTATTCAAGAAGGGTCGTCGAGCAGATGCGCAAAACTATAGACCTATATCTCTGACGTCGATCTGTTGTAGAATTTTAGAACATGTTTTTTGCTCCAGTATCACGTCGAACTTTGGAAACCCTGAAACTACTCTGTAGGAATCAACATGGATTCCGGAAACAGCGATCGTGTGAGACCCAACTCGCTTTGTTTGTTCAGGAACCCAGAAAGTATTAGATACAGGCTCCCAGGTAGGTGCTATTTTCCTTGACTTCCGGAAGGCGTTCGATACAGTTCCGCACTGTCGCCTGATAAACAAAGTAAGAGCCTACGGAATATCGGACCAGCTGTGTGGCTGGATTGAAGGGTTTTTATCAGACAGAACACAATTTGTTGTTATCAATGGAGAGACGTCTACAGACGTTAAAGTAACCTCTGGCGTGCCACAGGGGAGTGTTATGGGACCATTGCTTTTCACAATATATATAAATGACCTAGTAGATAGTGTCGGAAGTTCCATGCGGCTTTTCGCGGATGATGCTGTAGTATACAGAGAAGTTGCAGCATTAGAAAATTGTAGCGAAATGCAGGAAGATCTGCAGCGGATAGGCAACTGGTGCAGGGAGTGGCAACTGACCCGTAACATAGACAAATGTAATGTATTGCGAATACATAGAAAGAAGGATCCTTTATTTATTGTATGATTATATGATAGCGGAACAAACACTGGTAGCAGTTACTTCTGTAAAATATCTGGGAGTATGCGTGCGGAACGATTTGAAGTGGAATGATCATATAAAATAAATTGTTGGTAAGGCGGGTTCCAGGTTGAGATTCGTTGGGAGAGTCCTTTTAAAATGTAGTCCATCAACAAAGGAGGTGGCTTACAAAACACTCGTTCGACCTATACTTGAGTATTGCTCATCAGTGTGGGATCCGTACCAGATCGGGTTGACGGAGGAGATAGAGAAGATCCAAAGAAGAGCGGCGCGTTTCGTCACAGGGTTATTTGGTAACCGTGATAGCGTTACGGAGATGTTTAGCAAACTCAAGTGGCAGACTCTGCAAGAGAGGCGCTCTGCATCGGGGTGTAGCTTGCTCGCCAGGTTTCGAGAGGGTGCGTTTCTGGATGAGGTATCGAATATATTGCTTCCCCCTACTTATACCTCCCGAGGAGATCACGAGTGTAAAATTAGAGAGATTCGAGCGCGCACGGAGGCTTTCAGACAGTCGTTCTTCCCGCGAACCATACGCGACTGGAACAGAAAAGGGAGGTAATGACAGTGGCACGTAAAGTGCCCTCCGCCACACACCGTTGGGTGGCTTGCGGAGTATAAATGTAGATGTAGATGTAGATGTAGATTCGCACTCTGCAGCGCAGCGTGCGCTGATATGAAACTTCCTGGCAGATTAAAATTGGAAGGGAGGACACGAGGTACTAGCGGACGTAAAGCTGTGAGGACGGGGCGTGAGTCGTGCTTGGGTAGCTCAGTTGGTAGAGCACTTGCCCGCGAAATGGAAAGGTCCCGAGATCGAGTCTCGGTCCGGCACACAGTTTAATCTGCCAGGAAGTTTCGTCAGGAATTGTCCATACAGTGGTACGATTGTTAGGGTTTGGCCAGGAATCATCAGCAATAGGCCCTTCGCGTTAGCAAGTACATATTCACCACAGACTGTAGTTAGAAAACTTCTCATATGCTATTTCGTCATTTTTCCACTTTGTTTTACCTCCTTACGAATATTTGTCACTTCAAGTTTCTTTGATACATTTGGACCAAAAGTATTTTGTGGCTCTTGAAATCGGATATACAGGGTGGTCCATTGATAGTGACCGGCCAAATATATCACGAAATAAGCATCAAACGAAAAAACTACAAAGAACGAAACTCGTCTAGCTTGAAGGGGGAAACCAGATGGCGCTATGGTTGGCCCGCTAGATGGCGCTGCCATAGGTCAAACGGATATCAACTGCGTTTTTCAAAATAGGAACCCCCATTTTTATTACATATTCGTGTAGTGCGTAAAGAAATATGAATATTTTAGTTGGACCACTTTTTTCGCTTTGTGATAGATGGCGCTGTAATAGGCACAAACGTAGAATTACGTGGTATCACGTAACATTCCGCCAGTGCGGACGGTATTTGCTTCGTGATACATTACCCGTGTTAAAGTGGACCGTTTACCAGTTGCGGAAAAGGTCGATATCGTGTTGATGTATGGCTATTATGATCAAAATGCCCAAAGGGCGTGTCCAATGTATGCTGCTCGGCATCCTGGACGACATCATCCAAGTGTCCGGACCGTTCGCCGGATAGTTACATTATTTAAGGAAACAGGAAGTGTTCAGCCACATGTGAAACGTCAACCACGACCTTCAACACATGATGATGCCCAAGCTGGTGTTTTAGCTGCTGTCGCGGCTAATCCGCAGATTAGTAGCAGACAAATTGCGCGAGAATCGGGAATCTCAAAAACGTCGGTGTTGGGAATGCTACATCAACATCGATTGCACCCGTACGATATTTCTATGAACCAGGAATTGCATGTCGACGACCTCTAACGTCGTGTACCGTTCTGCCACTGGGCACAAGAGAAAATACGGGACGATGACAGATTTTTTGGACGCGTTCTACACTCCTGGAAATTGAAATAAGAACACCGTGAATTCATTGTCCCAGGAAGGGGAAACTTTATTGACACATTCCTGGGGTCAGATACATCACATGATCACACTGACAGAACGACAGGCACATAGACACAGGCAACAGAGCATGCACAATGTCGGCACTAGTACAGTGTATATCCACCTTTCGCAGCAATGCAGGCTGCTATTCTCCCATTTGGAAGACCTTCTAACTCACAAAGACTCTAAATATAGTGATGCAACTGACCTACGCAACGCATTACAAGCCATAGCTAGAAGAATATCTAATAATTCAACTCCACAGGAAGCTCTGAATTATATTTGTAAAAATGAACTTATAGACAGTGTACCTAAATCAGGTACTGAGCCAAACGTGTTGCTTACACTTCCTGTACCTGTGGACAGTGGCGAGCGCTTCTCCAAAGTAGAATTAATAAAAACGTATCTGCGTTCTACAGTGAGTCAAGGAAGACATTTGGTGGTTCGTAGCGCTGTCGATAGAACAAGAAATAGCTGATTTAAAGGAGATCGTCTCCGATTTCGCAAAAGTCAAGGCAAGGAAAATGAAACCTACACGATTCTAATCCACGCTTTACATAATGAAACTTAAAATCATATCACTTATTGTAAACTATAAATCATTTTTAAAGACTTAATGAAAAAACGATGAAAAAGTAACATTGTTTTATAAAACTTTGTGATGTGTCTTGTGTGGGAAAATACACTCCTGGAAATTGAAATAAGAACACGGTGAATTCATTGTCCCAGGAAGGGGAAACTTTATTGACACATTCCTGGGGTCAGATACATCACATGATCACACTGACAGAACCACAGGCACATAGACACAGGCAACAGAGCATGCACAATGTCGGCACTAGTACAGTGTATATCCACCTTTCGCAGCAATGCAGGCTGCTATTCTCCCATGGAGACGATCGTAGAGATGCTGGATGTAGTCCTGTGGAACGGCTTGCCATGCCATTTCCACCTGGCGCCTCAGTTGGACCAGCGTTCGTGCTGGACGTGCAGACCGCGTGAGACGACGCTTCATCCAGTCCCAAACATGCTAAATGGGGGACAGATCCGGAGATCTTGCTGGCCAGGGTAGTTGACTTACACCTTCTAGAGCACGTTGGGTGGCACGGGATACATGCGGACGTGCATTGTCCTGTTGGAACAGCAAGTTCCCTTGCCGGTCTAGGAATGGTAGAACGATGGGTTCGATGACGGTTTGGATGTACCGTGCACTATTCAGTGTCCCCTCGACGATCACCAGTGGTGTACGGCCAGTGTAGGAGATCGCTCCCCACACCATGATGCCGGGTATTGGCCCTGTGTGCCTCGGTCGTATGCAGTCCTGATTGTGGCGCTCACCTGCACGGCGCCAAACACGCATACGACCATCATTGGCACCAAGGCAGAAGCGACTCTCATCGCTGAAGACGTCACGTCCCCATTCGTCCCTCCATTCACGCCTGTCGCGACACCACTGGAGGCGGGCTGCACGATGTTGGGGCGTGAGCGGAAGACGGCCTAACGGTGTGCGGGACCGTAGCCCAGCTTCATGGAGACGGTTGCGAATGGTCCTCGTCGGAGGACATCTGGTACCTGCCTTCATTGTGATTTCCTGTCAACAACGTCTTTAACTTTTACTGCAACTCGTCTCCATCTTCACGACCCGACCAACACTTCTAACTGCAACATCTACCTAATTCCACGTCCGCTCGTTGTGTACTGGGAAAAGCTGGTGCGACCCGGCAGTTTTCATGCCACTGATAAAAAGCTAATAGGGTACCGAAGATTCCGGAATTCCAGTCTCATGATAAAGAGTATGTATGTGGCAGAGCCAGTACTCTACTGGGAAGCGACAGATATGAAGAGCTGAATCCGTCCTACCTGAGAATTGGTCACGAAAACACACTGACATTTCAAATAAACAAGGATTCTGAAATGTGTGAAACTTCTTACGTAACAGTGCTCAGCGAAGAGGCAGCTGCATTTCATAAGATGGGTTTACACTAGAGTTGTGGCGATTCGTGAATGAGTCGTTCATTTGAACGACTCTAAATAAATAGTCGTAAGAATCGAATCGTGATACAGACGAATCGTCGTTCAAAAGAATCGTAAGAACGATTGCGTGTTTCCGAGTCAGACGATTCCAAGTTCCAACGATTCATCGATTCTTAGTACGCTATACTTCGAAGGTAACTTCCGAATCATGCCGAATGATTACGACCGCCAGGTGGCAGTCAAGTGGAGGATGCGTGTGAACAAAGGAAGCTCGGAACGAACAAACGAAGTTCGTGGGCCGTAATATTACTCGTGAAAACCAAGTTGACACTTGGCGGTTGCTGACGGGAACGAGCGTAAAGGCATTTCCCGTTTACTATCTCTGTATAGTGCACATGGGCGGATTCATATCATCCTACGTTTTTCTGTGCTCTTTCCAATTCCACAGCACCTTATATTTCACAATAAAGCAACTGTCAGCCCTCACACACTGCAAATGTAGCTTAACTTTTTGTTTCGTCGAAATACAAAGCATAGGTATTTTGCTTTTAATTTGTCTGAGAACTTGCTTCTGCCACTACTATTTATGTGAGAAGAGGACATACTTCTAAAGTGTAGGATACAATCGTATACAGCGACATTACTTCACTGCCAATTTGCTAATTCTGTTAGTTCCACCAGTGCCGCCACTAAATGGCTGTCGCACTAGACCAATATTACAGAGCGAATGTAAGCTCTCTAACCAATACCTTTCTTGACGGATCGCCGTGTAATACCGTCTTTAAAATTCTAGTTTTCGAATGTTACCGTGTTCAGATTCATATTAAATGTTAGTGAAGTAACGTCGTGGTATACGATTGAATCCTATTGTTTAGAAGTATGTCGTCTTCTTACGTAAATAGCAGTGACAGCGGCAAGTTCTCAGACAAATTAAATGCAAAATACCTATGCTTTGTATTTAGAAGAAATGAAAGTTAAGCTAAATTTGCTGTGTGGGAGGGCTGTCAGCTGCGTTATGAATTACAAGGGTGATGTGGACTTGGAAAGACATTTAGCACAGGAAAACGTAGGATGATATGAGGCAAACCACGTCTGCCTCACTGCTAGATTTTGTTACTATAAAACAGAGGTCTGTAGTTAAATACGTTCAAGCCACACAACCAAACTGACATACCACGTAATTTTGCACCACCTTCCGCACAAATCGACTCCTCTTTTCTGGCATACTGAAATAAAACAATAGATGCAATCAAATCAAACGTGACCTTTCAACAATTAAGGCATTACACGTATAAATCGAGAATCACACTTGCAACGTCATTTGCATGTTTACTCATAAATAAACTATTTGTGGCATATCTCATCATCACACAGTTCGATTCTAACCCAATTGACAATTTTAGACATGTCCTGCCATCTGTAAGTAAGATTTAGAACTTTTTGCATTCCGTAAGAATCGTGCCATCGAGGACTAGAATGAATCGTGAACGAATCGTAGTAATCGATTCGCAATGTGAGATTGAATCGTAGGAATCGAATCGGGAAAAAGAATCGTGTTGCCCAACTCTAGTTTACACCTGCGCGATTTACTTTGCGCGCAGGAAGCCAGAGTGGGGCCAACGACGTATATGCATCGCGTGGTAAACGTCATTGTACATCACACTTTGAAGTCTTGGAAAGTTGCAGCGACCGTCTGCAGCAAGGAACGAGTTACTATTTGTGGCCGGTTTAATACTTCGTAGCTGCGAGTTAAATTTACTCACGCTCTCAATAACAGACGAAAAATTTAAGGGCTTTAGTGACTATCTTTTGATGTACAGACTGATTTTCCGTCTGACCCAGGACGTAGCCGTGCACTCGGGATGTATGTCGGGCAAGTCAACTAGTGTGACGTCACAAGTGCGTTGCGGGGCACGTACTTTCCGAGGGCCCCGGGCAAGGAGGCGCATGCTCCTCTTCAAAATCGCACTAGCCTCTAAACTGTGCACACGGACCTTCGAGGGCAGGCGCAGGCCACCCCCCCCCCTACCCCCACAACAGCAGAACACCAAGCGGGAAGACACGTGTAACAATCGTGCCCCTGTCCGCAGTTCTGCCCGTTTGGTTTGTAACCCACAGTGATAATTTGCCAGTCCAGAGAAGTCACCATGCAACTAATTCTGATCATTCCATCGATACCACTTTCAACATTTACTAATGTTGTTCGATAATTTACCGAATCCCGCGGTTAAAAAATTAAGTTTTTCGCATGCAGTTAAATTTGCCTTTGCGTTAGCGCTTTGGCCGGCCGAGTTGTCTAACAGGATAAACATAAATTTGAACAGTATTATCACGTACTTCCTTTTTTTCTGACTGGTTAATTCCGTGGATTACAAAGACAGAGTGAAGGTAATTAACAGATACGGATACTCACAAATAAGAACAACTTGGAAAAAACAAATCCAAACATAACCGAAAGTCTTCGGTCACATGCGTCGACAAGAGCAAATAAAGGAACAGCAAATAAAGGTCAGGAGCGAGGCGGCCATTCAATGTCACAAAAACAGGAAATTACTCTACCGGGGCCGGCCGGAGTGGCCGAGCGGTTCTAGGCACTTCAATCTGGAACCGCGCGACCGCTACGGTCGCAGGTTCGAATCCTGCCTCGGGCATGGATGTGTGTGATGTCCTTAGGTTAGTTAGGTTTAAGTAGTTCTAAGTTCTGGGGGACTGATGACCTCAGAAGTTAAGTCCCATAGTGCTCAGAGCCATTTGAACCATTTGAACTCTACCGGCAAATGTCTGTCGCAAGAAATCCATGCAAATTCTGGCTGCATGCGAGGTCGCTCCGTCTTGTCGAAACCATACTTGTTCAACATCCGCATCGACCATACCTAATTGGGGAAGAACGAAGTCTTGCAGCATCTTTAGGTAGCGTTCACTGGTGGCAGTTACAGCCACACCGCTGTCATCCTCAAAGAAGTAAGGGCGAATAATCCCAAAGGAAGCAACTCCACACCACACTGTGCAAGGGCTTGATGTGCTGTTCATGCGGGTTTACATCACTCCAATAGCGCATATTCTGTTTATTCACTAAACCAGATAACTCTAAATGAGCTTCATCTGACATCAGAGTGGTGTGCAACATTTGTGAATTTTGGCGAAGGAGATGACGCATGGTTAAGCAGAATGTTTTGCGTGAAACCCAATCTCGTGGCATAATTTCCTGAACAATCTGCAGCTTATATGGGTGAAAATGGAGATCTTCGTGCATTATTCTCCTGAATGAGAGATCGGACATGCACAGTTTGTGCATGACGACGAGCAATCTTTTTGGGCTACGCAATAGTGCAGCACGAACGCTTTCCACGGCTTCGGGTGTCCGCACAGTTCTTTCACTTCTTCCCTGTTTACCATTGCAACAGAACCTGTTGTTCGAAATGCACGTTCCCACGTCACAATCGTCCGTCCATCTGAAACCTCCCCATGACGTCACAAGTTGAAATGTTGCCGAAATATGCGCTGGATAGCAATAACAGAACGTTATTCTTGAAATAACTTTAAACAGCAAAGACACGATGCTGTGCACTCCACCGCTCCATATCACTGTCACACTCGAATGGCAGCTCATTAGTACACAAAAGCGGCATGATCTGGCGCGCATTCCTGCAGTACATCATTGTACTACGCCAGTCAAATTATGCTATGAACGCTGCCGCACCCTGTATGTTGTGCTGCTCCTATACGCTCTTAGACGGCGATTTCGGATGGGAGTCAAATCAGGTTTTTTTGCTAGTTAACAATTTTCTGTGACTGTACAGTCATTTACTAGAAGCATTATAGGGTTCTCAGGGTAATAATTTTACTGTCACTTAACTAAATTCAGATGGGCGAGTACTTGTTCTTTACGTTGTCGTGATTCCCTTCATGTATTGTGATTTCGACTGAATTTCGTGTTTCTCTCTGCAGCAATGCACAAGCCATTTTTGACGACTATATTTTTGCTAGCTACTGGTGAGTACTCTCTTAGGTTATTCTGTGAAAGTTTGAGTGTGAGCATAAGTGCACCCATGTTGCGTCTCTGAGCAAGCCTAATCATCGCTGAATCACAGTGATTAATACAGTTCACCCTTACAGAAGCATAGTGTTGAGATGTTATGCATGTTTCATTTCTAAAAATGGCATGGAGTACAATCCGCTACGTGAATAAATGTTCTTAGGCCCTTTAAGGATCAATTAGTTCGTTAAACGTTTCTCCGATCTGCATACCAGCACGCCTTCCATCATCCTGCGATAACAAACCTCACGTGCCCTGCAAAAGAAAGTTATTACGAAGCGTTTAGTAAAGCTCCATCCCTGATCGATAGATCTAAAGTCTAGTAGTTAGACTTCCCTCGTGCGATTTTCTTGTGACAGGGCTAAAATCCAATTATATTTCTGGGACCTGAGACGACTTGGCACTTACCCGATATTAGGGAATGTTAAGTATAGTATTTGTTTAACAGCAAACTTCTAGCTACGAAAAGACCCTCCCATTAGGTGAAAAATCACCTCACCAGCCGGCCGCGGTGGCCGTGCGGTTCTGGCGCTGCAGTCCGGAACCGCGAGGCTGCTACGGTCGCAGGTTCGAATCCTGCCTCGGGCATGGGTGTGTGTGATGTCCTTAGGTTAGTTAGGTTTAAGTCGTTCTAAGTTCTAGGGGACTTATGACCTAAGATGTTGAGTCCCATAGTGCTCAGAGCCACCTCACCAAAGACTCCACCACCAATATTGAGGTGTTTTGAATACTCGTGAAACAGTGGGCGCCTTTTAGTGTGTTTCACGGAGGCAAAATAACGTTAAAATCATGCAAGAATGCAGCACACAAGCTTTCCGTTCACCAGTCGTCCACGAAAACGCAATGGAAGTAAACTATTCTTTTACGTTTAATGAAATTATATACAAAGAAAAAGGGGCTGACACAGAAACATCGTCTATGCTTCATCCAATCAAACATATTCATAGCGTTATGTTTGCTCTTTATAAATATATTCTTGCATGTGTTTTCATATTCAAAAATCTCTGCATAATATGCACTTGGACGCATACAGTCAACGTAAAGTAGTTCGATAATTATTAGTCCGTATTCAAAATAGCGAAATATTAAGCAGATGAGCAACTGTTGCCATTTTTGGTGCATCCAACAGAGGAAAATCTTGACACTTTTACACTTGTTTCGCTGCTACTCATTAAGAAATAAGCCTGGCTAAACAGGTTGAACATGCATATAACCGACAAACTGCAGGGACAGATTACTGACTGGAAATGGAGGAAAAAAGGTCCTATCGTGTCCGGAAATGGACGGTGTGGGTGCTACGATTACAAATCGTCACGAAACACAAAACGCCCCAACCCTTTCCCGAGGACTGCCTTTAGCCCACAGAGAACGTTACGCACAGTGGTGACGCCAGTTCTGGTGGAGGTTGCATCCACGGTAAAGATGACAGAAACCCCATTATTTTATTGGTCTGGTGTAAAACCCATCGACAGTGTCCTCCCCACAGAGGGAAATCCGCTCCTGATAATCCTTGCCCTTGTAGGTGATAGGGATTATGACTGTTGATATTTTTAAAAATGTCTGGTATCCAATATATCGATATTTAAAAGAATATCGCTAGCTGTCATCGACATGTCGAGTATGAGCGTCGATGAGGATGAAGATAATGTTTGGTTTGTGGGGCGCTCAACTGCGCAGTTATCAGCGCCCATACAAATTCCCAACCTTTGCTCAGCACAATCTCGCCACTTCCATGAATGATAATGAAATGATGAGGACAACACAAACATCCAGTCATCTCGAGACAGGTGAAAATCCCTGACCCCGCCGGGAATCGAACCCGCGACCTCGTGGTCGGGAAGCGAGGACGCGACCACGAGACCACGAGTGCCAGACGTGAGCGTCGAGATATCGACTGAAATAGTATCGACGTAGCGGTCTACAAAAAAATCGGCTTCACATTGTAAATATACTACCGGTTTTAGAGCTGTATATTTAAGTATTGATTTATTATTAGGCATTCTGCACATCAAAAAGCTAGCAGACAAGAAAACGACGCACGTTCACGCTTGGCAGCTTGGCGATAACCACTGTGCTAACAATGGTAATTGCGTAAAAGGTGGGCGATGGCTCCGTCATTCGGTTCGGCTCCCCTGTTTTTTAATTTGTGCAAACGCCAGCAACCTAGCGGCAGTTTCTGTTCGTAGCGCCGAGCGCCCATTACGTCACCATTTCCCCTCACATTTCTCCGCCCAACGAGCGAGGTGGCGCAGTGGTTAGCACGCGTCCGGTCATTCTGATTTAGGTCTTCCGTGATTTCCCTAAATCGCTTCAGGCAAATGTCGGCAGGCTTCCTTTGAAAGGGCACGGCCGACTTCCTTCCCCATTCTTCCCTAATCCGATGGGACCGATGACCTCACTGTTTGCCCCCCCCCCCTCCCCCCTTCCCTCCTCCGATCAACCAACCGTCCCCGTCCACGGCAAAGACCAGTCTTGTCATTTAGATTTTTGTTCATCATTTTCAGCAATTCTTTTTGAAGAATGCCGATGTAAAGAAATGCAACACTAGTTGCGTTAAAAATAGTTTTTTGAGTCAGCTGGTGTGCTGTTGCTTCACATCGGAAATCTTGTTATTTCATTCACACCAACACACCCCCGCGCAATCGGACTTGTTCTTGTGCCACCTATACTTGCTTCAGGCAGTCACAGGGAAAGACTGGACGTGATTGAAGCTCAAAAGGTAGTAAGACTCTTTCACACAGTGAAAGTGAAATTATGTTCTACTACAAATTCAAAAGATCAGTTTCAGACATTTACTGAAAATTGCGAAGAAAATAGAACACAAAATAAAAATATCAGCACTCGATATTCCCACTCCGATATCGATATATCGATATTAAGTTTCAAAGTCGTCGTCGATATATGTCGATATACTTAAAAAATTTCGATAGATGTATATTTAATCAACTGCCATAATAAAGATAGTAGCGGTTGTCATGTAGGATACACATAATCGTACTTTGTTTACACCATGTTCACGGGCTTCTTACCTGGAGCTTTTGCTAGGTTTCGTCTCAGTATCCTGCAGAACCCAGGCCCGCAAATCTGGTGTACGCACAGTCCGCAAACTCCCTGCACGTTCGTCTGTCTGAAAGGACCCATGATCGCACAAACTCTAACAAGGCCTGAAATGTTGTGTGATGTGTTTAGTGTCTGTGAGGGCCCCTGTTTTTGGTATAGACGTGTTACCTGTGGACCGTTTACATCTGCTTGGCCGTACGCAAACACCATCTCGGCTTGTTCCCGACATAAATACCGTAAGCTAACAGTACGCTGCGTCAATGACACAGCCTGGAATACACAAGGAACGCACTCCACGTGTTCAGAGGAACTTTCATTCGACAGCGCCACCTACTGTGGCAACGGTGCGCTTCTGCACGCTTATTCACAGGATCTTTTGTCTTCCATTTCCAGTCAGGATTTCGTCCCTGTAGTTTGTCGGTTTTGTTAATGCTCACCCTGTACACGGGATGTCTCTTCTTACAGTCATCAGGTGCATTTAATCTTGTGTTTCGGCAGATGTTTGCAATTTGGTTTTTGCAACATTCCAACATATAACTGGAGTTAGCCGAAACAAACACTCCCCCATGTGGATCCTCTACGACCTGATTCCTTTCCCCCATCTGCTCCTATTCCTCAAATCCACATACTCTATACCTCCTCTATACCCCTCGTCCCCTGGTTGCTCCTCTCCTTTCCAACCCCCGCTCTCTGCTGTACCTTCGCTGTTGTGTTTCCCCTACCCTCCATCTCTATACCCTTCATCTCCATTCCCAAGGTGGCTTCTGTCGACTCCCCCTCCGGGTGATGCCCTCTCTCCCTCCATTTATCCCTCCTATCAACTCTGATCCTCACCTCCCCCTCCCTTCCTCTGTCCTTTCCCTGGGCTCCCTCTCCTCCCCTTCCATCCTGTTTTTTCCTAGCCTTCCCCTTCTGAGTCCTCTCCCTCTGTCGGCCTCCCCCCCACTTCGTTTTTCCTCTCCTCCCCCCTTTTTTCCCATCATCTGTCCAGCCCCCCCCCCCCCCAAAATCTGCCCTTTTCTGTGGTGTGTCATCTTCGTGCCGACCTTTTAGTGCACTGTTTCCAGTGCATGTTAAGTGTTGTCGCTGGGTGTGATTTTTATACCTCTTGTGAACAGAAACCAGACTGTCGCCGTGTTTTTCTTAAATTGTCTGTCTACTATTTCACCTGCCTGCTTCCTGTGTATTTTATTAGCATCGCCACCCCTTTGTTTTATATTTTAACTTTCCACAATTTTCCGTCGCTTTACAATTTAAGTCACCGTTTTATCGCCTGCTATTATTGTTTACTATCTTCTTCTTATGTTTTAAAAAAAATTTTAGGCTGACGAGTGGCGTACTAAGTTGCTGCCAGCCCGCCCCCTTCAGAGGGAATCGAAAATTAATAAAGGTAAAAAAAAAAACAAACGCTTATCACAACGTCTTTCATGCCCCCCTCAGCGCCGATACAAAGCTTCGGTTTTTTTTCCCGTTACAAACAAAATGAGTTTTAAAGTGGAATTTTACGTGCCCATTCGAGAGAGCGATCCCAAATTAGTCTATTACGATATTTGTTGTAACGACGTGTATTAACAGAGACGTTAAAATACGAAGAATAACCAGTACTTCAGCAGCGGCCAGGCTGACTGCTACCCCCATGCAGACTCGCTGCTCAGTCGCTGTTGGGGCACTCGTTATTCTTCGTGTTTTAGTGTTCCTGTTAAAACACATCGATAAAACGAACAACGCACTAGATTAATTTGGGACCACTCTATTGAATAGGCACGTAAAATTCCGATCTAAAAATCATTTTCTTTGTAATGGAAAATGAACCGACGTTTCCTGTCGACGCGGGACATCGTATGAAAGACTTGATAAGCAGGCTTTGTTTGGGCTGACTCCAACTACAAGTTGCAAAGACGGAATTTCAGATATCTGCCGTAACACCAGAGGAAATGCACCCGACGTGCTATTGGAGATACACCCAGTATGGCTCTGAGCACTATGGGACTTAACATCTGAGGTCATTAGTCCGCTAGAACATAGAACTACTTAAACCTAACTAACCTAAGGACATCACACATTTCCATGCCCGAGGCGGGATTCGAACCTGCGACCGTAGCGGTCGCGCGGCTCCAGACTGTAGCGCCTACAACCGCTCGGCCACTCCGGCCGACTACACCCAGTATATTTGAATTCCAGATCCCTTTGTGTTAATTCTAGCTTTAGAGAAGTCTGTCTTTTTTTTTAAAAAAAAAGGTCCGGTAGCGCTTAGTTTAGAAGTGTCATGTTGGTAAAAAATTCCGACTACGTTCAGAAAAATTCTAGGAAATCCAAACTTGAACGTTGAGGTTGTGCTGGAAGACAGCGCATTGCTTCGTCTTTTTGCCTTTCCGATGTGTTGGGTCTCTCGTGAGTCCCAACATAACCCCAGCAGATGGCGATATTTCGGTTTATTTCTCAGAACTCGCTTCGATACCATTCAACAGTCTATTGTATGTATAGGTCCACTGCCGCTGTGAATGTCTTGAGGAAACTCATTTTCCTGCGTGTGCTATTGTGTGGAATATATCAGCTATATACTTAATTTTTAATGTGATGCAGCATGAAAATGCTCAATAGGGCAAAATTAACTAATTACTGTGTTAAAAGCAAAGTGTTTATTTCAAAGTAAAACAAGAGCCTATGCAGGAAAATGACTACCCTCAATAAATGTCATTTGACGGGGATGATATCGTTCTGAAACGTAAGAAATTGCTACAGCAGCAAAAGTTTCCGAAACACTAGATGACACGGGGCTTCGGGCAAGCTGTGGACACCATCGTTTTTCTCGTCGTCTTAATGGATGCGGTACGTGACTCGAAAGACAGAAACAGAAAAATGACCGAGTGAAACATAGCAACTGTCTCAAAATAAGTCCATCTTACAGTTGGGCAGTATAGAATGGTTTTTACTGTACAGATCACTGTGTGGGTCACTAATGTTAGTACGCTGCAGAGAAGTCAGCGTCTCTGCTATGATTCGGGGACAATTCAGCTTCAGAGAAGCTTGTATTCGGCGAAAGGCGTAAATTAAAAACTCAAAATATATTTTAATAGATACAAGTGCACAGCAGATGGTGTTCAAAGTCACACATCATACATCTTTTCTGTGTGCCGTAAACGAGATTTTAATCTATATATAAATCTGAACTAACAGATTAGTTAATATTTGCACTCGAGCGGGCGGGCGTGTGCACAAAGTACGTGAACCACAAATAACATTGTCTCGTATTGTTGCATTGTTGTTTTACAACTGCGAGTCCGCACCTATTCCTTCATAACTGCTGTGGTTAACACGGTGCTAAGTTGTGCTCTCATGCGTCCAAGTCAGCAGTAACATTAACCAGCGAGCTAGGCGAGAAAAAATTTACGATCCGTGAAAGAAAACTACCTAGATTCCGAGCTAGCTGCACAATCCCACAATGCGGCAGTTGCCTATGAGATAATTAGCAATGGAATAAGAAGTTGGCTTGGATCTCATGCAACTGCGCCGTTTATTGCTTCGAGTGGGTCATTACTATAAGGAAATGAAATGATCGTATGGCATTTCTTGGCCGGGATATCCCCTTCGGGGTTAGACCGCCGTACTGTAAGTCGTTTTAGTTGACACTACTTCGGCGACTTGCGTGTCAATGATAATGAAAATGATGATGAATGGTTCAAATGGCTCTGAGCACTATGGGACAACATCTGAGGTCATCAGTCCCCTAGAACTTAGAACTGCTTAAACCTAACTAACCAAAGGACATCACACACATCCATGCCCGAGGCAAGATTCGAACCTGCGACCGCAGCGGTCGCCCGGTTCCAGACTGAAGCGCTTAGAACGACTCGACCACACCGGCCGGCAAATGATGATGAAGGACACACAACACGAAATACTTTTACATGGCAACAGAGTGATATAATGAAGGATTATTTCATTGCTGCTTAGTTAAACAGTGACGTAGCTCATACAATATAAGTTTATTTTAAAATTGTTTAATTAAACAAAGATTAAACTGTGACTTTGCTCATACATGTTATCCTCAGTAGTCCGCGCGCCCGCTCGTGTTATAAAAAACGGCGCGCCTGCTGGAGGGTTTAGTATGCACAGAATTTAGTAATCGTAGCTTAAACCGCTATTTTTTTTAAGTTTATCGATCTATCGCTTTAGAAGAACTCCAGACTTCTCATACGTCGAGTACAACACAATTCTTTTTTTTTTTTCGCAATAAATTTTGGATCCTGCCGCCGGGGACAATAAATCCGAAACTGCTATCGCGAAGCATTCACAGAGCTCATCTGGAAACGGTTTCTTACCCATCGAACAGGCTGACAAATATTTATCTTCCATAAAGTTCGGGGGAAGAACTTCTGTGCTGTGAAGTTTCCGGAAAATACTCAGCCAGTGAGACGAACGGTTAACGGAGTGCGCCGAAGTTGCTAATATTGGCAGGGAAATGGGGTTCGGCGGAGGTGGGAGGAGAAGGTACATCCCCTCTTCTCGAGCGCAGCAGGGGGGGGGGGAATAGAGAGGGCGAAAGATGGTCGGGGGAGGGAGGGAGGGAGAGAGAGAGAGAGAGAGAGAGAGAGAGAGAGAGAATCGAGGATGCGCTCACGTGAGACACAGCACCGGCGACCGTGGCGCTGTTTTCTTTCCCTACCGGAAGTTGAATGGGTCCACGAGAGGACGGAGGTAAGGGGTTGGCAGATGGGCAGCAGCGGGTGTGGGGTGGGTGGAGATACTCCACTCGGCGTCAGCTTCTCTTTCCCCTCCCCTCCCCTCCCCGATCCGCTTTCGGCGCCGCCTCTCCTCTCCCAACACCTAAAACGCCGGCGCCGTTGTCCGCAGCAGCACAGCGGCGCCGAAGAAAACCGGCAGCCGAGGGAAGAGCCCCGGTTTTAAAACTTCCCTTCGGCAGGAGCTGCCGCCGCACCGCTTCGCGCTGTAGCGCTATGCGCGCCGTCCCACCTCACACGCCAGCGCAGGCAGTTTCCGCAGAATTAAAAGTAAACACCGATATAATTGAGGCGTATCTGGAGCGATAGCCAGTTGTTCGCGCGCCTGCTGTGACAAGTAACTTTGTAATTACTGGCTCCCGAAGCACGTTGCGCAGAGAAGGAAGAGCCTGGCTGCTACGGGGAGGGGAGGTCTGTGAGGGGAGGAAAGCACCAGCAGCTGGTACGCTTTTGTCCTTCCTTCCCGACCCCCCACCTTCCCCCTTCCCAACGGTGGCACGCTGGTTGGAAAGCCGCCACTTCGGAAGAGCCACTTGCCTGCTGGCGAAACAAGGGATGAGTGGGCGCCGAAAAGACGCGCTGCCCTTTTTGTTGCCCCTGTAACGTCCCACGCACCCATGCACAACATTCGGGGTTCCAAAGCGGAAGCCCAACAAGTGACAGCGAGCGAAAAACAAGTACCTCCGCTGTCGCAACAGCGCTTTTAGAAAAGACGCAACAAACTGGTAGGCGAAGCTGACGTTACTGTCTCTTACGCGCCCTGCTTCTTTTCTGTCGCTTTCATTCTGCTCCTAAAATACCAACGTAAAAGTAAGTACAATCTTATGGTAAATAATAAAATGGCTGTGTGACGCAAGGGCCTGGTGCAAGTCTTTCAATTCCGCGCTAGTTCGGCGACTTGCGAGTCCCTGAGCCAATGGCGCTCGGTGTATCCAGGTACTAACTGGGCTCGACGTAGCTCGACTTCCCTGGTCGGGCGAAGAACCACGGTTTGAATGTGGCAAGGCCGCTGGCAGTCGTATTGTGGTCCAAACTGGTTAAAATGGCTCTAAGCACTATGGGACTTAACATCTGAGGTCATCACTTCCCTAGACTTAGAACAACTTAAACCTTACTAACCTAAGGAAATCACACACATCCATGGCCAAGGCAGGATTCGGCCGGTGCCAGTCGTATTATGGTTCAAAATGGTTCAAATGGCTCTAAGCACTATGGGACTTAACATCTGAGGTCATCATTCCCGTAGACTTAAGGCTACTTAAACCTAACTAACCTAAGCACATTACACACATCCATGCCCGAGGCAGGATTCGGCCGGTGGCAGTCGTATTGTAACCTCCCCACAATAATTTATAATCATTAATATAAATAAATATCGTCATTCATTGTAACCTCCACACAAAATTTATTTAAATAATATGAGTATGATTCTAATTTAGTGTAACCTCAAAACAAAATTCTTTCTGATTTAATCTAAGCCCAAAATTCATTCACATTTAGCGTAACCTCAGAACAGAAAAATTCCTAAATCTCTCAACACTAAAAATTATAATTATGTCGTTCACATTCAGTGTAACGTCCCAATAAAAAAATAAATTCAGTAACCTGGTAATAATACAACGTAACTAACTTCTCAATTAAATTGTCGCTTACTTATGACTTTTCAATAATTCACTGTGAATTTAACCTGGTAAATTTTGGACGACAGCAGTGCTGCGTCATGGTCCTGAAAGATCATTCTGAATAAAAAAAAGGAAAAATTCTTACCTCAATGAAGTCGTCGGATATATCTGCTCTTACAATAAATTTTTCCGGCACAGCTCTGTGCAATGCTGGCCGACCTATCTGTCATTTATGAACGGAAGCAACTGATTTTTCTATTGCAATAATCGGGATGATCATGGATGGGAGAAATTAGTAACTTCTTTAAATTGAAATGAATGGTTGTTATAAGTTACTTTTTATGAGGAAGATTATTATTACGAGAGTTTTAAAACATTTACATGCGACTTCAGATAACATTAATACATATGAGCGAGGCTGCTTTTTACCTTATACAATAATACTCAGGCTCCGGCATCGCTGCACCGTGACCGGGCCAGCCAACACGATACACCAGACCAGACCAGAGCAGACTCCAGACTAGCAACAACTTACTGCTACAGCTACACAGTTCTTACTGCAGTCAACACTGCTCTCTGGTCAGAGATTTTCTTATACCTTGCATATCGCAGGCAGCGCATGAGCAATACATCGAAATTACATCTGCTCGGACCTCTTACAGTATTGTGGTTCAAAATGGTTCAAATGGCTCTAAGCACTATGGGACTTAACATCTGAGGTCATCATTCCGTAGACTTAGAACTACTTAAACCTAACTAACCTAAGGACATCACACACACCCATGCCCAAGGCAGGATTCGACCAGTGGCAGTATTAAAACTACTTAAACCGAACTACCCTAAGGACATCACACACATCCATGCCCGAGGCAGGATTCGGCTGGTGGCAGTCGTATTGTGATTCAAAATGGCTCAAATGGCTCTAAGCGCTAAGGGACTTAACATCTGAGGTCAGCAGTCCCGTAGACTTAGAACTACTTAAACCTAACTAACCTAAGGACATCATACACATCCATGCCCGAGGCAGGATGCAGCTAGTGGCAGTCGTATTGTGGTTCAAAATGGTTCAAATGGCTCTAAGCACTATGAGAATTAACATCTGAGGTCATCAGTCCCTTTGTCTTAGATCTACGTAAATCTAACTAACCTAAGGACATCACACACATCCATGCCCAAGGGAGGATTTGGCGGGTGGCAGTCGTATTGTGGTTCAAAATGGTTCAAATGGCTCTCAGCACTATGAGACTTAACCTCTTAGGTCATCAGTCTCCTAGACTTAGAACTACTTAAACCTAACTAACCTATGGACATCACACTTATCCATCCCCGAGGCAGAATTCGAAGCTGCGACCGTAGCAGCAGCGCGGTTCCGGACTGAAACGCCTAGAACCGCTCCGCCACCGCGGCCGGGCCGTATTGTGCTGGAACAAGCGCTGTATCATTGTAAGAGGTACAGAGGCTAGCGGGTGTACTGGGACTTACGCACAGTTCACTATTTTAGCGCCACGTCAAGATAACGCGCCTGTGTTTAACATATAAATGCTTGCATCATAATCTATAAGTGAAATTAAAAATTAAAAAACTGTTCTAAACTTTGTCAGTGTGTGTTTCAGTGTATTAATGTTGACATTGTTGTGAAGTCTCAGATTGATCAAATGAATATGGTTCGCGAAATACGGGGTGATTCAAAAGTCCCTTGACATTTCCTTCAAATCGCTAACCAGTGTCTCTTATTTTCTGCAGCTACTCCTGAACAATGCTCAAAACTGCAGAAAGAATAGCCACTGTTTCGTCTCGCCCGAGAAGCATGACCTTCTAAGAGATCCAACAGGATTGCCTGAGGAGGTTTAGAAAAGCAGATCCATCTAGGCAAGCTATCAGGGATTTAGTGAATAAGTTCAAAAGAAGAGGAAGTTTTGCTGATGGAGTACGTCCTGGGACGCTAGTAACATCACCATAGACGCCATACAGAGTGGTATCGACCGCTGTCCAACTGCCTCAAAGCGACTGCTCAGTAGGGAGCTAAATGTCCCGCAAACGCCTGTGTGGCGGACTCTGCGATTCACGTTGAATAAACGTGCATCCTACATCCAGACTACGCACCACCTTGACCATGAAGACACTGCTGCTCGTAGCAGACTTGCTACAAGGAATCGAGGACGAAAAGCTAATGGAAAACTTTCTCTACAGTGATGAATCCATATGCCACACGTGTGTCAAGGTGAATTGGCACAACTGTCACATTTGGGTGGATGAACAGCCAAATGCAGTTCAGGATTGGGAACGTGACACGCCTAGAGTAAATGTGCGAATGGGAGTGACCAAAAGAAAAGGTATACGGACCTTTCATGTTTGCTGAAAAGACAATTACAGGAACAATTACCTAGACATGCTTCAACAGTATCTGGGACCACAGCCGAAACATGATAGCAGAAAAGACTGTTGTTTTCCACCATAGTTGGCGCACCTCCGCATTTTGCAGTCATCATTCTGGATTACTTGGACGAAACCTTTTCTGGTAGACTGTTCGTGTAACACCTAGAGTCCTAGACGATGGTCTGCCCAATCTTCTGACCTACAGCCCTTGGACTTCTTTGCTTGGGTTTTATGAAGTGAAAGGTTTACCAAGTAAAGATTAACAGCCTAGACCATTAGATACATCGAATAACCGATACAGCAGGAGCAATAACACAAGACATGTTGGCAACCGTGTTTCGTGCCACACGAGACAAGTGGGAGCTGTGGCTAGATTTGGAGGGTCACCACAATGAAATGTATTCGTGTGCAATGAAGCTGTAACTTCCGTTTTGTGAATAAACATGTGTTTTCCCAAAATGTCAATTGACTTATGAAACACACTTTATATTATTTTAAGAAAAATAAGTAGCGCTTAGAAATGAAGCTAGAACGCTAAAGACTGTTCAGAATGCGCAAATGTATATCACAATTGAAAGTTTCAGATCTCAACTTGATCAGAGCAGTATTTTGCCAACATCGGCGTTTTTATGAAAAACTGAAGGCGCTAAATATTAGACTCAGAAAGATGAAAATTCGTATGTAGCCTCAGTTTCATCTAAGAACTAAGGTTCTGTGACATCAATAAGCTACCTCCATTAATTTTCAAGTTATTTACTAAAAACGAAATCTGGACTGAAACTGTCCTTATTCATAATAGATTAAGTATCATTTGTATTCGTTACAGAAAGTTCTAATTAAAGAACTTGATTTCATTCATTAAATAATACAACTATACCGAGTTTCCTGACCTTATTGCAAATAACAATCATTACAAGGAATCTTAAAGAGGCAATTCGGAGGTCGTGGTCTAGTGTCAGTTCCGTTCTAAAAATTCTAGCCGGTAAAGTTTAAATGCAGTCGAGCTAAAATTTATTGAGTAACTAAAGCAAACTTAACCTCATTCATATAAAAACTAAGAATATTGTTAATTGTAGAACGACAGAGCTATTAAATTAATACGTGTCCAAGAAAGGGGAGATTTAGCTGCTGCTACCTGTGCCTAGACCTACTGACAGCAGATGTTATATAAATACAACCAGAGGCAGTAAGAAGAGACACTTCGTACCGAGATATCAATCAGTCCGCCTCAGTCAAACTCCTGTGTGCCCTGTGCTTCGGATGACGTCTGAGCTAATCACCTACCAAAAGTGTTTACGGTAAAAGTACGAAGTGAACTCGCGAAGACTGTACACCATTCTGGATAGCATAGGTATCACGGAAGTAACTGTTTGTCTGCCGCTCATAATGTTGACAAAACCAGGTTGCATGTGGCGAGATTATTTTCCACTTTTAAGGTGAACAATTAACTTTTGGTGTAGAGAAGTCGCCGGCCGGGGTGGACGCGCGGTTCTGGGCACTATAGTCTGGAACCTCGCGACCGCCACGGTCGCAGGTTCGAATCCTGCCTCGGGCATGGATGTGTGTGATGTCCTTAGGTTAGTTAGGTTTAAGTAGTTCTAAGTTCTAGGGGACTGATGACCTCAGAAGTTAAGTCCCATAGTGCTCGGAGCCATTTGAACCATTCTGAAGAGAAGTCAGAGCGACAGATCATTTTACCTGGAACTTTCCGTAGAGATCGCCTCTGAACTGTTAACGGTTCTGTTTCTGATAGGGACGTACGCAGACTATTAAAGCGCCTTTGGATAACGACGAAACAACAAGTAAAGACAAGTTATATTGCATACCCGCTGCCCCACAGTATGGTCCACAATTCCTCGGAGAACCCCGAAGGGTGCATTGTCCGCCTAGTTGGAAATATTTTCAACAACTGTTGATAGAGAACTCAGCCGACCACCGGACGTATTTATATAGAAAAGTTTTACTTAATTGCCAAATACGGATGTGACCATCATGATGCTGCAAACAGAACATGGATTCATCCGAATAAATGACGTTTGGCCATTCGTGCACCCAGGTTCGTCGTTGAGTAGACCATCGCAGGCGCTCCTGTCTGTGATGCAGCGTCAAGGGTAACCGCAGCCATGGTCTCCGAGCTCATAGTCCATGCTGCTACAAACGTCGTCGAATTGTTCGTACACACGGTTGTTGTCTTGCAAACATCCCCATATGTTGACTCAGGGAGCGAGACGTGGCTGCACGATCCGTTACAGCCATGCGGATAAGATGCCTTTCATCTCGATCCAGCACTTACCCTCCTGAACCCACCGATTCCATATTCTGCTAACAGTCATTGGATCTCGACCAACGCGAGCAGCAATGTCGCGATACGATAAACCGCAATCGCGGTAGGCTACAATCCGACCTTTGTCAAAGTCCAAAACGTGATGGTACGCATTTCTCCTCCTTACACGAGGCATCACAACAACGTTTCACCAGTCAACGCCGGTCAAATGCTGTTTGTGTATGATAAATTGGTTGGAAACTTTCCTCATGTCAGCACGTTGTAGGTGTCGCCACCGGCGCCAACCTTTTGTGAATACTCTGAAAAGTTAATCATTTGCATATCACAGCATCTTCTTCCGGTCGGCTAAATTTCGCGTCTGTAGCCTGTCATCTTCGTGATGTAGCAATTTTAATGGCCAGTAGTGATTAAGCAGATTGACAATACTTAACTTTACACGACGACATTTGGTTGCGCCACTCGTTGCGTGGAATGAGTTGCACGCAATGGGTTTCATATTTGACTATAAACACGGCGAAACCAGTATAATTCAGTTTCGTCGTTTTGCTGGTTCCTGAGTCGTGTCTCAAATGAAAGTTTTGGCAGTTGCACGTCTCACGAGTTGTGATGGAGTTAAAGCTTGTTGCGTGGAATCGCTGCATAAGCAAAAAATAAGAAACGTCTTTCGATTCGTGACTGGATGAAGAAAAGACGTCAGCTCGGTTTCTCCGCACTCTTACTGAAATAATTTGTAATGGAAGACCCAAGAAGCTCTTTTAATTATCTTAGAATGTCACCAGAACTGTTAACGTTTCTTCTAAATAGGTTTAATTATGCGATAAGGAGTAAAGATATTGTAATGCATGAAGCACTGTAGCCAGAACTGAAATTACATATCGCATTGCATGCATTACAATCGAGAACACTCGGCAGGCTATAAGATGCGGTTTCAGTTGGTGATGACGCTTTTTGATTAATACCAATAATTATTAACTGTAATAATTATTAACACTAACAGCAGGAATTATTCGAAGCAGCCCGCATTAAGAAGAGAATTTTTTGCCAGCTACTCTCTTGAAGATGGCAATATTTCAAAATTCAAATATATGTGAATGGGGAGCACTGCTGTGACGGTTTAAATAGATGAATATTTAATAAAGAATGTAGCTTCTTGATTTCCGTAGCCTTCCCTCCTGTCAACAATATTTCTTAAAAGAACAAGAGTGGGCCAACTCGAACGATGGGATTTTAGTCTTGCAGACTACAGCTAGAAATACATTTGTTTGTATTTTTCGTAATTCAGTTGTATATGTGCTCCTAATTCAATAAATTTTGCCCTGCGGCTCAGATATTGTCAAACTATATATGTTCTGATCGCACATGAAGGTCTCAGGAGCAGCAATATGTTTCTTATTTTTGTAATCAGCATCAGTGAATTCCCACAAACACCTATGCAAAGCATATACAGGGCTATTACAAATGATTGAAGCGATTTCACAGCTCTACAATTACTTTATTATTTGAGATATTTTCACAATGCTTTGCACACACGTACAAAAACTCAAAAAATTTTTTTGGCATTCACAAATGTTCGATATGTGCCCCTTTAGTGATTCGGCAGACATCAAGCCGATAATCAAGTTCCTCCCACACTCGGCGCAGCATGTCCCCATCAATGAGTTCGAAAGCATCGTTGATGCGAGTTCGCAGTTCTGGCACGTTTCTTGGTAGAGGAGGTTTAAACACTGAATCTTTCACATAACCCCACAGAAAGAAATAGCATGGGGTTAAGTCGGGAGAGCGTGGAGGCCATGACATGAATTGCTGATCATGATCTCCACCACGACCGATCCATCGGTTTTTCAATCTCCTGTTTAAGAAATGCCGAACATCATGATGGAAGTGCGGTGGAGCACCATCCTGTTGAAAGATGAAGTCGGCGCTGTCGGTCTCCAGTAGTGGCATGAGCCAATTTTCTAGGATGTCCAGATACACGTGTCCTGTAACGTTTTTTTCGCAGAAGAAAAAGGGGCCGTAAACTTTAAACCATGAGATTGCACAAAACACGTTAACTTTAGGTGAATTGCGAATTTGCTGCACGAATGCGTGAGGATTCTCTACCGCCCAGATTCGCACATTGTGTCTGTTCACTTCACCATTAAGAAAAAATGTTGCTTCATCACTGAAAACAAGTTTCGCACTGAAGGCATCCTCTTCCATGAGCTGTTGCAACCGCGCCGAAAATTCAAAGCCTTTGACTTTGTCATCGGGTGTCAGGGCTTGTAGCAATTGTAAACGGTAAGGCTGCTGCTTTAGCCTTTTCCGTAAGATTTTCCAAACCGTCGGCTTTGGTACGTTTAGCACCCTGCTTGCTTTATTCGTCGACTTCCGCGGGCTACGCGTGAAACTTGCCCGCACGCGTTCAACCGTTTCTTCGTTCACTGCAGGCCGACCCGTTGATTTCCCCTTACAGAGGCATCCAGAAGCTTTAAACTGCGCATACCATCGCCGAATGGAGTTAGCAGTTGGTGGATCTTTGTTGAACTTCGTCCTGAAGTGTCGTTGCACTGTTATGACTGACTGATGTGAGAGCATTTCAAGCACGACATACGCTTTCTCGGCTCCTGTCGCCATTTTGTCTCACTGCGCTCTCGAGCGCTCTGGCGGCAGAACCCTGAAGTGCGGCTTCAGCTGAACAAAACTTTATGAGTTTTTCTACGTATCTGTAGTGTGTCGTGGCCATATGTCAATGAATGGAGCTACAGTGAATTTATGAAATCGCTTCAATCATTTGTAATAGCCCTGTATATACAATAAGCGAGCATTATTCTCCATTTCTCAGTTCATATTTCAGTTTGTCTATATTCTACGAACTTATATAACCTCAAAACTAATGCAACTAGGATCGCCGACCATTGTGGCCGAGCAGTTCTAGGCCCCTCAGTCCGGAACCGCGCTGCTGCTACGGTCGCAGGTTCGAATCCTGCCTCGGGCATGGATGTAGGTGCTGTCCTTAGGTTAGATAGGTTTAAGTGGTTCTAAGTTCTAGGGGACTGATGACCTCAGAAGTTAAGAGTCATTTGAACCAATTTAATGCAACTAGTGTCGCCAAAGTTGGAACACGCCGAAACCGTTTAGTTTCACGAACGAGTTGCGCAAACGCTCGCCGCACATGCGCAGTGGCCGGTAGCGCAGTTGCCTGCAACCTAGTGTCGTGTAAACTAGGCTTAATGTAAAAAGGTGTCGCAAGTGACGCGCGACATGCAACATAAATCTGAGTCCTTGCTATACACAATGTTCAAACAAGCAGGTCTGTCACACACTTTGTGGATCACTTCTAACTGTTCTTGTAGCACTCTCTGCTAGGCCGTGCTATGCTCCGCAAATACGTTCCACTGATGTCCGGCCGAGGCTGCAGGAACTTCACTTCTTGCAGGTGTCGCTCCTGTAGTGGCGCGGTCCTAATCAGCGCACCATTGGCCGGTTTTGTTTCATCGCCTTCTCTGGTCTTGGGTTCTTCGTCTTCGTTCCTGCGCTTGTGGTTACGCCAGAACATTCGCGTACTAAATAAAAATGTTAGACGTCAAGTGTATTCTGGAGCTGTGATTGTCATGAAAAATATTGTGAAGTGTTTTTCTCACAGTTCTTTTTCTGGTACGTGTGTATATTGTCGCTAAAATGCTCAAGGAGAAATACGAGACAAACGACGTTTACTAGATCAAATGTGAGTAAAGATAGCTCACGTACTTCATGTGTTAGCTGTTGTAGCACATTAGCTTACATTTCTCCATTATTCAGCTCGTCCCCGTCCAACTATGCAAAGATTCATACGCAGTTCAAATGGCTCTGAGCACTATGGGACTTAACATCTGAGGTCGTCAGTCCCCTAGAACTTAGAACTACTTAAACCTAACTAACCTTGGGACATCACACACATCCATGCCCGAGGCAGGATTCGAACCTGCGACGGTAGCAGTCGCGCGGTTCCGGACTGAGCGCCTAGAACCGCAAGACCAACGCGGCCGGCTCATACGCAGTGCAGGAGCGGAAGACATCATCCTGACGCATCTAATATTATAGTAAAACAAATGAAGATAAGTATGACAGCCCGAAATTGTTCATGGTCACGAAACAGAGTTTTTCCAGAAGTATTTGTTGCTGGTTCCGTTCCCCATCAGTAGTCATTAACTGAATACAGCTTCGGTAAAATAACAGAAACATTTCTGTTCCTGCGTGGACGTTGGGATCTTCTCTTCGGGAAGTGAGGAAGTCTTTTCGTAGGATAATCTTTGACTGTGAGTGACTGTTATAGGTACGTGTCTCGAGACCCACGAGAAAGACAGGCCGCGGCGCGTACGTCACGAAGGTAGGCCTGCGCTCGCTCGCTCACTTAACTCAGCGGGCAAAATGCATTTCTAAACCTATTAACTCGCAACTGGGTATGCAGGTACTAACGATAATTGTATCTTCTACTGGAATCTGCTATTATGAAGACTTACTGATTACTAGTCGTAGAACAAAATTAAATGGCTCTGAGCACTATGCGACTTAACTTCTAAGGTCATCAGTCCCCTAGAATTTAGAGCCTAACTAACCTAAGGACATCACACACATCCATGCCCGAGGCCGAACCTGCGATCGTAGCGGTCGCTCGGTTCCAGACTGTAGCGCCTAGAACAGCACGGCCACTCCGGCCGGCAACAAAATTAAAATCAATGCTCCACATTGCTTATAGCAGTTAGTTTCATCTGCGTAACAGTCCTCATTTCATAGAAGATGTGGTGGCTTATGCAACCGATAATCATTTTGGCATGATTGAATTGTACCCCAGTACAGCCGTCACAAGATATTAGTATGTCTGCGGACTTCCTATAATTGCAGGACTAATAACAGTAAGGCTCCATACTAGTGGATTCCAGTAGAAGATGCTGTTCCCGTTTGCACATACACACCCAGTTACGAGTCAACAGGTGTAGAAACGCAGTTTGTCTGCTGAGTTGCGCGAGCTTGGCCTACCTTCGTGACGTAACGCCGCGAGGCCTGTTTTCCTCGCATGCCTCAATGCGTGTGGGATGACGCACTGTATGTGTTGAGTGATGAAAGAAAGGGGAGGGTGAACCTGCTACCAGCACATGGTCTACACCTCTAGGATAACACTAAGGAGGTCGCCGAGCTTTATTTCCCCATACAGCAGACGGGTCTCCGTGAAAGTGTCACACGCTTCATTCCATGAGGCGTCGAGCGCAAGTTAGTTTTGGAATTTAACCTAGGAAATTGGCGCAGAGTCTCGTAATAAGGGACTTCACAATACGATCTTTTTTCCACTATTGGATAAAATTCTTTCCCCCGCTAGGATTCAGACCAAAGTGGGATTATAGTCTGCAGCCGATACACACCTGTAAGCGAAATTGTGACAGTTGTGTGACCTAGGCCTCGGGCTAAGATAGAGGTCAGCCTGTCACCACGAACAGGCTTTTTGGTTTCACAATCGTTGGATTTTCCAACACACAACCAAACTGTCACATTCCAGCCCCACCGAGACGTCGTTTGAAAATGGGAAAACTGGTAATGGCAAAATAAATTATCATAAAAAGTGATTGGTCGGAGTTCTTTCAACTTTTCAACATGCATTGAAACTAATTCCTAATAACACGTGTCATAGACTGCAGCAAGCCGTTCTACATTTCTCGGCAGGGAACAGTACTTAGTGTCCTGCTATGCTACCGGCGTAAAACCGCTTGTCGCAGCAAATGCGCCATGTGAGGCAGAAATAAACCGCCCTAAATGTGTCACTCTGTACTCGTGTATGAACCGCTCGATAAACAAAGATTTTCTGGAGCAACAGTTAATATTTTATGAGGTGATAGTACAGACGAATTCGAACAAAACGTTCACTGCAATAAACGTCCAGTTTTTATTCGTTTCAGAGGTACAGTCTTTAGAATTTCACCCAAATAAATACTCGCATGATGTGTTAAGCAAAGGCAAAAAATTAATTTCGAAGTGGATTTTCACAAATTTCACCACTGACTTCAATGAACATACAAATTCTCTTGGCAACACGGCATGCAGATCACGTTGGCGTTCTTTAATGAGGGCAGCACTACCCTTGTAGACTACGCCGTCTGAGACGAAACTCTAACGGGCGAAGGTCCCGGAACCTTGGTGTCCACGGAACGTGATCATTTCTGCCGTTCCATCTGCTGGGAATGTTATATCTAGTTGATTACTAGAATGTGCAGGGCCCCGTCATGCAAGAAGAACATACACATCACTGTAGTCAAAGGAAGCTCTTCCAGTAATCCTGGAAACTTGTAAGACGATGTCGTAACACAACAGACCGAGTCAATTTGTTTGCTTACTAAACGACACGACACCTTTACAGAGAACTCTTCTTGAACGTGTCACAGAGACACAAGGGTTTTCGTAGGACCACTGATGCGCATTACGAGTCATGAAAGAGGCTTCATCAATAAACAGAATTAAAGGGATTACTCGGCGACTTGCAAGTTGTGAACGACAAGACTCCACTCTTCTACCTCAATCTCTTTCCAGCAATTTTGAATGCGCTATAAATGAGGACAGAGACCGTACAGACGTAATACCCGCCATATTCTTGTTTGTGGAACACCGATGTACGTAGTTATTCTGCCTGCGTCTGTTAAATGACTACGCTGGATTATATCTTCTGCGTCATTCACACTCTGTGCATTTCCAAGTTCAGATGAAATTTTACTATTGGGCAATGGAACAGTCTCACACGGTTTAGTGAAAACACGAGTAAACAGTCTTTAATCTGGCATTCTCCGGTTGAGTTGTTTACCGTATTTGTTACTAGTAGCAGCAGCGTTTCATTATTAAACTCACACATATCTATCGTATCGCCTTACGCTGCATTCATAAACAAGGGTGGCCTCAACAAATCACAGTTGATAACTTCGAATATTTGAACTCAAGTACATCTTCACAACTCGAACTTAAAGTCAGTAAATCGATAACACTGCTTCTATTACAGTCTGAACCTGCGAATTTTATTATGTTTGAGTTGCTGGAAGATAGCTTCTAGCAAACTGGAGGGGAATTATTTGCAGTTTGAAAGTTATACATAATATGCTTTAAATCGATAAATAAACCCGTAGCGAAATAAATACAAGATGTATCCCTCTAATCAATAAAAAACCGTAGACTTGTTACATGGAATCCGTTATTTGCATTAATCTATATTACCATCTCCTAAAATATATATTGTTCTTTCTGAATGACGACAAAATGCGATAAATGCTGATAATAACATATGTACATTTGCATCACACCCGGAGGTGGGAATGATTCATAGAGAAAATCTTGCTACTGCCATTACAACTTGAATCTGTTGAGTTGCAGAAAGTAAACTAGTGGCAAATTTGAAACCAGTTATTTGCAGTTTGTAAGTTGTACATCTTAAAAAAAGATTGCTGCTGTGTTTCGTAAGTGGTGGTGGTGATGGTGCTAAGTTCTTACGGAACCAAACTTCTGTGTCATCGGTCCCTAGGCTTACACACTACTTAATCTAACTTAAACTAACTTACGCTAAGGACAATACAAAACCCTTCCCCGAGGAAGGACTTTAACTTCCGACGCGGAGAGCCGCGCGAACCGTGGGAAGGCGCCCTGGACCGCGCAGCTACCCCGTGCGGCTGTGTGTTTCGTAAGGAATACTCAGCTGAAAAGGATAAAATTATCCAATAGAATACTCACAACATTAGTTTTCAAATTCTGTGTCACCTATTTTAAGCATACCTTTCTACTTTCATGAAACATGATACTGTTAAAGAAATGATATACGTAATCTTAGGAACGGCCTAACTGTGAGTTAGAAGAAATTGTATAGATTTGGAATACAGATCTTGAAAATCGAAAATTTATGTCAGTAACATCAGCATGAAAGCCAAATGCATTTATAATAAATTGTCAGTCTTCAGTAGATGATGTCCCGATAATTACAAAAGATAGAACACAATCAGCTACGCAGATACAAGTTTCAGATGCAGTAACGAAGAAATCTGGTCAAGAATTTTGGTGGTGAAAATAAAGTTAGTGACAAACGTTAAAGATGCACCACAATACATGGCAATAGAAATACGTGATGTATACAACGGATGGAAGTTCATTATCTTGGAAAAGCCGCACAGTACAATACATTACAAAAAATATGTATGAAGATGGCATCTGTTCTTTCGGACATGTCCGAAAGAATAGATACCATCTTAATATATATATATATATATATATATATATATATATATATATATATATATATATATATATATATATATATATATAGTTAAGACGCATCGGCCATTTGACCATTTTCTTCTTGCAGGTGCACAAACAGTGCCGGAAATCTTACGGGAATCGGCAAAAAGCCACGAGTAATCAGTATAATCGGCAGGGTCACTATGAATATAGTGCGGGACGATAAGTAGGAAATGTGGGTCTCACGGGAGGCGTGCCGGAGATAAGTCTATCCTCTGTGTCCTCTGTGGCTCAAATGTTCCACATTTTCATGTTTAACTTAATTCTTTCTGGTAATTTAGTCATTAACACAATCTTCTGGTGTCTTTCTTTAACATCAGCATAATTTCAATGATCAAAATGTTTTTGTTTAAACCAATTCATGTATAACTTGTGTACATGGTTAGTATGTGTACTTAATATGTATTTGGAATGTGCAATATTAATTTTTTTAATTACTATTTTATATATGTAAAACAAGATGGACAGAGCGTCTGCCATGTAAGCAAGAGATCCCGGGTTCGAGTCCCGGTCGGGGCACACATTTTCGACTGTCCCCGTTAACGTATATCGACGCCTGTATGTAGCTAAGCGTAGTGATTTCATTGTAATTTCACAAATTACAAAAAAGACTGTAACCTCCCCACAAAATAAAATAAATAATATGAATATGATTCTAATTTAGTGTTCTATAGTTTCATGACATTGCACGGCAACGGCTGTAATCTGTTCACTAAGTTGTTTGAAATTGTTGTCTTGCTTATCATTCGACTGTCTGAGATTTTCATTAAGGTTGTCTTGTTTTTCATTAAGTTGCTTGTTCGATTCATTAAGTTGTTTGAAATTTTCATTAAGTTGTAGCAATACTGCCATAACTTGATCCATGCCAAAATTAGCGACTCTATTTTCTATGCTGTGTGCTGGTGTATCTGCATTTGTCACGTTTTGTGTAACCATTTGGTCATTCTCTGATTCTTGAGCAGTTTCGCCAATTGGATATGCACTGTTGGTCACTACACGGAATCAAATAAATCTGTCATATTTTGAGTACATTGTTCACCTTAATTAGAAACAATTATCTGTTCGCTACGTGAATTTTGCAAATTAGGTGTGTCAAACTGGGCAGCGTTCATTGTAACGGAACGTGCCGCGTCATCATTTGCCGTTAAATTAAGTGTGGACATAAATGAATTTGTTTGCTCATCATCTGGAATAAAATCATTACTAGTGATCGGCACGCACTGATTATCTGTAATTAGGCGATTATCACTATTACACTGAGTGTCGCAAGTATTATTGGTCAAATTATTCGAGTCGGCTATTTCACTCATTGCACATCGCGATGTACTGTTAACAGTTTTTCGCGGCATTTTTCACAAATCAAAATTAAGCACAAACTGAAACAAAGACGAAGCAAGAATGGAACAAACACAATTACAACAAAGAGCAATAAATTGCCGATGATCTGTGAAAGAAAGAGTGACAAATTAGTAAATGCGTTGCGCCAGATGCAAAATACATTTAAGTACGAGGGCTATTCCGAAAGTAAGGTCCGATCGGTCACGAAATGGAAACGACTATGAAAATCCGATAAAGCTTTGCACAGATGTGTTGGGTAGTGTCTCTAGTATAACCCCAGTTAGCATCACGTCGCTCTTCTCATTTCTGAGCTCGCAGTGAGTGCGTAAAGATGTCTAGAAAATAGTGTCTGCCGCCAAGTACGGGGGCCTGGTGAGAAATTTCCCCTGAAGCTATGCAGCTAACATTACATAACTGTCGTGCTGTTTCGTCTTCAAGACAATTCTCAGCCGCATTCTGCAGGGGCAATGAAGATGCTCCTGCATCGTTTTCAAATGGAAATGTGAGATTACCCACAATACAGCCCGTAATTGTCTCCCTCTGAGTTTCAGCTCAGGTCACATGAACCGCTGGTTATGAAGACAACATTTCGGCACAAGACAACGAGCCGTAGGCCAGCGTAGAGAATTGGCGGAGAGCACTGGCGGCTGCCTTCTATAGCGAGGGTATGCGAAAGTTGGTACAACGCTACGATACACGTCTAAGTCGGGTCGGCGACTATGGAGATAAGTAGCTGCAAGGTGTATCTAACTGTTGCAAATAAAACATTTTTGATTTTTACCGTGGTTTCCATTTCGCGACCTATCGGACCTTACTTTCGGAATAGCCCTCGTAAATAAGAGCAGATATGTAACTGACTACTTCTCAGAAATTTGCAAAGAAATACGATCCTGGCCGGTTGTCGCCAAGTGTAACCTCCCCACAAAATAAAATAAATAATATGAATATGATTCAAATTTAGTGTAACCTCAAAACAGAAAAATTCCTAAACCTCTCAACAGTAAAAATTATAATTATGTCGTTCACATTCAGTGTAACGTCCCAACAAAAAAAATAAATTCAGTTGTTGTTGTTGTTGTTGTTGTTGTTGTGGTCTTCAGTCCTGAGACTGGTTTGATGCAGCTCTCCATCCTACTCTATCCTGTGCAAGCTTCTTCATCTCCCAGTACCTACTGCAACCTACATCCTTCTGATTCTGCTTAGTGTATTCATCTCTTGGTCAACCTCAACGATTTTTACCCTCCACGCTGCCCGCCAATGCTAAATTTGTGATCCCTTGATGCCTGAAAGCAT
The DNA here is from genome assembly GCF_023898315.1 of Schistocerca nitens. Taxonomy (NCBI): domain Eukaryota; kingdom Metazoa; phylum Arthropoda; class Insecta; order Orthoptera; family Acrididae; genus Schistocerca; species Schistocerca nitens. The sequence continues at coordinate 154,920,842 of NC_064618.1, read as the reverse complement.
GTCCTACCAACCAATCCCTTCTTCTAGTCAAGTTGTGCCACAAACTTCTCTTCTCCCCAATCCTATTCAATACCTCCTCATTAGTTACGTGATCTACACACATTATCTTCAGCATTCTTCTGTAGCACCACATTTCGAAAGCTTCTATTCTCTTCTTGTCCAAACTAATTATCGTCCATGTTTCACTTCCATACATGACTACACTCCATACAAATAGTTTCAGAAACGACTTGCTGACGCTTAAATCTATACTCGACGTTAACAAATTTCTCTTTTTCAGAAACGATTTCCTTGCCATTGCCAGTCTCCTTTTTATATCCTCTCTACTTCGACCATCATCAGTTATTTTACTCCCTAAATAGTAAAACTCCTTTACCACTTTAAGTGTCTCATTTCCTAATCTAATTCCCTCAGCATCACCCGATTTAATTTGACTACATTCCATTATCCTCGTTTTGCTTTTGTTGATGTTCATCTTATATCCTCCTTTCAAGACACTGTCCATTCCATTCAACTGCTCTTACAAGTCCTTTGCTGTCTCTGACAGAATTACAATGTCATCGGCGAACCTCAAAGTTTTTACTTCTTCTCCATGAATTTTAATACCTACTCAGAATTTTTCTTTTGTTTCCTTTACTGCTTGCTCAATATACAGCTTGAATAACATCGGGGAGAGGCTACAACCCTGTCTCACTCCTTTCCCAACCACTGCTTCCCTTTCATGCCCACCGGCCGAAGTGGCCGCGCGGTTCTGGCGCTGCAGTCTGGAACCGCGACACCGCTACGCTCGCAGGTTCGAATCCTGCCTCGGGCATGGATGTGTGTGATGTCCTTAGGTTAGTTAGGTTTAACTAGTTCTAACTTCTAGGGGACTAATGACCTCAGCAGTTGAGTCCCATAGTGCTCAGAGCCATTTGAACCATTTGAACCTTTCATGCCCCTCGACTCTTATAACTGCCATCTGGTTTCTGTAAAAATTGTAAATAGCCTTTCGCTCCCTGTATTTTACCCCTGCCACCCTCAGAATTTGAAAGAGAGTATTCCAGTTAACATTGTCAAAAGCTTTCTCTAATTCTACAAATGCTAGAAACGTAGGTTTGCCTTTTCTTAATCTTTCTTCTAAGATAATACAATGTTACTAACCTCTCAATTAAATTGTCGCTCACTTATAACTTTTCAATAATTAACTGTGAATTTAACCTGGTAAATTTTGGACGTCAGCAGTGCTGCGTCATGGCCCTGAAAGATCATTCTGAATACAAAAGAGAAAAATTCTTACCTCAATGAAGTCGCCGGATGACGCATATATATCTGCTCTTACAGTTTTTTTTTTTTTTTTTTTTTTTTTTTTTTTTTTTTTTTTTTTTTGGCACAGCCCTGTGCAATGCTGGCCGATAGATTTGTCATTTATGAAAGCAAACAACTGATTTTTCTTTTGCAATAATCAGAATGATCATGGATTGGAGAAATTAGTACATTCTTTAAATTGAAATGAATGGTTGTTAAAAGTTACTTTATATGAGAAAGATTATTATTAGGACGTTTTTGAAACATTTACATGGGACTTGAGATAACATTACTACATATGCGCGATGCTGGTTTTTACCTTATACAATAATGCTCAGGCTCCGGCATCGCTGCACCACGACCGGCCCAGCGAACACGATACACCAGACCAGACCAGAACAGACTGCTCACTAGCAACAACTTACTGCTACAGCTACACGGTTCCTACTGCAGTCAACACTGCTCTCTGATCTGAGATTCTCTTATACCTTGCATATCGCAGGCAGCGCATGAGCAATATATCGAAATTACATCTGCTAGGACCTCTTACGTAACCCTACACTGGGGGAGCAAAAATTTGGCAGCGATGGTGAGTCAATTGGACTTGCCATGAGCAACAAATTTTTCTCTAATCTACTTAATTACTAAGTCTACAGTCACAGAGTATATACATATATATAAGTGCAGAACATGAAACGTTCGCATTCGGGAGGACGACGGTTCAATCCCGTCTCCGGCCATCCTGATTTAGGTTTTCCGTGATTTCCCTAAATCCTTTCAGGCGAATGCCGGGATGGTTCCTTTGAAAGGGCACAGCCGATTTCCTTCCCCGTCCTTCCCTAACCCGAGCTTGCGCTCCGTCTCTAATGACCTTGTTGTCGACGGGACGTTAAACACTAATCTCCTCCTCCTCCATGAAATGAAATAGAGTGCACATGCACTGAGTACAGAACATATCAAGAAATGACAAAATGCATACGCAGTGAGTACAAAACATATTAACAAATGACATAAATTGCACATGCACTGTATATATTTTTACCATTTTACAAGAACTAGGAGGAGGAAAGGGAAGGATTGCACCATGGTTGTAGCACAGTAGGTTGCACGTAGCTGCACTGAAAGTCCATATCTTTCTACAGATGCACAAAACCAAGTGAGACAATCTGAAGATCTCTTCCCTGAAGTATTTATCAGTGTAGCCAAGGTGGTGGACAGCATGATGTGTCAACACCTCATTCTTGTAGAATCCATACTCTTTCACCAACGTAGAATTATGCAATATCCAAATATAGTGGTCCATGATCATGAGGATGGACAGGACAAACGGATATTGCAGTAATTTCTGGTAATTAGGTCAGAAGGTGAAGGACATTAAGTCTTATGCTAGTCATCATTGAGAATTACACTAGTTTATCAACTGATTTCAGTAATTGTTGGCACTCATTGCCTAGTTACTAAACATTTCTGTGCAAAGTATGGACTATTACAGAACATTGTTCATAAGTCATCTGATTACAGTAAATATTGGCACTCATTGGCCAGTTATAAACCATTTTTATGCATTATTCAGAAGTGATCATTCAAAGCAAGAGTTAATTAATGGCATAGCATTTACATAATTCATCTAATTATAGTAATCGTTGGCATTCATTGGCCAGTTACTAAACATGTAGCAAGTATTGAATATTACAAAACACTATACTTAACTCATTTGATTGCGGTAATTATTGGCACTCATTGGCCAGTTACGAAGTATTCATATAGTTTTATAAAACATTGTTCAGTATTTTTCAGAAGTCATCATTCAAAATGAGAGTTAATTATTGGAATAGCATTTATAGAGTATAACAAAATATTATTTACAGAAATTATGGGCATAGTATTTATGCATTATTACAAAACATCATTCAGTATTACTCAGAACTCATCATTTAAGTGATATAGGACATATTTAAAATGTAACACACTATAACTATTACTCAAGATCTGTGGTCCAATAATACATAGATATAATGGATTCAATACATCTGAGAAATTTTCATTATACACTCCTGGAAATTGAAATAAGAACACCGTGAATTCATTGTCCCAGGAAGGGGAAACTTTATTGACACATTCCTGGGGTCAGATACATCACATGATCACACTGACAGAACCACAGGCACATAGACACAGGCAACAGAGCATGCACAATGTCGGCACTAGTACAGTGTATATCCACCTTTTGCAGCAATGCAGGCTGCTATTCTCCCATGGAGACGATCGTAGAGATGCTGGATGTAGTCCTGTGGAACGGCTTGCCATGCCATTTCCACCTGGCGCCTCAGTTGGACCAGCGTTCGTGCTGGACGTGCAGACCGCGTGAGACGACGCTTCATCCAGTCCCAAACATGCTCAATGGGGGACAGATCCGGAGATCTTGCTGGCCAGGGTAGTTGACTTACACCTTCTAGAGCACGTTGGGTGGCACGGGATACATGCGGACGTGCATTGTCCTGTTGGAACAGCAAGTTCCCTTGCCGGTCTAGGAATGGCAGAACGATGGGTTCGATGACGGTTTGGATGTACCGTGCACTATTCAGTGTCCCCTCGACGATCACCAGTGGTGTACGGCCAGTGTAGGAGATCGCTCCCCACACCATGATGCCGGGTGTTGGCCCTGTGTGCCTCGGTCGTATGCAGTCCTGATTGTGGCGCTCACCTGCACGGCGCCAAACACGCATACGACCATCATTGGCACCAAGGCAGAAGCGACTCTCATCGCTGAAGACGACACGTCTCCATTCGTCCCTCCATTCACGCCTGTCGCGACACCACTGGAGGCGGGCTGCACGATGTTGGGGCGTGAGCGGAAGACGGCCTAACGCTGTGCGGGACCGTAGCCCAGCTTCATGGAGACGGTTGCGAATGGTCCTCGCCGATACCCCAGGAGCAACAGTGTCCCTAATTTGCTGGGAAGTGGTGGTGCGGTCCCCTACGGCACTGCGTAGGATCCTACGGTCTTGGCGTGCATCCGTGCGTCGCTGCGGTCCGGTCCCAGGTCGACGGGCACGTGCACCTTCCGCCGACCACTGGCTACAACATCGATGTACTGTGGAGACCTCACGCCCCACGTGTTGAGCAATTCGGCGGTACGTCCACCCGGCCTCCCGCATGCCCACTATACGCCCTCGCTCAAAGTCCGTCAAGTGCACATACGGTTCACGTCCACGCTGTCGCGGCATGCTACCAGTGTTAAAGACTGCGATGGAGCTCCGTATGCCACGGCAAACTGGCTGACACTGACGGCGGCGGTGCACAAATGCTGCGCAGCTAGCGCCATTCGACGGCCAACACCGCGGTTCCTGGTGTGTCCGCTGTGCCGTGCGTGTGATCATTGCTTGTACAGCCCTCTCGCAGTGTCCGGAGCAAGTATGGTGGGTCTGACACAACGGTGTCAATGTGTTCTTTTTTCCATTTCCAGGAGTGTATTTAGAACTAGAAATATCTCTTAAACTGGTAGCATTATTTGGGACTGGTAATACATTTTTTTTGTGCTAGCACTGCATTGCGTTGAGATCGATAATTAATTGCTGGGGCATGAAAATATTTGCCTTTGACTTATTGCTGGAAATAAGGATTAATAACGTCATTCGTCATGAGTCAGCTGTAGCAAGGTTATGAACAAGTAGAGTACATGTGGTCAGATTCGTGAATGACACACACAAATGGGTAAAAAAAAATGCAAGTACTAGGACAGGTTTAATGACTAACTGCTTATAGCACATTAATTTCATGATTAGCTTCTCCTGGAAAAAATACAAAATGGATTATTGAGCTGAAAGAAGAAACGCATATTATGCTGAAAAGTAGTGAACTTCGAATTAACAGGTAACGCAACGTGTACTCAATATCTATGTACTCTAGCTGTCCTTTCCAAAACATTCAGTCATTATAAAATGCGACATAAGGCATAGTGTCAAAACGAACTGCAACAAATACTTAAATAACTACATAGCATTTCTCAACTAACAGTAAATATATAAACTTCATCATTATCCTCATCTGCAAAGAAAAACTTCATTATTCATATTACCATAACTTCATTACTATCATCACCTGCAAGGAAAAACTTCATTATTCATATTAGCATATTCTTCATATAACTATTCATTATAATTCATTATCATCTGCAAAAGAAACACTTCATTATTCATTATTCATATTACCATTTACTTCATACAACTATTCATAGTATAGAGTTTCTTATTTCTAGCATATTTCATCACTAAAACTAAGATGTGTAGTTCTGTCTGACAGCCTGCATCAATCGCCTCGTATTCTGAAAGAACAATAATTAGTTAAGACTGCTATCATATGATGTGTATAGTATATTCTGGTTAATGCTTGTTAATTCTGATCCATTTACTCTTCATGACAAGGTACTGCATTTTCTTCCATTCATTCCGAAGGTGAAATTCCCATTTCATAGTAATCCACTGTGGTTTGCTTAAGTTATTTCTTTTACACGTTATTGCTTTCTGAAAATGATGAATAAGGATTAATATCTTGCATTTAAATCATATATTCATTAAATAAAAACTTGTTTCTAGTGATATCATTAAGCATACAGCATAGCATGACAGAAAACGTATTATGTCATAAACATAGTTTTCAAGTGCAAAAAAAAATGTACACAGAGTATCATAATGTAGTAGCAAAAAAAATGTAAAATAGTCAAGATTTTGAGATATCATAAGGAAAAATGTCAAAGTCAACTGTGTTTGTTATATCTTAAAGATTTCGTAGTACATACAAACAAAACAGGAAAACAATCATACATACACGAAAAATGGAAAATGTGCACGGTCTGATATATAACGACAAGAAAAGCGACCTGCTAACCTTACCTTGCCGGGCACTTGCCAAGAAAAAATATGATAATCATCAGTAAGTGTTCATATAAATATAATTGCATAAGTGGTCATATAAAATTCAGGAAAATGCATTACAGTGTGATAAATCATAAAGTATATTCATTCAATAAAGGGTTTAATATTGGAGACATGGTGATTGCCTTTGCTTTTTCTGGTTCTCAAAGTTTCGACGTGTACTACATTGGGGTAAGGAATGCTGCGAATTCGATATGGACCTGCGTATAGAAGCTCAAATTTACTGCATCTACTCTTTCCTCTGTTGGATAAATAGTGTGTACACACTAATATCTTCTGTCCAATGTGAAAGTCACGGCATGTACAAACCTGTTTTTGCTGTCTTCTCCGGCGCTCTGCGGCACGTTTGATGTTGTTGAGTGCAATGTCAATTATTTCATGGTGGCGTAGTCGACGAGATGTAGGAAAGGATACTAATTCTTTAATTTTGTTAGGTGGTTCAACATTTTTCAATATAACAGTCGGAGATAGCATAGTAGATTCATTTGGTACGGAGTTAATTACATCCTGGAATGACAGTATGTGTGTATCCCAATCAATATGTTTTTTATGGCAGTATATTCTACATAGTTTACCAATTTCTTTCATTAGACGTTCACAAGGGTTCGAAGAAGCGTGATACTTGGATATATAGATCGGAGAAATGTTTCTTGTTCGTAACATACGTGTCCAAAGGTGTTTAATTTCTTTCCACAAGTTGACAATTTTCTACGTAATGTATTATTGGACGAACGTATCTCACTGATCGTCTGCTGCAAATTGGAATTCGGGTGTTTGATTAAGCGAAACTGGTGACGTATCGTCTGATTTGGTCTCATTATTATTTTCGATAACATTAATACGACTGGCCAATTCATCATATTCTTCAGTCAGTGCTTTTACCTGATCATCGTTTTTAGTATCACAAACATTAATTTGTTTTTGTATTTTACGTGTGGTTTTGTTCAATTTTTTAACGTCTGCTTTGATGGCATCGGAATCCTGTATTAGTTCCAACTTTTCAAGTCTGTTGGTCATTGTCTGAAAGTCTAATGAGTGTGTGTCTGTTTTTGTTTTAAGATCGGAGATTTCATCATGCAATTCGGTGTTCAACTGTTTGATTTCGTCTGATACTGTAGCAATATTGTTGTCTATGTATGTTTTTGCTTTCGTAAACAATTTACGCTTATCTTCCTGTCTCTGTGCAGTAATTGTTTCCATGACTTGTTGCTTTACTTTATTCTGTTCCTGTATAAATTTACTGTAACGCGTTTCACTGTTTTGTAGGTGGTGATTAAAACGTTCGTCAATTTGGCTGTTCTGTTGGTCAAATTTCGCGTCTACTTTCGCATCCAGTGTGTGCGAAAGTTCTGCTGACATTAATTTCAACTCGTAGCGTAACTGTGTTGCGTTTTCAGAACATTGTTTAGCGACTGCACTAATTTCATCTCTAAGTAATTTCGTTGTGGCTGCATGTGTATTACTTAATTCTTGTGCCACAGATCTAATTTCTTCACTACTGTTCCTAGCGCAAGCCTTAATTTCCTCACGTAATTGTTCTTTAGTATCATGACATTGCGCGGCAACGGCTGTAATCTGTTCACTAAGTTGTTTGAAATTGTTGTCTTGCTTATCATTCGACTGTTTGAGTTTTCATTAAGGTTGTCTTGTTTTTCATTAAGTTGCTTGTTCGATTCATTAAGTTGCTTGAAATTTTCATTAATTTGTAGCAATACTGGCATAACTTGATCCATGCCAAAATTAGCGACTCTATTTTCTATGCTGTGTGCTGGTGTATCTGCATTTGTCACGTTTTGTGTAACCATTTGGTCATTCTCTGATTCTTGAGAAGGTTCGCCAATTGGATATGCACTGTTGGTCACTACACGGAATCAAATAAATCTGACATATTTTGAGTACATTGTTCACCTTAGTTAGAAACAATTATCTGTTCGCTACACGAATTTTACAAATTAGGTGTGTCAAACTGGGCAGCGTTCATTGTAACGGAACGTGCCGCGTCATCATTTGCTGTTAAATTAAGTGTGGACATAAATGAATTTGTTTGCTCATCATCTGGAATAAAATCATTACTAGTGATCGGCACGCACTGATTATCTGTAATTAGGCGATTATCACTATTACACTGAGTGTCGCAAGTATTATCGGTCAAATTATTCGAGTCGGCTATTTCACTCATTGCACATCGCGATGTACTGTTAACAGTTTTTCGCGGCATTTTCCACAAATCAAAATTAAGCACAAACTGAAACAAAGACGAAGCAAGAATGGAACAAACACAATTACAACAAAGAGCAATAAATTGCCGATGATCTGTGAAAGAAAGAGTGACAAATTAGTAAATGCATTGCGCCAGATGCAAAATACATTTTAGTAATAAGATATATAACTGACTACTTCTCAGAAATTCACAAAGAAATACGATTCTGGCCGGTTTTCGCCAAGTGCAACCTCCCCACAAAATAAAATAAATAATATGAATATGATTCTAATTTAGTGTAACCTCAAAACAGAAAAATTTCTAAACCTCTCAATAGTAAAAATTATAATTATGTCGTTCACATTCAGTGTAACGTCCCAACAAAAAAATAAATTCAGTAACCTGGTAATAATACAATGCAACTAACCTCTCAATTAAATTGTCGCTCACTTATAACTTTTGAATAATTGACTGTGAATTTAATCTGGTAAATTTTGGACGTCAGCAGTGCTGCGTCATGGCCCTGAAAGAGCATTCTGAATAAAAAAGAGAAAAATTCTTACCTCAATGAAGTCGCCGGATAACGCATATATATCTGCTCTTACAATTTTTTTTTTTTTTTTTTTTTTTGGCACAGCCCTGTGCAATGCTGGCCGATAGATTTGTCATTTATGAAAGCAAACAACTGATTTTTCTTTTGCAATAATCGGAATGATCATGGATTGGAGAAATTAGTACATTCTTTAAATTGAAATGAATGGTTGTTAAAAGTTACTTTATATGAGAAAGATTATTATTAGGACATTTTTAAAACATTTACATGCGACTTGAGATAACATTACTACATATACCCGAGGCTGCTTTTTTAACTTATACAATAATGCTCAGGCTCCGGCATCGCTGCACCACGACCGGCCCAGCGGACACGATACACCAGACCAGACCAGAACAGACTGCAGACTAGCAACAACTTACTGCTACAGCTACACAGTTCCTACTGCAGTCAACACTGTTCTCTGATCTGAGACTCTCTTATACCTTGCATATCGCAGGCAGCTCATGAGCAATACATCGAAATTACATCTGCTCGGACCTCTTACAAGACTGACTACGGAAGAAAGACCAAATACAAAGCAAAGTAGCTGTAGTTTTGTTAAGAACATTAGTGATAAGCGATGATATCTTGAAATGTAAATGAAATACAACCTATACAGTGGTTAAATCAGATTGTTAATATGCATGTGAATGCTGAACAGTGACTTCCGGAACGTATAAAACTGAACCATTAGCAACAAGAACGGTAAGGTGAAATTATAGCTACAATACAAACAAAAGATGGATATAAATGTAACTTGAATAGGAGCAGTTAGGACTCGTGCACTGGTGGTCACGTACCAACTTAATTATGTATATTGATAGTTCATCCATTTTTAGAATCGAGAATCTCGACCATTTTTGCTTGTTATCGACATTGATAATGGCAAGGCACTGGTCCCAGGGGTTCCAAAAATTTGAAGAGTGTTTTAATTTAATAACGTGTACGTGACAAAAAATCATGCACGAGGCAGGCTACCATTATAATAATAATCAGTAGTTCTCTGACCAGGCTGATTGGTTCGCAGTGGTAAAAGTCGAACATCAGGCAAGGAAATCAGAAGCAGCACGTAAGAAAGAAAATGATAATACGGGAAGGATGGTTCAAATGGCTCTGAGCACTATGGGACTTAACATCTAAGGTCATCAGTCCCCTAGAACTTAGAATTACTTAAACCTAACTAACCTAAGGACATCACACAACACCCAGCCATCACGAGGCAGAGAAAATCCCTGACCCCGCCGGGTATCGAACCCGGGAACCCGGGCGTGGGAAGCGAGAACGCTACCGCACGACCACGAGATGCGGGCTACGGGAAGGAGATGAGGAACAGATCAGAGAATAGATACTATGTTATTAGAGGGAGCTGTGTAGCTAAGTAATTGTAGAGACAGGTAGAGGGTGGAAAATATACAGTAGAAAGTGAGCCCTTCATCTATGTGAGAGTGATCAAAACGTACTTGGTCCCTTGTGGGAACATCGCCACGGATTAAATTTTGAATAAAAATAATCAACAATGGCATTCGAAGAGTTCCGGCATAAGAAGTCACCCTCATTCTGGCGACGGCCTTTTCCAAGAAGACGGATGAGTGGAAAGAGGTTTAGGCTACCATCTTGCCCTAGGGGTGGTAAACTGTCCCTAAAAGGCGGAAAATCAGCAACGATCAACGGTATGACGCTATAGAAAGCAACTGAACCACTGCATTAAAAACAGTATTTATCCACAGGACATGTATCCCGTAATTGAAAATTTGTCTTTGGATCTCTCCATTGGCGAAAGACTCCGGATTAGTTCCCCATTCGGATCTCCGGGAGCGTAACGCCATGGGGGAGGGGTAATGTTGTACGAATCGGAGAGTGGAATGTCAGAAGTTTCAATGTGGTAGGGAACCTAGAAAATCTAAAAAAAGAGAAATGCTAATGCTCAGCCTAGACATAGTGGGAGTCAGTGAAGTGAAATGGAAAAAAGGATTTCTGGTCAAATGAGTACAGGGTAATATCAATAGCAGCAGAAAATAGACTAACGGAGTAGGATTCATTATGATTAGGAAAGTGGGCCAGAGAGTGAGTTACTGTAAATAGTTCAGTGACACAGCTGGAATGATGGGATACGCTTGTAGTTCTCGGAGGCTATAGATAGTGCGCAAATGAATAGCTCAGTAGGCAGTTCGGTTGAAGAGAAATGGACATCTGTAAAAGGGCAATCACAGAAGTTGGAGAGGAAAACGTAGATACAAGGAAGGAAACTGCGAAGAAACCGTGGGTAACAGAAGAAATTTCAGCTGATCGCCGAAAGAAGGAAATATAAAAATGTGCAGGGACACAGAAATAATAGACATTTTCCTAAATAAATAGGAATCTGGGGGAAGCTAAGGCGGCATGGATACATGAAAATAGGAAGAAATCGAAAAAGAAATAGTTGTCGGAAGGACTGACGCGCAGCACATATAGAAGTCGAAACAACCTACCGTGAAATTGAAAGAAAGGGTGCTAACATTAAGAGTACAATGGTAATTCCATTGTTAAATGCAGGGGAGAGAGCTGATAGGGGGAAAGAGCACACTAAAGGTCTCTATGAGGGGCTTGATGACGTGATGCAAGAATAAATAGGAGACGGAAGAGATAGGGGATCCAGTATTAGGATTACAATCTAAAAGAACTTTGGACGACTTAGTATCAAATAGTGCAGAAGGGATAGATAACCTTCCATCGGAATTTCTAAAATGATTGTGGGAAGTGGCAACAAAACAACTATTCACGCGTATATGTAGAATATGTGAGACTGGAGATAATCCACCAGACCTTCGGAATAAACATCATCCTCACAATTTCGAGAATAGAGAAAGCCGACAAGTGCGAGAATTATCGCACAATAAAATTAATAGCTCATGCATCCAAATTGCTCACAAGAATAATATACAGTAGAATGAAAAGGAACACTGAGGATGTGTTAGATGACCATCAGTTTGGCCTTAGGAGAGGGAGTTTGTTCTGACGTTGCTGCTGATAATGAAAGCGAGACTGAAGAAAAATCAAGACATATTCACAGGATTTTTCGACCTCGAAAATACGTTCGACAATGTCAAATAGTGCAAGATGTTCGAAACTCTGAGAAAGAATGGATAAGGTATAGGGAAAGACGAGTATTGCACAGTGTGCACACGAACCAAGAGGGAACAATAAGACTGGATGACCAAAAACGAAGTGTTCGGATTGAAAAGGTTGTAAAACAGGAATGTAGTCTTTCTCTCCTACAGTTCAGTCCATACACCGAAGAAGCAACGACTGAAATAAAAGAATGATCCAACAGTGGGATTAAAATTCAAGAAGAAAGCATAATATTGATAAGATTTGCTAATGATATTATTGTCCTCAGTAAAAGTTAAAAAGAGTTACAGGGTCTATTGAATAGAATGAATAATCTGATAAACACAAATTATGGATTGACAGTAAAACGAAGAAATACGGAAGTAATTAGAAGTAGCAGAAATGAGAAGAGCGGGAAACTTAACATCAGAATTGGGCATCACGAAGTAGAAGAAGTTAAGGAATTCTGCTACTTAGATAGCAAAATAACTCGGTGCAAGGATAGAAAAAGCAGACCAGCAACTACGAAAAGGGCATTCCCGGCCAAGAGAAGTCTACTAGTATCATACATGGGCCTTAATTTGTGGAAGAAATTTGTGAGAATGTAGGTTTGGAGCACAGCTTTGTGTGATAGTGAAACATGGACTGTGGGAAACTCGAAACAGAGGAGTATAAACATTTGGGATGTGGTGCTACAGAGGAAAGTTGAAAATTGGGTGGGCTTGAAAGTTAAACAATGAGAACGCTCTCTGCACAATCAGCAAGGAAAGGAATACTTGCAAAACGCTGACACGAAGAGGGGACAGGGTGACAGGACATCTATCAGGACATCACTGAATGACTTCCGTGGTATTAAAGGGAGCTGTAGAAGGTAAAAACTGTAGAGGAAGACAGAGACTACAAAACTTCCAGCAAATAATTGAGGACGTAGGTTGCAACAGCTGCTCTTCGATGCAAAGGTTGGCACAGGAGAAGAATTCGTGGCGGGCCGCGTGATACCAGTAAAAAAAAAAAAAGGAAGAGTTGAGTTTGAGTGGTCATCTGAAAGAAGAGGGGCTCAATAAGGCCGTCAGAAGAATGACGACAAAAATCGGTTGAATAGGAAGACATGTGAGATGGAACAAGGAGAGGAGAGAATTGGACTAAAAAGACCAGAGACACACAGTCTAGATAGTCTTACTACTATGTGACTGAATCGGTGCTCAGTCGGATTTGCAGGTTGTAGTTCTAGCAGCTTGTACAGTCAATAAGTCTTGAATTTTCAATATTTCATAGAATTAATGATACAGTTTAAAAATCTAAAATACTGTTATAATCTGCCCATTCAGAGGTACACATATCAAATAAAGTTTTGCAACACCCGAGTTCCCAGAACTCCTGAAGATAGACGTTGACTGTGAATATTGTATTACAGACTCAGTCCCTTTAACTATTCAGAGATGTCACTAAACTGGCCCAAAGGTGTAAACAACCATACATGAGCAGCTCCTATTAGACAGTGGGGGTCCTACAGCCGATCATTTCCAGTCGTTCCACGAGGAAGGAGGTACATGGCTCGTTTTGTCTGTAGTTCAACCATGCCTACACGGCCAATATCGCGGTTCGATCGCGTCCGCGTTGTTACTTTGTGCCAGGAAGGATTCTCAACAAGGGGTCTCGGAGTGAACCAAAGCGATGTTGTTCGGATATGGAGGAGATACAGGGAGACAGGAACTGTCGATAACATTCCTCGCTCAGGCCGTCCAAGGGCTATTACTGCAGTGGATAACCGCTACCTACGGATTATGGCTTGGAGGAACCTTGACAGCAACGCCACGATGTTGAATAATGCTTTTCGCGCAGCCACAGGACGCCGTGTTACGACTCAAACTCTACGTAGTAGGTTGCATGATGCGCAACGTCACACCCAACGTCCCTGGCGAGGCCCATCTTTCCAACCACGACACCATGCAGTGCGGTAGAGATGGGCCCAACAACATGCCGAATGATCCACTCCGGATTGGCATCACGTTCTCTTCATCGATGACTGTCGCATAAGTCTTCAACCAGACAATCGTCAGAGATGTGTTTCGGGGCAACCCGGTCAGACTGAACGCCTTAGACACACTGTCCATCGAGTGCAGCAACGTTGAGGTATCCTGCTGTTTTCAGGTGGCATTATGTGGGCCGAAATATGCCGCTGGTGGTCATGGAGGGCGCCGTAATGGCTGTACGATACGTGAATGCCGTCCTCCGACCGATAGTGCAACCATATCGGCAGTATTTTGGCGAGGCCTTCGTCTTCATGGACGACAATTCGCGCCCCCATCTTGCAGATCTCGTGAATGACTTCCTTCAGGATAACGACATCACTCGACTAGAGTGGCCAGCATGTTCTCCTGACATGAACCCTATCGAACATGCCTGGGATAGACTGAAAAGGGCTGTTTATGGGCGACATGACCCACCAACTACTCTGAAGGATCTACGCCGAACCGCCGTTCAGGAGTGGGTCAATCTGGATCAGTAGTGACTTGATCAACTTGTGGATGGTATGCCACGACGAATACAGGCATGCATCAATGCAAAAGGACGTGCTACTGGCTATTAGAGGTACCGTTGTATACAACAATCTGGACCACCACCGCTGAAGAACTCGCTGTATGGTGGTACAACATGCAATGTGTGGTTTTCATGAGCAATAAAAATGGTGGAAGTGATGTTTATGTTGATCGCTATTCCAGTTTTCCGTACAGGTTCCGGAACTCACGGAACTGAGGAGATGCAAAACTTTTTTTGATGTGTGTATAATACGCAATTTACTCAGACTATATTCATCAAGTATTTGAGAATGAGAGCAGTTGACGACTTCCAAAAAAACATTTTTACTCAGACACTAAAACACTAAAAGAAAAAAATGTTTATCATTTACTACATTTTTTCTGTTCATGTAATAAGATTTCAGCATGAAGTATGACGATGTAATTTGTGACTCCTTTACAACTAGCTCTATTTGCAACACAGTTTGCAGACAATAACTACATATACCACTGAATGGACTTGTAAACTTATATCGTTGTACGACTAATAGTTCAGGACGAGTGATGTCTTACACATTGAGATGCGAGCAAAACTAGATTTTATTAAAACGGACCACAAATTACCTATACAACACCCATCCAGTGTTTGATACAGAGAGCACTTAGCGACATAGAACAAGGCTTGTAAACAGCTTTGGTTTGGACTTTTTCATTATCCTGTGGGTGAATAATGCCAACGCCCTTCCCGCTGTGGTAAAAGTTGTTCCTGTCTGATCACCGAAGTTAAGTGCTGTCCGGTTTGGCTAGCACTTGGATGGGTCACCATCCGGGTCTGCCGAGTGGTGTTGGCAAGAGGGGTGGACTCAGCTCTTGTGAGGCCAATTGAGTTGCTACCTTATTGAGAAATAGCGGTACCGGTCACGGAAACTGTTACCGGCATGGAGAGCGGTTTGTTGACCACATGTTCCTCTGTATCGGCATCCTAAAGGGCTGTGATTCCTAAGGGCTGAGAATGACATGGCGGCGGGTACAATTTGACCTTAAAGGTCTGTTCGGACGTTCTTTGTTTTGTGTGGGTGAATAATGTGAAACTAGTAGAAACAAGATGATTAGGATTTTGCTTCTTCAGCCATAAAAGCTGTAAACGCTTAACGCCAAATGTTTAATTCGTTTGTAAAGTAAACAGACGCTATACGCCGTTTTATACATGGGAGTCAGGTTCATTAAAGAATCGGAGGTGGAAAAATTTCCAGTATTTCTCTCATTTGCCTGTACAGCGCTTTATTAAACATTCACCGAGGCAGCTGTGAGAAATCCAGCTGGAAAATCTGGCGGTGCTTTTCGAGACGATATAACAGCTGACGCTAAACTTACGCAAGGCCATTTCGGAAACACAGGTACTTAAAAACGGACCGCCAGAGCACATTTCCACTCAGAGCGGTACCACACGCTAATCACGTGCGAGTGCTGTGCAGAGTCGCGTCGCAGCAGCGGCGGTGGCGTGTTATGTGTAACAACACAGTCTTAGCAATTCATAACAGCGCCACAGCGCAGCGTTTCATCGGCCGGCCAACCCCCCCATGTTATGCCGGCGTCCAGCCATAACACGATATTAATAAAATATCGTTTGATGCGGCCCTCGGCCGGCCGGAACGCTCTTATAAGCTTTTATCGGAACCACTTTGCTGCGACGCTGTGTGCTGGCCTTAGATAAAAGCAATGGAAGGTATCCTAATACTTTATGGTGTACTCTTTGGTACGAGTTCTCACAGTTAGGAATCAGACATGCAGCACACATTTCGCATTGTAACGCCTGCTGTGTAGTTGATGGAGGAGATGAAGAAAACCAGGGACATCACTGTTTCCCTCTCAGACAACTAGCAGCACTTAGAACACTTGAAACTTCCCCTTTGAATGTAAAGAATGATAGCGCTGGAAAAACTCTTACGTTATTAGATTTTCAAACAGCTGAGCAAAACTTAACGTACTCAGACAGTTTTCTCTTTACTTATTCTGATCATCACTAAACTGATACACAATATTTTTAGCGCAACGCAATCTGACGTTTAATAATCCCTACAAAAGAATCGCCCTGACTAACAATAAACTATACCTTTCATGAATCACTTAGCTCACAAAAAACTTCGTTACTCACAAGGGAACCTCCCTCAGATTTAGTTATAAGTTGGCACAGTGGATAGGCCTTGAAAAACTGAACACAGATCAATCGAGAAAACAGGAAGAAGTTGTGTGTAACTATGAAAAAATAATCAAAATATACAAACTGAGTAGTCCATGTGTGAGATAAGTAACTTTTAGAAAGATGCGAACTCAGGAGCGCCATGGTCCCGTGGTTAGCGTGAGCAGCTGCGGAACGAGAGGTCCTTGGTTCAAGTCTTCCATCGAGTGAAAACTTTTATTTTCAGATAATTATCAGAGTTCAGCCACTCAAACATAATCAACTTCGGTTTCCAAAATTCCAGGACATGTTCAGATATCCTTGGACATATACATGATTTGACGGTCTACACACGGAAAAATTTGAAAACGTAAAAACATATGTTTTGAGAGAGCACAGAGGAAACTGTGCGAGTGTGAAACTGTTGCATTCATTTGTTGCAGTTTATGTGACACACTCTTATGTTTTCATCACTTTTTGGGAGTGATTATCACATCCACAAGAAAACCTAAATCGGGCAAGGTAGAAGAATCTTTTTACCCATTCGCCAAGTGTGCAAGTTAGGTGGATCGACAACATATTTCTGTCATGTAACGCACATGCCGTCACCAGTGTCGTATGGAATATATAAGACGTGTTTTACTGGATCAAATGTTTTCGGTTCCCATTGGAGAGGCACGTCCATTCGTCTACTAATCGCACGGTTTTGCGGTGCGGTCGCAAAACACAGACACTAAACTTGTTACAGTGAACAGAGACGTCAATGAACGAACGGACAGATCATTACTTTGCAAAAATAAAGAAAGGAAACTTTTCGCTCGAGGGGAGACTTGAACGAAGGACCTCTCGCTCCGCAGCTGCTCACGCTGACAACGGGACCACGGCGCTCGTG
This sequence comes from Schistocerca nitens, assembly GCF_023898315.1. Lineage (NCBI taxonomy): Eukaryota > Metazoa > Arthropoda > Insecta > Orthoptera > Acrididae > Schistocerca > Schistocerca nitens. The sequence goes on along the minus strand of NC_064618.1, from coordinate 154,903,149 downwards.
TGCTTACACACTCCTTTATATTGCCTATGTTGCCGATGGACTACTCAGTTTGTATATTTTGCTTATATTTTCATAGTTCCACACAACTTCTTCCCGTTTTCTCGATTGATCTGTGTTCAGTTTTTCAAGGCCTATCCACTGTGCCAAATTATAACTAAATCTGAGGGGGGTGCGATGGGGAGGTTCCCTTGTCAGAACTACTGCAATACAGCGAGGGCCAGTACTGCCAGCTAAACAAAAGATTCTAACTACTGGTGGCACGAACTACTGATAGGCATAGTTAGCAAAGGAAAGATTTTGATAGAGAACAAACAATGTATTTACCTTAATAATGTTCAAAAGTCATCATATATATATCTATCAATTTACGACATCGATCTTTACAAATTTCCTTTTGCTGGCAGACACACGTCCAGATCGTCCGTTCTCAAAACTCTGGCGTCTCTCTTTCCACATCAACCACCGCTGGCGGCTCACCTCCAACTGCGCAACGCTACGCGCTGTTCACATCCAACTGCCCAACACTACAATAGCGAATATTCCAACAATGCCAACCAGCCACATATTGCACACAGCACAGTCAGTGATTTTCATACAAAGCGCTACGTGGCGTTACGAACAAAAATCCTAAACAGCCGACTTCACACTCTAGCGGTTAATACAATAAGAAATCTACCCAACAACGCTACTTTTTAGTTGAGCGTGATCGTGTGAGTTAGCAGAAAGTAGTCAGACTGAAATTCTTCAAGTGAAGGTTTTACGTAATGAAAGGCTGCAGGAATTATTCGAGCGGGAGTCGAACCAGTGTTGTTTGAAAGAAAAGCTGTTCTCATGCAAAAAAAATACGGTCGCCAGCCTAATTAGGCAAAATTAATTTTCAGTAAATGAATAGTAAACGAGGTTCGAGTCCTCCCTCGGGCATGGGTGTGTGTGTTGTTCTTAGCGTAAGTTAGTTTAAGTTGTGTATAAGTCTAGAGATCGATGGTCTCAGCAGTTTGGTCCCTTTGAAATTCCCCAAAAAAGAAAATAGTAAACGAAGTAAACCAACTGCTGAAGATTACGTCACTCCCAACAGCAACGTGTTTTTGGTAATTGGACACGAAAGCACAGCACACTCTACTATGTACGAGGTGTGTTAAAAAGATTCCGGAACATTAGTAATTTCACGCCAATGGTGTGTTAGAGCGAAATGCGGTTGTCATCCCTGCACACGCCCGTGTTTAATGTGTAACTGGCTGAAGTTTCATTGTCGTTGTCGCATGTCTATGAGTTATTGTTCAGTGCTGTATTGGTTAGAACGTTCTGTCGCATAGTTTCCGAATTTCGAGATGCCAGAGATAGAGGAGCAATGTGTCTGCGTTAAATTTCGCGTGAAACTCAAGAAAACCTTTACAGAGACACACCAAATGACGGGGGAAGCCTACGGTGATGAGCGCTTACTCTCTAGTCGTCGTTACGATGTTCACACGGTTTAAAAATGGTCGGAAGGAAGTTATGGATGACTCTCGTTCAGGACGCCCTTCGACGTCTACCGACAATGTTCATGTAGGGAACGTCGACGAAATTGTGCGTCCCCATCGAAGACTAGCTGTCCGAGAGATTGCAGAAGAATTTAACATTTCAGTTGGATCATGTCATGAAATCCTGACACAGAATCTTGGAATGCATCCTATAGCCACCAAGTTGGCCTCACGGCTGATGCGTCAGTACCGCTCATGATGAGGAGAAGCTGAAAGGACGAAGGACGAAAGGAAATTCGCAGACGGCGCTTCGTGCGATCCAGCAAAAGGCGCACCATGACTATTTCCGGAAGTGGACACGGGCGTTGCAAGCGGTGTATCAAACGTGGAGGAAAGTATTTCGAAGACCATGTGTAATAAGTAAAAGGTAAGGACAGAAAAACTTTGTGGACAAAGTTCCGGAATTTTTTGAATGGACCTTATTTTAGTAAAACAACTGATCATGCGTAGAGTTTATATCTGTTTTATTTTAGTGGCAACTAACAACTTCACACTAAATTACCCTGCTTGCCTTAGTGAATAAAGAATAATGTTGATTATAATATACCACCGGACAAGGGAAAACTGCTGAAAATTTGGACATATGCTAGCCTTAAAGCTTCACTCCTGAAGTACAGTAATTCTGATACACTTGCCAACCTGTTATTTTAACTAACATGAACACTCATAGTTTTCATAGCCTGTACGTCAAGCTTTGCGCTGCACAGAGCATGAGTTGTACATCGGGTTCCCGAATCTGTTACAGCTTAATTAAAGTATGATTTTAAAAGCATAAACAGTTCGACAATACGTTTTGCATGAATCTGCACTGTGGCTTGCTGATTAACTGACTGCAACTTGGGGATGGGAGAGTCTAAAACTGTTCTGTCTCAGAAAACATTTCTTAATTAACTCTGTCAATAATAAACAACAGTAATAACATACATAATAGGAACGTGCACACAAAATCATTATTTACAAATCTGTTATGCCTGTGTGAGTGCTGTTGGCCGTCAGACACTTACGAACCTAAACCTTGATTCCGTAATCACTGTTCCCTGGTCAGTTACACGTTATAAGAAGTGATTTTAATAATTTTTGGAAGTTTCACTTCAAAAAGATATTGTAATTAAATGTGATTTTAATGTAGACCGAACTTAAGAAATTTAATCATCATTATATTCGTAAGACTATATGCGAAATCACATTCTATTACTTCACATAATTTAGTAATTGTTTTAATTTTTTAAATTATTCATTGAAGCACTCCCACTTTATCCGAGAAGGAAAAATTCGGAACATTTCTCTAAAGGCTCAGGATCCTATCAAGATGAATGGCTTAGGATAAAATCGGTTCTTGAAACAATGTTAATCATTTATTACCGTAATACTTCCGTAAAAACTGGTCTATCCTTGAATTTACAATATTAAACATCAATTTGCCTGATAGTGGATGCAGTAGCGATTCTCTGGCGGTAGAACAAAGACGTATGATGCAGTAAAGGCTCTTGGTGCAACATACTCTATAAAATATTTTTTAGCTACGTAAATGCAAATTTCAGAGCAATCCAACAAATACCGCGATACACCGGCTACAAACATTCCACATCCAGCTCATAATTACTCAACTTTTACAGAAGTCTTTTCCTCGCTTATCATACAGGAATTTGACTCGTCGAGAGCTAGCCACTAAGCGTCATTGGCACAAAGACTTCTCGCGCCTCTTCGTATCACTCCATCTTTTCATTCTCGCCAAATCTTTTCATTGTGGAGGGGACTTCCCTCTAGCTTCTCTGTTGTATACCGTTACGTATGTTACGATTCAGAACATGAAATGACATAGCTTCAGATAAGCCAGTTGTAAATTAGAAGGACGTGCTGAAAAGTAATACTTCCGAATTTTTTATGTGACAGTTCTTAAAGCTTTTTAAGTATATCTAACCTCATTAACATTCAGAATCTTTATTCTTTATGTCTTCAAATCTGCAGCCCTTTGCCGCTAGAGGGCTCCGAATTGTAGCATGTACCATAGCGGTGTGTGACGTAACTATGGCGGTGCGTGAGAAACTTTGAGGTAAATGAGTTTTGAATTCCAGGAGTTCGTCCACACAGGAGCACACTCTCCTTTAGTATGACGATGCCAGATTACACACGAACTCTGCGTCTTCTTAAACAATCCGACGCTTTCGGTTCACTGTCATCCATGATCCTAGGTACAATCCCGACACGGTCACATCTGTTTTTAGTCTGTTTCCAAAACTTAGAGAACGTATTCAAGAACTTCACTTTGATAGTGATGAAGCAGTGCAGGCAGAGATGAGGTTGCGGCTCCGCCAACAAAATCTAACGTTCTAGAGCGACGCCATCAACAAACTGGTCTCTCGTTGGGAGAAACGTGTTCATCACCAGCGTGACTATGCTGAGAAATGAATACGTAGACATGAAGAATAAAAATGTAGAATGTTAATAAAGTTTGGTTTAAAAGACTTTAAAGAGTTTCAACATGAAAAATTTGGAGATATCACTTTTCAGCAAGCCATCGCCCTTCCTGATTATATGAAATTAGAGACTGAGAAAAAATTATTTACGTACACCTGAAGTCTAAGAAGTTACTGAATGTAGATGTTACAGGACGAATAAATGACGTGAGTGTCACAGACTCACTTGTTAACGGCCTGTTCGTCGACCGTTAAGACATCAGGATTCTTCCTTTTACAAGTGTTTCGTCACCTAATCGATGCTGTGATGTAAAGAAAAAGGAACACTGGGAAAGTTACAGCACAGTGACAGCTTGTGAAATTTGAATGTACCTTGCAGGAAGACACACGTCTGCAAGATAGCCTGTGACAGTGTCTCATAGAAAAAACCCACAATTCCCAAGTGTTTTGACAGCAACTAAGATTGCTTGCGTCTTTGATGGTTTAAGTTTCAAAACCCATGCTTTGCGGTCGCACTGATAGCGCAAGTAAATCGACATTTACATGCTGGATGGGTGTGTGTATCCGTTTGTTGGACTTGCACTCAGGTATAACTGAATTTCGTAAGTGTACAGGTGAGTTTGCAGTGGGAGAGCATTTTTGACACATCATACACTTATAGTGAGAAGAGTAACGATCCTTGTGGTACCCCTGATACTATTCCCTTCCACTGCGACCACTTTGTTTCAATCATTACACTCTGTTGGCGAGATGTAAGGTGTGGGCGGAACCACTGTACAACTGTTTTCACTTGTGAGTTTAGCAAGTATTGGATCGGTGCTTAAGTTCGTAGAGTTTTCGGGTAAGTTTAATAAACACAACAGACACACATAATCAGTGCTGTTTTTCAGGGGGAATACTGGGGGATGCGTACCCCTAAACTTTCTCGTCGACAAAGTAATTTTCTTACGATGTTGAGAACTTGGAAGAGTGCCAGAGATTTATTTCACCGACGTAAATTTTTTATTTCATTTTTTCGTGTTGCTAATTGCAATATGAACTATACCAGTGCACGTTTTGGTGGTAAAAGTGATGTCATTGACTGTTTCAAGCATTTCGAAGCTGCGGCAACTATTTCCGACAACAAGCACGTAGTTCCCTCGCCCGCTATAGTGGGCGATGGTAGTGCTAAACGGATATGCGTATGCTCAAACGCCGAGCTAGCGATAGATGTCTCTACGGTCCCGCTACAATAATCCTTCGGGATTAATTGCCATCTTTGTCTTGTTGTTCTTTATTCGTTTTCGTTTGCTGTTCCATTCTTGTCGGTTGTGCGAAATATTACAGTGTGTCCTGTCTACCGTTGCAACTTGTAAGTTAAGTTGGAGGTGAGAGATGAGCAGAAAACTAACAAACTACGGTATTTTACTTGTTCTCCTGCATCTAAAAAACCAAAAACTGTCAATAATTTGTGCGCGAGTGAAAAGCCAGGAAGTTCAACATCAGTGGATGACGAAAGTGAAAGTGTAAACTTGAGCACTGAATTTACGTGTGAAAATGGAGTGAACGAATGTGCGCATGAAATAAAATTAAATGATCGTCCAGAATGTTGGACTTTGGAACAAGAAATCGCATTTTGTGAGAAAAATGACTGGTTGATCGTTTCAAACAAAAACTTGGCCGCAGAATTTGCAAAGAAGTAGGAAGTTTAGGCATAGAAAGAAATAAACAAGGTATGAACATTGCACAGCCCTTGGGCAACAGTATCTGTGTCATCTTCAGGTGGTTCCAGAAAAGAAGAAATGGTTTCTTTGCGTAAAAAAGTATATAAACATAAAGAAAGTTCCATTCATCAAGCTGCTGCCCAAATAATACTTCGTGCCAAACAGAAGATTATGGAAAATGACGTCATGCCTAAAAGCAGATGGGTGGTATCCCATGCTTCAGTTATAAGTAACTTACACTGCATTATATCCAGTGTCGGAGTACCCTCAAACTATTTTTAGAAAAAAAGCACTGCACATAACAGAGACTTTCGTTATCAATAATACGGTCTCCTCCACTTTTTACAACAGTTTGCCAACAGTGGGGTGACTTACTGATTTCGCGAATACAAGGCCGACACGTCCATATAGGCGAACTAGGCGATGACCGAGGACTTCCCAATCTGGGGGGAGGCATGACGCTCGTGCGCAACGAGTCCATGTGCACTTCGTGAGGTTTACTTTGCTGTTGGTCTTCGTTACCCGGAGCGATGAATCCGCAATTACTATACATAGATACAGTAACAGACAAGACGCAAGTGAATATTACACACATTCTCTTTGACTCTTCAGACTTTTGCGAGTAGGGGTTAAATCAGTAGATGAGTAGTAGTTGTTTGTGTCAACTATGCATCTAGCAGTCCAGGCTGTTCCAGCTCTGTTAGTGCCGACTTCAAAGTTATAATTAGTTTTTTGACTGCGTCCTCTTCTATTTGTTCATAAAATACAGTGTTAACGCGACTGTAATGGTTAGAGACCAGATTGTATGCAACATAAAAAGCTCAAAATATGCATGAAAAATGCTAAATACATGCACGAAAAGTGTCGAAAGATGTAAAACCAAATAATAAATACAGAGTAGGTACTGCGTGCGAATCTCGAAACTGGATCTCTGCATATCGGTTGCGAGGAAGGGCACAGCCCACAGGTTCTCAGTGCGGTTCAAATCGGCTCTGAGGTGGTGTTAGAACCCTTCTGGGGGCTTGTACAGTAACCACTCCCGGGTTTTCATGGCAGTATGGTTCAAATGGCTCTGAGCACTATGGGACTCAACTGCTGTGGTCATCAGTCCCCTAGAACGTAGAACTACTTAAACCTAACTAACCTAAGGACATCACATACACCCGTGCCCGAGGCAGGATTCGAACCTGCGACCGTAGCAACAGCGCGGCTCCGGACTGGAGCGCCTAGAACCGCACGGCCACATGGCAGTGTGTTTTGCTGGAAATGAAACACCCCAGTAAGGCCCAATGTCTGTGCACTAGCGTGTAAATTACCTCGCAACACGTCGATGTATCTCATATGATCCATTGTACCGTGGATTACAGCTAGATTTCCAACGCCGGACGCCGCCATACAGCTCCAGACCGTGATACCGCCCCCACTGTGTTTTACTGTGGGATGCATGTGTTTGATGTCGAGGTGCGTATTCGGCTTGCGTCAAACTTTCTTTCTTGCATCAACTCCGAACACATTGAACTTTGATTCGTCGTTAAATATCACAGTGTTCCAAAACTTCATCGGCTTGCTGTTGTAGTCCTTGGTAAACTGCAGGCGTTTCTGCCGGTTAATTTCCTATATGTATGGCTTTTTCCTGGGATAACGTCCATGCATGTCAGCCTCATTCAACACATTTCGTATAGTTTGAACACTAACCGTCTTGTCGGACGTTGTCTGAACAACATCAGCAATATTTGCTGCAGTTGTAGCAGGTTCCTTCCGAGCAAGTTCGATGATACGGCGACGCTCTCGGGTTGTAAGCACTTTTGGACGTCCAGGACGACACTTATTCACTGTCGTTCCAGTCTCATTTATGAATGATGGCTCGTACCTTGGTGTAGCTAACAGACACCTCTGCTCCGATTTGTCGATAGGTTCTTCCTTGTGAATGGAGCTATACCATTCTCTCACGCAACGCCACTGAATGTTCCTGCTTCTTCGGCCCCATGCTGACTACTATCGCGCGATACAGCAACATACTAGGCACCGGGCCGTCAACAACACGCAGTATCTATTGCGTCAACAGATGGAGTTCCAGTACCTGAAAACCAAGCAATATATCGAGAAGCCACGCTCTGTGCCAATACTTTTTGTGTGCAGAGGAGATACATGTTTGCCCTTAACACTGCATTTCTTTGTTAATGGTAGGCACTATGGGCACAACTGTAATGTCTGGTATGTGAGGTAGCACGTACATGTGCTGTGTACCGGAAGGTGCGGCGTTTGTAACTTGCAACGATAAATACGCACGTGTGCCAATACTTTCTGGTGCGATTGTACGTCGCACGCGAAGGGGCACGCACAAGAGCTCCGTAATATTTTATTTCAAAAGCAACGTACGATCAGGAATTTTTTGAACAACATTAACGTCTAATTAATACGAGGGCTGTTCGGAAATTAAGGTCCGATCGGTCGCGAAATGGAAACCACAATGAAAACCAGAAAGGTTTTATTTGCAACAGTTGGCTGTAACTTCCAGCTACGTCTCTACATAGGCACTGCTCCGACTTGGCATCTGTCGTAGCATTGTACCAAATTTCAAATATCCTCGTCACAGGACGCAACCGCCTGTGCTTACAGCGAATTCTCTACAGTCTACGCTGATCTACAACATGCTGTGCCAGAATGTTGTCTACATAGCCAGCGGTTTATGTTAACAGAATTAAAAATCGGAGGGAGCAAATTCCGGACTGTGTAGTGGGTGGTGAAACACGTCCCGTCAAAAGCACTGCAGGAGCGTCCTAATTACCCGTGTAGTGTGGGCCGAGAATTGTCACGAAGAAGGAATACATGACAGTTACATTGTGTGGGCTGCATGAAAGCAGGCGAAGTCTCTCACAGACACTCACATTCGGCGGGAGACAGTACTTTCTAGGCATCTTTAAGTGCTCACTGTGCGCTCAGAACTGAAAAGAGCGAAGTTACGCGATCGACGGGTATACTACAGACACTGCACAACACATCTGTAGAAAGCTTCATCCGATGTTCACTGTGGTTTCCATTTCGCGATCGATCGGACCTCACTTTCCAAATAGCCCTCGTATAATCGGACGGAAGTACCGTTTACAAATTATTTTACGTTTTTCTACTATTGTAAACAGTCAGTAGTAAGATTGTCTCTTCGATCGCTCAAAACATTTTGTTGGAAAAGGGGTGTTCTGCATCAACGGAGGCCAGTGGGCAGTATCTGAATTTGGGTACTATGTTGGCACTTACTGTTTCTGGCAAAAGTTTACCCGTCCTATTAATAAAACTATAAATTTGGGCCAAGGGTTGAAAACCCAAAATCATACTGATCGCAGACAGTTGACACACACAACGATGTTCTCTGGGGGATGTAAGGAGGGCTGGTGGCGTCAGGAAGGGCACACGGCCACCGGAGTTTTAACAACCTCCAAGTACGCTAATAAGCCGACCGCAGTGTAAAGGACAGCGGGGCGCGGGCTATGGAGGAGGGGGGGGGGAGGGGAGGAGAAGCGTAGCGCAGAAAAGAAATAAGTAATGTCATTGTCTCACCTTAACCTAATTGAATTTTCTTTACTTTACCCAGACAAAAAACAATTTTGGAAAAGATAAATTTTTCTTACACGGAGTACTAACAAAAATACTGTGGCAGTCAACATATAAGCACGGGACATAATATTTTAACGGAGAAAAAATTAAAGCTTATTTATAAGCTCACTCGGTTAGCCGTGTGGTCTAACGCACGGCTTTCCGGATCGGGAAGGAGCGCCTGGTACCCGGCACGAATCCGTCCGGCGAACTTGTGTCGAGGTCCGGTGAGCCGGCCAGTCTATGGATGGTTTTTAGGTGGTTTTCCATCTACCTCGACGAATGCGGGCTGGTTCCCCTTATTCCGCCTCAGCTACACTATGTCGGCGATTGCTGCGCAAAAAAGTTCTCCACATAAGTGTACACCACCATTACTCTACCATGCAAACATAAGTGTTACACTCGTCTGATGTGAGACGGTTCGGTGTGGGGCGGCGGAGGGGTGAAGTGGACTGCAGTAATCGTAGTGGGGTTGTGGACCACTGCGGCTACGACGGAGATGGAGCCTCTCCGTCCTTTCTAAGCCCCCAGTTAACATACAATACTATACAAAGCTAATTTATACAATTTAAAAACAAAAAACCATCAGTAAATTTTGAATTGAAATCATCTCTCTGGATTTAAGATAATTATTTTTAATTAAACCTGTCGGTTATTTCAACAAAATTACATTAGTTTGAAAACTTTCATCACAGTAATTTCCAGATCCAAGAAAATAAAATGTTTATAAAAGTATCTTTTTTCACTTAGCATAGAATGATTTTAATCTATACTCAGATTGAAATTAATTTGAGATTGACAGTCACGTCGCTAATGATGATAGCTGTCGACAGGCCATATAACAGGAAGCTTGCTTGCTTCTTCCCTTCTTTGGTTGACGGTTGGTTGTGGAGGGGTGCAGTGTTGCCAGCTGTGAGAGCATGGCGTCAGGTGATAAGAGATCTGTTAGTGAGGGTAAACTCTGGAAATGCTCCGCCTTGTTTGACGTCACACATCTTCCTGATGGCTTCAAGGAAACTTCCGTACCATACCGTAACAATGTTCTGGAGTACTCTGAACGAGAAAAGGACAACGGTGGCCTTCGTCGCCACTGAGGAAAGCTATAGACAGAATAGCGGACGCATTGAGTATTCATAAAAACACTTGTGAAAATTGAAAAGAAAAATGTGAATTTCAAGAAATCGAGGCAGGACCTCCTCTCGTAATACCTGCAGCTATGAACAGGAATATGAATAAGAGCGTCGCAATTTCCTGAAACGAAGAATTATTTCCGTTGCATAAAATTCGAAGAAGGGCGAATTACTGGATATTGTTGCAAAGGACAAGCTTTAGTTTCACTCTTGTATCAAAATGGCTAAGAAGTAAGACTACATAATTCTGAGCCTGCAATCGCATCACAGTCATTTCAATCGCACTGAGAAAGGTGCAAGTAAACTAATCGCAGCCAAGAAAATGTGGTGCTGCCTCCGAGGGTTTCCGACAGTTACCGATAGGAATTTTTACTACTGCCAACATACGCTGTCCAACACCCAACATACGCTGTCCAACACTTTGTGACTAATCTAATTCACAATGAAATGGCCAGCACATTTGTTCAATAACATTCTTTCGACGCTCTTTCACAAAGTCAGACTGATCGGTACGGCGCAGTGAACACACAGCTCACTTTTGAGACATGAGTAAGTTACCAGCACTGACAATAAACCGCCCTCCCCCCTCACCACTGTGCCCACGAAGCCGCAGTGTCCCAAAATTCACTGCTCCCAACATGCCCCGAGGCAAGGGGCCATGTTTTTGTGGCCGCATAATACGGTGTCTCGTTACAAACAACGAAAAAAATCAGGTTGGCAGAAGTTAAAAGTCTGTCAAGAGATTCTATAAACCTGAGAAATAAAAAGAGAAAAGAGAGAGAGAGCATATCATCAGCTCTGATAATACAAGGAGCACGTGCTTCGCGAAATGCAGCTCTGATTGGCCGTAGGTGCGCCATTATCACCTGTGTAGCACAAATGTCGGTCATAAAGGAATTCTAATGCGACAGTACGTGTAAGATGGTTAAAGGTAGAAGCAACGATTCATGTTCGGCGAAAAGTTCAAATTTTCATCAGGTTTCTTTTTTTGTTTATAGTGGAAGTACAAGAACACTTCTGTTATTATAAACTTCGCACAAATCAAACATCGTTCTTAACAATACTTTGTATCTAATAGTAATAGTACTAAGCGAACAGTTCTTAGCCATTGGTGACTCAGTAATAGCTTCTATGATTTTCATGAAACTTTATACCTAGCTAGTGTCTTACATTCCAAATTTATCTCGATACGTGTTATCTTTCGAAAAAAAAGACGTTCGGTGGAGCTCGACACTCATTCATTAACATAAATATACTGAACTACCTTTATTTGTGCAAATATTTTCAAAATTAACTTTATTAACACATGTACATTGACTTTAACTTAAATGTAGCTGCATTTAAGTGCAGGAGTGTTAAAGAATAGTGTAAAAAATGAGTATCGCCAATAAATTACTTTGATTATAAACATAAAAAGCTGGAAATTTGAATTAGCATCCAATCTTATAGATATATACTTAAATAAGTTTTCTTTTACTTAAGGTTCGTAAGAGGAGGTTAGAGAAAGAATTGACATTGGTGTAGCAAGCAGGTGCATTCGAGAAGTATCTTCGTCCAAATCCTCAACAACCGGAATCAGGACCAAATACAGGTGACCATGTGATACAAGAAGCAAACAGTTCTCACCTAGAAACCTGTGCTACACAGAACCGTTCTTTGTTTCCCGAAACAGAAATTATGCCCCAAGACAGTGAAAGGAGCACACGTTTCTGGGCTCGTTTTAAATTTCAGCGACCCTACAACCTGGGATACTTCCATGGATAGTGTGCGGCATTTCTTATTGAATATAGCCCAGACCAACCAAAAATGTCAACTTCCCATTAAATATCAACGGAAGAAAGTTTTCTAACGTACACTATAAAAGAAACCTAGTTAATAGTGAAAGTGTATCTCGTTCGTGGTGCAATATTGTTCCAAGAGATGCAATATTCCGGTTTTGTTATGAGCTGTTATCTAAAATTGGCAAATTCTCTCTTAGTAAGAGAGGGGTGAACGTCTGGATAAGTATATCTACAGTAGTATAAACTCATGAGAAAAGCTGTAGCCGCTTCAGAGTTACCAGGAGTCGAAAGAACTACATCTTAAACTGAAGATGAATAAAACCATTGATGAGGAAAATGTGCGTTTAAAAACGGAAGAGGAAAAATACTGCAACAGATTCTGCAGAGATTAATGGCGTTGGTGAGAGTTCTAGAAAGTCAAAACTTACGTTTTCGTAGAAAAAAAATATACTTATGACAATGGAAACTTTTTAAAAATAGTTGAATATGTGGCTTTATTTGATCCTCTTATGCAAGAACGCCAGATAAAAATCTCTAGTGAGGAAATTATTGTTCATTATCTGGGGAAAAATATCCACAACCAATTGATCAATCTGTTCGCTAACGCTATCCAGAAAAAAATAGTAGATTCTATTCTCTCTGTTAAATATTACTCAATAACTCTAGACTGCACAATCATTCGATTTGTAAAGATAACTTACGATGTTAACCAATTCAAGTGTAAGAGTAAAATCAAGCGAAATTTCTTACGCTTCATTGCTCTTAGAGACACAAGTGACGGTGGCGCAAGTGAAAAAAATTTTAATCAGTTAGAGGAGATTGAAACGCGTACGTTTCATATGTATTCATTACCAGCGATGGCGAGGCATGACAGAATCTCTGACCAGAGAGTTATTTATCGTGGCTAGTCTGCGCTTGACCGCGCGAGAGTTTAGTTGTGTGTGGCGAGTCGGCAGAGGGAGTAGACAGTTGGATAGTTGTACTCAGTCAGTGCTAGTGTGTAGCGAGTCGGCATGCGTCCGCGGTGTGCTCTGCCCACGAGTCTGGTCAGGAATGTGGTGGACGATATGTATATTATTGTAGAAGGTAATGAAGCAGCATTGGGCTCAGCTAATAACGTATGTTAATTGTAATTAATTTGTTCAAAATGATGCCCCAATAATAACTTTTTATAAAGTAACTCATTTAAAGAAAAAGATTCATTTGAAGCTAAATAATATTTCCTATGCATTCCCTCCAAGAATCAAAATTAAATATAAGCCAGCATTGCACGAAGCTATGCCGAAAAATAAGAGCAGATATAGGTGCAGTTTTACTGAGGTAAGAATTTTGGTTTAATTATTTCACAGGGCCGTAGGTCAGCGCTGCTGTCGTTATAAAATTTGTCAGGTTTAATTATTGCTGTTGAGTTGTTACATTCAGTTCATGGTTCATTATCTAATTAATGTTATTGTGGGTTTGTGATCAATCTTCATCCCTTAACTATATTTTGTGGGGAGTTTACATTTGCGCAATTTTTATTCTTTAATTTTGCAAGGAGGTTACGCTTGGCACATTTTATTATTCCGTTAATATAGACAAACTTTATTGCGGGGAAGTTACAAGATGTCTCTTTCATTAGAAATTTACGTGAACAGGGACAATCGAAGAAATATGAGAGGTAAGCACAGTGATGTTAAAAAAAGGATTTTAGATAAAAATGCACGCACGTTCTTCGTACCGTGCAGTTTGCACACATTAATTCTTGTGATGAATGGTGCTACTAAATCTTGTCTCACTGCTATAACCTTCTTCAACTTGATCCAAACGATTAATGTGTATTTTTCTGCTTCAACATGTCGATGGGCTGTTCCATTCGGTCATGTGCCTGTTTTGGCACTAAAACTACTGAGCTATACTTTATGGGAGAGTAGGATTGATGCATTGGGATCGTTTACGTTACCTGATAGCTGATTTGCATGATGCACTTATGGATATTTGTGACGATCATACGTTAACCGATTTAGCTGTAAATCAAATGTGAACTGAGGCTCAGTCTACTGCTAAAAAAGTAGGGAACTTCAGGTTTATTGCTACTCGTGTTGTAGGGCAGAACATTATGTTTCAAGTAAATTTGACTAGAAACTTCTTCAGCCAAAGGAAACTGATCTTAACGGTGCTACAAATGCTCTGATAAAAACAAAAGCATTTCTTAAAGATAGTAGACGCGATTTAAGATTCAAGAAAATGATGGTAGAAACAAGAGGAATTTCAGAAGAGGTCAACATTTTCGCAGCACTTCCATCAGAAATGGAGCCAGTCCGTCTAAGACAAAGAAAAGACAGTTTGGTTATTTTAAAGTTCTTATTTTTATTCTCTCTATTATTTAATGATCGTTTTATTGATGTGATTGCGTATTATTATTAACTGATTTGTATTTATGGTTTGGTTTAGCGATTTGTTTTTACTGTTTGCTCCTTTTATTTGAGTCATTTTAATTATGTTTGCGGTAGTTATGAAGTCTACATTGCTTACTGTTCTCCTTAAGTCAAAGAATATGGTATAGCATATGCCTTTCGCAGCGGCAGGTCTCGTTGAGTCTCCTTACTACAACTAAAAGATAATTTATCGCTCTACGGAAATCGATCGGTACAGCTAAGTGCTATGCTGTGTCATGTGTATGGAACGTGGCGTCCTACTTTGGTTCGTGAAATTATTTAGGTCTACGGAGAAATAGTCTCGACGAATCCCAAAACCGTGTAAAACTGCAGGTTCGCACCATCAAACCACACAACACTTCCGAAAGACTTGCGTCTTTATAATCACTGAATATTTCTTTTGAAATGATTAAGGGTTATGAGCTCTACACACCTGATACTCCTTTCGTGCTTTTATATGTATTTATTTTCTTCAATACCATAAAACATCGATCACTGTCTTAATGGCGGCTTCCATCAATCTCCTCTCAATCCGACATAGAACATCTCTCTTCCAATGTCCAACATGGAATAATAATCTCTGTCCCGTAGCTTAATACGTAAATCTTCGTTATCGAGTACGCATAGATGTGCTTAAATTCCACAGAGTATTAATAGACCGCCGCACTTATTTATGGGTAAGATGAACCTATTCGCGACTCACAAAATCAGTTCAAAATTAATTTATGGGTTTTTGCATCACGAAACATTACATTATGAAGCAGGAGATGAACCTATTCGCGACTCGCAAAATCAGTTCAAAATTAATTTTTATTTTGGGAAGTTGGATACCGCAATAAATTCAATTGACGACAGATGCAATCGGATTACAAATGAAAATCGTGGTTTTGGCTGTCTCTGCAACGCTCTTGATATACAAAATAAAACCTCCAAAGCTGTTCTCGAAGAATGTGTAAATTTGGAAGACTTTCTAACTCACTAAGACTCTAAATGTAGTGATGCGACTGACCTACGCAACGCATTACAAGCCATAGCTAGAAGAATATCTAATAATTCAACTCCACAGGAAGCTCTGAATTATATTTGTAAAAATGAACTTATAGACAGTGTACCTAAATCAGGTACTGAGCCAAACGTGTTGCTTACACTTCCTGTACCTATGGACAGGGGCGAGCGCTTCTCCAAAGTAGAATTAATAAAAACGAATCTGCGTTCTACCGTGAGTCAAGGAAGACATTTGGTGGTTCGTAGCGCTGTCGATAGAACAAGAAATAGCTGATTTAAAGGAGATCGTCTCCGATTTCGCAAAAGTCAAGGCAAGGAAAATGAAACCTACACGATTCTAATCCACGCTTTACATAATGAAACTTAAAATCATATCACTTATTGTAAACTATAAATCATTTTAAAAGACTTAATGAAAAAACGATGAAAAAGTAACATTGTTTTATAAAACTTTGTGATGTGTCTTGTATGGGAAAATACAGGGTGATTCAAAAAGAATACCACAACTTTAGGAATTTAAATCTCTGCAACGACAAAAGGCAGAGCTAAGCACTATCTGTCGCCGAATTAAGGGAGCTATAAAGTTTCATTTAGTTGTACATTTGTTCGCTTGAGGCGCTGTTGACTAGGCGTCAGCGTCAGTTGATACTAAGATGGCGACCGCTCAACAGAAAGCTTTTTGTGTTATTGAGTACCACAGAAGTAAATCGACGACAGTTGTTCAGCGTGCATTTCGAACGAAGTATGGTGTTAAACCTCCTGACAGGTGGTGTATTAAACGTTGGTATAAACAGTTTACAGAGAATGGGTGTTTGTGCAAAGGGAAAAGTTCTGGACGGCCGAGAACGAGTGATGAAAATGTAGCACGCATCCAGCAAGCATTTGTTCGCAGCCCAATAAAATCGACTCGCAGAGCTAGCAGAGAGCTGCAAATTCCACAATCAACTGTATGGAGAGTCCTACGAAAAAGGTTAGTTATGAAACCTGAATGTCAACTACCCGAGGCGATGGATCGGCCGCCAGGCAGCCCGTGACAGAGCACTTCATCACTGGCCTCCAAGAAGCCCTGATCTTACCCCCTGCGATTTTTTCTTATGGGGGTAAGTTAAGGATATGGTGTTTCGGCCACCTCTCCCAGCCACCATTGATGATTTGAAACTAGAAATAACAGCAGCTATCCAAACTGTTACGCCTGATATGCTACAGAGTGTGTGGAACGAGTTGGAGTATCGGGTTGATATTGTTCGTGTGTCTGGAGGGGGCCATATTGAACATCTCTGAACTTGTTTTTGAGTGAAAAAAAACCTTTTTAAATACTCTTTGTAATGATGTATAACAGAAGGTTATATTATGTTTCTTTCATTAAATACACATTTTTAAAGTTGTGGTATTCTTTTTGAATCACCCTGTATGTTTATGTAGTGTGTAACTTGTGATTACGTAATTGAATGAAAATTGCTCTATATATGTGACATTAATCTTTTATATTATACTGAAATTTCTTTTGACGGGGTGCCGTTAAAGTAATTCACCGACGGCGCTGAGTTTGTTCAGGTCGGCGATGCGCGACTATAGAAATCACGGTGTTTTGCGGCAAAGAACTCGTTGAGCCATGTCCTGAGCGTATTTTCGTTCGGGAAGGAAGTTCCTTGAAAAAGAAGATAGAGAGCGATAAAGGTAAAATCTGAGGGCGCAAGATGAGAGGAATAAAGTGGGTGCGAAATGACTTCCTAGCCCAACTCCTGTGCTGTGTTTTTTGTCAGTCTAGCAGAAAGCGTTATCGTGGAGTAGCGTCACTTCACTCAGTCTTCCTGGTCATTGTTCTTGGACTGCATCTCCAGTTGTTGACAATAAATGTAAATAGTGATGGTTACACCCTGGAGAAGCAATTCACAGTACATCACACCGTCGCTGTTCCACCAGGTACATAACATTACTCGTACTTTTTTGGATGAGTGCAGGTCTTGCTGCTTTGTTTGGTCTCAACCATTCGTTTCTTTTCCTTATGTTAGCACAAAGACACTATTTCTCGTCACCAATAACGATACAGGATAGGGGTGGTTGGTTTTGTTCTCGAACCAATTGATAAAGAGCAAGCAGAGATGCACCTATACCACACGCTAATTTTGTGATTTTGGCTTGGAGCAAGCAGTGATCACACACCCGATTTTTGAACCTTTCCCAATGCATGCAGATGTCGCACGATGGTGGAATGAGCCCAGTTCATCACGTTTGGCAGTTCTCATGTACACTGACGCGAATCACTGTGGATTAACGCGTTTAAACGACCTTCATCAAACCTGATGATCTTCCTGAACGTGGAGAATGACTAATGATAAAATTGTGCTCCTTAAAACGATAAAACCGTTTTCCATCCGCAACCTGTCCAATGGCATTATCCATATTCACGGCGTAAATGTATCTGGCTGCCTCCGCTGCTGTCACACCTTTATTGAAACCAGAAGAACATGTCGGAAATCTCTCGATTTCTCCTCTAGGCATTACACTTTCTAGAGTCTACAGCACCACTTACTATTTCAAAATAACGAAATGACAATATTTTAAACTGAAATAGCAACAGTGAGCTACAAATAAAAACGAAAATCGATTAGTAATTCTATAGCAACCAGAATACCAACATACACAACAAAAACTATGAACTTATGCACCAACCTAAAATAATGAGATGGGTAAGACGTTCAATATTGATCCTCGCGGGATCCCTGATACCACATTTCTTCATTGCGACCTTTTCGTTCCAGTCGTTACACACTGTTAACGGGCTGTAAGGTGTGGATGGAACTGCTATACAGAACTTTAAGAAAATTTTTGGCTGGTGAGGTTAGCAAGTAAAAGGTCAGAGTTGAAAGAATCGAAAGGTTTGATGAAATCCAAAAAGCGCGTGATAGTCATCTGTTAATCATCCACGTTGTTTCAGTTTGACAGTTACACTACTGGCCATTAAAATTGCTACACCAGGAAGAAATGCACATGATATCCAGGTATTCATTGGACAAATATATTATACTAGAACTGACATCTGATTACATTTTCACGCAATTTGGGTGCAAAGATCCTGAGAAATCAGTACCCAGAACAACCAACTCTGGATGTAATAACGGCCTTGATACGCCTGGGTAATAAGTCAAACAGAGCTTGGATGACGTCTACAGGTACAGCTGCCCATGCAGCTCCAACACGATACCACAGTTCATCAAGAGTTGTGACTGGCGTATTGTGACGAGCCAGTTGCTCGGCCTCCATTGACGAGACGTCTCCAATTAGTGAGAGATCTGGGGAATGTGCTTGACAGGGCAGCAGTCGAACATTTTCTGTATCCAGAAAGGGCCGTACAGGGCCTGCAACATGCGGTCGTGCATTATCCTGCTGAAATGTAGGGTTTCACAGGGATCGAATGAAGGGTAGAGCCACGGATCGTAACACATCTGAAATGTAACGTCCACTGTTCAAAGTGCCGTCAATGCGAACGAGAGGTGACCGAGACATGTAACCAGTGGCTCGGTGATACGCCAGTATGGCGATGACGAATACACGCTTCCAATGTGCGTTCACCGCGATGTCGCCAAACACAGATGCGACCATCATGATGCTGTAAACAGAACCTGGATTCATCCGTTAAAATGACGTTTCGCCATTCGTGCACCCAGGTTCGTCGCCGAGTACACCATCGCAGGCTCTCCTGTCTGTGATGCAGCGTCAAGGGTAACCGCAGCCATGGTCTTCGAACTGACAGTCCATGCTACTGCAAACGTCGTCGAACTGTTCGTGAAGATGGTTGTTGTCTTGCAAACATCCCCATCTGTTGACTCAGGGATCGAGACGTGGGTGCACGATCCGTTACAGCCACTGATACGAGGCCGTTTGGATCCAGCACGGCGTTCCGTATTACCCTACTGAACCAACCGAATCCATATTCTGCTAACAGTTATTGGATCTCGACCAAGGCTAGCAGCAATGTCGCGATACGATAAGGCGCAATCGCGATTGTCTACAATCCGACCTTTATCAAAGTCGGAAACGTGATGGTACGCATTTCTCCTCCTTACACGAGACATCACAACAAAGTTTCACCAGGCAACGCCGGTCAACTGCTGTTGGTGTATGAGAAATCGGTTAGAAACGTTCCTCATGTCACTACGTTGTAGGAGTCGCCACCGGCGCCAACCCTGTGTGAATGCTCGGAAAAGCTAATCATTTGCATATCACAGCATCTTCTTCCTTTCGGTTAAATTTCGCGTTTGTAGCACCTTCGTGGTGTAGCAATTTTAATGGCCAGTAGTGTAATTTTGTTAGAGCAGGACCGTAAGAAACTTATGACCTAACTTCTTCGCCGAATAGAGGTCATTATCAAGACAAGGGCGGTATTACACAGTATGAGTTCAAATGGCTTGAGCACTATGGGACTTAACGTCTGAGGTTATCAGTCCCCTAGAACTTAGAACTATGTAAACCTAACTAACCTAAGGACATCACACACATCCATGCCAAGGGAGGATTCGAACCTGCGATCGTAGCGGTCGTGCGGTTCCAGACTGTAGCGCCGAGAACCGCTCCGCCACCCCGGTCGGCCAGTATGAGTTAGTGTCTCCTGTGTATGACTAATTTATTGTCCGGTCTGCTAATAATTACTATGACCGCTAAAGCGGCGCTCGTTTCAGTCTTGAGGGCTGTCCGTCCACAAGACCTGAGTTTCTCGAGGAGAGCGCCCATGCAAGATTTGTTACGGCCTTTTGACGGCCTTTTGGTGCGCGTCGTCCAGTGACCGGGACGCGAACGTCCAGCAGGGAGCCGAGGGCGGCGTTTGTAACTGGGCGAGGCGCCGCCTGTGAATTTCAAATTACAATAAGAGCCGCCGCCGCCGCCGCCGCGGCTGATGCAATATTCATGCGGCGCGCCGGACCGGCCGGTAATGGCGTGCGTGGGCCGAGCCGTGGTGACGCGTGTGTATTGCCGCGCTGATGGTAATGCTTCTGGCTCTCTCTCCTCTTACTGAGCCTGCAGCAGGCCGGCACAGGCCAGCCTCACCAGCCGCCCTCCGCTATTCACTTGCCGGAGGTACCCGGACCACTCTGGACACAACTCCCTGTCACCGTTTCTCACGCTAATGCTGAAGCAGCAACTTACTACGACAGGGGATGTCACATTCATTCCATATTTTTAGATTTCCAGAAGGCTTTCGACACCGTTCTGCTAACAAACATCAGCTGCTTGCTGAGCTAACCAGAAACTCTGAAATGACATATCTCATGGAACACACAGCGCCAATTAAAAAACTCCGAGGAGAAACCACTACGTATATTAGGTTGCCCGCTAAGAAAAATCAAAAGCACGGCCTTCTTCAGTGAATTGTTTCGGATATATGTCCACTCAAATGAGGCAATGCATTTGATGTGCAGGAATGTTGATAACACAGGTATATAATACGTACGCAAGAAAACCAATCAAAACTGTATCTTTCCAATAAATAATAAACTAAAGTGCTTCGAATGCTTTAAAGAGTGGGACGCATCAAAAAACAGATTTTTTAAAAATATCTAGCCAACGTGATTACTCTAACGTATGTTTCTACGAATACACTCATTAGCAAAAGCATTACAATCACTACCCTTCAGGTGGTGTTCCAGGAACTTGACGCGATAAGGAAAGTATGTCAGGAGCAGAGAGGCGAAAGGGGACTTACTCTACTCAACATTTACAGAGAGTGGATATAGTTTTGACCCAGAGCCTGGTAGCAAGCATCTCGCAAGCACCAAAACTGGCTGGCTGTTCGCGCGCTACTGTCGCTTCCATCTGCGGAGAGTAGTTGAGGTATGGTGAAACCAGGCGATAAGCTGTTGGACATGCACGCTTCATCACTTGAAAAAATAAGGCAATCAGAGCTCGTACGGAAATATATGGATGTTCGTTTCTTCAGAGCGCTGTTCGAGAGTAGTGAAAGTGGTTCAATGAAAAATGGTTCAAATGGCTCTGAGCACTATGGGACTTAACTTCTGAGGTCATCAGTCCCCTAGAACTTAGAACTACTTAAACCTAAATAACCTAAGGACATCATACACATCCATGCTCGAGGCAGGATTCGAACCTGCGACCGTAGCAGTCGCGCGGTTCCAGACTGTAGCGCCTAGAACCGCTCGGCCATCCCGGTCGGCGGTTCAATGAACCTTATACCAGGCGCTTAAGTGTGATTTGCAGAGTATTCATGTAAATCTAGATGTAGATGGAGGTCGGAGGCTTTCCACTGTGTGTAACAGATAATCAGAAATTTGCGGTAGATCTGACGACAGAGTGCAATGCTGGTGCAGGGACAAGTGTTTTTGAGCATGCCGTTCAGCGCACAATATTGAACATGCGGCTTTGCAGCATGTTTTCCCCAAGGGTTGTTAACCCAGCGACATCGTCAGTTACGGTTGCAGTTGTTAGCACACCGACCATAGTCGGTCAGAAACGCATGAAGTGGGAAATAGGTAACAAAAGAGCCAGCCGAAGGCGGGCGCGGATGTTTTATGCCTTACAAAACACAACACAGCCCTCACACGTTTCGAGGCGAGCCGCGCAGACAAGGTGTGGAAATAACCGACACAGTAGCGCCTAAATGGAAGACGGCATATGTCTTTCCACACTAGCAACCGCAGAAGTGTTTAGTATACGTGTCGCAAGGCATAGCAAAGCCCAAGCAAATACAACCTTTAGCATGTAAATGCCTAGCCACTTTAGTACCAAAATCATCTTCTGTTTGTTTCGCAGCACGACCACCGTGGGATTCTGACACTTCGGGTGTCATCTGGAATGCTATATGGGATCTGCAGTTCGTTCCCATATCAGGGCAGCATGCCATGAAACGCGACACCCAGAAACGCTAGCGCCGCGGAACCAGCCGAGCCCTTGGGATACGGTGCGCCAGCCACAGAGCTTCTGCAGTGGGTCACGGTCGCTGCGTAGCCACCCATTGCCGCCAGCCGAGCAGCGCCGGAGGCATCATTCATGCCTCAGCTATCGCCGCCTTAGCTGCCGAGTCCGGGGACGTCTTTGACAGAAGCAGTGGAATTACGCCACCACTAGGCCACACTGAGCTCTGTCAGCATTGTTGGACATCGCACACACACACACACACACGCACGCACACACGCACACACACACACACAAATACAGGGAGCGAAAGGCTATTTTCAATTTGTACAGAAACCAGATGGCAGTTATAAGAGTCGAGGGACATGAAAAGGAAGTATTGGTTGGGAAGGGAGTGAGACAGGGTTGTAGCCTCTCCCCGATGCTATTGAGCAAGCAGTAAAGGAAACAAAAGAAAAGTTCGGAGTAGGTATTAAAATCCATGGAGAAGAAATTAAAACTTCGAGGTTTGCCGATGACATTGTAATTCTGTCAGAGACAGCAAAGGACTTGGAAGAGCAGTTGAACGGAATGGACAGTGTCTTGAAAGGAGGATATAAGATGAACATCAACAAAAGCAAAACGAGGATAATGGAATGTAGTCGAATTAAATCGGGTGATGCTCAGGGAATTAGATTAGGAAATGAGACACTTAAAGTAGTAAAGGAGTTTTGCTATTTGGGGAGCAAAATAACTGATGATGGTCGAAGTAGAGAGGATATAAAATGTAAACTAGCAATGGCAAGGAAAGCGTATCTGAAGAAGAGAAATTTGTTAACATCGAGTATAGATTTAAGTGTCAGGAAGTCGTTTCTGAAAGTATTTGTATGGAGTGTAGCCATGTATGGAAGTGAAACATGGACGATAAATAGTTTAGACAAGAAGAGAATAGAAGCTTTCGAAATGTGGTGCTACAGAAGAATGCTGGAGATTGGATGGGTAAATCACACAACTAATGAGGAGGTATTGAAGAGAACTGGGGAGAAGAGGAGTTTGTGGCACAACTTGACTAGAAGAAGGGATCGGTTGGTATGACATGTTCTAAGGCATCAAGGGATCACGAATTTGGTACTGGAGGGCAGCGTGGAGGGTAAAAATCGTAGAGGGAGACCAAGAGATTAATACACTAAGTAGATTCAGAAGGATGTAGGCTGCAGTAGGTACTGGGAGGTGAAGAAGCTTGCACAGGATAGAGTAGCATGGAGAGCCGCATCAAACCAGTCTCAGGACTGAAGATCACACCAACAAAACAACATGTGATCAAAAGTTCCGCACACCACCATAAACATACGTTGTTCATATCAGGTACATTTTGTTGCCGCCTACTGCCAGGCGACCTCAGTAGTCATTAGACATCGTGAGAGAGGAGAATGGGTCGCTCCGCGGAACTCACAGACTTCGAACGTGGTCAGATAGTTGGGTGTCACTTGTGTAATACGTTTGCACGCGAGATTTCCACACTCCTAAAAATCCCTAGATCCACTGTTTCCGATGTGATAGTGAAGTGGAAACGTGAAGGGACAAGTACAGCACAAAAACGTACAGGCCGACTTCTTGTGTTGACTGACAGAGACCGCCGACATTTGAAGAGGGTCGTAACGTGTGGTAAGCAGGCATCGATCCAGACCAACACACATGAATTCTAAACTGCATCAGGATCCACTGCAAGTACTATGACAGTTAGGCGGGAGTTGAGAAAACACGGATTTCTGAGTAGATTATTTAGGTTTCTATGTTGGTAACGCGTCGTAGTGCTCTGTATGAAAATCGCTGACTGCGGTATGTGCAGTCTGTGGCTGATTGGGCTCATTGTTGGAATATTCACTTGTGTAGTGTTGGTATGAACAGCACATAGCGTTGGGCAGTTGGAGGTGAGCCGCCAGCAGTGGTGGATGTGGGGAGAGAGATGACAGAGTTTTGAGAGGTTACTATGAGCGGATGATCTGGACGTGTGTCCGTCAGAAACAGGAAATTTGTAAGACTGGATGTCATGAACTGATATATATATATATATGTTGTGACTTTCCAACACTATTAAGGTAAATACATTGTTTGTTCTCTATCAAAATCATTCATATGCTAACAATGCCGATCAGTAGCAGTGCCTCAGTAGTTACAATCTTTTATTTAGCTGGCAGTATTGGCGCAAATGGTTCAAATGGCTCTGAGCACTATGGGACTTAACATCTGAGGTCATCAGTCCCCTAGAACTTAGAACTACTTAAACCTAACTACCTAAGGACATCACACACATCCATGTCCGAGGCAGGATTCGAACCTGCTTCCGTAGCGGTCGCGCGGTTCCAGACTGAAGCGCCTAGAACCGCTCGGCCACAATGGCCGGCTGCAGTATTGGCGCTCGCTGTATTGCAGTAGTTCGAGTAACGAAGATTTTTGTGAGGTAAGTGATTCATGAAAGATATAGGTTATTGTTGGTCAGGGCCATTCTTTTGTAGGGATTATTGAATGTCAGATTGCCTTCCGCTAAAAATATTGTGTATCAGTGATTATTAGAATAAATAAAGAGAGAACTGTCTGAGTACGTTCAGGTTTGCTCAGCTGTTTGAAAATCAAATAACGTAAGAGTTTTTCCAGAACTGTCATTCTTTACATACAAAGGGGAAGTTACAGATTTCACGGTCGAGAGACTGCTCATAAGCCACTCATCACGCTGGTAAATACCAAACGATGCCTCGCTTGTTGTAAGGACCGTAAAGATTGGAAGATTGAATAGTGGGAAAACACTGTGTGGACTGACGAATCACGGTACACAATGTGGCGACCCGATGGCAACGTGTGGGTACGGCGAATGGCCGGTGAACGCGATCTGACAGCGTGTGTAGTGCCAACAGGAAAATTCGGTGGCGATGGTGTTATGGTGTTGTCGTGTTTTTCACGGAGGGGGCTTGCACCCCTTGTTGTTTTGCGTGGAACTACCACAGCACAGGCCTATATTGATGTTTTAATTACCTTCTTGCTTCCCACTGTTGAAGAGCAATTCGAGGATGGCGACTGCATCTTTCAACACGATAGAGCACCTGTTCAAAATGCACGGCCTGTGGCGGAGTGGTCGCACTAGAGTAAAATCCCTGTGATGGACTGGACTGCACAGAGTCCTGACCAAAATCCTATAGAACACCCTTGGGATGTTTCTGAACGCCAACGTTGTGCCAGGCCTCACCGAGCGACATCGATACCTCTCCTCAGTGCAGCACTCCGTGAAGAATGGGCTGCCATTCCCAAAGAAACATTCCAGCACCTGATTGAACGTATGCTAGCGAGAGTGGAAGCTGTCATCAAGGCTAAGGATAGGCCTGGTTGGATGAATCTCGGATCTTATTACACACAGTCGATTATCGTGTTCTGATCGGGCTCAATTCTGGCAAATGGTTGCTCCAAACACACATCGTCCCACAGACGCAGGCCAATGGGACAGTGCTGTGTTACGAGTGAGCTTTGCCTGGGCTTCCATTGGACCTTTGGTAGTAATCGAAGGCATCATGACAACTGCAGACTGCTGAACGCTATTGCGGACCAGCAGTATCCCTTCATGTCTTCTCTAATGGTAGTGATATCTTCGAGCAAGTTAACTGTCAATGTCACAAAGCTGGAATCGTGCTACAGTGAATTGAGAAGCCTGATAGTGAACATACGTCGGTGTCTTGGCCACCAGATTCGGTGATCTGAATGGCGTGGAGAACATGTGTGAGACATTATCAGGCACTAGCTCCTTATCTACAAATCATCCATAATTTACAGTAATAGCGTGGCCTGTGCATGGTCGTCTAGTGCCTTGTACCTCTAAAACACACCAAGGACTCGCTAAACTGATGAAATCCTGCTGTATTGCGCTCCAGAGATGGACCAACACACTATTAAACTCCACTCCACTCCATTGGCAGGCCCAGACGTCATCCTCAGCTGGTAAGCATCACTGTATACAGTTACAGAGGGGTATGTGATCAGCACTCTGCTCTCACATCCGTTATCAGTTTTCGTGACCAAAGCCGCTACTTCGCAATCATGTAGCTCGTCAACTTGGCCTCAAATGGGCTGAGTGCTCGCCACTCGTCAACAGCGTTCGGCAGACCCGAATACAGACACATCAAAGTGCTAGCCAAGACCGACAGCGTTTACCTTCGGTGATGTAAAGGGAACAGATGTTACCACAGAAGCAAGGCCGTTGGCAACACACTATTAATCAAGTTACCATAATGTCCTGATCATTCAGTCTATGTTACGTTGCCTCATTATCCACCCGTGTGGTATTGAACGGAAAAGTTCGTTTCACTGCAACCTGTTGGGTTGACCTTCCGCTTCTATTACTTCACTTCGGGTACTGAGACAGAACTCAAGAACATGGTACATCTACATATACATCTACGTGATTACTCTGCTATTCACAATAAAGCGCCTGGCAGAGGGTTCAATGAACCACCTTCATGCTGTCTCTCTACCGTTCCACTCTCAAACGGCACGCGGGAAAAACGAGCACTTAAATTTTTTCGTGCAAGCCCTGATTTCTCTTATTTTATCGTGATGATCATTTCTCCCTATGTAGGTGAGTGCCAACAGAATGTTTTCTCGATCGGAGGAGAAAACTTTCATGAGAAGATCCCGCCGCAACGAAAAACGCCTTTGTTTTAATGATTTCCACTCCAATTCACGTATCATGTCTGTGACACTATCTCCCCTATTTCGCGAAAATGCAAAACGAGCTGCCCTTCTTTGTACTTTTCCGATGTCATCCGTCAGTCCCACCTGATGCGGATCCTACACCGCACAGCAGTAGTTCACAATAGGGCGGACAAGCGTAGTGTAAGCAGTCTCTGCCGGCCGAAGTGGCCGAGCGGCTCTGGGCGCTACAGTCTGGAACCGCGCGACCGCTACGATCGCAGGTTCGAATCCTGCCTCGGGCATGGATGTGTGTGATGTCCTTAGGTTAGTTAGGTTTAAGTAGTTCTAAGTTCTAGGGGACTAATGACCACAGCAGTTGAGTCCCATAGTGCTCAGAGCCATTTGAACCATTTTAGTACTCATGTGAATAACTTCGCACTTTTCTTTATTCGGGGTCAATTGCCACTTTTCGCAACTTACAGATATCTTATCTAAATCATTTTGCAAGTCGTTTTGATCATCTGATGACTTTAGAAGACAGTAAATGACAGCATCATCTGCAAACAATCTACGACGGTTACTCAGATTGTCTCCTATGCCGTTAATATAGATCAGGAACAATAGAGGGCCTATAACGCTTCCTTGGGGAACGCCGGATACTACTTCTGTTTTGCTCGATGACTTTTTGTCTATTACTACGAACTGTGACCTTAAAAGCGGTGGCCCGTCTTTTTTTCCTTGTTATAGGGGCTGTGATTTTTGATATTTTTTGTCTAAACCAGCAAGGCAAAACAGAGGCCACTACTTCCACCACATCAAGTGGATTTAGTGCTCTCGTACTCAAACTGAACCGTGAACACTTCCTAGTTTATCAATGAGGAATAGTTGAACATCACTACTACTGTTATCGGTGCCATGCGTGCAATGGTCGTGCCACGCGCGCGATATTGAACCTTATACTATCGTTAGTGGCGCGAGACCTGCACGACCTTATAGCAACCGTTATAGTTCCGCATTATTCTGTTACACTAGGGGTGAGTTCACGTAAGGAAAGAGAGAGAATGTAAGATTTACGGACTCATTTATTAAACAGTTGCGAATCGAACAATAATACAACCAAATGGGGATGGGGGAAAGAAAGATTCGAGTTCAGCAGCCTGCCCTAACGTACGTTCATAACACGCCACGATAGCAGGAGGAAAGGAATTTTAGTAACGGTCGCCGTATTATCAAATAGAATCCCATTTAGTAAAGGAAGGGATTGTAGGCGTGCAACGACCACCACCAGGAATTAGCCAAAGACTGAGAAGAATTGCTCGGTAGCCTCCCGTACTAAAGCAATAAAACCCGCAAGACACGAAACTATTCGCAGTGACCTATCAGGTTCCCTCTGCGCCGCATGGCACGAATCTACAGTGCACGTCGGCGCTCATGCTTACCGAACTTCATCTCCTGGAAGCGGCATCTCCGGTCTCCGGCACGATCACACTAGAACTACCCTAATGCCCCTTTGTCCACAATCCACCCGCGGAGGGCGGTTGGCGCCCGCCCGCGAAAAACGGGCGCGCATCTGAACTGGCCAACCATAGGGTCGGAATTTCACATGGAGGCGACCTCGCGACGTTAAAATCGAAAAGAAATAGCAGTTACAAGGTTGGTAAGGCAGGTTGGGGAACTGAGAACAGGAGAAACTTTGGCCACTACTGAATGTTCAAACGACGCCACGTGCTACCATGGCGATCGGAAAAAGGATGGGAAACGAGAAGCCATCATAGCTGCTAGGAAGACTCCTGCCCTCGACCATAAATAAAGAAAATTTCTAGCCCCAAGCTCCTCTCACACACCACTTTGAGACAAGCTGCTAAAATCGTCAAATAAATCAGGCAACCCATAGAAATTATTAATATTACCTTAATTATTACTTTACCGAGAACCATAATGCTGGGATTAGAAATATGAAATACGAGCACTGAATGGTGAATGAAGTGCACGTCTTTCAACCTTTCTGACGGGAAATCACGTATCCAGGCGCACAAATGAGGCGATACTCCGTAGGCACGCAGTTTGATTAGAAGATGTTTGTAAGTAGGTTTTACCAAAAGTCTGTGGAGTACCGGTAATTGAGATGTACCGGGTGATCAAAAAGTCAGTATAAATTTGAAAACTGAATAAATCACGGAATAATGTAGATAGAAGGGTACAAATTGACACACATGCTTGGAATGACATGGGGTTTTATTAGAACAAAAAAAAAAAAAATACAAAAGTTCAAAAAATGTCCGACAGATGGCGCTTCATCCGATCAGAATAGCAATAATTAGCATAACAAAGTAAGACAAAGCAAAGATGACGTTCTTTACAGGAAATGCTCAATATGTACACCATCATTCCTCAACAATAGCTGTAATCGAGGAATAAAACTGTAAAACATGTCCGGAGTTATGGTGAGGCATTGGCGTCGGATGTTGTCTTTCAGTATCCCTAGAGATGTCGGTCGATCACGATACACTTGCGACTTCAGGTAACCCCAAAGCCAATAATCGCACGGACTGAGGTCTGGGGACCTGGGAGGCCAAGCATGACTCAAGTGGCTGCTGAGCACACGATCATCATCAAACGAAGCGCGCAAGTGATCTTTCACGCGTCTAGCAATTAGGGGTGGAGCGCTATCCTGCATCAACATCATACGTTCCAGCAGGTGTTTATCAGTCAGGCTGGGGATGATGTGATTCTGTAACATATCGGCGTACCTCTCACCCGTCACGGTAGCAGTTACAAAACCAGAATCACGCATTTCCTCGAAGAAAAAAGGCCCGATAACGGTAGATGTGGTAAATCCAACCCATACCGTGACTTTCTCGTCGTGCAATGGAGTTTCTGCGACAGTTCTAGGATTTTCGGTAGCCCAAATTCTGCAGTTGTGGGCATTGACAGACCCTCGGAGCGTGAAATGAGCTTCGTCGGTCCACAACACATTACTCAACCAATCGTCATCTTCCGCCATCTTTTGAAACGCCCACACCGCAAATGCCCTCCGCTTCACTAAATCGCCAGTTAACAGTTCATGATGCCGATGGATTTTGTAGGGACAGCATCGAAGGGTACGCCTAAGTGCCAACCAAACAGTAGTGTATGGAATGCCGGTGCGACGTGCGACTGCACGAGTGCTGACTTCCCCGTGCATAGACGAACCCGCTACAGTCTCCATTTCTTCCTGAACTGTCTCAGCAGCATTACGCCTTGTGCTCGGTCAGCCACTACGGGGTCTATCGTCTAAACTACCCATAGCTTCGAACTTCGAAATCATTCTCGCCACAGCTGCATTTGTCAACGGATCTTTACGCGTTCGAATCCCCTTCCTATGGCGATAGGATCGTAACGCTGAACTAGCACATTCCCCATTCTGATAATACAGCTTCACTAAAAGCGCCTTTTCAGGTAACGTCAACATGCTGCGACTGCTGGCGCATATGATTCTCTCTCTCTCTTTTTTTTTTTTCAATTCCCCCCGAAGGGGACGGGCCGGCAGCAGCTTACTACGCTGCTCTACAGCCTACAGACATTTTTTAAATAAAGGAAGAAGAAAGAAACAAGGAAAAACAGGCGATAAAATGGCGATTTAAAGTGTAAAATGGCGTAAAATTGCGGAAAGTTAGAACAGAAAGCAAAAGGGGTTGGCAATGTAGATAAAATACACAGGAATCAGACAAGTAACATAGCAGACACACAATTAAAAAACATGGCGACAGGCTGGTTTCTGTTCGCAAGTGATAAAAAGCACACCCAGCGACAGTATGATGACTGTTCGCTACACTTCCCAAAAGACACAACACGGAGCATGCACTGGAAAAACACACTGTAAAACACTGCACGAAAAAGGCGGCACAGAGATGGCACTCCCGATCCAAGGCAGATATGGGGGGGGGGGGGACCTGGAGTAGGGGGAAGAACAAGGAGGGAGGAGAGGAAAAAACGAAAAGGAGGGGGGGAATCAAGGAGGGAGAGGACTAATAAAGGGGGAGAAGGGCAGACGCGAGAGGGAATGAGAGGAGGCAGAGGAGGGAAATGTAAAAGGACGCGGGGGAGAGAAGGGGGCAAAGAGAGGGGAGGTGGGGAAGAAAGAGGATGGAAGGGGGGGAGAGGGAGCCCGGGAAAAGGACAGAGGAAAGGAGGGGGAGTGAGGATCAGAGTTGATAGGAGGGATAAATGGAGGGAGAGAGGGCATCATCCGGGAGGGGGAGTTGATGGAAGCCACCTTGGGAAAGGAGATGTAGGGTGTAGAGATGGAGGGTAGGGGGGACACAACGGTGAAGACGGGGCAGGGGGCGGGGATCGGAGAGGAGAGGAGCAACCAGGGGTTTAGGGGGTTCAAGATGGCGGGAGGTGTAGAGGATGCGGAGATGTTCGAGGAATAGGAGCAGATGGGGGAAAGGAATGAGATCATAGAGGATCCGCGTGGGGGACGGGAGGCGTATACGGAAGGCGAGGCGGAGTGCATGACACTCAAGGATCTGGAGGGACTTATAGAATTTGGGGGTGGGTGGGGGCAGATATCCAGGCAGGACTGGCATAACAGAGGGTGGGACGGATTAAGGATTTGTAGGTGTGGAGGATGGTAGAGGGGTGCAACCCCCATGTCCGGCCGGAGAGGAGTTTGATGAGTTGGAGGCGGTTGTGGGCTTTGGATTGGATGGAGCGGAGATGAGGGATCCAGGTGAGGTGACGGTCAATGGTGAGGCCAAGGTAGGTGAGGGTGGGGGTGAGGCGGACAGGACGGGCGCAGACAGTAAGGGAGAAATCCAAGAGCCGGAAGGAGCGAGTGGTACGACCTACGATGATTGCCTGGGTCTTGGAAGGGTTGAGTTTCAGCAACCACTGGTTACACCATGCAGCAAAAAGGTCAAGGTGATTCTGGAGAAGGCGTTGGGACCGTTGGAGGGTAGGAGCGAGGGCGAGGAATGCGGTGTCATCAGCATATTGCAAGAGGTGTACTGGAGAGGGGGGTTGGGGCATATCTGCCGTGTACAGGAGGTAGAGGAGAGGGGAGAGGACAGAGCCCTGGGGCACACCTGCAGAGGGGAGAAGGTGTAGGAAGTGGCATTATGGATGGTAACATAGGAGGGGCGGTGGGAGAGGAAGGAGGCCACCAGACGGATGTAGTTGATAGGAAGGGCGTAGGTTTGGAGTTTAAACAGGAGACCGGGATGCCAGACACGGTCGTAGACCTTTTCGAGGTCAAGGGAGACAAAAATGGCGGAGCGACGGGAGTTAAGCTGGAGGGAGAGGAGATGAGTGAGGCGGAGGAGTTGGTCATCAGCAGAGAAGGAAGGTCAAAAGCCACATTGGGTGTTTGGGAGGAGGTGGTTTTGGCGGAGGTGGTGATGGATGCGCCGGGAAAGGATGGATTCCTAGAGCTTGCTGAACACCGATGTGAGACAGATAGGACGATAGGAAGAGGCATCAGATGGAGGCTTGTTGGGTTTGGAGATCATCAGGATACGGGAGGTTTTCCACAGGTCGGGATAGAAGCCAGTGGCAAGGATGACATTGTAGAGGGTGGCAAGGAGTGAAAGGAACGAGGGGGGGCAGTGTTTGAGGTGGCGGTAGGGAACGCAGTCGTGGCCGGAAGCAGTGTTGCGTTTGGTGCGGAGTGTGAGGCTGATGTCCTGGGTAGTGATGGGAGTCTGATTCTCTCTCTCATTACAGCTCCTTTTATACACGATTGTCATGCGCAGTAACTGACGTTTTGCTGTCCAGCGCCATCTGTCGGACATTTTGTGAACTTTGTTTTTTTTTGTTCTAATAAAACCCCATGTCATTCGAAGCATGTATGTCAATTTTTACCTCTCTATCTACATTACTAGGTGGTTTATTAAGTTTTCAAATTTATACTGACTTTTTGATCACCCGGTATATAACTGAATTTTGATAACAATTTCATTTTGTATTTAATTTTACGTCCGTTTCGTCTAGGATTAATGCTGCCTGAAGTAGTTATTTCTTCCACGTAGATAACAATCTTAACATGATTCTTAAACCGTGTATTAGCAACTATTAAATTTTATTCAGTGCAAAATTCTACGAGGTCACTTTACCTTTCAATAGTTTCCCCCAGTCCATGTTCTCCTATTATTTTCCCTTTTCTTACTTCTCCTAGTTCGAATTTAAACTTTTATTTATGTTCTTTTTCTCTCATCACATATACTTTCGATTCCTTTATCACCTACAGAGCTACTGTGCTGCCTATTAACTTTGTGTCTGTCGTGGCTATGATAATGCGTTCACTCTGCGTTTCAGTTACCTCACTCGGATTGCTGTTTTTCTGTTTATTATTGGACCAACTCCTGAATTACCACTTTTTGATTTTTTTCGTAACTCTAGTACTCACTTAAACAGAAGTCCTGTTCTTCGTGCCATCACGTTTCACTTATTCCCACTATATCTAACTCAAACGTTTCCATTCTCCTATTTAAATTCTCCAAGCTACCTTGCTGATTAATGGATCTATAATTAGACATTCTGACCCGCATAACACCATATTTGGTACTGCCGATGACCATATCCTCCTGAACGGTCCCCATCCAGACATCCGAATGAGGCACTGTTTTACACACGAAGAAATTTAATGCTGGATGGATGCCGTCGTCATGGAATCATACAAGAGAGTTGGATATCATCAGAAAATATAACGGGCGTGTTTTCCCCTAGTTTTCAGCCGTTTACAGAACCAACCCAAAGTGAACATCGGAAATTTGAACTCGAGTCTTCCCTCAATTCAGTCCACGACCTTATCCAGAGAGATATAAGCAGCTTCCTCATAAATGGCGACATGGGTTATGTTATTTGTATACTCGCTTCCTTTTCGGACAGCCAGTCAGAACGCCATCGTTGAGTCGAAGTCTTCTAAGAAGGCGAAGGTAATATCAGTCACAGGTCTTCTGCAGAAATCGATCTTACCAGGGGGTCTAAAAGAGAGAGGTTCTCGTGTCGGTGCTGAATTAGAGTACAAAAGGAAGTCTTGGGTAGTCTGCCTCGGTAGCTGCTCAGTCAATGGGATTCGGTTCCCAGACGGGTGGTAGGGTTTCTTCCCTCGAGGACTGGGTGTTGTGTTGTCCTTTCGTTTGTATCGTCATAATTGACAGTCCACACTTGAGATGGCTGTGTGTGCACGTCCGGAAGTTAACATAAAATAAAAGGCTTGCGTAGCCTACTAGTGTGCCAATGTCTCTCCGGCAGCAGCCGCTGGAAAAAAGGTCAGTGGGTTTCGCGAATGTAGAAAGGGACATTTCTGCACTGGTAAGCCACAACGCGAGAAACACGCATTTTAAGGTTTCAGTCGCCATAGCGACCTCTGTGACAAAAAAAAAAAAAAAAAAAAAAAAAAAAAACTCCTATTCACGAGCTGATGTACTTTACCAGTGACAGGTTGTCACTGCTTTGACCCGTTGAGGGACTGTGAAACGAGACTAGGCCCAAGGGATTTGTACGATCGTGACTCATCACAGAACGCGGAGGTCGGAGACTTAGCAGCTCTGTAAGGGAGGATAGTGGGCGATCTGTGGCAGATATGACGGTAGAGAATAATACCGGTGCAGGAAAGGGTGTTTTGGTGCATACCGTTCGGTGCGCGTTGTTGAAGGTGACCTCCATGTCTTCTCATGTCGACACATGACCTGTCAGTTACATTTGAGCTGGGCATGGAGTCGAAGTGATTTGACCGTGGATCAATGCGAAGATGTCGTATGGCCGCATCAATCACGTTTCTTTTTCCACTGGTTCGTTGGCCGTGTCTGGATACGCAGCCGACCAAGCAAAGGTCTGCTATGTAGATGCACCACGCCACGATCTTAAGCCGGTAGGGGCAATATTAGACTGTCGGGGTCATTCGCCCGAGCCTGAATGGGACGTGTGGTGGTAATGTAAGGCATTTTGACAGGTGTGAACTACGTGAGAATTATTGCCGACCACGTGCATACCTTCATGCTTGACGACTTCCCCCGAAGCCGATGGCATCGCCCAGTGGGATGTTGGTGTCATAATGAGGGGATTGTGTTTCAAGTTGGCCACCAAGTTCGCCTGATCTGAACCCAGGCGAACATATCTGGAACGCCATAGGGAGCCAGAAAATTATGCAAATTACGTTACCTGTGCGTAGAAACCTGTGCCATGTACCTGCGAAAACTTACCACAAATTTCCCGATGTTATGCTACGCGGAATCGCATCTGTGTTGCATTCCAAAGGTGAATCAACACTCTATCGAGCTTGATAATTTTTTGGATTATCGGCTACAACGGACAGTGTTAAACAGCACATGTTTCGTGAGATTGTCTCCAAGAAATATGAGTCTCCACGTGGAAGGTTATTCAAAGTAATCGCAACTTCGAATCCGTTATTACCGCACAGCCCTTTTTCACGACGATTCATTACCTACCATACGCACTGACTGGCGTAATATTCCTGTTCTTTAATAGAGTCCCGCAAAAAATTTAGTAGTAATTTTTCTAACCAACAGAATCAAGCGATGTACGAATAGGAAAGTCAGATGAAGTTGGGTAGACATCATCACATTGTAGCACAAAAACGGTGTACTTCTTATTCAATATTAAATATGGAATTGTTCTACCATAAAAAAATGGGCCATATGGCTCTAAGCACTAAGGGACTTAACATCTGAGGACATCAGTCCCCTAGACTTAGAAATACGTAAACCTAACTAACCTAAGAACATCACACACATCCATGCCCGAGGCAGGATTCGAACCTGCGACTGTAGCAGCCGCGTAATTCCGGACTGAAGCGCCTAGAACCGGTCGGCCACAGCGGTTGACTGTTCTACCAAGAAGTAGCTGAAGAATCCATAAAGGATATAATTTTTTGTTACACGTAAACTGACATTGATGAAAGTGGATGATCAACGAAGGGTGGAAATACGACAGGGAGCTGTTCGCCACGAAACACCAAATGTTTTTATTTGACCTGGAGAAGTGCATTATTTGCAAGCCTGTAGACAGTTACAGCACAGTTACCAAAGATGACGAAAGAAAACGTGTGCAAGAAGCAACCGCCATGAGAGATGACATAGTTGCGAAACGCCTGATTAGTGTGGCTTCTCATGTTGTTTGTGTACCGTGTGACCAACCATTGCTATCGGTACTCTTCCAACAGCATGTGCTGCCTAATATGTTCCAAAACGTGGCGTGCTTAAAAACAGGATTTTTACGGTGCTCATACCTTGGCTTCTATTGCTTGTATGTCCAGCAGAAGGGTGATCTGTCACTATTGTGCAGTACTGGGTCGAAGTATGAATATAACAAACTTTCCCCTGCTTAATCAAATGGAGCAAATCGTTTGATTCTTTTGCATTTAATATAGTCTACCGTTTGCCTTAGAGGCTTATGGAGACACCATTGGTTCATTGGCGATTCCTTAGAAAATCCCAGAAAAAAGGGTTTTTTACTAATTATTCGTACCAAAATCCAGACGTAGATACCAAGACGGCTACGCAAATATTTTTACGATATATACTGATCTCAAAAATGCTAGAAAATTTTATTGATATCTTTACCCGTTTTTGAAACACGGATGTCCAAAGTTATCTTACTTGTACACATAAGATACGCACATAAAAACCAGTGTCAGGCGAAATCTAAATAATAAATAACTACGGAATGTTACTCAAATTTGAAGGTCATATTTTCTTGGCATTTATCTAGAAGTACCACATTATTGATTTCAAAAATCGTTACCCGTTATCGAGAAACACCTCAAAAACATGGTTTTTGGGTACCAAAACCGAACCGCGGATTCCAACACGGCTAAGCGCAGCGAATGGTTGCACTTCGTACGATCTGTTCGTAAGATCTCGATCTCGAACAATGTTCAAAATTTTCTTGATATCTTTATCCGTTTTCGAGATACAGAGGTCGAAAGTTACCTTGTTTGTACACATGAAAGACGGAAATACTCGTAAAATCTGGGGTGAGGCGAATATGTAGTTCATAAAGTGACGTAGCATAGTTTATAGAGTGACGTAGCACACAGAAATAGGCTGTAAACTTTCTCCGTCATCGTCGAAAGGGTTCTGGAAACTCCAAGTCCTAGTTCTGTAGCACATTCAGATTTTTTTCAGCTTTTAAAATCCGGCCTGAGGCGTAGAATTAGTTTCACATTACTTCAAATTCACACAAGTAAACTGTCAAGATTTTGTTGACCCATAAAGTTTTTTTTCCGTGAGTGACATGCCCTGCTGTGGCAGGAAAAAGAAGGGAACCAAAGAAAAAACGCTCCTTATCGAGGACAAAAATGGAGAGTACGCTCTTGTTTAACAGACTCTTACCGAAATGTGGGGTACCCGCCACCTCATTCTACCTCACTCAGCACCTTTTTTCCCTGCAGTGTATTTTGCAATACAATCTGTCGCCAGCTAGTAGGCTTACGTTGTTTGGCAGTGGTGCCTGTCAAGTGACTCATGGTTTTTACGACGCAAATATTGATGATGATGACCTAATAAATATTAAAGTTAACAAAATTCTTGTAACAGCAATTCTTAAAAACTAGTATAGATGTTAGATTAAACCATAATCCGTCTCTTCTAGTATTAAACCCTCTGCGGTGGATATCTCTGCTGTAGCTTTTTCAGTTAAACCTACGGCATGCTAAGTGATGCCATGGTTAAGACATTCGATTCTCATTCGGGGTGATTAGAGTTCAAGTCACCATCCAGTTACTTAGATTTTCCTCCGTATTCTCTAAATCTATTAAGGTTAATACGAAACAAAAACGTCTAAGGAAATAATTAATCTCATAGGTACTTAAAATAGAGTTAACAAATCTCGGTAACATTGTGAAATTTGCAAAGCAGTATCTCGCAAGTCCTATTTGCCTGGTTCGTGAGATTATAAAATTTTGTTGGGATAGAACTTGAAATTTGCACGATAAGGCTACCAGACATCAGTATCATAATGCCACGATGACGAAGAAAGAATACATTCTGAAAGATATCTGCTGCTGCAACGCGTGCATGTCCGAATGAATATTGCATCATACTTCTGGACGACACAGGCACAACAATATCATATTTATCCGCCGACACCGGGCAAACGAATTTTAATTAAAATGACCCTTTTGTACGGGTATGTAAATAATGAATGTACAATTGCACGTTGTAGTCACATGGTTCACGACATCTGGAAGTTTGGGCCTGGTTGTGGAGTTTTCTTCGATAGCGTAATGGTAATATTGGTATTGGACTAACGGAAGAGCGTGTAGCACCTTTACGGCTCAAGGATACCTTGAAATGTCTAGGGATTATTTTTACGAACGAGATATGTCGCACAGCTGCGTACAACTATAAGAAACTGCTATAGTCAGTCCAGATGGGCTTCAAAGGGAACATCACACCGGCTTTAGACATGATCCAGCGAATCACATATGTTAACACCTACCTGGCGTCACGACTTCCGCACTTTGCTCAAGTACTCCCGATGCTGGTGATGATAGAACGACAAATATTGGCGGCTTTCGGTTCCTTCGTGAGTGCACGTCTACTATTTAAAGTAAGATAGACGCACTTACTCTACCTCTTAGTAGCGGTGGATTTGGTCTTGTGCATGTTCACGATCGAGTTTTGGCGCTCTATATCAGCACAATGTTAAAACTGTGGGGACGACATCAGACTTGTCCGACAGGAATCTTAATAGAAGAACAACCATCAGTTTCTCCAGGACATTTCCCAGTCACTCCACCATATACGTGGTTTTTATATAGAGTACAGCTAGGGTAAGACGGCTTTGCCGTAAACCAGATCTGCAACGGTGCGTGACATCTGTCGGATACCAACGACCGGACGACGCAGCAATCCTATTGAGAGGAAGCATCAAATGGTTCAAATGGCTCTGAGCGCCATGTGACTTAACGTCTGAGGTTATCAGTCCCCTAGAACTTAGAACTACTTAAACCTAACGAATCTAAGGACATCACACACATCCATGCCCGAGGCAGGATTCGAAGCTGCGACCGTAGCGGTCGCATGGTTCCAGGCTGTAGCTCCTAGAGCCGCTCGGCCACCCCGGCCGGCAGGAGGCATCCTTATATCAATTGGCGTGAAGTATGGCTATCGATAGACTATGTTTCCTTGCACACAGAGATACGTGCAATTCGGTACCTCACAGTTAACGGTAAAAATTTCACCCGATCCCGATTCCATGCGATTCATATGTCAGATTCACCATTTTGCCCTCAGTGCCAAACTCTGTAGAACAACGAAACCCGCCTCATATGTGGCCCCTCGGCGGAAGTTTGGTGTTTGGCGACACAGATGATCGCTTTCTTTCTTCAAATGGGACAT
The DNA here is from genome assembly GCF_023898315.1 of Schistocerca nitens. Lineage (NCBI taxonomy): Eukaryota > Metazoa > Arthropoda > Insecta > Orthoptera > Acrididae > Schistocerca > Schistocerca nitens. The sequence continues at coordinate 154,863,715 of NC_064618.1, read as the reverse complement.
CACAACATTCGACCAAAGATTACATTCTTACCGGGCGGTACGAACTACCCAAGTGCTAAAATGAATGCAGTATCGTGGCTTCGAGGCCAGACAATGTTCTATTTGTTCAGAGATCTTTTCGGCGTACAGGACGACGATCACAGACACAGACACAGACACAGACAACAGATCTGTATGACTGTCAACACCGATGCCTCCACACACCATCACAGAACCTTGGCCGAATCTGTCGATTTCCTGGACATGTGGCAGGTACCGCTCACCACGGTGTTTTCACACAGGAACGCGGTCATCACCGTGTGGCAGAGGAAATCTTGTGTATATTTGTCACACATTTCGCCAGTGACGAACTTGCCAGTTGACATGGGATTGGAAGAACTGAAGGCGAACTGCGAGATGTTATCGTGTCAAGTGGAGTACCCGAAAAGAACGTCTAGATCGAAAGGTCTTTCCTCGTAACCTCTTCTTTACGGTCTGGTCAGACATAGTGGCTACAATGGCCCTTCTAAGACTATCCTTCATTTCTCTTGCGGTAGGCATACAATACCACATTGCAGAGCTGGCCAGATTTTCGCTCTTCACGTGGGGTTGTAAACCATCGGTGACCTTGTCCATCTCGCTTTGCGCACTAAACTGCCTCGTGAAGCATGTCCACAACCTCTGAATGACAGATTTAATCGTAATTCTTGTAATACTTTCTCTCATAGCACTTAACTTCTCTATTTCATCTTTAATACACAGGGTGATTGTAATTAAAGTTAAACTTTCAAAACGCTTTAGAAATAACACCACTGGTCAGAATGACCTCAAATTGCAACGGATTATTATCGGAGAAGGAGGAAAGCCCATGGCAGAAGAAAAAAAAATAGAGTGAAAATGGATCAATAGATGGCGCTGTATGTGTCAGAATACGTAAATGAAACACCTGTCATGCGCACGACCCACTGAAGTTGGTATAAACACGCCGGGTACACTTTTCCTGCTTTCGCGTCTCCGACGTTCGCCGTGACTCTCGATGCAGGATCGCGTTCTGCTTGTGAAGCTGTATTACAAGATTGATGACTGCGTACACGTTACTCTGCAGAAGTTCCGGACACTGAAGGGTTTGAAAAAAGGCATTTGTCCGATGACTGCCGTGGGTCTGGAGAAAATGATTCGGAAATTCGAAAAGACGGGTTCTTCTGGTGTGTAACCTGGTGGAGGGAGGAAACGAATTGTTTCGAAATCAGTGGAAGCAGTGGCCACAGCAATGCAGGAGGAGACGAGTGGTGGTGTGCAAACGTGTAGTGCACGGAGAATTGCCATAACATTGGCCATAACCATGAGCACAGTGCGTAAAATCTTACGAAACACCCTTCTTTTCTATCCATTCAAAATTACCCACGTGCAAAGTTGCTTCCTGTTGACCTGCCAGCAAGAGAGACCTTTGCTTTTGAATTTCTTGCTCGCATGGGAGTGTATAATGATTGGCCATGGAAGATTTTGTGAACATGTGAAGCTCACTTCCGTCTGACAGGATATGTCAATAGACAGAATTGTCGAATATGGGCAACGGAAAATCCGCACGCAAATCAACAAGTACCACTTCATCCTGAAAAGGTCACTGTGTGGTGCGGATCTACGGCATCATTTATCATAGGGCCATATTTTTCGAAGAGAGAGGAGCTTCCGGTCCTGTTATCTGTAGCGTCGCTGGTAAGCGCTATGAGTGTCTTTTGCACAATCGAGTCATTCCAGCTCTCCAACAGCGCGGATGTGTGGATGGGATCATTTTTATGCAAGATGGCGCACCTCCGCACATTGCATATCCGGTTAAGCAGGTTCTGAAGCGCCCTTTCAGAAATGCTAGAATTAACAGCCGCCATTTCCCTACAGCCTGGCCGCCCCATTCACCTGATCCTAATCTGTATGACTCCTGGCTGTGGGGCTATCGGAAAGATGTTGTGTTCAGTGTTCCGATTGTAAACTTAACTGCATTGAAGGCACGCATTGCACTACATATTCTGAACATGAGCCTGGAAATACTTCGATCAGTTGTGGAACATGCTGTTTCTCGATTTCAACTTGTTGCAGAAAACGGTGGACAGCTTATTGAACATGTTTTGCGCCAGTCACACGGAAATTAATAATCCTATTTGATTTTGCTTGATGCTTTTTATGCGGTTTTTGGCCTCAGAACAAATAAAAGCTGACGTGATTGATGCTTTTTATGCGGTTTTTGGCCTTAGGACAATTAAAAACCGATTTTTCCCAGATGTGTGTGAATTCCTAATGGACCAACTTCTTAGGTCATCGGTCCCTAGACTTACACATTACTTAAACTAACTTATGCTAAGAACAACACACTAACCCATGCTCGAGGAAGGACTCGAATATCCGGCGGGAGGGGCCGCGCAGTCCACGACATGAAGCCTCAAACATCGCGGCCACCCCGCGCGGCCGATTTTTCTCATCCAATGTGATATGAACTTGCCGTGGTAGCTGGGCTTACGTAACTAACAGTATCAGACCTGTACACCCATGCACACTGAGTAGTACAGCTGGTTTAACGTCAAACGTACACCTTAGGCATTGTTGTATGATTCATTTGTCATATGTGGTCGACCACTATTGAATTATGATGCTTACAGCGCCATCTGTTGCTACATTTTGTAACTATTTATTTTTCTTGTGCCATACGTTTTCCCCCTTCACCGACAATATTCCGTTGCATTTTAAAATCATTCTGACCAGTGGTGTTATTTCCACAGCAGTTTGAAAGTTTAACTTTAATTGTAATCACCCTGTATATCGATAACACTTCGTCTGTATCCTTCCAGATTTACTACTCTGATTTTTCCACAGGCCACATGAATGTAATAATCTTTTGGTTCCTTTCCATTGAGCACTGTACGAAGGGAAAGGGAGTTGGAAACGGGCGGGAGGGAAATAGGTTCATTTCACGTAAAGAACACACTAAAAATGACGAGATGTAAAAGAAACTTTTGATTTCGTGTGATGTTGCGTCTATACAAGAGACTAATCATTGTTTGTGGGCTACATTTTCAATTTTGGTAACTTATTAATTGCTACCACCTAACCGATCTTACCACGGCCTAGCAGAAATGCTTTGGTCCAGATATCTCTCCAGACAGTTCAAGATTCGACTGTACAAAACCCTGATCCAGCCTGTTGTTCTATATGACTGTGAGACATGGAGTATCTGGAAACAGGATTTCCATAAGCTCCTTGTTTTTGAGAGAAAAGTCCTTCGGAAGATATTCGGTCCAGTTCTGGATGCAGATACGGGGGAATGGAGGATCAGATACAACCAAGAGCTTGAGGAACTATACCAGCAGTCCAACATAGCAGGAGCTGTCAAAGCCAAACGAATGCAGTGGGCCGGCCATGTGGCCCGGATGGAGGATCACAGATGGCCTCGGAAGCTCCTGGATTTCACACCTGCAGGAAAGAGACCGCCAGGGAGAGCCAAGAAGCGTTGGAGGGATGGACTCCAAGAAGATTTAAACCAAGTGTCAATAGATGTGAACGGATGGCGGATAGCAGCAATGGACAGAACACAGTGGAGGAGGAAACTTGTGGTTGCGTGCGGTCCACCGGGCCTGATCACGTAGTAGTAGTAGTAGTAGTAGTAGTAGTAGTACCACCTATTTCAACTAGTAAAGGTATTTTTCTGGGTAAGATTACTTCCGACTGTCCCAGGATATTTCTACAAATACGGGAATCGTAATTCGTTTAGTAGGTTATTACTTTATATGGAGAGTGCTCTCTTCTTATCAATCATATACAACCGCTCGCTCACCGATAGTTCTGTACCTACAGATTGGAAAATTGCGCAGGTGGCACCAGTGTTTAAGAGGGGTAGTAGGAGTAATCCATCGAACTACAGACCTATATCATTGACGTCGGTTTGCAGGAGGGCTTTGGAGCATATACTGTATTCAAACATTATGAATCACCTCGAAGGGAACGATCTATTGATACGTAATCAGCATGGTTTCAGAAAACATCGTTCTTCTGCAACGCAGTTAGCTCTTTACTCGCACGAAGTAATGGCCGCTATCGATAGGGGATCTCAAGTTGATTCCGTATTTCTAGATTTCCGGAAAGCTTTTGACACCGTTCCTCACAAGCGACTTCTAATCAAGCTGCGGGCCTATGGGGTATCGTCTCAGTTGTGCGACTGGATTCGTGATTTCCTGTCAGGAAGGTCGCAGTTCGTAGTAATAGACGGCAAATCATCGAGTAAAACTGAAGTGATATCAGGTGTTCCCCAGGGAAGCGTCCTGGGACCTCTGCTGTTCCTGATCTACACTCCTGGAAATGGAAAAAAGAACACATTGACACCGGTGTGTCAGACCCACCATACTTGCTCCGGACACTGCGAGAGGGCTGTACAAGCAATGATCACACGCACGGCACAGCGGACACACCAGGAACCGCGGTGTTGGCCGTCGAATGGCGCTAGCTGCGCAGCATTTGTGCACCGCCGCCGTCAGTGTCAGCCAGTTTGCCGTGGCATACGAAGCTCCATCGCAGTCTTTAACACTGGTAGCATGCCGCGACAGCGTGGACGTGAACCGTATGTGCAGTTGACGGACTTTGAGCGAGGGCGTATAGTGGGCATGCGGGAGGCCGGGTGGACGTACCGCCGAATTGCTCAACACGTGGGGCGTGAGGTCTCCACAGTACATCGATGTTGTCGCCAGTGGTCGGCGGAAGGTGCACGTGCCCGTCGACCTGGGACCGGACCGCAGCGACGCACGGATGCACGCCAAGACCGTAGGATCCTACGCAGTGCCGTAGGGGACCGCACCGCCACTTCCCAGCAAATTAGGGACACTGTTGCTCCTGGGGTATCGGCGAGGACCATTCGCAACCGTCTCCATGAAGCTGGGCTACGGTCCCGCACGCCGTTAGGCCGTCTTCCGCTCACGCCCCAACATCGTGCAGCCCGCCTCCAGTGGTGTCGCGACAGGCGTGAATGGAGGGACGAATGGAGACGTGTCGTCTTCAGCGATGAGAGTCGCTTCTGCCTTGGTGCCAATGATGGTCGTATGCGTGTTTGGCGCCGTGCAGGTGAGCGCCACAATCAGGACTGCATACGACCGAGGCACACAGGGCCAACACCCGGCATCATGGTGTGGGGAGCGATCTCCTACACTGGCCGTACACCACTGGTGATCGTCGAGGGGACACTGAATAGTGCACGGTACATCCAAACCGTCATCGAACCCATCGTTCTACCATTCCCAGACCGGCAAGGGAACTTGCTGTTCCAACAGGACAATGCACGTCCGCATGTATCCCGTGCCACCCAACGTGCTCTAGAAGGTGTAAGTCAACTACCCTGGCCAGCAAGATCTCCCGATCTGTCCCCCATTGAGCATGTTTGGGACTGGATGAAGCGTCGTCTCACGCGGTCTGCACGTCCAGCACGAACGCTGGTCCAACTGAGGCGCCAGGTGGAAATGGCATGGCAAGCCGTTCCACAGGACTACATCCAGCATCTCTACGATCGTCTCCATGGGAGAATAGCAGCCTGCATTGCTGCGAAAGGTGGATATACACTGTACTAGTGCCGACATTGTGCATGCTCTGTTGCCTGTGTCTATGTGCCTGTGGTTCTGTCAGTGTGATCATGTGATGTATCTGACCCCAGGAATGTGTCAATAAAGTTTCCCCTTCCTGGGACAATGAATTCACGGTGTTCTTATTTCAATTTCCAGGAGTGTATATAAATAACCTGGGTGACAATCAATATTGTGGGGAAGGTAAGCCAAAGGTTGCGTTTCATTGGCAGGATACTTAGAAGATGCAACAAGTCAACTAAAGAGACAGCTTACACTACACTCGTTCGTCCTCTGTCAGAATATTGCTGCGTGGTATGGGATCCTTACCAGGTGGGATTGACGGAGGGCATCGAAAGGGTGCAAAAAAGGGCAGCTCGTTTTGTATTATCACGTAATAGGGGAGAGAGTGTGGCAGATATGATACGCGAGTTGGGATGGAAGTCGTTAAAGCAAAGACGTTTTTCGTCGCGGCGAGATCTATTTACGAAATTTCAGTCACCAACTTTCTCTTCCGAATGCCAAAATATTTTGTTGACCCCAACCTACATAAGTAGGAATGGTCATCAAAATAAAATAAGAGAAATCAGAGCTCGAACAGAAAGGTTTAGGTGTTCGTTTTTCCCGCGCGCTGTTCGGGAGTGAAATGGTAGAGAGATAGTTTGATTGTGATTCGATGAACCCTCTGCCAAGCACATAAATGTGAATTGCAAAGTAATCATGTACATGTAGATGTAGATAGTACTTGTTGATGCTTTATTGAATTTCAGAAATTTAGTTTAGTTGACTGTTGGAGCCAGGTACTGGAGAATACTGGAGGAATAAGTGGTAAATAAATCGAGATATTCATATCTTAATAAATGCTGCATCTATCGTCGACGCTGTATTCTCTGCCGAAGTTCACGATGGAACGCCGCCGAACGGAAAAAAATTAGCCCTTTCCGAGAAAGGAAGGAAATTTAAAAAGGAGGAAATTCCTCTTTTCCTTATTCCGCCGGAGAGGGCTGCGTCGGCGGAGAAGATGCGTCAGCTAATTTACCCCGGCCTTCGGCGGCCGAAGCACTTGCAGCGCCGGTCGTTGATCACGCCATCCTTTGATCGGCTCTCCCGCGGGCCGGAGGAAGGACAAAGGCCCTCGGCATCAAAACACGGCCCTCCAGGCGGTGGCCGGAAGGGGCTGCTGCACGGGCCAATTAATGCGGCCGCCCAGAAGTCCCGCAAATATGGACCAACTCCTTTCATTCCCATTGTTTCCTTTCCTTCTTCATCGTCCTGCTCCGCGTTCGTGGAACGTGATACGGACGTTTAAGTACTGACGCAAAAGGCGGAATGGGTATTCATCGTCTGAAAAATTGCTCGGGGATAAGGTCAAAGGTGACCTTTGTACTTCGCAATTTCTGAAATGAATGAAAATATCGTTAAATAAAATATTTTCAGCTATCTTGCCTATCGCTGAGAAACGATTTCTTATATGGGCTGTTCCATTCCGCTTTCGACAGCAGGAAACCTAGCATCTTTTCGTGGGGGTTTAATTTTCTGTAGTCTGAAGTAAACATCAAGTTAATATAATTTCCAAACAATCGGCTATTATAAGCGAATGCTTCTGGATATTTTAAGGTTCGAGGTTACCGTAACTTGATAATATCACTCCATCCTGAGACCCGCAATACAGAAACTTTCCAAGGTAAAATTTTATATAAGATCAAACATGAAGGTAATATTGTGTAGACGGGAGTGTTATTTTTGCAGTTTTTCAAGAACTTTCAAATAACTTTCAACACGTTTCGTATTTTTCTGAAAAACGCGATTTTAAATGGAATAAAAATGATGCCTTATTGTTCAGCATTTTATTTGAAATAGTACACTACTGGCCATTAAAATTGCTACACCACGAAGATGACTTGCTTCAGACGCGATATTTAACCGACAGGAAGAAGATGCAGTGATGTGCAAATGATTAGCTTTTCAGAGCATTCACACAAGGTTGGCGCCGGTGGCGACACCTAGAACATGCTGACATGAGGAAAGTTTCCAGCCGATTTCTCATACACAAACAGCAGTTGACCGGCGTTGCCTGGTGAAACGTAATTGTGATGCCTCGTGTAAGGAGGAGAAATGCTTACCATCACGTTTCCGACTTTGATAAAGGTAGAATTGTAGCCTATCGCGATTTCGGTTTATCGTATCACGACATTGCTACTCTCATTGGTCGGAATCCAATAACTGTTAGCAGAATATGGAATCGTATCGAGCAACTTAACCTCTTGCCTGTGTTTACATTCCGCGCTGACCAGTTGCAGCTGTAGCGGCGCATCGAAAGCTAAGTACTAATTAATTGTTTGTGCATAGTGATTTATTTAGGAACTTTAGTAGTCTTCAACCGGTGTTCTTGGTGTTTTCTGGTGAAATAATTTCAGAAGAACCTTTTGGGAACTGTTTACAGCTCGTTACTGTGTGATTAGACGTTTGATTCTCTTTCTGTATTAGTCTTTTGTTATATTCACATTTGTTGTTTATTAATACTGTTAACAATAGTAGTTACTTCCCTTGTAGAGTAAGTTTGTGATTATTGTAGTCAGGTTTTTAGCATCTCCTTATTGTAGTAGCGGAACTTAGAAAAAGTAAAATTTTACCATGAGTGAGAAGTGTGGGCTTTGCCGTAGGTTCGTGAGTAGTGGATTGCGGTGTGACACTTGTTCGAAGTATTTTCACTGGGGGGAATGCAGTGGGGAAGCCAGTGGGCATTCTGGTGAGATCCTCTCCTGGAACTGCAGGTTATGTAGCAAGAGTAAATTGATAGAGGAGCAGGAGCGTAAGATCTGTGCCCTTCAGGTGCAGTTGAAAAACGCACAGGAGGAGCTAGATAGGATGAGGAGGGAGAAGGGGGTTGGGGAATGGGAGCTGGCTGTTGGCAAGAGATCTGCTAGGAGAAGATTTTCAGATAGTTTTACTATTGGTGTTTACAATAGATATGACCAACTGTCAGAGTCTAGTGGAGAGGAATCTCTAGTAGCTGTAGATGTAGGAAGTATGCAGCAGACCTCAGTAGTTACTGTGCCTAGAACAGTTGCAAAGTCGAAGAGGAAGAAGAAGGTTCTGCTGTTAGGTAGTTCTCATGGCAGAGGTGTAGGCCAGCAGTTGCAGGAAGTTCTGGGAAGTGAGTACCAGGTCACCAGCATTGTGAAGCCTAATGCAGGGTTGGCTCAGGTGACTGTTAACATAGGGGGGTTATGTAGGGATTTTACCAAAGAGGATCAGGTAGTGATTGTGGGTGGGGCTGGTAATAGTATTGGTAGGGATGGGGAGTATAACATAGATGGTGACCTGGAAAAGATAGCCACTCAGACTGGCAACACGAATGTGCATTTCGTGGAACTGTTTCAGCGTCACGATCGGCCTCATCTTAATACAGCCGTCAGGCGTAATAACATGAGACTTGGGGGTGCGCTGATGACAGAAAGCATGGGTCACATTTCAGTGGTGTCGGTGGAGTCTATCAGCAGGACGGGTTTCACTAGACACGGCCTGCACCTCAACAGGTATGGGAGGGGGAGGTTGGCAAAGCTTATAGGTGACAGCATAGGTGGGGTTGGTGGGATCACTCATGGGAAAATTCCTGCAGTAGTGGGTGTTAGAGCTGCACCTTTTTTAGACTGAAGTCAGCTGATAGGTATTCCTGCTTAAGGGAAGTCTGTCTAACAAGGGAATCACTTTTGACAAAGCTTAGGTATCCGAGTAATGAGGGAATTAGTATATTTCATCAAAATATACAAGGTATTAGAGATAAAGTTAGTGAACTGCTTATGGATGTTGACTCTGAAATTATTGGTATATCTGAACACTTCTTAAATAAGGAGATAATTCAGAGGCTTCCTTTACCAGGATACAGGTTGGCTGGTTGCTTTTCGAGGAGCTCTTTGCGGTGTGGGGGAGTAGCCATGTATGTGAAAAACGGCATCGCATTTGAGTCAATTGATGTTTCAAAGTACTGCACTGAAAAGGTGTTTGAATGTTGTGCAGGTGTGGTTAAATTTAACGGAGTTAAACTTGTAACTGTTGTTATTTATAGATCCCCAGACTCCGTTTTCACAGCATTTTTGCTAAAGCTAGAGGAGGTTCTTGGTTCACTTTATAGGAAATACAAAAAGTTAGTTATATGTGGTGACTTCAATATTAATTGTATAAGTGATTGTGCAAGGAAGAGGATGCTGGTAGACATCTTTAATTCATATAATCTTATGCAAACCGTATTCTTTCCAACGAGAGTGCAAGGGAACAGTAGAACAACCATAGACAACATTTTTGTTCATTCCTCATTACTAGAAGGGCATTCTGTTAGAAAAAAGGTGAATGGCCTTTCAGATCATGATGCGCAAATTTTAACTTTAGAAGATTTTTATGCTGCAACACGTGTTAAATATAGTCATCAGCTGTTCAGGAAAGCTGATCCGGTTGCTGTAGAGACCTTTGTAAACCTTATAAAGGAACAAGAGTGGCAAGATGTTTATAGCGCTGAGACAGTAAACGATAAATATAATGCTTTTCTCAAGACTTTTCTCATGCTCTTTGAAAGTTGCTTTCCGTTACAACGTTTAAAACAGGGTACTAGCACAAACAGGCAGCCTGGGTGGCTGACTAGAGGGATAAGAATATCTTGTAGAACAAAGTGGCAATTATATCAAAACGTTAGAAACAGTCAAAATCTAAATGCAGCAGCCCACTACAAACACTATTGTAAGGTGCTTAAAAATGTTATTAGGAAGGCAAAAAGTATGTGGTATGCAGATAGAATAGCTAAGTCTCAGGATAAAATTAAAACCATATGGTCAGTCGTAAAGGAAGTTGCTGGTCTGCAGAGACAGGTCGAGGATATAGAATTAGTGCGTAGTGGGAATGTCCGTGTTACTGATAAATCGCATATATGTACAGTATTTAATAATCACTTTCTGAATATAGCAGGTGAACTAAATAGAAACCTAATTCCAACCGGGAATCATATAGCGCTCTTAGAAAAAAGTGTTCCGAGACTGTTACCTGAAATGCTCCTCCATGATACTGACAAGAGGGAGATTGAGTTAATAATTAAATCACTAAAGACCAAGAACTCTCATGGATATGACGGGGTATCTAGCAGAATACTGAAGTATTGTTGTATGTATGTTAGCCCAGTACTTAGCCATATCTGTAACTTTTCCTTTAGGAGTGGTCGGTTTCCTGATCGATTAAAATACTCGGTAGTGAAGCCACTTTATAAAAAGGGAGACATTGATAATGTTGACAATTTTAGACCTATTTCTATGCCATCGGTGTTTGCTAAAGTTATCGAGAAGGTTGTATATGCAAGGTTACTGGAGCATTTAAATTCACATAATTTGCTGTCAAATGTTCAGTTTGGTTTTAGAAATGGTTTAACAACTGAAAATGCTATATTCTCTTTTCTCTGTGAGGTTTTCGACGGATTAAATAAAAGGTTGCGAACGCTAGGTGTTTTCTTTGATTTAACGAAGGCTTTTGACTGTGTTGACCACAAAATATTACTGCAGAAGTTGGACCATTACGGAGTGAGGGGAGTAGCTTACAATTGGTTCGCCTCTTACTTTAAGAACAGAAAGCAGAGGGTAATTCTCCGCAATATTGAGAGTGGTAGTGATGTTCAGTCCCAATGGGGCACTGTTAAGTGGGGCGTTCCCCAAGGGTCGGTGCTGGGGCCACTGCTGTTTCTTATTTATATAAATGATATGCCTTCTAGTATTACAGGTGATTCAAAAATATTTCTGTTTGCTGATGACACCAGCTTGATAGTGAAGGATCTTGTGTGTAATATTGAAACAGTAACAAATAATTTAGTTCATGAAAGAAGTTCGTGGCTTGTGGAAAATAATTTGATGCTAAATCACAGTAAGACTCAGTTTTTACAGTTTCTAACTCACAATTCAACAAGAACCGATGTTTTGATCAGACAGAATGGGCATATTATAAGCGAGACTGAACAGTTCAAATTCCTAGGCGTTCGGATAGATAGTAAGCTGTTGTGGAAAGCCCATGTCCAGGATCTTGTTCAGAAGCTAAATGCTGCTTTATTTACCATTAGAACAGTATCTGAAATAAGTGACACTTCAACACGAAAAGTAGTCTACTTCGCATATTTTCATACGCTTATGTCGTATGGTATTATTTTTTGGGGTAATTCTTCTGATTCAAAAAGGGTATTTTTGGCTCAAAAACGGGCTGTTCGAGCTATATGTGGTGTAAGTTCGAGAACCTCTTGTCGACCCCTATTCAAAAATCTGGGAATTCTGACATTGCACTCACAGTATATATTTTCTTTAATGTCGTTTGTTGTTAGCAATATTAGCCTATTCCCAAGAGTTAGCAGCTTTCACTCAGTTAATACTAGGCAGAAATCAAATCTGCATGTGGAATGCACTTCCTTGACTCTTGTGCAGAAAGGAGTGCAGTATTCTGCTGCATCCATTTTCAATAAGCTACCACAAGAACTCAAAAATCTTAGCAGTAGCCCCAACTCTTTTAAGTCTAAACTGAAGAGTTTCCTCATGGCTCACTCCTTCTATTCTGTCGAGGAGCTCCTGGAAGACCTAAAAAATTAAGCAAATTCCAGTGTTACATTGTTGATTGTCTTCATTTAAACTTATGACTTGTCACCTGAATATGTTTTTTTTTCTATATTTCATTTTATCTGTTTCTAATATCGTGTTATAAGTTCATGTATTGACTCGTTCCATGACCATGGAGATTTCTCCTTAATTTGGTCCCACGGAACAATAAATAAATAAATAAATAAATAAATAAAAGAGGGTAATACGGAACGCCGTTCTGGATCCCAAAGGACTCGTATCACCAGCAGTCGAAATGACAGGCATCTTATCCGCATGGCTGTAACGGATCGTGCAGCCACGTCTCGCTCCCTGAGTCAACAGATGGGGATGTTTGCAATACAACAACTGTCTGCACGAACAGTTCGACGACGTTTGCAGCAGCATGGACTACCAGCTCGGAGACCATGGCTGCGGTTACCCTTGACGCTGCATCATAGACAGGAGCGCCGGCGATCGTGTACTCAACGACGAACCTGGGTGCATGAATGGCAAAACGTCATTTTTTTCGGATGAATCCAGGTTCTGTTTACAGCATCATGATGGTCGCATCCGTGTATGGCGACATCGCGGTGAACGCACATTGGAAGCGTGTATTCGTCATCGCCATACTGGCGTATCACCCGGCGTGATGGTATGGGGTGCCATTGGTTACACGTCTCGGTCACCTCTTGTTCGCATTAACGGCACTTTGAACAGTGGACGTTACATTTCAGATGTGCTACGAGTCGTGGCTCTACCCTTCATTCGATCCCTGCGAAACCCTACATTTCAGCAGGATAATGCACGACCGCATGTTGAAGGTCCTGTACGGGCCTTTCTGGATACAGAAAATGTTCGTCTGCTGCCTTGGCCAGAACGTTCTCCAGATCTCTCACCAATTGAATACGTCTGGTCAATGGTGGCCGAGCAACTGGCTCGTCACAACACGCCAGTCACTAGCCTTGATGAACTGTGGTATCGTGTTGAAGTTGCGTGGGCAGCTGTACCTGTACACGCCATCCAAGCTCTGTTTGACTCAACGCCCAGGCGTATCAAGGCCGTTATTAGGCCAGAGATGGTTGTTCTGGGTACTGGTTTCTCAGGATCTATGCACCCAACTTACGTGAAAATGTAATCACATGTCAGTTCTAGTAGAATATATTTGTCCAATGAATACCCGTTTATCATCTGCATTTCTTCTTGGTGAAGCAATTTTAATGGCCAGTAGTGTATTAGTGACATTTTGTACGGAATATTTCATGGAGATTACCAGAAAAAATTAAAAATAAATAGAAATAATTGCACAGGCCAATGTCGATCGCCAGCTGTTTATGTTTCACGTTAGCCCGTAGCAACATTAGTAGAGCATGACCTTATAGTTGATACTTTTTAACTAGCTGTTCCAGGCCACGCGTTGTTGTGGCTCATTCTGGTCAGATAGAAATGAAAGAAAACTGAAAGCACACGTTTTCAACGTTTATGGGAATTCAATACACGTCATGAACTCCTTCTCCCTCCAATCTCTGTCCATAGAAGTCCACTACTGTACAGTTACACTACTGATCACAAACAACTGGAGATACTGTGTGCCGTAATATGTCTAGGAGTAACTACCCAGAGCGACCATAAGTGGAATGACCATATAAAACAGATAGTGGGAAAAGCAGACATCAGACTCAGATTCATCGGAAGAATCTTAATGAAATGTGAAACGTCCCCTTAGAACAATTATACATGACTGTGCTTAAACTGACACACAATATTTTTGGCGCAACGCAATCTGACTTTCAGTAATTCCTACAAAAGAATGGCTCTGACTAACATTAACCTATACCTTTCACAAGTCACTTACCTCACAAAAATCTTCGTTACTCGAACTACTGCAATACAGCGAGCGCCACTACAGCCATCTAAATAAAAGATTCAAACTACGGAAGACACTAACTACTGATAAGCATAGTTAGCAAATGAAAGATTTTAATAGAGAACAAACAATGTATTTACCTTAATAGTGTTGAAAAATCATAATATACATAGCAGTTCATGACATCCAGTCTTACAAATTTCAAAACTCCGCCATTTCTCTCCCCACATCCACCACTGCTGGCGGCTCACCTCCAACTGCGCAACGCTACGCGCTGTTAACAGCCAGCTGCCCAACACTACAATGGCAGACAACAATGCAAACTAGACACAGACTGCACACAGCACAGCCAATGATTTTCATACTGAACGCTACGTGGCGTTACCAATAAAAAAAACTAAACAGCCTACTTATATAGCCCCCATGCTTCCCACAAAAAATTTTACAAATTGTTTTGGGCAGTGGCCAATACAGATTTGAAAAAAATTTTCATAATTACAATAACAAAGAAATCGAATGCGCACACTTATTGATACAATGTTGGTCAAAAGCTAAAATTTTCTCACAGTCCATAAAGACAGTCCTGATCATTCATCACAGTAAAATTGCTGTGTTTTTCTCAAAGTCTGAGCAGTAAAAGAAAATGCACACGGAAGTATTGGATTTCCATGCAGTCTTGAAGAAGTGGTGTTGTCCTTCCAACGGAAAGACAGTGCTGACTCTCGACATGCAGACAGGTAATGGGCCACAACAGAGCAAACCCAGAGCAGAGTCATTCGACGTTTTGAAGAATATTGGTAGGTAGGTCATCACAGAGCAGACCACTGTAGTCTTGTTAGAGATTACGGTATTGGTAGGCCACCAGAGGTGCAGACCCACTGCAGTCCTTGTAGAAATAATGGTGTTGGTGAGGTATCAAAGGTGACCCACTGTAGTCCTTGTAGAGATGGCTAGCAGCCATCTGTTGCAATTGTGCAGGTGGACATTCACCATCGAAGAGTCTTGCAGAGAATATAGCAAGTCCATAAACCACCACTTGTGTACTCACAAAGTTTTTGGAATTGTCCTTAGAACCAGCAATGCTGTTAACCAGTCCCTTGCTGAATTATTAACACACGTCCAAACACTAACAGTGCTCTTTTTTTCGCATATTGTGCATATACTATGACCAACAGAAATGTGTGCAGTGAAATGTATGCTTACAAGTTACTTAATTTGATGAACTGGTATCCATTACAATTTTATAACATGAGAATACAATAAACAAAGGTACAAAATACATCATTAATGAACATAATAGTATAGATAACACTTGTAGTAACACAGGCTTTACAAAAGAATAGAAATAAACATATAAATCAGTGTTACAGGAATTATGACATATGTAAATACATAAAATAATGAGAATAGTTTTAGAAACATTAATTTCACACATGGGCATTGAAACAGAACAGAATTAATAATGTCTAAACACCTTTACAAAGAAAATAACATATTATAAATGCAAATTATATTTGAGGATTACAGCATTCCTCATCATAGTGAATGTTGCTTAGTACTAGAAAAATTCTACAACATAAATCGTATCAGCTAAACACATAAAGACAGGAAAAACACAAATACACAAGAGTACACAAACACTTAGCAGAATGATACAAAAGGATGGGACAGGGTTTGTTTTACTGCAGTATTTTGTAAACAAAACTTTCTGTACTTCTTGGAGATCTCCCTTCATTCATCATTATTCCCAAAAAGTCCTATCCATAATTGCTTTCTTATATTCTATTCATATTTCTTTCAAAATAATTATTTCTCAGTTTACAATACTCATTTTGGCCCAAATCTTTTTCATACAACTTCTCAATGCATTTCTTCCAATTCATCACAACTCGTTCTCTCATATAGCCTACCCCATCTTAAGCTAACTTAAATCTACTGAGCTCAGATGCTAAACTAAGGGACGAGGCAATGCAGCAGCACAAAACAATTAACACAAAAAGCAATGACAAAATATTCAAATTGGCAAAGCAAGCAGCAATATTACAACTAATATAAGGCAATGCGCAGCAAACAAGAAAAATAAATCAGTAGTAAAACTAGCTTAATACAATATAAAATTCAGTAGGACTATGCCTGGCAAACAGCAGCAGCAAACGCAATAACTTATACCTAAACATGACATAGCTCAAGCAGAAAAAATATTACAGTGAAAATGGCCATTTTTAATACCTGTGTCACATCTTAACACTAAAGTGATGCATCACGAGAACTTCCACTAGCAGATAAGTTACCAAATCGTAAAAAAATTATTTATGCAATTCCTGTGAAGGGAAATGTCTATTTATGTGCCCTCGTTTTCTTGGAAGTAGATCATAAATTTCTTATTGACTGGATCTGTAGGCATAAAATAACTGTATTAGTACATCTATTAAATTTTATTTTAACTAATGCTGCAGTGCAGCTAGAAAGTAGTTATTAAACAAATTGAGTAAATAAATACATAAAGCAAGCCATATGGCAATTCTCTCAACTAGCAAGACAATAGCCATGAAATGTTTCTAATCGTTTCATTAGGCATTTTAGTAAATATCATAAATTAAGAGCTCCACAGTATAATCGTATGTTTTCAAGTCTGAGCGTGTCGTACTTGCGATGCTTTCTACAAAGGAATGTCAATAGCGAGGATAATGGCCTCCCTTTTTTTTCTCCACCTGTGCCTCTGAAAGGCACACACTAATGGCTTTTTTTCAGGTGACTGTCGCGCAGCTGGGTGCCCACGACGCATTACGTACAGGTGGTCACTTAACTTTCTTACCGAAATATTTATGACACCAGTTGTAACATCCCCACAAAAATTTTAAAAGTCAATAATAGTGAAATTGTAGCCTCCCAGCAAGAATATAAAAGTGAATGTTAAGTGAAATGTTGTCTTCCCACAAAACTGAATAATAAAAATGAGCCAAGCATAACCTCCTTGCAAAATTAAAGAATAATAATGGCCCAAATGTAAACTCCCCACAAAAATTAAGGAATGATGATTGATCATTAAACCCACAATAATGTTAATTGAATAATGAACCATGAACTGAATGTAACAGCTCAACACAAATAATTAAACCTGATAAATTTTATAAGGGCAGCAACGCTGACCATCGGCCCTGTGAAATAATTAAACCTGATAAATTCTTACCTCACTAAAACTGCATCTATATCTGCTCTTATTTTTCGGCACAGCTCTGTGCAATGCTGGCGTATATTTAATTTTCATTCTTGGAGGAAATGCATAAGAAATATTCTTTAAATTGAAATGAATGCTTTTTCTTCAACAGAGTGGAAAAATTCTTTAAATTGAAATGATTACTTTTCTATAAAAGATTTACTTTATAAAAAAATTATTATTGGGGCATTTTTTGAACAAATTAATTACAATTAACATACGTTATTAGCTGAGCGCAATGCTGCTTCATTACCTTCTACAATAATATACATATCGTCCACCACATTCCTGACCAGACTCGTGGGCAGAGCACACCGCGGACGCATGCCGACTCGCCACACACAACTGTATCCGACTTCTACTACAGACAGAGTACAACTCGCAACTGTTCCTGCCGACTCGGTACACGCAACTGAACTCTCGCGCGGTCAAGCGCAGACTAGCAACGATAAATAACTCTCTGGTCAGAGATTCTGTCGTGTCTCGCCATTGCTGGTAATGATTACATATGAAACGTACGCGTTTCACAGTTTCCGCTGCAGTGACAGTCTCATATGAAAATTTCACAGGTCGAAAATTTACGTTGCAAATGTGTAGAAACAAAATCCTGTAAATATAACAGAGTCCAAAAAATTTTCGGCGGAATTGTGGTACATTCACGCATGTACACAAATTTCATAACTCTTTAAAGTACGATTCTCAGCTTACTGATCATAAACGTACCTCAACAGCATAATACACATTGTCATCGCAATAATAACATCATAACAGATCAATCACATCTCTGAATCGTCGCAGTTTCTTTCAATAATTTCAAAACCTAAAAAAAATTCTCTGCTCATGTCAAAAGTTTCATCTACCTACCTACGTACTATAAAAATCATTATCTCATACCAAATACATAATTCAAAGCTCTCATAGTATCACAATGGTTCCGAAAAAATATGAACATTTCACAAAGTACAGACAAAATACAATTTCATAAGTGTGAAGTTACCCAACTGTGTAATTACGTAAACATCTGTCACTGATGTAGTAAAATAAATGTTTGTCTCTCCCAATGAAATGATCAGATAGCTGTGTAATTCTGTGTTAGAGAAATATGGTACTGATGTGTAAAGTTGTATAAGCAAATACCATATTAGCTAGGGCTCCTTGTGCTTGCCAAACACATGGTACACAAAGTAAGCGTGTACCCCCCTGAGGATTAATGTAATTATACCCTCAGGTATTACAGATTACAGCAACAGAATGAAATGTCTGTGCAGATATAAAACAGAAACACCTCAAAAGTAACATTGTAAATGGTCACTCATTAGTAGCGTCGTGATAAAATCGTGTAGCTGTCAAAGAAACCAAATGGTAAGTCATATTTAATCCCACAGAAAGTATTTCAAATAAAGAATGTCATTTCAAGTAAACCAAAATGTTGCATGAAACTCTCATTAGCAGTGCCGGTATATGTTCTAAGTATGTGAGCCTTATAGTCGTTACGTAATCATACAACTAACAAGCAAGAATGTACACACACAATAACACTGTGTCATCTGTTCACTATAACAATGCTTTCGTAATTTCTGTTTAAATAAGTTCTCTTGGTTTTTGACTGGATATTTAACTTCAAACATTGTTGCATGTTAACAGATTCTAAGTCTGACAAAGCATACTAGTATTGTAAAGTGAAAAATTTTATGGCAAAGACTAAGTTAAAAAGCAGATTATCTCTCAATAAGCGGTTTTATATGTGAAGTGTGGTGAAATCCTTTACTCTTCATAGTACTCAGAGTTTGAATTTGAATGCAATTGTCATGCGGTATACGTTGGTAAAGAATACTGGAATTTTTC
This sequence comes from Schistocerca nitens, assembly GCF_023898315.1. Taxonomy (NCBI): domain Eukaryota; kingdom Metazoa; phylum Arthropoda; class Insecta; order Orthoptera; family Acrididae; genus Schistocerca; species Schistocerca nitens. The sequence goes on along the minus strand of NC_064618.1, from coordinate 154,844,623 downwards.
TCAAGGTTAGCGTCTATGTTATTTTTCTCTGAGCTAGCCGGCGCATGTGGCTGCCTGCGGTGTGGATCATTGTTTCTTTGTTGATGCGCGCGTCGTTATTGGGATTTGGAGGTCTAACTTCTACAAATTCACCTTGACGAGAAGGCCCTGACCTGTTTGAAGCTCGCCAGTTCTGATGGAATACAGGTCTGTCGTTTTATCGGTAGTTTACATAGTTTCTTGTTTGTCGGTCATGTGGTGGAGAATTTCTCCCGGAATCGTAACTGCGTGGTGGACGGTTGCGTCTGAAGTTATTCTGTCTCCCTTGATAATAATTATTTTGGTTCCCATATTGTCTGATTCTATGGTTGTCTCTGTCACATTCATTACTATGGAAAAGCGATCTTTCTCTGTAACTATTATTCTGCCAATGGTTGTCATACGGATGGTGACTCTTTTGGTCACGATTTGTGTTGTGAGAATAGCCTTGTCGTGTCCAGTTATTATTTTTTCATCGCGGAATTGCGACGGATGTGACCTGTAATTGTTGTGTTCCTGTTTTCGCGTTCCGCGATTGTCAGTGTCAATTTCTAATTCTTGTAAGAGTCCCTGAAAAGCTTCAATGTCGTCTTTGCAATGTCCTGCCAAAATAATATGTAGCAAATGTTCAGGTAATTTGATTAAGCAAATGTGGATGAGTTCTGAGGGGCTGTATGGGTTTGACAGGTACTGATTCTTGTGCAACATGTCTTCAAAATATTTCACAAGACTGGAAAATTCAGATTGTTCGAAATGTTTCATCATTATGATGCTATGTTTTACTCGGTCTTGTGTAGCTTGAGACCAATATGCTGAGAGGAAGGCATGATAAAATTCTCCTTCACTGTGGCAATCGTGAATGACTGATCGCATTCTTACAGCTGGTTCATTCTCTAAATAGCCACACATAAATTCTAATCTGTGCTCTAATGACCAGATGGGAGGAAAACAATGAGAGAATTGATGGAGCCATGCTTGTGGATGAATGTCGTTACCAGAATTCTTAAATGTTTTGAATTTACGTGTAGCAATGAACAGCTAATAGTCAAAATCATCATGTCGGCGAGTCGCATGTCTGTCATTGTTACGTCGTTTCGGCGGTTCCATCTCACAATTCGGTGTACCTTGCCAATTTCTTTCATAATTTCCGAAGTGCCCTGAGTTATTATTTTGTGGCTGTTCCGTATTTCTATGTCCCTCTTCCCGTACTGGAGCGCGAGTGTCCTCTGAAACATGTAATTCTTGCATTACCTGTGTCAACTGATCTTGTACTTCCCGGATTTCTTTTTGGTGTTGCGTATTAATTTGATTCTGATTTTATATGAATTTCCTAATTTGTTCGTACTCTTCTGTGTCAGTGAAGGCTACAGGTCTTGTGTCATTCATATCATCATCCACCTTTGTAGATAAGTTAGTGAACTGATCCGAAAGTTCGGCTACTTTCTCCGATAGTGAACTTATTTCCTCAGTGTGTTTTTCTGAACCAAGTTTCAGAGTGTACATTTGTGTTGAAATCGTATCTACTGTGTCCTTTAAGTTTTCCTGAGTTTTTGCAAGTTGTGTAACTGTATCGATAGATGCAACTGAGTCAATCTTAGCTTGCAAGGTCTCATGATTTTCATGAACAATAGTTTTCATTTCTTTTATGGCTGCTTCGTGATTCTGTAATGTATTTTCATGCCACGAAAAAATAGGTTGGAAACGCTCACAAATTTGTGTTTTTACGTCATTACAGACTTTTTGACATTTCGATTCGATTTTATGTAACTCAGTAGTTAAATCTTCACGTGTTTGTTCAAGTGTGGTGTCTAACTTTTGAAGATTTTGTTCCATTGCGTCTAACTTTTGAAGATTTTGTCCCATTTGTTTCTGATTTTGTTCAAGCGTTGTGTCTAACTTTTGTAGCCTTTGTCCCATTTGTTGCATTAACTGTAATAACAATGCACTGGTGTCTGAAACATGTTTCTCAGTGCCTTTCGGCAGTGAAGTTGCACCGGCAACATTCACATTTTGACAAGCAGAAAATGTGTCTTAACTTATTTGAGAAAACGGTAAGGACCCAAAGCCTGAGTCTACAGTATTTGCAATATTGTGTTCTGTCATTTCGGATTCCTGAGGCGAGCTGTTGCCGACCGATCGATCGATAAAGCTTCCCTGTTCACTAATTGTTTCACTGCCTACACCATTGTTTGCAGCCCTCTCCATTTCCCTGTGCACAATTACCAAATTACTATGTTGAACATTAGTTAATTCATTACACGGTGGCGCTAACACACTGCTTTCGTCTTCACTGTCATTTCTCAGTTTACTTTGGAGCCTAGTATTACGTTTTTCACTCGCCATAATTGTCACAATATTTCACACGTTAACACAGAAAAGCTCAATTTGAAGAGCAAAAATTAGAAAACACATTAACATGGCACTGAAAATAATATCTAGTTAATTGCAAGCGCAGCTGCGAAATACTTGGTGCAAATCTACATGCAAGCCACAACTGTTATACTGTACAACAATGAAAGACTGCAACTACAAAGGAGATTCTCTCTACAATTACACGCTTTCAATAAACAAAAGCTACACTAATTACACAAACTACAAGAAAAAATCAGAAGATTCCATTGAGGTATCCTGGCAGGGTCGCCATATGATATTTTTGACGCAACGCAATCTGACTTTCAGTAAACCCTACAAAAGAATGGCTCTGACTAACATTAACCTATACCTTTCACAAATCACTTACCTCACAAAAATCTTCGTTACTCGAACTACTGCAATACACCGAGCGCCACTACTGCCAGCTAAATAAAAGGTTAAAACTACGGAAGGCACTAACTACTGATAGGCATAGTTAGCAAATGAAAGATTTACCTTAATAGTGTTGAAAAATCATAATATACATAGCAGTTCATGACATCCAGTCTTACAAATTTCAAAACTCCGCCATTTCTCTCCCCACATCCACCACTGCTGGCGGCTCACCTCCAACTGCGCAACGCTACGCGCTGTTAACAGCCAGCTGCCCAACACTACAGTGGCAGACAACAATGCAAACTAGCCACAGACTGCACACAGCACAGCCAGTGATTTTCATACAGAGCGCTACGTGGCGTTACCAATAAAAAAAAGTAAACAGCCTACCTACAAATGTAACTCATCCACGAAAGAAGTGGGTTATAAGGCGCTTGTTCGTCGGATTATTGAGTATTGTTAATCTGTCTGGGATCACTATCAGGTAGGACTGATAGAGGTGATAGACAAGATCCAACGAAGAGCGGCGCCTTTCGTCACGGGAACGTTTAGCTGGCAAGAGAGCGTTATGGAAGCGTTAAACAAACTCCACTGGCACACGTTACAAGACACGCGTTGTGCATCACGGAGAGATTTACTATTGAAATTCCGGAACAGCACTTTCCAGCACTTGGACAACATATGCTCTCCCCCTACTTATATCTCGCGTATTGACCACGAGGAGAAAATTCGAGAAATTTGAGCCAATACAGAGGCTTACCGACAATCATTCTTCCCAAGCACTATTCCCGAGTGGAACATGGTTGGAGGGGATAGTTGTACCGAAAGTAACCCTCCGCCACACACCATTAGGTGTCTTGCGGAGTATGATGTACATGTAGATCCCCTCCTCCCCTTCCCCTGACCTTCTCATTGTCATTGCCTGTGCCTATCACCTCTTCCCTCCTTTTTACATCCATCTTTTCGCCCCCCCCCCCTCCTATCTCTTCATCTCCCATCTCCCATCTCTTCATCTGCTCTCTCTCTCTCTCTCTGCATCTCCAACTTCTCACTTTCTACCTCCACTTCCTCCCACACCACTGCCTATCTCTTTTTCCTCCTTTCTAAGCATGAGCCTTGTTTATTGTTATAGCATGTTCAGAATCTGTAGTAATACTCTAGTGATAATCCGATAAGCCATAAATACAACTTTCTTGTTTGCTAAAATATACAGTCTCTATCCGTCCAAATGTTCGTCAGATTACTGTGTAAAATTCGAAAGCAAATCGGTGAAGAACTTTGTGAGTATTTTATAATAAATATTTTTATGGTTGTGTGTTTTAAAACATTGGAGTAAGAAAAAGCACATGTTGTATTCCATTGTGTCATAATTTCGAATCAATCTGTGTAGAACTTTCCGAGATTTATGATTTTGAACGCACGAACATTTGCATTTATATTGATATTTATATAGAAGTAAATATTCGTTTGTAAAAAATCGTAAATCTCCAAAAGTCTGCGACGATAGCTTTAAAATTTTGACACTACGTTGCATTCGATTATTCGCTTGTTTTTATGTACCTGCTGAAGCGGCGTGTGGTATATATAAATAATATGATTATAAATTAGTTACACAGAAGTAGCCTTCCATATTGTGAAAGAAATGAAAAATGATTGTGTAGCACTGATGGCCGGGAGGCCCATGCCGCGGGAGTTTGGCCGCAGAGTTGCACGTCTTATTTCAGATGACGCCACATCGAACTTTTTTTTTGTGGCAATTTACTAATATACAGCGTCACCGGTTCAGATCTGGTCCAACTGTCTCGGTGGACAAGTGAGAGGAGACTCAGAGCAACGGCTGAATAACAACCGATCATAGCACGTTGAAGTTGTGGCGATGCAACTTTAAGTTCCGTGCCACCCTCCGATGGTGGAAGTACAGAAGAGGGTTGCAGTAATGCGCCAACTCTATGGTCAAAAAAGAAAAAAGCGGCTGGACGAGAACAGGCCACTGCTAGTGACTGTACGAAAACGGACATAAAAACGTGGTCGTACTGGGCCTATCGTCAGTCATAGCCCGAATCCGAGTCCTCCAGGATGGTGCCAGCGCCGTGGAACTGTGGTGCCGATGGTTTGTAGTCCAGCGAGGGCGTCCTCTTTACTGTACAGTTGGTGACCCTTACGGCGAATGGTCGTCTTGAGAAGGGCCGTATTTGTCTCCTCATGCAGAGTGACAATCCTGGGGAGCGGAGGGGCGTGAAGACTCCACCTGAGAACTTTATTCTGTAGGCGCTGGAACGTCAGCATCCGGGATCTACTAATCGTGGCCCACACAGAGGAACCATATGTTAGTGAGGGTAGGACAACTGAGTGATATAGCCGGAGCTTGGTATCTAAATTCAGCTCTCGGCTGGAGAAGAGCGGCCTTTGTCAACTTTAACCCTTTATTGGTGATGTATTCTGCGTGGCGGTAAAGAAAAGATTCTTCTCCAACCAGACCCCGAGATACTTGCTAGCCTGGGCCCACAGGACCCGGACGCCCCCGACTGAGATGCTGTGGCGGAGTATAGGGCGCCGTTTTGTGAAGTAAACTGCCGTAGTTTTGGCGGCATTAAGGGCCATCTTATTGGAGCGACACCAGGTGACTGTTTCGTCCACTTGCCTTTGGAGGCGAGCAATGAGCTGATCAGGATTGCGGCCGGTCGTGTAAAGCACCGTGTCATCGGAGTATTGCGCCAAATGGCCGTTACGGATGATGGGCATCTCATTGGCATAGACATTAAAAAGGAGACAGCACAGAGCCCTGAGGGGTACCCATCGACATGTGGTGTACACTGGAGCTCTTTCCACGCTGAGCTAAGAGGGTCCTCTGGTGAAGGAAATCATCCAAACTCTTAACGTAGATGTCAGGGGTGGGCGTTTGCGTCAGCATCTTATGCACCAGGTTGTCCTGCCAAATCTTATCATAAGCATTCTGCATGTCCAAGAAGAGCGCTGCCGTCGACATGCTGAAATTAAAACCCTTGCTGATGTGCTCCGTGCACATTAAACGACTTACGTGTCGCTAATGAAGCGGACAACACAACACCCAATCCACGAGCAGAGGAAATCTCCAACCCCGCCGGGAATTGAACCCGTGCCCACTGCCCGGTACGCAAACACGTTACCACACAGCTAAGCAGGCGGATGTTGTGAAAAGAGTTAACAACTTACGGAAATGTTTGATGCATCACTAAATTTGCAAGTTTTATCCCCACCTAATACTGTTTGTTCCAGACGTTCCCGCTAGGTGGCATGCGCAAATGAGTTATTCCAACATACATCATAGAGTCATATAATGGTGCAGGGCGAGTGTAATGTTGTTTATGGTTTTATGAATCCAGAAGTGCTAGTATAGTTCTGATACAATTCAGGACTAAATATCGCAAGCCATCACCTTATAGACAAACTGCTATTTACTGGTACAGTCGTTTCACTGAAACTGGGTCTGTAACACATAGGACGCCGGGTCAGTGTCGGCCAGCAGTCTCCGATGCTGGAACTGAACCATTTCTGCTGTCTTACATTCATAGTCTTGGTAAATGAACGAAACATGCCAGCTTATAATTGAATATGCCTAGTATTATAATGTGCAAGGTATTACGGAAACTACTTTCATTCAGAACCTACGAGATGGAACACCTGCAAGTCTTAAAAGAAAGTTACAAAGAGAAACGAGCCGAGTTTTGTTTAGAAGTATTTAACAAAATGCAGACTGAAAATGATTACGTTCATAAAATTGTATTCAGGGACAAAGCCACCGTCCATACCTGCGGTAAAGTGAATCGACATAATGTTCGCATACGGGCCGAGCAGAAACCAGTTCACATAATCGGTTATTTGATAGACTCGCTCAAGGCAAATGTGTTTTGCACTGTAAGCTGTAACAAAGATTTACGGTACTTTCTTTTTGCCGAGTCAACTGTAAGCGGCATATCGTACATATACATACGTGAACATTGCCTAATGCCTGCATTGCAACAGGATATGGGCAATAAATTTATTTTCCAGCAAGATGGCGCGACACCGCATTCTCATCGTGAAGTTATCGCACGTCTCCTTAGGAATGTGCCGACTTCGACTGAACATGGTAGAACAAAATTCTGTTCTTCAGTATCACCTGATTTAACTCCGACAGACTTCTGTGTATGGGGTTACATTATAGACAGCGTGTTCGTTCCTTCACGTCGATGAGCTGCGATAACGAAGAACGCAAGCAGCTGCCACTATACTTGCTTCGTTGGATTTGGCAGGAAACTGAGTACAGGTGGGACACTTGGCATGTTATAAGAAGAAGCCACATTGAATATTTGTAAGTATCTTTCAAGATATACTGCATACAGTGCTGCATCAAACATTTCAGTAAGTTATTTATCTTCTCACAAAGAAAGCTAGCTTTTCTATGATTAATTTATGCACTCTTTTTATACAAAAACATAAATAGGGTACGTTGTAAGCAGAAATCTCATTTTCCTTGTTGAAAATTTTAAACCTTCGAAGCTTCTTCACCCAGTCTTTGCGTTCGAGTATGTATATGATATTATGTAGCTTCTAGAGTGCTGTAAGGAGTTGTGCAACATAAACGAAAGTTGGTAGGCATGTTTCTGCATCTGAAAGATGATGCCTATTCGAACTTCGCGCCACCCGCATAAGTGTGATGCTAGTAATGCCGCCGTTTCCCGACCGGGAAGGCGTATCGGTCCTCGGCACGAATCCGCCTGGCGTATTAGCGTCGAGGTCCGGTGTGCCGGCCAGCCTGTGGATGGTTTTTAGGCGGTTTTCCATCTGCCTCGGCGAATGCGGGCTGGTTCCCCTTATTCCGCCTCAGTTACGCTACGTCGGCGATTGCTGCGCAAACACTGTCTCCACGTGTGCGTACATCATAATTACTCTACCACGCAAACATTTGGGGTACACTCGTATGGTATGGTATGAGACGTTAGTGGGGGGAGGGGGGGGCGGTCCACTGTGGGGGCGCACAGTAATCCTGGGTTCGGTGTCGGGAGGCGGTGGGGTGGGTGGACCGCTGTGGCCTGTTGAGGGGTTGTGAACCACTGAGGGCTACGGCGGGAGGAAGCCTTTAATACACAATACATACACACAATGGCAACGTGAGGATAGCAATCATGTTCATTTTAAAAACACGCTGTAATGGTCATGAGCGTTAGTTACCTTGGAGATTGGACATGGTGAGTTGGTGTTAGTCGGGAATGCCTTCTAGGCGACAAAGACACTATTGAATGTCGGGCTCCATAAGGTTCCCTTTCCGTGCAGCGACCGTGGAATATAAAATTATTAAGAATGTAGCAACCAGTGGCGGAAACATAATTTATTTATCTGCCAAGGACAGTACCTCTACTTGTGGTACGTATCGGTTAGAAAAATGCACCGATGATGACTGATATCAGTCGAAGTCGATTTGCAACGAGATAAATAAGTTATGTTTCCGCGACTGGTTGCTACATTCTTTACAATTTAAAGACGCTATTGCCAACACCTCGCTGAATTTGAACGAGGTCGTGTCATAAGGCTACGAGAAGCTGAATGTTCGTTCTGCGATATTGAAGAAAGACTTGGAAGGAATGTAGACACTAATATGACTGCCGACAGTGGTGTACGCGAAAATGGCAACGTGGCGCTACCGAGAGAGAAAACACCAGTGTTCGGCGTACGCCTGTGGCGAATCGTACTCCATCTGCAGTAGTAATCTGAGCTGCAGTTGGCACCACAATGACACAACGAACTTTTAGAAACCGGTTGGAGGCGACCTTAACCTACCGAGTACGGACTGGAATGTCTATAGATTCATTGGTGAGGGTGGCGGGGGGTGGGGGATGGGGGGCAGTACCGACACAGTCATGCGAAATTCTTTCGAACGCGTTTTCTGAGAGCTGTCTTGAGCAGCTATCTCGGCAGCCCACACACAATGGAAATATTTTGTACCTTGTAGCTGCAAATAGACCGGACCTTATCTACAATGTCGGTACAGAAACGGAGATTAGCTATCATGATGGCCGGCCGGGGTGGCCGAGCGGTTCTAGGCGCTACAGTCTGGAACCGCGCGACCGCTACGGTCGCAGGTTCGAATCCTGCCTTGGGTATGGATGTGTGTGATGTCCTTAGCTTAGTTAGGTTTAAGTAGTTCTAAGTCTAGGGGACTGATGACCTCAGAAGGTAAGTCCCATTGTGCTCAGAGCCATTTCAACCATTTGAGCTATCATGATGGTATTATTGAAACTGTGATTACGAAAGATAATAAAGCAGTCAAGAAGGCTAGGTGAGTGTTTCTGCTAGATAGGACAGATAAGCAGTTATTAGTATCTCACTTGGACAGTGAACTGGTATCACAGAGTTCCAGTACCATGGATGTAAAGTGTGTTAACTGTAAGACGGCAGAGTTGTGAGGGGAGTGCGGGGAGAGGAGGAAGCAAGCATTGGCTGGCGAAGGGAGGGGAGACGTTTGGGGGGGGGGGACAAGGCACGCCTACCAGTTGCAGTGCTGGCACTACAACATGCTTACACGAAAGCAGACGAAAGGCTTGGAAGTAAAACTCGCTTTAAATGTTGTTCGTAAACGAAACTGAAATCGTCATGTACACTTATATATATATGAATGTTTGTCTACTATGCGCTCACAAACCATTCATCCGATTGCAATGAAACTTTGGTGAGTTGTTCTCCGAACGCCCGAAAAGAGGAATATACAATGTGTCAATAGTTTTATCACTGTAGCATGCATAGAGCAGTTGATTAGGTAAAGGTTTATCAAGCAGCTGACCTGGGTTTGATTCCCAATGCCCGCAATTTTTTTTCATTTTATTTCATTCCCAGCAATGTTAAACTATTAATTATAAAATTTAAATATACTTAAACAGGTCATATAGTGTAACGTAACTGTCAATCTCTATATATAAAAATGAATGTATGTATGTCTGCCCTCTGTGCGTTCCCAAACCATTCATCCGATTGCGATGAAATTTTGGTGGTTTGTTCTCCGTATGCCCACGAAGGTTCCTAGCCGAAAAAAAAAGAAATAAGACGCATTCTTGAGGAGATATGACGTCATAAACAGTGAGATGTCACCGCGGGAAAATACCCAGATTTATGCATCCACTATTTGAGAATGAGAGCACTTAGTGACTAGTAACAAACGTTACATACAATTTTGGACGTTAACGAAAATTTTTCTCGCTGACACCCCCCACAAAATAATGAAAGGAGAAAAGGTTGTCGCTTACCACATTTTCTCAGTACATACCGTAAATCTGCCGCAGTAGGCATGACGTTTTAATGTATTATTTCGTCGCTATTAACTCTAATCGCAACATATTTCGCATACAGTATCCACATATATCAGTAAATGCGCCTGCAAATTTATGTCTCTTTACGACATATAATTCATGAGATATGACGTGGTAAACATCGAGATGCGTGAAAAAGTGCCGCGTCAGGCATGGCGTTTTGTTCTATTATTTCTTCACTACTAACACTATTCGCAACACGTTTCGCAAACGTGTTAAAAAAGTATATAATACCACGGGGGTTGTTGGCGAGTCCTGAGATGGGCCAGCAACTGCCTCTTCACTCATTTTGATAATGTTTAGCACAACTGCACAATTAAAACATGCAGAACAGTACAGCGCAAAACAATAACGAAGCAGACGACAATGGCTACCTTGTACAACACAGTCAGCTACGTAATGTTGGCAGCAGTCGAAACTGCGTGCCTACCGAAGCCTCCCGCCGTTTACCGACTTCTACCGATTCAGGACTAGGGAGGAAGCCTTTAATACACAATACATACACACAATGGCAACGTGAGGATAGCAATCATGTTCATTTTAAAAACACGCTGTAATGGTCATGAGCGTTAGTTACCTTGGAGATTGGACATGGTGAGTTGGTGTTAGTCGGGAATGCCTTCTAGGCGACAAAGACACTATTGAATGTCGGGCTCCACAACGTTCCCTTTCCGTGCAGCGACCGTGGAATATAAAATTATTAAGAATGTAGCAACCAGCGGCGGAAACATAATTTATTTATCCGCCAAGGACAGTACCTCTACTTGTGGTACGTATCGGTTAGAAAAATGCACCGATGATGACTGATATCAGTCGAAGTCGATTTGCAACGAGATAAATAAGTTATGTTTCCGCGACTGGTTGCTACATTCTTTACAATTTAAAGACGCTATTGCCGACACCTCGCTGAATTTGAACGAGGTCGTGTCATAAGGCTACGAGAAGCTGAATGTTCGTTCTGCGATATTGAAGAAAGACTTGGAAGGAATGTAGACACTAATATGACTGCCGACAGTGGTGTACGCGAAAATGGCAACGTGGCGCTACCGAGAGAGAAAACACCAGTGTTCGGCGTACGCCTGTGGCGAATCGTACTCCATCTGCAGTAGTAATCTGAGCTGCAGTTGGCACCACAATGACACAACGAACTTTTAGAAACCGGTTGGAGGCGACCTTAACCTACCGAGTACGGACTGGAATGTCTATAGATTCATTGGTGAGGGTGGCGGGGGGTGGGGGATGGGGGGCAGTACCGACACAGTCATGCGAAATTCTTTCGAACGCGTTTTCTGAGAGCTGTCTTGAGCAGCTATCTCGGCAGCCCACACACAATGGAAATATTTTGTACCTTGTAGCTGCAAGTAGACCGGACCTTATCGACAATGTCGGTACAGAAACGGAGATTAGCTATCATGATGGCCGGCCGGGGTGGCCGAGCGGTTCTAGGCGCTACAGTCTGGAACCGCGCGACCGCGACGGTCGCAGGTTCGAATCCTGCCTCGGGCATGGATGTGTGTGATGTCCTTAGCTTAGTTAGGTTTAAGTAGTTCTAAGTCTAGGGGACTGATGACCTCAGAAGTTAAGTCCCATTGTGCTCAGAGCCATTTCAACCATTTGAGCTATCATGATGGTATTATTGAAACTGTGATTACGAAAGATAATAAAGCAGTCAAGAAGGCTAGGTGAGTGTTTCTGCTAGATAGGACAGATAAGCAGTTATTAGTATCTCACTTGGACAGTGAACTGGTATCACAGAGTTCCAGTACCATGGATGTACAGTGTGTTAACTGTAAGACGGCAGAGTTGTGAGGGGAGTGTGGGGAGAGGAGGAACTAAGCATTGGCTGGCGAGGGGAGAGGAGCTGTTTCTGGGGGGGGGGGGGGGGGGACAAGGCACGCCTACCAGTTGCAGTGCTGGCACTACAAATTGCGTCATGCTTACACGAAAGTAGACGAAAGGCTTGGAAGTAAAATTCGCTTTAAATGTTGTTCGTAAACGAAACTAAAATCGTCATATATATATGTATATACTATGCGCTCACAAACCATTCATCCGATTGCAATGAAACTTTGGTGAGTTGTTCTCTGAACGCCCGAAATGAGTAATATACAATGTTTCAATAGTTTTATCGCTGTGTAGCATGCATAGCGCAATTGCTGAGGTAAAAGTTTGTCATACAGCTGACATGGGTTCGATTCCCATTGTTGGCAATTTTTTTTCATTTTATTTCATTCCCAGCAATGTTAAACAATTAATTATAAAATTTAAATATACGTAAACAGGTCATATAGTATAACGTAACTGTCAATCTCTATATATAAAAATGAATGTATGTATGTCCGCCCTCTGTGTGTTCCCAAACCATTCATCCGATTGCGATGAAATTTTGGTGGTTTGTTCTCCGTATGCCCACGAAGGTTCCTAGCCGAAAAAAAAAACAAATAAGACGCATTCTTGAGGAGATATGATGTCATAAACAGTGAGATGTCACCGCGGGAAAATACCCAGATTTATGCATCCACTATTTGAGAATGAGAGCACTTAGCGACTAGTAACAAACGTTACATACAATTTTGGACGTTAACGAAAATTTTTCTCGCTGACACCCCCCACAAAATAATGAAAGGAAAAAAGGTTGTCGCTTACTACATTTTCTCAGTACATACCGTAAATCTGCCGCAGTAGGCATGACGTTTTAATGTATTATTTCGTCGCTATTAACTCTAATCGCAACATATTTCGCATACAGTATCCACATATATCAGTAAATGCGCCTGCGAATTTATGTCTCTTTACGACATATAATTCATGAGATATGACGTGGTAAACATCGAGATGCGTGAAAAAGTGCCGCGTCAGGCATGGCGTTTTGTTCTATTATTTCTTCACTACTAACACTATTCGCAACACGTTTCGCAAACGTGTTAAAAAAGTATATAATACCACGGGGGTTGTTGGCGTGTCCAGAGATGGGCCAGCAGCTGCCTCTTCACTCATTTTGATAATGTTTAGCACAACTGCACAATAAAAACATGCAGAACAGTACAGCGCAAAACAATAACGAAGCAGACGACAATGGCTACCTTGTACAACACAGTCAGCTACGTAATGTTGGCAGCAGTCGAAACTGCGTGCCTACCGAAGCCTCCCGACGTTTACCGACTTCTACCGATTCAGGACTAGGGAGAGGTCTGCCATCTAAAAGTTTACACACTGTAGAGGAATTATGGACAAAGTTTAAGCAGAATGAGATTTTCACTCTGCAGCGGAGTGCGCGCCGATATGAAACTTCCTGGCAGATTAAAACTGTGTGCCCGACCGAGACTCGAACTCGGGACCTTTGCCTTTCGCGGGCAAGTGCTCTACATCTGAGCTACCGAAGCACGACGGACGCCACGTACTCACAGCTTTACTTCTGCCAGTATCTCGTCTCCCACCTTCCAAACTTTACAGAAGCTCACCTGCGAACCTTGCAGAACCAGCCCTCCTGAATGAAAGGATATAGCGGAGACATGGCTTAGCCAAGCCTGGGGGAAGTAAAGCTGTGAGTACCTGGCGTGAGTCGTGCTTGGTAGCTCAGATGGTAGAGCACTTGCCCGCGAAAGGCAAAGGTCCAGAGTTCGAGTCTCGGTCGGGCACACAGTTTTAATCTGCCAGGAAGTTTCAAAGTTTAAGCAGATTGCAAATCGTGGTCTGGAGAATTATGTATCTAGTAAGTGGATAAAGGATGGAAAAGACCCACCATAGTTTAATAATGAAATTCGGAGGATCGCGGGGAAGCAGAGGCTGTTGCACTCTCGGTTGAAAAGGGAACGCACAAATAACTACACGCGAAAATTAGCAGTGTATCGGGCTCTGTGGAAAGATCTATGCGCGAAGCATACGACAACTACTACTACTACCATCACAGCTTCGCATAAGATTTGACAGAGAACCCGAGGAAATTCAGGTATTACGTAAAATCGCTAAGCGGTTCTAAGGCTTCCATTCGGCCCCTTGTTGACTAGCCTGGTGTGACAGTTGAAGATAGCAAAACGAAGGCCAAAGTTATGTCACCTTCTAGGAATCGTTTACACAGCAGAATCGTAGAAACATACCGTTAGTTGGCCATTTGACAGACTTCTGTATCCTGGCGTAGAGAAACAGCTGAAATATTTGAAAGTAAATACATCACCACGTCGGGACTGAATCTCAGTTCGATTTTACAAAGAGTACCTTACGACATTGGCCCCATACCTAGCTTGCATTTATCCTGAATCTCTTGCCCAGCACAAAGACCCAAGCGACTGGAGAAAGATGCAGGTGACACCAGTATGTAAGAAGGGTAAATGAACGGACCCATAAAATTACAGATCAATATCCGTGAATCCAGTATGCTGCAGAATCCCTGAACATATTCTCAGTGGCCGGCTGCTGTGGTCGAGCAGTTCTAGGCGCTTCAGTCCGGAACCGCGCTGCTCCTACGGTCGGGTTCGAATCCCGCCACAGGCATGGATGTGTGTGATGTCCTTAGATTATTTAGGTTAAAGTACTTCTAAGTCCAGGGGACTCAGGATTCAGATGTTAAGTCCCATAGTGCGTGGAGCCATTTGAACCATTTGAGCCATATTCTTAGTTCAAATACGAGGGCAGTTCAATAAGTAATGCAACACATTTTTTTTTCTGAAACAGGGGTTGTTTTATTCAGCATTGAAATACACCAGGTTATTCCCCAATCTTTTAGCTACACAACACTATTTTTCAACGTAATCTCCATTCAATGCTACGGCCTTACGCCACCTTGAAATGAGGGCCTGTATGCCTGCACGGTACCATTCCACTGGTCGATGTCGGAGCCAACGTCGTACTGCATCAATAACTTCTTCATCATCCGCGTAGTGCCTCCCACGGATTGCGTCCTTCATTGGGCCAAACATATGGAAATCCGACGGTGCGAGATCGGGGCTGTAGGGTGCATGAGGAAGAACAGTCCACTGAAGTTTTGTGAGCTCCTCTCGGGTGCGAAGACTTGTGTGAGGTCTTGCGTTGTCATGAAGAAGGAGAAGTTCGTTCAGATTTTTGTGCCTACGAACACGCTGAAGTCGTTTCTTCAATTTCTGAAGAGTAGCACAATACTCTTCAGAGTTGATCGTTTGACCATGGGGAAGGACATCGAACAGAATAACCCCTTCAGCGTCCCAGAAGACTGTAACCATGCCTTTACCGGCTGAGGGTATGGCTTTAAACTTTTTCTTGGTAGGGGAGTGGGTGTGGCGCCACTCCAGTGATTGCCGTTTTGTTTCAGGTTCGAAGTGATGAACCCATGTTTCATCGCCTGTAACAATCTTTGACAAGAAATTGTCGCCCTCAGCCACATGACGAGCAAGCAATTCCGCACAGATGGTTCTCCTTTGCTCTTTATGGTGTTCGGTTAGACAACGAGGGACGCAGCGGGAACAAACCTTTGAATATCCCAACTGGTGAACAATTGTGACAGCACTACCAACAGAGATGTCAAGTTGAGCACTGAGTTGTTTGATGGTGATCCGTCGATCATCTCGAACGAGTGTGTTCGCACGCTCCGCCATTGCAGGAGTCACAGCTGTGCACGGCCGGCCCGCACGCGGGAGATCAGACAGTCTTGCTTGACCTTGCGGCGATGATGACACACGCTTTGCCCAACGACTCACCGTGCTTTTGTCCACTGACAGATCACCGTAGACATTCTGCAAGCGCCTATGAATATCTGAGATGCCCTGGTTTTCCGCCAAAAGAAACTCGATCACTGCCCGTTGTTTGCAACGCACATCCGTTACAGACGCCATTTTAACAGCTCCGTACAGCGCTGCCACCTGTCGGAAGTCAATGAAACTATACGAGACGAAGCGGGAATGTTTGAAAATATTCCACAAAAAATTTCCGGTTTTTTCAACCAAAATTGGCCGAGAAAAAAAATGTGTTGCATTACTTATTGAACTGCCCTCGTATAATAAATTTTCTTGAGACTGAGAAGCTTATGTCCACGAATCAGCATGGTTTTAGAAAGCATCGCTCGTACGAAACTCAGCTTGCTCTGCCCTTTCTTACATGATATACTGCGAACTGTGGATGAAGGGCAACAGGCAGATTCCATATTTCTAGATTTTCGGAAAGATTTGACAAGGTGGCCCACTGCACGCTTTTAACGAGGACACTAGCATATGGAATAAGTTGTCAGATATGTGAGTGGCTCGAAGACTTCTTAAATAATAAAACCCAGCATGTTGTCCTCGACGACGAGTGTTCATCATAGACAAGGGTATCGTCAGGAGTGCCCCATGGAAGTGCGATAGGACCATTGTTGTTCTCTATATCTGTAAATGATTCGGCGGCCAGGATGGGCAGCAATTTGCGGTTGTTTGCTGATGACGCCGTGGTGCACGGTAAGGTGTCAAAATTGAATGACGACTTAGACAAAGTTTCCCATTGGTGTGATGAATGGCAGCTAGCCCCAAAGGTGGAAAAATATAAGTTAATGCGGATGAGTAGGATGATCAAACCTGTAATGTTCGGATACAGTTTTACCAGTGTCCCGATTGACACAGTCAAGTCGTTTAAATATTTGAGCCTAACGTTGCAAAGCGATATGAGATGAAACCAGCATTTGAGAACTGTGGAAGCGAAGGCGAATGGTCGACTTCGGTTTACTGGAAGAATTTTAGGAAAGAGTGGATCACCTGTAGAGGGGACCGCATATAGGACGCTGGTGCGGCCTCTTCTGGAGTACTGCTCGAGTGTTTGGGAGCCATACAAGGTTGGATTAAAGGAAGACATCGAAGCAATTCGGAGGCGGGCTGCTAGACTTGTTATCGATAAATTTGGACATGTTACGGAAATGCTTCAGGAAGTCAGATGGGAATCCCTGGAGGGGAGGCAACGTTTTTCTCGAGAAACGCTATCGAGAAACATATATTGCGGGTAGCGACCACGAAAATAATATACGATTAGGGCTCATACGGAGGCATCTAGACCGTCATTTTTCCCTCGCTCTATTTGCTAGTGGAACAGAAAAGGAAATGGCTGTAGTGGTACAGGGTATCCTCCGTCACGCACATTACGGTGTTTACGGAGTATCTATGTAGATGTACATGTACTTCAAGAATAAGTCCGAGGCAGAAGCCATGTAGCGTGCATTCCACTGACCCCAAACAAACACCACTTGCTACTTCAGTGGTGTCAAGCGAGAGCTCATTCAGGGATGGGGTGGAGGTGTGTTGTGTTTGTTGAAGAAAGCTGGTTGTGCCTCGGTGCCAGTGATGGCCGTGAGTTGGTTAGTGGGAGCCTGCAACCAACCTGTATCCGTGCCAGACTCACTGGACCCACACCTGGAGCTATGGTCTGGGGTCCGATTTCGCAAAACAGCAGGAGCGCTCTCATGGCTATCCCACTCACCATAAATGCAGTTTGTACTTCAGCTTGGTGCTTCAACTATTTGTGCTGCCATTCATGAACAGTATTGCAAGGTGTGTGGATGTAGATTTTCCAGACTGGTAGCAGTATTATAAATCCGCGACGTATCGATGAGTGACTCATTCATCATCTTGCGAAGTGTGGAGGTTTTGAGGATGCTGTCCTAGTTATATCTGTGGTGTGTACCTCTCCACCTGGCTCCGGGTGGCTCGGTACAGGGATGCCGGCGGTCAGAGTGGGGGGTGAAGTCGCGGTGGTGCGGAAAGGAGTGCCGTTCACATCTCTGTCAGAGCATTCGCACCCTGTCTCGTGTGGACGACGGTGTTGGGCACATTCTCGACGAATTGCCTCTATTGCTGGATTCCACGCCGCACTCAGTTGGTATACCATGTCTCTGTTGACAAGATTGTCGTGAATCTGAATTTCGATGGACTCTTTTTATAATGCTGACCCAATAGCCGGCGGCTCGCCAGAGCACATTGGTGCTCTCGAAGCTAAATGTGTGGTCTTCCGAGATGCTGTATTCTACTATCGCCGATTTCTCCGACTGTCCCAACTTCAAATGCCTGATATCTTCCTCGCAGTAGTTACGAATACATCGCTGCGTTGCTCCAGTGTGCTGTTGACCACATTCGCAGGCGATGCTGTCAATTCCTGGTACGTTAAGTGGGTCTTTCGCAAAGCTAAGCCACTCTTTCGTCATCGGCGGTGGTGGAAGACGGTTTTTATAAACGATTTTTCAAAAAGCCTCCCAGTTTTGGCTGACAGTGGTCCAAAATGTGAAAGAAAAGCTAGTTTCTTGTCTTTTTCTCTCTCTTTCCGATTTTCCACGACCTGTCTCGTCCTAATCTGTGCTTCGCTATACCGATTTTTACGAAAATCCTTCTCCAGGTGCTGCAATTCGTCAGAGAGGCTTTCTTCATTGCGGATGACTTGTGTCCTAGGTATCAAGGCGACAGTTCTATTTGTCGCTGCGCTAGATGATGCCGGCTTCTGACATGCAGTCTGTGTGAGTCTTTTCCCTGTATACCGAATGGCGTAGCATGCCAACTGACTTCTTCCTTATTAGTACGAGGGGCGTTCAGAAAGTAAGCTCCGATCGGTCGCGAAATGGAAACGACTATGAAAATCCGATAAAGCTTTGCACAGATGTGTTGGGTAGTGTCTCTAGTATAACCCCAGTTAGCATCACGTCGCTCTTCTCATTTCTGAGCTCGCAGTGAGTGCGTAAAGATGTCTAGAAAATAGTGTCTGCCGCCAAGTACAAGGGCCTGGTGAAAAATTTCGCCTGAAGCTATGCAGTTAACATTACATAACTGTCGTGCTGTTTCTTCTTCACGACAATTCTCAGCCGCATTCTGCAGGGGCAATGAAGATGCTCCTGCATCGTTTTCAAATGGAAATGTGAGATTACCCACAATACAGTCCGCAATTGTCTCCCCATGAGTTTCATCTCTGGTCACATGAACCGCTGTCTTTGAAGACAACATTTTGACACAGACAACGAGGTGTAGGCCAGCGTGGAGAAATGGCGGAAAGCACTGGCGGCTGCCTTCTATGATGAGGCTATTGAAAAGTTGGTACAACGCTATGACAAAAGTCTAAGTCAGAACGGCGACTACGTAGAGAAGTAGCTGAAAGGTGTAGCTAATTGTTACAAGTAAAACATTTCTGATGTTCACTGTGGTTTCAATTTGGCAATCAATCGGAGTTTGCTTTCTGAACAGGCCTCGTACATCCAGAAATGCGAGACAGCCTTTCTCCTGTGTTTCTATAGTGAAGGCGATGATTTCATCCAAGCTGTTAAGGTGGTCGAAAAACTTATTCAGCGCCTGCCTGAATATAAGTATGTCACTTGCCGAAACGTTGCGGTCTTATAATATGCAACCCACCTGTAAATTCGTGCGTTTTATTATCAATTCCAGTGGGTGTTGTCTAACAGGATAACTCTCGCTGACATACCTTTGTTGTAAACCAACGTGCTGTACGGAGCATGGCTTGCTAGAGCACCAGTGTAACATCCCCACAGAATTATTAATGTAATTGAACCATATGTAACCTCCCAACATAATTATTATAATTAAATGAAAATGAACCAAGCGTAAACTCCCCACAAAAATAATAATTAAATGAATTTTTTAATATTGTAACCTCTGAACAAAATTGGCTCGCATTTATAATCTGTGTGCAGAAATGCATTCACATTTAATGTTCCCACAAAATTCTTTTCTCATTTAATGTTAAGTTCGAAACAGAAAAATTCCTAAACACCAAAATAATAAAAAAATTTAGTAACCTGGTAAATTTTATGACGACAGCCACGCTGCGCCTCGGCCCTGTATTCTGAATAAAAAAAATGCAAAAATTCTTACCTCAATAAAAACTGCAAATATATCTGCTCTTACATAAAAATTTTCGGCACAGTTCCATGCAATGCTGGCCTTTGCTTTGTGACTCTGAAAGGAATTAATTATTCATTGGATAAAATCTTTAAATTGAAATGAATGCATTTTTTTAAAAAAAAATACTTTATATTATGAAAATTACTATTGGGGCATTTTTTTAAAGAAATTAAATGACAATTAATATACATTACTAGATATGCGCAAGGGTGCTTCTTTACCTTCTACAACAATACTCATCCTCCAGAGTCCTGACCAGAGTCCCGAGCAGAGCAGACAGCCGACACGCGCCGACTACCGCCGACTCACGCAGACTACTCAAGACTACTGTCGACACGCGCAGACAAGCACAGACTAGCGACAAGCAACAACTAACGACATACTGCTCTCTGGTCAGAGACTCTCCTAAGTCTTGCCTATTGCAGGCAGCGCATATAGCGCATACCTCACCTCTTACACCAGATCTGTCTCAAGTCGAGCACATTTGGCACATCATCGGACGACAACTCCAGCGTCGTCCACAAACAGCAATAACCGTCTCGGTATTGACTAGACAACTGCAGTGGGCATGAAACTCATCCAACAAGCTGACATTCGGCACTGTACAACACGATGCATGCGCGTTTGTATGCTTGCCTTCATTATTCTGGCCGTTAAATCGGCCATTATTTTACCAGTATTTCACATTTGCAATGGCTTATCTCACACTTACATTAACCTGTGGTCTTGCAATGTTAATCGCTTAAATATGTTTCCTAGACAAACGTGTTTCCGAAATTACATTATCCTACATTAATTAGTGCTGCATTTTTTCCAAACACTCAGTAAAGAACTTTCGGAGAATTAAAATATTGAGCAAAGAACATGAGATTTTCGCTAAGAGTGCATCCCACTTACATATTATACACTAGAGACCCAAAGTATCCCTGTCTAATATCGTTTAGGGCTCCCGCGAGCACGCAGAAGTGCCGCAACACGTCATAGGATGGACTCGACCAATGTCTGCAGTAGTACTAGAGGGAACTGAGGACATGAATGCTGCATGACTGTCCATAAATCCGAAGCAGTTCGAGGCGTCGGAGATCTCCTCTGAAAAGAACGTTGCAAGGCATCCCAGATATGCTAACTAATCTTCATGTCTGGGAAGTTTGGTAGCCAGCGGAAGTGTTTAAACTCAGAAGAGTTTTCCTGGAGCCACTATGTAGCAATTCTGGACGTGTGGAAAGTCACATTGCCCTGCTGGAATTGCCCAAGTACGTCGGAATTCACAATGGACATAAATGGATGAAGGTGGTCAGACAGGATGTTTACGTACGTGTCACCTGTTTGTTATTTGTTCAAAGTATTTTCATTTGGGGGAATGCAGTGGGGAAGCCAGTGGGCATTATAGCGCGATCCTATCCTGGGAATGCAGAATCTGTAGCAGAAATAAGTTTACAGAGGAGCAGGAGCGTAAGATCTCTGCTCTTCAGGTGCTGTTATAACGAGCAAAGGAAGAACTAGATAGATTGAGGAAGGTGAAGGTTGGTGGGGAATGGGAACTGGCAGCTGGCAAGAAGGCAGCTAGGAAGAGGAGTTATTCAGACAGTTTATTCTTTGCGTATGTGCAATAGATTTGACCAACTGTCTGAGTAGAGAGGAGCCTCTTGTAGCTGTAGATATAGGGAACATGCAGCAGTCCTCAGGAGTTAGGAGGCTTAGGTGAGTTGCAAAGTCTAACAGAAAGAAGGAGATTCTGCTGCTAGGTAGTTCGCACGGTAGGGGTGTGGGCCAGCAGTTGCAGGAACTATTGGGGAGTGAGTACCAAGTCACCAGCATTGTGAAGCCTAGTGCAGGGTTGGCTCAGGTGACTGACAGAATAGGGGAGTTATGTAAAATTTTACGAAGGAGGATCAGGTAGTGATAGTGGGTAGAGCAGGGAATATTCTTGATAGGGACAGGGAATGTGATGTAGGTGTTGACCTGGTAAAGATTGCTACTCAAACTGGTGGCACTAATGTGCATTTCGTGCAAATGTTTCAGTGTCATGATCGGCATCATCTTAATGTGGCTATTAGGCGTATTAACATGGAGCGGGGGAGGGCGCTGATGGATGAGGGCATGGGTCACATTTCAGTGGTGCCAGCTGTGTCCATCGGTAGATTGAGTTTCATTAGGCATGGCCAGCACCTCAAGAGGTATGGGAAATGGAGACTGGCATAACGTATAGGAGACAGTGTAGTGGTTGGTCTTGGGATCACTCATGGAAAAATTCCTGTAGTAGTTGGTGTTAGAGCTGCACCTTTTTTTAGATTGAAGTCAGCTTATAGCGACGCCTTCTTAAAGGAAGCCCCTCTAACTAACGGCCCACCTTCAGAGGAAGTCATGTTTCATCAAAATATAAGAGGCATTAGAGATAAAGTTACTGAACTGCTTATAGATGTTGAATCTGGAATTATTGGTATGTCGGAGCACCACTTAAATAATTTGACAGTTTAGAGGCTTCCTTTACTAGGATCCAGATTAGCTGGCTGTTTTTCAAGGAGTTCCTTCTGGGGTGACGGAGTGGCTATTTACGTAAAAAACTGTTTTCCATTTGAGTCCGTAGTCATATCACAGCACTGCACTGAACAGATATTCGAATGCTGTGTAGGGCAGTTGAATTTAATGAAACTAAACTTCTAATTGTTGTTAATTATGGGTCTCCTAACTCTGACATCAGAACATTTCTGCTCAAGCAAGAGAGGGTTCTTGATTGACTTTGTAGGAGGTACCAGAAATTAGTTATACGTGGTGACTTCAATATAAATTTTGTATGCGATAGTGCAAGAAAAAGGATGTTGGTAGATCTCATAAATGCTTATGATCTGATGCAGACTGTGTTTTTTTCCAAATAGGGTGCAGGGGAACAGTAGCACAGCCAAAGACAACATCTTTATTCATTCTTCATTACTAGAAAGGCATTCCGTTAGTAAAAGGGTGAATGGCCTTTCAGACCATGATGAACTAATTTTAACACTAAAAGTCTTTTGTACTCAAACAAGTGTCACATATCATTACAAACTATATAGGAAACTTAATCCAACAGCAATAGAGAGTTTTTAAACATGGTCAAGGAACAAGAGTGGCAGGATGTTTATAGTGCGATAACATAGATGATCAATATAATGCTTTCCATAACACATTTCTCATTCTCTTTGAGAGTTGCTTTCCATTAGAACGTTCTAAACGGGGTACTAGCAGTAATAGGCAGCCTGGGTGGCTGACTAGTGGGATAAGGGTATCATGTAGAACAAAGTGGGAATTACATCAAAATGTTAGAAGTTGTCACAATCAAGGTGCAGTAGCCCATTAGAAACAGTATTGTAAGGAACTTAAAAATGTTATTGGGAAGGCAAAGAGTATGTGGTATGCAAATAGAACAGCAAATTCACAGGATGAAATTAAAAACATATGGTCAGTTGTGAGGAAAGTGTCTGGTCAGCAGCACAAGGTCGCAGTAAAAATATTTCTGTTACTGATAAATCAGATATATGTACAGTACTTAACATTGATTTTCTTAGCTTTGCTAGTGAATTGAATAAAAATTTAGTTTCTACTGGGAATCATATAGCTTTGTTGGCAAATTCCTTTTCGTACATTGATGTGTGAAACACTCCTCTGTGATACAGACAAGGGGGAGATTGTGTCAATAATTAAATCACTGAAGACTGAGTACTCTCAGGGTTATAATGGTGTGCCTAGCATAATATTAAAGTACTGTGTTGCAAATGTTAGTCCCATATTTAACCATATTTGTAATTTTTCCTTTAGTAATGGTCAGTTTCCTGCACGATTTAAAGTACTCAGTTGTACATCCGCTTTATAAAAGGGACAAAGGGATAATGTAGATAATTTTAGACCTATTTATATGCCATCAGTGTTTGTTAAACTTATTGAAAAGGCTGTGTATGTAAGGATAATTGATAATTTTATATCATACGATTTCCTATCACATATACAGTTTGGCTTTAGAAGTCGTTTAACAATTGAAAATGCTATATTCTCTTTTATCTGTGAGGTACTGAATGGGTTAAATAAAAGGTTTCGAACGCTAGGCATATTTTTTGATTTAACTAAGGCGTTTGTTCTGTTGGTCACAAAATATTGCTCCAGAAGTCGAACCATTATGGAATATGGGGAGTAGTCACAACTGGTTCCCCTCTTACTTTAGCAACATACAGAAAAAGTCATTATTCACAGTGTTGAGAATGGCTGTTATGTAGGGTCTTAGCGGGGTACAGTCAAGTTGGGGTGTCCCAGGGATGAGTGTTGGGACCACTCCTGTTCTTTATTTATATAAATGATATGGCCTCTTGTATTAAGGGTAACTCTAAAATATTTCTGTTTTCTGATGGCACTAGCTTGGTAGTAAAGGATGTTTTGTGCAACATAGGCTCGGTTTCAAATAGTGCAATTCATGAGCTACGTTCATGGCTTGTGGAAAGTAAACTAGTGCTAAATCACAGTAAGGCTCAGTTTTTACAGTTTCTAACAAACAAGTCAACAAAACTTGACGTTTTATTTTCACAGAATGGGCATATGATTAGTGAAAATGGACAGTTCAAATTTCTATATGATCAGATAGGTAGTAAACTGTCGTGGAAAGCCCACGTTCAGGATCTTGTTCAAAGACTTAATGCTGCCACTTTTATATTCGAACGATATCTGAAATGAGCGATCGTACGACACGAAAATTAGTTTACTTTGCTTATTCTCATTCTCTTATGTCGTATGGTATTATATTTTGGGGTAACTCTTCCCATTCTAAAAGGATATTTTTGGTTCAGAAATGGGCGGTACAGGCAATAAGTAGTGCCAGTTGGTTGGTTGGTTGGTTGGTTGGTTTGGGGAAGACCAGACAGCTTGGTCATCGGTCTCATCGCATTAGGGAAGGATGGGGAAGGGAGTCGGCCGTGCCCTTTCAGAGGAACCATCCCGGCATTTGCCTGGAGTGATTTAGGGAAATCACGGAAAACCTAAATCAGGATGGCCGGACGCGGGATTGAAAGTAGTGCCAGTTCACGAACCTCTTGTCGACCCCTGTTCACGAGTCTGGATATTTTGACAGTGGCCTCTCAATATATATACTCCTTATTGTCATTTCTTGTTAACATTGTTAGCTTATGCCCAAGAATGAGCAGCTTTCACTCAGTTAATTCTCGGCATAAATCAAAGCTGCATTTGGATCGGACTTCCTTAACCCTTGTGCAGAAAGTTCTGCAGTAATCTGCTGCATCCATTTTCAATAAGCTACCACTCGAATTCCAAAATCTTAGCAGTAATCCACGCGCTTTCAAATCGAAACTGAAGAGTTTCCTCATGGGTCACTACTTTTATTCTGTCGAGAAGTTCCTTGAAAAATTAAGCTGAATTTTGTTGTATTGTTTCTGCGTTTACTTAAACTTATGGCTTGACATTTTTCGGATTCATAAACATTTTATTTTTATCTGTTATTACTATTATGTTGTAATTTCATGTACTGACACGTTCCGTGGCCTTGGAGATTTGCTCCTCAATTTGGTCCTACGGAACTTGACGTGTAAATAAAAAATAAAAAAATAAGAAAACGTGTCAGAGTCATATCTAGACCTATCAGGGTTCTCATATCACTCCAACTGCACACTCCCCACACCACTACAGAGCCTCCACCAGCTCGAACAGTCCCCTGCTGACATGAGGGGTCAATTGATTCATGAGATTGTCTCCATACCCCAGACTCGTCCGACCAGGCAACATGTTTCCAGTCATCGACATTCCAGTGTCGATGTTGATGGGCCCAGGCGAGGCGTAAAGTTTTGTGTCGTGCTGTCATCAAGGGTACACGAGTGGGACTTCGACTCCGAAAGCCCATATCGATGATGTTTTGTTGAATAGTTCGCACGCCGACGGTTGTTGATGGCAGAGTATTGAAATCTGCAGTAATTTGCGGAAGGTTGCACTTCTGTCACGTGAGTCGTCGTTGGTCCCGTTCTTGCAGGATCTTTTTCCAGGGGCCAGCGATGTCGGAGAATCGATGTTTTACCTGATTCCTGATATTCTCGTTACACTCGTGAAATGGTCGTATGGGGAAATCTCCACTTCATCGCTACCTCGGAGATACTGTGTCCAATCGCTCGTGCTGCGACTATAAACCACATTCAAACTCATTAAATATTGATAACCTGCCATTGTAGCAGCAGTAAGCGATCTGACAACTGCGCCAGACACTTGTTGTCTTATATAAGCGTTGTCGACCGCAGCGCCGTATTCTTCCTGCTTACGTATCTCTGTATTTGAATAAGTATGCGTATACCAGTTTCTTTGGCGCTTTGGGGTATATACAGGGTGTTTATAAATTAGCTATACAAAAGCAAAAACATGCATATACTCGAGAGCAACGTTGTGTTATAATTTCATGGTAATCGCTGAAGTACTTTCGGAGATTTACGATTTTGCACAAATAGATGTTTTTATTTCTATTATGTAGATTATTTTTCCACGCTCCACAGAAGAGGCTCCAATATACTTAAAACATAGATCAGTGTATAATAAAATGAGGGTTGAGTCTATGTAAGTTAAATTTTTATGAAAATTCCGCTTATGCTTAATGTGTGGTAAAAGGTTTTTGAAACTTGTATTAATTACTGTTATGTTATTGTTGTATACCTACTTCAACAACATACATTCAGCTTCAAAATGAATTTTAGGTCTCTAAAACCTGATGTAAGGTTTTTGGTTTATACGACAGATAATTTGTTGTGTTCGGAAAATGACGTAAACGTTACCGAATTTCAACAGGAAAACTATAGTAAAAATTTAATAGATAACTTTACGAAAGATGTTTTCTTCGACGGTAAGTGACACGTGTAAAAATTATTAATGATTTTAAAAAAATGTGACGTCCATTTTCTCATTTTTCGTCTGATTTGAAGCTGAATCGCCCATATGTACCGTCTCACAAATGTTTTCTGACTTCAAGACAGGAAGTCTACTTTGTGCCTCTGATTCCCTAAAACTCAAGATGACACTCCATTTGGAATCCAAAGTATTCTTCATTCCGGTGATGAAACAGAATAAATTTATAGTCTGAGATATTTCTTCGCTTCAAGACGAATAGTTATCTTGCTCATGCTACTTGATAATTTCATCTATCATGTTATTTTCAAGCGTACGCTAAGAAAGGGATCCGTGAGCAAGTCATTGATCCATTGCACATATCTTTGAGTTATATGTGGGCGTACATGTACACGGTGCATTTTATTTATTTTTCTTGCGTTCTGTAAGGTGAAATTTGGTTGCTTGCTCTTGTTTCATGAAAAAGAGTTTCATACTTTGGACCGTAAATGCGATACGTGTGCTTGAAAATTATCAATCGATTGAAACTGACCGATAGTGTAAGCACACAATTTCATTTACTTGCTAAGTGAAGGCAGTGGAACACTAAATACAATGAGGCTGATACTGAATGTTGTGTAACAATTAGAAGTGTAATAAAACGCTCATGGATGCACTTAGAACGTATAAGAGATAATTTTAATTTATTTTTAGTTCTCTGCAATAAAGCTGAATGTGGGCTATTTGTAGCTTTTTGCTCTAATGTCGCGTGCTGCAAAGCGAGATGGTGAAAAAGCAGGTTCAGCGAAATCGGCTCTTCATAAACGACATACGTAAGTAATACGTTAGAGTAGGTTTGACTCTTTATTCTTTTGAACGTAGCATCCTATTTCGGATGCGTTTTGCATTATGTATGTAGTCGATCAGAGAATGAGACAAAGATAAGGATGCGGATTAAATGGGCAATGTAATTGAAATACATCGAATCCCAGGGATTAGATGTTGCGTTAGTAGAAGAGCCAACACCGTGTTATGAGTGGAGGCCGAGATGCACACGTTTTAGCTCACGCAGGCTGGCGTGAGGAGGGAAGAACAATATTGACGTGAGGTCTGGAACATGACAAGGAATGAGAATTCAGAAAGCGGACGTAATTAGTTTGATACTTAACTTTAATCCATGAATGATGGACGTCGCTCTTGACGGTACATTAGTCACAATATTATCTGTTCAGAATACATTCTTGAAGTAATTATAGTAACTGAATATGGCGCCTTGCTAGGTCGTAGCAAATGACGTAGCTGAAGGCTATGTTAAACTGTCGTCTCTGTAAATGAGAGCGTATGTAGACAGTGAACCATCGCTAGCAAAGTCGGCTGTACAACTGGGGCGAGTTCTAGGGAGCCTCTCTAGACTAGACCTGCCGTGAGGCGGCGCTCAGTCTGCAATCACTGATAGTGATTCAAATGGTTCAAATGGCTCTGAGCATTGTGGGACTTAATACCTATCGTTATCAGTCCCCTAGAACTTAGAACTACTTAAACCTAACTAAGGACATCACACAACACCCAGTCATCACGAGGCAGAGAAAATCCCTGACCCCGCCGGGAATCGAACCCGGGAACTCGGGCGCGGGAAGCGAGAACGCTACCGCACGACACTGATAGTGGCGACACGCAGGTCCGACGTATACTAACGGACCGCGGCCGATTTAAAGGCTACCACCAAGCAAGTGTGGTGTCTGGCGGTGACAACACACTAGACATACTGTGCTCTTTCTGGTCTCCCATTCTTTTCATTTCATCTTGGAACTGGAACTACCTGCTATTTGCATGACATATGTGAGTTTGGGAAGCCACAGGACCTCGAATTTTGGACAGGAGGAACAAATTGCTACAAAAACGAGCAGCTCTCTGCCGTGAGTGGAGACCGCAGTCTCAGATGCCCATATTCGTGGAAGCTGGGTCGCCAGCATGCGGCCAGTGTGGCCAGCAGCTATTGTGTGTTTCACTATCTGGGCCTGCCTAGCTACAGAACTTCGGCCGAGTCGCCACGTAAACAGTGCGAGAGCACCGCTTTCCGATGTTTCGAAAAAAGCTTTCATAGATAACCCTCTCTCGCTGTCCCAAAGAAACACGGAGTGCTGAAATAATGACCCTTGTACAGCTCCTTAATTTCAGGGGACCTCTAATGCGAGATTAGTGTTGACCCAAAAATGTACCACTGGTAAACTGGGCAGTGATATCAAAGAGAGATAGTTGTAACCTCCCCACAAAAATTTCAAAGACAATATTTAATAGAAATGGAGCCAAGTGTAAGCTCCCCAGAGAAATTTGAAAGACAAAAATTTAAATGTTAACGAGAATAGAACCTAGTGTAACCTCCCAGCAATTATATTTAAAGACAATGACAATTAAATGAGAAATATAATAGCAATCTGACCCAAGTATAAGTTCCTCACAAAAATTAAAGTCAATTCAATGGTAATGAAATCTTGGTCACCATAAAAATGCAAATAGACCGAAATCTCGATCTTTAGGCCCTGATTAAACTCAAATTCTTACCTCAGTAAAACTGGATCTGCTCTTATTTTTCGCCATAGCTCGAAGGAAATGCATTGCAAAAATTTTGAACTTAAGGGAAACTTTTCTTTAAGGAATACGAAGGGAAATATTTCTTTCAATAAAATGCTTCTTTTGTTAAAATGCTTGGTTTGAAAACAAATTATTATTGGGGCGATTCTTGAACAAATTAGTTACAGTTAATTTACATTACATTATCAAATGTGCGCAATGCTGCTTCATTACCTTATTTAAAAATCTACCTCGTCCTGAATCTTGACCAGTGTGCCATGTCGACACCCGCCGACTCCTCACACACAACTGCGACTCCCTACATGCTACTACCACAGACTACGTCATCTCGCATGCGCTACTCCTCTCCAACTCTAACTCGCAACTGAACTGTCTCACAACTCGACCGCAACTGATCTGAACTCTCGCGCAGTCAAGCGCAGACTAGGAACGACAAATAGCTCTCTGGTCAGAGACTCTGCAATGCCTCGCCATCGCCGCTACACAACATACGTGTTTCATAGTTGAACTGACTGCTTGTTAGACGTGGGAAGGTGATTTTCAGCATGAATGGACTGGTATTGTGAGATGTCTTGGCAGGATTCCATGCGCTGGAGGGAATGCACACAACTGGGTAGCCTTGTATGCACTTTTCGCTATTGGCGGACATGTATGGCTTGGCAGAAGAATACTGCTGGTTGTAGGAAGATACAAGGAAATGAAGAGACTGTGGTGAGAATTCGGAGAGAGTGGTTGGGACGCTCAAGTTGCGGTCCGAAGAGTGCATCATACTGGGCGATCAGGATTAGGAATTGCCGCACCACACTCATGTTCTCTGCAGCAAAGCCGTCCGCACATCAGCAGCGTCCAGCACAGCTATCCGAGAATAATTATGAGGAGCATAAGTTGTATCACTGGTGTCATAGGACACTCTCGGTCTACACTTGCAGATTTTTGTACGATAACCTGTCTCAGATTCACAGCTACTGCATTGAGTGCTTCAGCCTCTTGATTAACGAACATATGTCCAGTCACTATGTTCGTTTGGGGTTAACAATTTGATATTTTGCGTCAGAAAGACTCAGTTTTAACTTTAGGGTAAGTAACTATACAAACCGTTATTAAGTCCAGTCCCTAAAGTTATATGTATTTAGTTTATAAATCATTCAGCAATCTTGAATAATCTGTTCATTTTTAGTATGTTTTTTGGATAAATTATTGAGTTTACTGAAAATAGTTTCTTTTAGACACGTTCCATTCCTATTACAATAACGTTTTGGCCGGCCGCTGGTGGCCGAGCGGTTCTGGCGCTACAGTCTGGAACCGCGCGACCGCTGCGGTCGCAGGTTCGAATCCTGCCTCGGGCATGGATGTGTGTGTTGTCCTTAGGTTAGTTAGGTTTAAGTAGTTCTGAGTTCTAGGGGACTTATGACCTCAGCAGTTGAGTCCCATAGTGCTCAGAACCATAAAAAAAATAACGTTTTGTGTGTATCTCCACTTTAAGATCTATAGTTAGGGCCTTACAAATCGCATTATCCATTACAACTGTGCACATTACGGAATTGTAACTTGGAGCTTAAAGGTGTGCCTGGGTCATAATCAGTTTTATGCGACTGGAAAAACAAGTACACCTCTATGTATATGGAAACGTAGATCGTCCCAATATGTTCTCGTCTCAATCGACTCGAATGAAATGTTTCATCTGTATACATTCTCGTGATCTCACATTATTATTTGCCTGTTATTATGACTTTGTGATGTTTACAGAGCTAGGCTGAAGGCATGTGCCATTTGGTCAGCATTACTCGTTGCAGCTGACAGTAGGGTCGTAGTCAACTGCAGGGAAACTGTCTCCTCCAGTTGCGGTGTTCTCACCATACGAAGCCTCCTCTTGTCCCAAGTAGCAGATGAAATTCATTTGTCCTGAAACTTCTTCTGTCCGGGTAGCTTCGGTCTGCAGACAAAGATGTCGAGCAATAAGGCTATTAACGTATCGTAATCTATAAAATGGATATCTGCCAATCTGATTTTATGTACACCTACATTACTCTATGCCGGAAACAAGTCTGTGATGAACACTTGCTAACGGTTATGTGATCTCAAATTGCATAATGGTCACTCAAACAGTTGCTCGTGGTACGGGTAGAATGAATGGCTCTGAGCACTATGGGACTTAACATCTGAGGTCATCAGTCCCCTGGAGTTAGAACTACTTAAACCTAACTAACCTAAGGACATCATACACATCCATCGCCGAGACAGGATTCGAACCTGCGACCGTAGTAGCAGCGCGGCTCCGGACTTATGCGCCTAGAACCGCTCGGCAACTGCAGCCTGCGATACGGGTAGACAAAAGAATAAAGTCCACTACACGTCAACACAAGCATTGGCGTGAGCCACATGTCAAGATGACCTTCGGACAAACCGTGTACAAATCACTGGCGACAAACCGACGAATTACAACTTAACCAGGCGTAACCAAGATGTCGTTTTGAAAATTTCAAGTGAGAACAATTACTATGTGGCATATTGGGACGATCTGTTTCTGTGAGTCTCCCATGATTAGTATACTATCACGATTTGTTGAAAATCGTCTCCAACCTGTAAATGAAAGTGTTTCGTACGCTTGATGATATGACACATTTTCTTGTTCGATGTGCGACAAATACGTCCTCAAAATATGACTCTACCTTTTTATTAAATCCCGTAATTTAGTAGTACACTTCACTATTTTTAAATCGCCACAACACAAAGCACTTGTCATCACGACGCAGACTGCAACTGTCTTAAAACTTATAACGCAAGTGAAGCTACTCTTAAAACATTAATTACCCAGAAAAAAATACATTTCACCATTTCATCACTCAAGAACGTCAACACAGTAGGCAAACCACTGAGTATAGTGGTAGCAATTACTCCTGTAAAAAAATCGTATATGGTCTACAGTTGCAGAAGTTAGCTACTACATGTTCTTATTAAATAGTGTGCAAAGCAGCAGGAAACAATATTTAGATAACTGAAGAGTGATAGTAAGTTACTGCGTGAAGGCCCCAACTACCGGCTACAATCTCATGCCCTTCACCCAGCAGACAAAGGCCAAAATCTCAGCCTTTTTGAAGCTCGGAAAACCAACAAACATGTAGTCAAAAATCAAATGGCTCTGAGCACTATGGGACTCAACTGCTGAGGTCATTAGTCCCCGAGAACTTAGAACTAGTTAAACCTAACTAACCTAAGGACATCACAAACATCCATGCCCGAGGCAGGATTCGAACCTGCGACCGTAGCGGTCTTGCGGTTCCAGACTGCAGCGCCTTTAACCGCACGGCCACTTCGGCCGGCAACAAACATGTAGTCCAGAGATCTGACTTAACATTAATTGACTAAATATACCTTAATACTTCCCATCTGTTAAACTTCACGAAAGAGTCGCTGTTTTCCATTACTTCCCGTACTGCCTTTTTCCTCCAATTTCTACATTTTCCTGTAATTACTCAGTTCTTTCTATTTTATTGTGTTTGCCTACGTACTCCATATATTCTGTCGTTAATTCCTTCCTTTACTTGGTTTCTGTATCACTTCCCATTTGTGATATCACTTGAAGTAATTGTGTCAAGTACTCATTTTAATTTATTTTACTGGGTTTGTTTATTCGACATAAACTGTTATTTAGACAGTGTTTTTCGAGTTTAGTGTTAACGTTTTTCCTAGTTTGCTCCCTTTATGTTTATTAATTGTTCGACTTTTTACCTTTTAAATTGCATTACCTTTGCAATGTCAAAATGACATTTACTGTGCGTTTATGCCTCAGTCTAGATTAGCACCATTTCTCCCTATGTTGTTCTTTGATGTCGGGAGTCAGAGTTGGATGGTAGCCTTGTAAGTAGAAAACCGGTTGACCTGAGTAAATTAATATACGCAATATAGTGCTTTTCATTTTTTCGAAGTTTCAGCACTAGACTGGTTTTACACTGACGAAACGTCTGGTTCCAGTAACGCTGAGCTATGGAGTCTTTGGTAACCGCTCATTCCTTGGCGTGCCCACGCAGTTCAGTAAACAGACGTCAGAGCGCTTGCGTGTAAACAGCAATGAGTCATGCAATGGGTAACATCTTATGACCTACTCGCCTGTAACTTCAGCAACTACGTTGCCGCTGCCAACCGACCGCGTGGTGAAATGATGTCGGGGCTGGACATCAGTTAAGTAGTTTTAATTCGACATGGTACCACGGTGTTATAGGTTTTAATTTTTAATGTTTACTGTGCCATACTCTGGCATGCTATAGTAATTTTATGCTTCTGAAGAAGGCTAGATTATTCTAGCCGAAACCTGGGTAAAGACCAGCAAATTTTCGCAACTGAGGCGGATTTTTCAATATATATAAATATCATAAACCTAATTATTTCTCTGAAACGTTCCCTACTGCTACCTGTTTGCAGAATATGTTGTCTCTACTTCAGCTATCGTCAGTTTTTTGATGCGCAAATTGCAAAACACATCTACTTCTTTTAATGTCGTACTTCTTAATGTAATTCCCACAGCAAAGCTTAATTTAATTCGTCTACATTCCATTACCGTTGTTTTACTTTTGTTGATGTTCATCTTTTCAAGGCAGTATCCGTTCCGTTCAACAGCACTTCCTCGTCCTTTGCCGTGTCTGACAGAATTACAGTGTTACTGGTAACAGTCAAAATTCGTATTTCTTCTCCTTGAACTTAAATAACGTTTCCAGGTTTCTCATTCTTTTCCATCTCTGCTTGTTCCGTGTATAGATTGAATAACATTCGTGATATGCTGTAATTCTGTCTCATCCTCTTCAAAATCACCGCTTCCTTTCATATCTTTCGACCCTTATGGCTGCGGTCCGGTTTCTGTACAAGATGTAAATGACCTTATAGCAGCTGTATTTTGTCCCTGTTACCTTCAAAATTTCAAGGAGCACAGTCTTGTCAACATTTTTATCTTGTTACAATAGCAAAAAGTTAAATAATTGTATAGGTGGTAATATTTTGTCCAATTTCTTCGTTTCAACAGTTTTGATAGAAGGTACATTTTTAATTAACACTGAAGCGTTTAAAAGTTTGTTATTCTAATGGACTACGCAACTGAAAAGTTTGCTTCCGTAATCAGACAGTAGTTGCCGAAATATGGTTTCATACGTTTTTGGGGTAGGCAGTAGGTAAATACCTGAAACAGTAGCTTAATTTACAGTAGCAGATACAAAAGGAAGGGTTGGATGATGAAATGGATAATGTACATATTTCAGCTAGGGACCGGTACATGTACGACAGGAGGGAAGTGATTCCTTTGCCAACTTTACCTATATGTATCTGCAAAATGATTCACCAAAAAGTAGTACAACTTTTAGGTTTTATAAAAAATAGTATACAACAAAGTTACAAAAGGAAGCCTTTCTAAAGTAGTTCCATGCCCTTGGTGCCATCGTAAACGGTGCCGCCGATGAGCGAGTAGCAGTTGGACAAAGAGACCACAGTTTGCAGTCTCCTTCCCACTGTGGAGCGTGAAATTGCATGCCTTGAAGACCAGTTAAATGTGGTTGCGCCGGCCGGAGTGGCCGAGCTGTTCTAGATGCTACAGTCTGGAACCGCGCGACCACTTCGGTCGCAGGTTCGAGTCCTGCCTCGGGCATGGATGTGTGTGATGTCCTTAGGTTAGTTAGGTTTAAGTAGTTCTAAGTTCTAGGGGACTGATGACCACAACAGTTAAGTCCCATAGTGCTCAGAGCCATTTTTGAAATGTGGTTGCAACAGCATCGCCGTTTGACTTGAGCCCCTTCTTCCCTGTTGCATAATGTAGCGATCATCTTCACGGCACACTGCGCCCTTCTTCCAGTTTCCTAATGATTCTTCCTTGTGTGAAGTCATCGCATTGTTGTCTTCGGGCCATGTTTCGAACGGTCTCTTCAACTGCCTCATTTTGCGGGACCAGTCCCTTTCCGTGCTATGGTCACTCTTACATCACGCCATGTGACATCCAACTTTGTTTGCACCTCTGGGACACCCCTGGCAACACGTTCCCGCACTTTCATACATCTCTACTGAGTAGTTAATGTTACGTTACTTAATCTACTTCGTCCCGCTGAGCAGTATATCATGAGGAAATGCAGCACTGGTGCAAATACGTAAAGATACGTAACTGTATGTTCAAACATTTGGAACCTTTCAGTACAATCAAAAGACGAAAGCATATTCTGGTAGAAAGACGTTTCAATGTTCGAAAAGATTAGGTACAGGATAGACATTCCAATGTGGGCTATTACAATTTGTCTCCAGTTCCGTACTAAATCATCAGTTCTGAGTTCTGTAGTTCAAGGCCCAAAAATAATACAATAAGACCCTTCTTCCTACTTTCAGCTGAGAGAGAGAAAGAGAGAGAGAGAGAGAGAGAGAGAGAGGGGGAGGGAGGGAGGGAGAGAGAGAGAGAGAGAGAGAGAGAGAGAGAGAGAGAAAGTGAGAGAGGGGGAGGGAGGTGTTGAATGCTACCGACGCTAACAGATGTGTTATTCACAACTGAATATCTCTATCTGGGCGTTTTTTCCGAAATAATCACAAAGGAAAGCTGATTTTCCTTACCATTTGAACTCACACGCGACTCCAGAATGTACTCTGTATGAACATAATACGAAAGCAACACGGTCTGCAAAACACGAAAGTGATACACACATGAAGTGTACAGATTAAACCAAAACACGCAAGCGATCTGCATCCTCGTCGGTACGGTACGAAAACTGGCACCAGAATGGCTTCCTGTGGCGAACATGTTGTCGCAAACTGTAGTGCGCGACATACCACACTTGGCCGCTCAAAATCAGATACAGTTAGGCCAGTCAGCCGGCCGCACCTGCCATGGCGTAGCGGAGAGATGAAGCAAGTGTTCCCGAATTGAAGGACACCATCTGCAGGGATAATATGAATACTGCCTTACGATTTAAAGGGTGTGAGAGACAAAGAAAGGAAACCGAAGAACAAAATGAAACGATTTTTACTTCACAGCGCCTACTCAATAATCTATGTATTAAATGAATGTAGTTTATTAGTTATGTATATTAGGTCTCCATCAAAAGACGGGAAGTAACAGATATCTATTCAAGAAAGTAGCGTTTATTTCTTACAAGCAAGCGCGAAAATGAGTCAGGTTATTGATTAAGGTAGTTGCGTAAAACTAGTGAACAAGCCTATAGTGAGATTGTTTTGTGATTCACCAAGTTTCTCACTTTCGGTTCCTGTTTAATATTTCTGACACAGTTCTGCGCCTGTATTCTGCGCTTACGAGGTGCGGCTAGAAAAAAACCGGACTGATGCTGGAAAAAACATTTATTTACAATTATTTACAATTTCATGTTATCTCCTTCAATGTACTCTCCTCCTCGGTCTCTACACCGCTCCATACGAATTTTCCACTGTTGATAGCAATGCTGCAGATCATTTTCGGTAAGTCCATACATTACTTCCGTCGCTTTTTCTTTTACTGCTTCAACAGTCTCAAATCTAGTTCCTTTCAAAGCTGACTTGACTTTAGGGAAAAGAAAAAAGTCACAGGGGGCCAAATCAGGTGAGTAGGGTGGATGATCTAAGATGGGAATGTTGTGTTTTGCCAAAAACGTCTTCACTGACAGCGCACTGCGAGCTGGGGCATTGTTTTGGTGAAGGATCCATGACTTTTTTCTCCACAAATCGTTCCGTTTTCTCCGTACTCGCTCACGTAGGGTAGCCAGGACGCTAATGTAGTAATGCTGATTCACTGTTTGTCCCTCTGGTACCCAATCAATGTGCACAATCCCTTTGATGTCAGTTTTTGCTGACAATGGTCTGCCAGTGCGAGTGTCATCACTGGTGTCTTCGCCGCCATCTTTAAATCGTTTAAACCACTCAAACACTTGTGTTCGCGATAAACAATCATCGCCGTACACTTGTTGTAACATTACAAACGTTTCACTTGCAGATTTTCCTAGTTTGAAACAAAATTTGATGTTAACACGCTGTTCTTTCTGTACACTCAACATTTTCCGACGCACAGACAAAACGTCAACTGCTTAAAACAGACGCCACGGGCAGACTGAGTGCAGGAGGCAGATGAAACTCGAGCAGTAGGCGAAGCGAGAGTCACGTGACAGGCCACGCGACTTTCAGCCTTATTGCATTCGTTTTATTGTTTCACCAGTACTAGTCCGGTTTTTTTCTAGCCACACCTCATATGTTCCATTTTTAATTTATTTTTGTATGCCATAATTTTATCTACCTTCCTTTCCATAATTTTATCCTAATTTTACTTCAACTAACTTGGACTTGAATAATTATAATCTCCACTATAACTGGAACAAGCCACTTCACATTTACACTTTTTTCAAGCAACAGGCAGAGAGAGAGTCGTTATGAACGTTATTTGCACCCGGTGTGTCACTGTGTATGCAACGTTTTAACTGATATTCCACATCAGTTGCTAAGTGCAAACACAGCACTGCCCTGGAAATGGCGGCTACAGTATGGGAACGCTACACTATTCCCAGCGAGGAGTCTCGTTATTTTGAGTAAGCCTAAGGCCGGACTTAGTAACCTACGACACTTTCTTCATTCACTAACTGCAATTACTTCCACCATCTCCTCACGAATTTTTTTTATGTAATCGTTCTATGTCGTTGCATTGCACTTGGCGGAACACAGTCATTGAATATAAAGCGTGATGTACTTAGTATAGCTGCACTCGGGAAAGATTTATTTTCTTTAGCTGGTTTGCTGCTCCACTGCATGTTAACATTCATCACTTCCGACTTATACATAGTTGCCATTGCTGCAAGGTGCGTGACGAGAGATTGTTAGGGCCAGTTTAACATCGAAGTAGCACACAATAAGATCATGCACAATTAAGCATTGCATTTCAAAATTATCTTCGGCGTCAGTTTAGGTAAAATACTGTTCAGGTTGCATTTGTTTGTCAGACAGTCTTATTCTTCAGTGCAGTGTTACTTGCTCGCGTGTGAATCATTTAAAATGTTTGGAATTTTATTTAGTCGGTGTGCGTACGCAAAATTACAAGGCATTTTAATAAAAGCGTTTTGGATATTTAGTCTTTCAAAATTCGATTTGTAATTTTATGAGGATCTTTAATCTTAAATTTGTGTGTTGGAACTGCGAGTCACGTACTGTGACATTGTAGCACTGTTCACTTCACTGCATAGTACAAACTTTCATAGGGTAGTTGCTTTAGCATACAGTTTTATGTTTTCTAATTATTTTTGGTAAATGTTAATTGCAATATAAGTAGAGAGTAGCGACTCATTTCATCAGATAGTGTTTACGTAATCACATCATTTGCATTGTTGAGATCC
Organism: Schistocerca nitens; assembly: GCF_023898315.1. Classification (NCBI taxonomy): domain Eukaryota; kingdom Metazoa; phylum Arthropoda; class Insecta; order Orthoptera; family Acrididae; genus Schistocerca; species Schistocerca nitens. The sequence goes on along the minus strand of NC_064618.1, from coordinate 154,805,956 downwards.
ATATTATAACACAGATACTCACAAAAGGTAAGAGTGGGAAACCAGTCTACATCACAACAACAGACAATAAAAAACAAAACGGTTACATAGTGTCAAATGAAATGGTGAAAAGGAACGATGCGCTTCTGTCACGGCGGTTAGTTGTTCATGCAGATTGTCATACCGGTCACTGTTTCTCTGTTAAGGAGAGATGGATACGTCGACGGCCCCGTGTTCTCCGTCGTATGCCGTATGTCAGTTGAAGCGGTGTCCTCTAACTCGGAGGTCGGATGTGTCAAAAATACCACCGGCCGGAGTGGTCGAGTGGTTCTACGCGCTTCAGTTTGGAACCGTGCGAGCGCTACTGTCGCAGGTTCGAATCCCGCCTCGGGCATGGATGTGTGTGATGTCCTTAGGTTAGTTAGGTTTAACTAGTTCTAAGTTCTAGGGGACTGATGACCTCAGATGTTAAGTCCCATAGTGCTCAGAGCAATTTGAACCAATTTTTGTCAAAAATATCCGTGGGACTGGCTCACGTCTCTGGTCCGTCTCAGAAATACACTCATGCGTGGCCAACCACTCTGTAAAAGACGCCAAAGAACTAGCAAGACCAACTGTGCGAAATGGACAGTGTCTTGGAAGAGGTTGTAAGATGAACAATCACCCAGACTATAACCAATTCACACCATACTTCCTGTCAATGTCAACAAGCGCAGCTCTCGCCAAACCCAGTACAAAGCGAGTGAGCGAGGACTGGTAAGCGACGCGAACTCCTGCGTCGGCCCGGCCGGTGTAGGCGCTGACCGGCCCGTATAACTGGATTCGCCGATGAGGGCTCGGTGGGCGGGTGTCGGGCGGGGGCAGAGCCTCGGTCGCCGCGGATCAATTTTCAATTCCGCGAGCGGGACCGCAAACAGCGGGTCTGCCGGGCGTTCAGTTTAGAGGGGGACGCCGGGGCGGCGGCGCTGCAGTCCAACTCCTGCTGTGCGAACCCTTCACAGCATATGCGTGACTGTCTGTTTCCCATTCATCTCGTCCGAAACAAAATCACATTGTTTCGACACAATGCTATTCTATTCTTTTGAAAGTTAAATGAAAGAGAGTACATAACCATACCAGACAAATAATTATTCACCATCAGGGTTGTTGTTGTTGTTGTGGTCTTGAGTCCTGAGACTGGTTTGATGCAGCTCTCCGTGCTACTCTATCCTGTGCAAGCTTCTTCATCTCCCAGTACCTACTGCAACCTACATCCTTCTGAATATGCTTAGTGTAGTCATCTCTTTGTCTCCCTCTAAGATTTTTACCCTCCACGCTGCTCTCCAGTACTAAATTGGTGATCCCTTCGTGCCTCAGAACATGTCCTACCAAACGATCCCTTCTTCGGGTCAAGTTGTGCCACAAACTCCTCTTCTCCCCAATCCTATTCAATACCGCCTCATTAGATATGTGATCTACCCATCTAATCTTCATCATTCGTCTGTAGCACCACATTTCGAAAGCTTCTATTCTCTTCTTGTCTAAACTATTTATCGTCCATGTTTCACATCCATAAATGGCTACACTCCATACAAACACTTTCAGAAACGACTTCCTGACACTTAAATCTATACTCGATGTTAACAAATTTCTCTTCTTCAGAAACGCTTTCCTAGCCATTACCAGTCTACATTTTATATCCTCTCTACTTCGACCATCATCAGTTCTTTTGCTCCCCAAATAGCAAAACTCCTTTACTACTTTAAGTGTCTCATTTCCTAATCTAATTCCCTCAGCACCACCCGACTTAATTGGACTACATTCCATTATCCTTGATTTGCTTTTTTTGATGTTCATCTTATATCCTCCTTTCAAGACACTGTCCATTCCGTTCAACTGCTCTTCCAAGTCCTTTGCTGTCTCTGACAGAATTACAATGACCATCAGGGTACATGACATTAATATCGTCTCACACTGCTTCTACGAGGCTAATCCCAAAAGTAAGGTCTCCTATTTTTTATAAGTACATAGACCCGTTTATTTCTACAATGGTTTACATCAGTTCACAGCTTGAACATTTAGCTATTTTCCAACATAATCACCATTTCTGTCGATGCATTTTTGTAGACGCTGTGGCAGTTTTTGTATGCCCATGTCATACCAGCTCGTCGCCATGCTGTTCAGAAAGTTACGAACCTCTGAATCGCTTTACGGCCAAATGTTCTTTTAACCTAGGGAACAGGTGATAGTCACTGGGCTACAGGGTGGGTGGGTGGGTTATTATGTTGCGCTGAAACTGTTGCAGGAGAGCAACGGTTTGCCGAGCGATGTGTGGGCGAGCTTTCTCACGGAGAATGTGTACGCCTTTGCTCAACATTCCTCTTCTCCGGTTCTGAATTGCCCGTTGGAGTTTTTTCAGAGTCTCACAGTACCTGTCAGCGTTAATTGTGTTCCCAGCGATTCAGCTCCGACGACGAGGTGAAAGAAGAGGTTCATAACTTTCTGAACAGCATGGCGGCGAGCTGGTATGACATGGGCATACAAAAACTGTCACATCGTCTACAAAAATGCATCGACAAAAATGGTGATTATGCCGAAAAATACCTAAATTTTCAAGCTGTAAACTGATGTAAACCATTGTAGAAATTAACAGGCCTATGTACTTATAAAAAAATAGGAGACCTTACTTTTGGGACTACCATCGTACCTATGACACATGCTTCTAGCTATTACACTGGGCTCAACTCGACGAGGAGTCCACAGTTTTCTTCAGAAATTCCATATTGAGGTGAAGCCTCTCAATGATGATTACATTCCACAGGGTTGCTGACTACTACGTTTCAACCGCTATTCGGAATAGTACCGAAAATTTCCTAGGCGGTTAAGATTAGATCATTTAGCTTGCCAGTCCAAGTACGTTAGTGAAGCTGAATGTCAGGCAAACCAGGGACGTATGTACTACCTTGGAAGACGTGAATGTCCACAGTGTACTCATCTTGAAGCTATAAAAAGAAGGACAACGCTTAGTCAACAAGAACGTTGGAGTAAACATACTGGTCCTTGTTGACGGTAACATATGTGAAGGACCAAAGTCGTGGAACGAGAAACACTCCCAAAACGTAACAGAACCACTTCTGGCATGAACTGCACCCTCCACACGCTGTGAGTTAAAGCCATAAGTAAATCACTGGTGCGTTATACGCCTTACACCTTTCGAAAAGAGGGTAAGTTGCGGCACTTACTGCCACACTACACGCTTCGAGTCAGCTATTCTCCAGGTTATATGTTGTTTCATAGACCATATGGTCTAAGAGTAGTGTGTCTGATAAGTAATAAAAACGATCTCGATCTCAGGTTCGAACACCTCCACCGCTTTAATTTTGAATAAAAATCGGCAGCGATGGCGGCCGACGTGGTGGCCGAGTGGCTCTGTAAGTAGGCTGTTTAGGTTTTTTTATTGGTAACGCCACCTCTGTATGAAAATCACTGGCTGTGATGTGTGCAGTCTGTGGCTGCTTTGCACTGTTGTAATACTCGCCATTGTAGTGTTAGGCAGCTGGCTGTGAACAGCACGTAGCGTTGCGCAGTTGGAGGTGAGCCGCCAGCAGCAGTGTTGCCAATTTAGCGACTTTGTCGCTAGAAATGGCGACTTTTGCCTTTGTCTTAGCGACAAAAAAAACTTTTTAGCGACAAAAATTATTTAGCGACTTATCTGGTGACTTTTGGAGTACTGATGACTTTTGAAGTACAAATCAAAACTATTTTGGGCCAGTATTTTCATTCACAAAACTAAGATTTTAACTATAGAATGGGTACTACACTGACTTTGTTCTAGATTTACTAAGTTAAATTAAGTTCTTAGCAGATCTTGTAGCATTGTTCAGCATTTAGTAAACCTGAATGTGGGAGTTGCCTACAGAGTAAGAAAACCTTGACTATAGAACAATTCATTATTCATTACCCACTAGCCTGTTATCGTCGATAGCGTATTGATCTATAATTCTTCAACTTTTTGTAAGTAGGCTGTTTAGTTTTTTTTATTGGTAACGCCACCTCAGTATGAAAATCACCGGCTGTGCCGTGTGCAGTCTGTGGCTGCTTTTCATTGTTGTAATACTCAACCATTGTAGTGTTAGGCAGCTGGCTGTGAACAGCGCGTAGCGTTGGGCAGTTGGAGGTGAGCCGCCAGCAGTGGTGGATGTGGGGAGAGAGATGGCGGAGTTTTGTAATTTGTCATGATATCAAGGTAAATACATTGTTTGTTCTCTATTAATATCTTTCATTTGCTAACTATCCCTATCAGTAGTTAGTGCCTTCCATAGTTTGAATCTTTTATTTAGCTGGCAGTAGTGGCGCTCGCTGTATTGCAGTAGCTTGAGCAGCGAAGATTTTTGGTGAGGTAAGTGATTTGTGAGACGTATAGTTTAATGTTAGTCAGGGCCATTCTCTTGTAGAGAATTTTGAAAGTCAGATTGCGTTGCGTTAACAAAATATTGTGTGTGGAAAGTCAGATTGCGTTGCGCTAAAAAATATTGTGCGTCAGGTTAAGCACAGTCCCGTAAAATTGTTAAAAGGGGACGTTTCATATGTCGACCCTTAGCCTAGGATACCTCACTGGAATCTTCTGATTTTTTCTTGTAGTTTGTATAATTAGTGTAGATTTTGTTTATTGCTAGCGCGTAATTGTAGAGAGAATCTCCATTGTAGTTGTAGTTTTTCAGTGTTGTATAGTAAAATAGTTGTGGCATGCATGTAGATTTGCACCAAGTATTTCGCAGCTGCAGTTAACTAGATATTATTTTCAGTGTTATGTTAATGTGTTCTCTTATTTTTGCTCTTCAAATTGTGTTTTTTCTGTGTTGTCGTGTGAAATACCGTGACAATAATGGCGTGTGAAAAGCGTAACACTAGGCTCCAAAGTAAATTGAGAAACGACAGCGAAGACGAAAGCAGTATGTTAGCGCCGCAGAGTAATGAATTAACTAATGTTAAAAGTAGTAATTTGGTAATTGCGCATAGGGAGATGGAGCGGGTTGCAAACAATGGTGTAGACAGCGAAACAATTAGAGAACAGGGAAGCATTATCGATCGATCGGTCGGCAATAGCTCGGCTCAGGAATCCGAAATGACACGAGACGATCTCACAAATACTGTAGATTCAGGTTTTGGATCCTCACCGTTTTCTCAAATAAGTCAAGACACATTTTCTGCTTGTCAAAATGTGAATGTTGCCGGTGAAAATGCACTGCCAAAAAGCATAGAGAAACAGATTCCAGACACTAATACATTATTATTGCAATTAATGCAACAAATGGAACAAAATCAGAGAGAAATGAAACAGATGGGACAAAATCTTCAAAAGTTAGACACAATGGAACAAAATCTTCAAAAGTTAGACACAATGGAACAAAATCTTCAAAAGTTAGACACAGTGGAACAAAATCTTAAAAAGTTAGATACCACACTTGAACAAACACGTGAGGATTTAACTAATGAGTTACATCACATTGAATCGAAATGTCAAAAAGTCTGTAATGACGTAAAAACACAAATTTGTGAACATTTCCAACCTATTTTTTCGCGGCATGAAAATGCACTACAGAATCACGAAGCAGCCATAAAAGAACTGCAAACTACTGTTCATGAAAATCATGAGACCTTGCAAGCTAAATTTGACTCAGTTGCATCTACCGATTCGGTTACGCAACTTGCAAAAACCCAGGAAAACTTAAAAGACACAGCAGAAAAACACACTGAGGAAATAAGTACATTATCGGATAAAGTAGCCGAACTTTCAGATCAGTTCACTAACTTATCTACGAGGGTAGATGATGATCTGAATGACACAACACCTGTAGCCTTCACTGACACAGAAGAGTATGAACAAATTAGAAAATTCAAACAAAATCAAAATCAAATTAATACGCAACACCAAAGAGAAATCCGCGAAGTACAAGATCAGCTGACACAGGTAATAAAAGAATTACGTATTTCAGAGGACACTCGCGCCCCAACACGGGAAGAGGGACATAGAAATACGGAACAACCACAAAATAATAACACAAGACACTTCGGAAATTATGAAAGAAATTGGCAAGGCACACCGAATTTTGAGATGGAACCGCCGACACGACGTAACAATGACCGGTATGCTACTCGCCGACACGATGATTTTGACTATAAGCTGTTCATTACTACACGTAAATTTAAAACATTTAAGAATTCTGCCAACGACATTCATCCACAAGCATGGCTCCATCAATTCTCTCATTGTTTTCCTCCCAACTGGTCGTTAGAACACAGATTAGAATTTATGTGTGGCTACTTAGAGAATGAACCAGCTGTAAGAATGCGATCGGTCATTCACGATTGCCACAGTGAAGGAGAATTTTACCATGCCTTCCTCTCAGCATATTGGTCTCAAGCCACACAAGACCGAGTAAAACATGGCATCATAATGATGAAACATTTCGAACAATCTGAATTCTCCAGTCTTGTGAAATATTTTGAAGACATGTTGCACAAAAATCAGTACCTGTCAAACCCATACAGCCCTTCAGAACTCATCCGCATTTGCTTAATGAAATTACCTGAACATTTACGGCATATTATTTTAGCAGGACGTTGTAAAGACGACATTGAAGCTTTTCAGGGACTGTTACAAGAACTGGAAATTGACACTGACAGTCGCGGGATGCGAAAACAGGAAAACAATCACTACAGGTCACATCCGTCACAATTCCGTGACGACAGAAATAATAAATGGACACGACAAGGCTACTCTCACAACACAAATCGTGACCAAAACAGACACCACCCTTATGACAACCGTTGGCAGAATAATAGTTACAGAGAAAGATCGCATTTCCGTAGTAATGACTATGACAGAGACAATCATAGAAACAGACAATATGGGAACCAAAACAATTATTATTATCAAGGGTGGCAGAATGACTTCAGACGCGACGGTTCGGCGCGCAGTTGCGATTCCGGGAGAGATTCTCCACCACATGACCGACAAACAAGAAACTATGTAAACTACCGACATAACGACAGACCTGAATTGCATCAGAACTGGCGGGATTCTAACAGAGCTGGGCCCTCTCGGCAAGGCGAATTTGTGGAGGTTAGGTCTCCGAATCCCATTAGCGAAGCGCGCCAGTGGAGAGACAGACAATGACCCGCACCGCAGGCAGACACCTGCGCCGGCTGGCTCCGAGAAAAATAACATAGCGCTAACCTTGAGAAAAAAAATTCCAGTATTCTTTACCGACGTATACTACTTGACAATTGCGTTAAAGTTGAAACTCTGCATACTAGGAAGAGCAAAGGTTTACACCACATTTCACACGTAAAACCGTTTATTGAGAGATAATGTGCTTTTTTAACTTGAGATTTTAATGCTACATTTTGGTTTATTTGAAAATACATTCTGAAATTAAAGTGCTTTCTGAGAGATACCAGATGACACAGAGGTTAGTTTATTTGACAGCTACACGACTATATCACGACGCTACTAATGTGTGACACAATTTACCTTGTTGATTTTGCGGTGTATCTGTTTTATATCTGCACAGTTTTCTGAATTCTTCTGGAAAGAAAAACATGTTTTAGTAGTAACTTTTGTGGTATAGCAATAATGAGGCAGCCTTTTACGTGGCACAACAATACGTTACAGCACAGTACTTTCTTCATCACAACAATAAGCATAACTAAGATATCTATACGCAAAGCATTTCACTTTTGTGTATCATCAGGTAAGTACATTGACTTCTGCAGAACTTAGCTTTCGGAGGACGATAACTACGAGACTTCCACAGAGATTATCTTACAACATGACGCACAGTTTAGCGCTACAGGACACATATTTGAGTGATTAATTTTGTACTTAAAACATTTATTTTTAAAGATTTTTGAATTACAAAGAAAGTTTTCTGAGATATATTTCACTCCATTGCTGTAATCTGTAACACCTAAGGGTATAATTACATTAATCCTCAGGGGGGTACACGCTTACTTTGTGTATCATGTGTTTAGCACGCACAAGGAGCCCTAGCTAATATGGTATTTGCTTATACAACTTTACACATCGGTACCATATTTCTCTAACACAGAATTACACAGCTATCTGATTATTTACCTGAGAGAGACAAACATTTATTTTACAACATTAGTGACAGATGTTTACGTAATTACACCGTTGGATAACTTCACACTTACGAAATTGTATTTTGGCTGTACTTTGTAAACTGTTCATATTTTTTCGGAACCATTGTGATACAATGTGAGCTTTGAATGATGTGTTTGGTATGGAATCATGATTTTAAAGTACGTTTGAGGCAGATGACACTTTTGAAATGAGCAGAGAATTTTTTTTAGGTTTTGAAACTATTGGAGGAAGCTACGACGATTTTGAGATTTGACTGAGGTGTTATGATGTTATTTTTTACGATGACGATGTGTATTATGTTGTTGAGGTATGTTTATGATTAGTAAGCTAATGTTATATGAAGAATTTGATTATGCTATGTATCTAATGATGAAGTATTGAAGAAGCGTCGACGAATTTGTATATGTGTAATAAGGTAAGGAGTAATGAGTAGCGGTTAGGAACTCTGCCTTGTGAAGACGTATGTTGGAAACCGAGAATCGTACTTTTAGAATTATGAAATGTGTGTAAATGCGTGAATGTATCACAATGCCGACGAAAATTTTTTGGACACTGTTATATTCATGGGATTTTGTTTTTACAGGTTTGCAACGCTAATTCTTGACCTGTGAAATATTTTTATTTAAGACTGCCATTGTAGCGGAAACTGCTGTCGTAAATATTTCCGTACGAAAGTTAAGTGACCACCTGCACGTAATACGTCGTGGGCACACAGCTGTGTCAGACACCTGGGCGACAGCCGCCCGAACAAAAAAAAACCATTAGCCTTCCAGCGGCACAGGTAGAAGAAAAAAGAGGCCATTATAATCGCTATTGACGTTCCTTTGTAGAAAGCATCGCAACATTTCACGGCTATTGTCGTGCTAATTGAGAGAAATGCCATATGGCTAGTGAATGACGTTTCACGCCTTGCTTTGCCCATTTTGTTTAATATCTAGTTTCTAGCTGCACTGCAGCACTGGTTAAAATAAAATTTTATAGATGTACTAATATAAATATTATCTGTCTGCAGATCTATTAAATAATAATTTTGTAATCCACATTCTTCGAAAAAGGAGCTCTTGGAATGGAAAGAACAATAAGAAGGGACTAATACCAGGAACTGCATACATAATTTTCTTTTCAACTACTGAGTAATTTTTTGTAGAATTAGTTTTTGTGGTGCACCACTTTAATTACTTAGACATTAAGATGTGATTATACATTTCCCTTATCTGCATTGTTATCTTTAGTGTACTATTTTTTCTGCTTGAGCTATGTCATATTTAGGTATAAGTTGCTGCTGTTTGCCAGGCATAGTGTTATTGAATTTGATTTTGTATTATTCTGTTAAGCCAGTTTTACTAATGATTTATTTTTATATTTTTATTGTTTGCTGCACATTGCCTTAGATTAGTTGTAATATTACAATTGCTTTGCTAATTTCTTAATACTGCTTGCTTCGCAAATCTGCGTTTTTTTGCTGTTTATATTAATTGTTTTTTTTTTTGCTGCGCATTGCCTCATATTAGTTGTAATGTTGAATTGCTTGGTAATTTAGATTTACTGTAGCTTGCTTTGCCAGCTTGAAATTTTTGTCATTGATGTTTGTGTTACTTGATTTGTTCTGCTGCATTGCCTCGTCCCTTAGTTTAGCATCTGAGCTCAGTAGATTTAAGTTAGCTTAAGAGGGGGTAGACTATATAAGAGACTAACTATGGAGAATAGGGAAAGAATGCTTTGAAAGCTATAAGAAACAGATTTGGCAAAAATGAGTATTGTGCACTGAGAAATAATTATTTTTGAAAGAAATATGAATAGAATACAGAAAGCAGGTATAGATAGGACTTTTGGAAATAATGAGGAATGAAGGGAGATCTCTGAGAAGTAAAGAAAGTTTTTGTTTGCAACATACTGCAGTAAAAGAAACCCTGTCCTTTCCTTGTGTTATCCCACTATGTGTTTGTGTACCCTTGTGTATTTCTTTTCTTCCTGTCTCTGTGTAGTTTCATTGAATTTTTTCTTTTCTAACACTATTCACTATGATGAGGAATACTGTTATCCTCAAATATAATTGGTATTAATAATATGTTATTTACCTTGTAAATATGCTTAGACTTTATTTATTTTATTTTGTTTTAATGCTCATGTGTGAAGTTGATGTTTGAATAATTATTCTGATCTTTATGTATGTACTTATGTCATTATTTTTGTAACATTGATGTATATGTTTATTTCTATTCTTTTGTAAAGCCCCTATTACCGCAAATGTTATTTGTATTGTTATGTTCTTTAATGATGTATTTTGTATCTTTGTAATTGTATTCTTATGTTATAAAATTGTAATTGACACCAGTTCATCAAATTAAGTAACTTCTAAGTTACATTTCACTGCACACGTTTCTGTTGGTCATAGTATATGGACAATATGTGAGAAGTAGGGACTGTTAGTGTTTGCACGTGTGTTAATAATTCAGCAAGGGACTGGATAACAGCATTGCTGGTTCTAAGGACATTCCAAAAACTTTGTGAGTGCACAAGTGGTGGTTATGGACTTGCTATATTATCCGCAAGACTCTTTAATGGTGATTGTGCACCTGCACAGTCACAACGGATGGCTGCTGGCCATCTCTACAAGGACTACAGTGGGTCTGCATCTTTGATGATCCATCAATACCATTATTTCTACAAGGACTGCAGTGGGTCTGCGCCTCTGGTGGCCCACCAATACCGTAATCTCTACCAGGACTACAGTGGGTCTGCTCTGTGATGACCTACCAAACGATATTCTTCAAAACTTCGATTGGCTCCGCTGTGGGTTTGCTCTGTTGTGGCCCATTACCTGTCAGCATGTCAAGAGTCAGCACTGTCTTTCCGTTGGAAGGACAACGATACTTCTTCAAGACTGCATGAAATTCCACTACTTCCGTGTGCATTTTCTTTTACTGCTCAGACTTTGAGAAAAACACTGCAATGTGATGAATGATCAAGACTGTCTTTATGGACTGTGAGAAAATTTTAGCTTTTGACCAACATTGTATCAATAAGTGTGTGCATTTGATTTCTTAGTTATTGTAATTATGAAAATTTTTTTCAAATCTGTATTGGGCACTGCCCAACCCAATTTGTAAAATTTTTTGTGGGGAGCATGGGGGCTATGTAAGTAGGCTGTTTAGTTTTTTTTATTGGTAACGCCACCTCAGTATGAAAATCACCGGCTGTGCCGTGTGCAGTCTGTGGCTGCTTTGCATTGTTGTAATACTCAACCATTGTAGTGTTAGGCAGCTGGCTGTGAACAGCGCGTAGCGTTGGGCAGTTGGAGGTGAGCCGCCAGCAGTGGTGGATGTGGGGAGAGAGATGGCGGAGTTTTGTAATTTGTCATGATATCAAGGTAAATACATTGTTTGTTCTCTATTAATATCTTTCATTTGCTAACTATCCCTATCAGTAGTTAGTGCCTTCCATAGTTTGAATCTTTTATTTAGCTGGCAGTAGTGGCGCTCGCTGTATTGCAGTAGCTTGAGCAGCGAAGATTTTTGGTGAGGTAAGTGATTTGTGAGACGTATAGTTTAATGTTAGTCAGGGCCATTCTCTTGTAGAGAATTTTGAAAGTCAGATTGCGTTGCGTTAACAAAATATTGTGTGTGGAAAGTCAGATTGCGTTGCGCTAAAAAATATTGTGCGTCAGGTTAAGCACAGTCATGTAAAATTATTCAAAGGGGAAGTTTCATTTTGAACTCCCTTTATTTTTCGAATTGACGAAAAACATACGTAATATTAAGTATAATTAAATACATTTCTGTCCAGCAACTTCTAATTTTTCGAAATGTTAACTCGCAGTCAAATTATTACCACGTGCACAGTGGTAACGCAAGAACAATTCGGTGCGGGTATCTCAGACATTATTACATTTTAAACAATGAACAAAAGGACTGATATCGAGTTACCGAGTGAGTAGATTGTTTCATGAGCTCTAGTTCGCCTGAGTTTTAATGTATTTTCAGTGATTATAAATTGGTGAAACTTATGTTGTAGTGGCTTACATAATGGATTTACCGCAGAAGAAGAAGCAGTATGCGTGGGAAGCAGAACCTGAATTCAAAGGGTGGCTGAAACGAGTCTTTGGAGACTTATCCAAGGCAAGATGTCAAGTATGTGCAACAGAGTTTTATGCTAAATTATGTAATATTAGAAAGCATTCGTAAACTATTAAGCATAATCCAAAAATTGATTTAAAAAAGAACACAAACCACCTTACCTGTGAAAATTGTTCCGAAAACTACAGTTAGAATAGCAAGCAGAGCGGAAGGCGCCCTTTCTTTATTTATTGCTGAACATTGTTCTATTTTAGCTGTAGATCATTTAGGAATACTGTGCAAGAAGGTGTTTTCCGGTGATGAGGGCGCTAAAAACATGCAATTACATCGTACAAAGTTTTGGCTCCATATTTTACACAATCATTGGTTGAAGAAATAGGTAACCAAAAATACAGTGTACCAATAGATGAATCCACAGATGTATCAATATCTAAAATGCTAGGTATCGTTATACGATACTATAGTGTAAACAACCAAACCATTAGATCAGCATTTCTCAAACTCGCTGTAGTAGAAACTGCAGATGCAAAAAATCTGGCTGCTGTTCTTGTGAATTCTTTGAAAGATCGCAAACTTCCAATCGCTAATACGGTAGGAACTGGCACAGATAATGCTTCTGCAATGGTTGGAATAAACAATGGGCTTTTCGAACAACTCAAGAGAGAATATGGTTTGAAGCATTTGGTATTGATCTGTTGCATTTGTTACTCTTCAGCTTGCAGTTTCACACATGTCAGTGAATACCATACCTAGAAACATAGAGTTTCTTATACGGGAAACCTACAATTGGTTCTCCATTTCACCCAAAAGACAAGAGGAATATAAAAAAGTTTATGAGACAATAAATTGTGGAAAACAGCCATTAAAAAATTTGAAGGTCTGTGCAACACGTTGGCTTTCAATTGAACCAGCAATACGAAGAATTCTGGAGCAGTGGGTAGACTAACGCTACATTTTTCACTTGCCATGGTTCAAGACAATTGTTACACTGCTGATCTTTTGTACAAGAAGTATTGTGGCTACTCAAATCATCTTTACATGTTTTACGTTAAACATGCTTTAAAAGACGTACAAATAGCAATAAAAGCTTTTGAAGGAGAAGACAATGACCCCACTAAATTACTAGATACACTTGTATTTCTCATGCAGTCACTTGGACAAAACATAGTTTTTCCAACTGTTGATTTGTTGACAACACCAGTTCCAAGCGAATGTATTTACGCAAAACCGAACCTTGGCATTATGTTTGAACAGAAATTGTCTGAGTCAAGTTTGTCTGAAGAAAATAAAGTTTATTTGAAGAAGAGATGCATTCAGTTTAGTCAGAAACCCATAAAAGAAATACAACAAAGACTGCCAAGTATCGTTACAATCCTGAAAAAAATGTCAATGCCGAATGTTGAAGAAACACTAAAAGTGAATAAAAATAATGCTGTAGCGGATGTAGCCCAAGCATTGGGTTTTCGTGGCCATTTCATAGAGGGTATGCTGCAAGAATGGCATAATATCAACTTCATTAGGTGAAATAACACTACTAACACTGTTCGATTTTGAAGTGAGGTTTTGCAGTATAAAAATGCCGCAGGGGAGAATCCTTTTCTTTGATTTCATAGCTAGCAATGACTGTTCTATGCTTACTGCATTCAAATACAGAAGCGGAAAGAATATTCAGTTCTATGAACATTATAAAAACTAAACAACGTAACAGGTTATCGTTAAAGACAATTAATGCTTTGATCATATTGAGAGACCAGCTGAAGAAACAAAATAAAGATTGTGCATCTTTTGACATACCGTCAGACGTATTGGAGCTTATTGGAACGAACAAAAGTTACTCTTTTGCGACAAAACCAGTCGAAGTGCAACATCATCTTTTGAGCGATGTTCAACCCTCTACATCAACTACAGTTCTGTCAGAGCATGAAACAGAAGAGTTATTCGATCTTCTGAGTGAGGACGATGAATAGCTCACACGCCGGTATGTATATATTTTGTAACCTAATTTGAGTTCTTGCTTTCTTTTGTTACAAATATACACTCCTGGAAATTGAAATAAGAACACCGTGAATTCATTGTCCCAGGAAGGGGAAACTTTATTGACACATTCCTGGGGTCAGATACATCACATGATCACACTGACAGAACCACAGGCACATAGACACAGGCAACAGAGCATGCACAATGTCGGCACTAGTACAGAGTATATCCACCTTTCGCAGCAATGCAGGCTGCTATTCTCCCATGGAGACGATCGTAGAAATGCTCGATGTAGTCCTGTGGAACGGCTTGCCATGCCATTTCCACCTGGCGCCTCAGTTGGACCAGCGTTCGTGCTGGACGTGCAGACCCCGTGAGACGACGCTTCATCCAGTCCCAAACATGCTCAATGGGGGACAGATCCGGAGATCTTGCTGGCCAGGGTAGTTGACTTACACCTTCTAGAGCACGTTGGGTGGCACGGGATACATGCGGACGTGCATTGTCCTGTTGGAACAGCAAGTTCCCTTGCCGGTCTAGGAATGGTAGAACGATGGGTTCGATGACGGTTTGGATGTACCGTGCACTATTCAGTGTCCCCTCGACGATCACCAGTGGTATACGGCCAGTGTAGGAGATCGCTCCCCACACCATGATGCCGGGTGTTGGCCCTGTGTGACTCGGTCGTATGCAGTCCTGATTGTGGCGCTCACCTGCACGGCGCCAAACACGCATACGACCATCATTGGCACCAAGGCAGAAGCGACTCTCATCGCTGCAGACGACACGTCTCCATTCGTCCCTCCATTCACGCCTGTCGCGACACCACTGGAGGCGGGCTGCACGATGTTGGGGCGTGAGCGGAAGACGGCCTAACGTTGTGCGGGAACGTAGCCCAGCTTCATGGAGACGGTTGCGAATGGTCCTCGCCGATACCCCAGGAGCAACAGTGTCCCTAATTTGCTGGGAAGTGGCGGTGCGGTCCCCTACGGCACTGCGTAGGATCCTACGGTCTTGGCGTGCATCCGTGCGTCGCTGCGGTCCGGTCCCAGGTCGACGGGCACGTGCACCTTCCGCCGACCACTGGCGACAACATCGATGTACTGTGGAGACCTCACGCCCCACGTGTTGAGCAATTCGGCGGTACGTCCACCCGGCCTCCCGCATGCCCACTATACGCCCTCGCTCAAAGTCCGTCAACTGCACATACGGTTCACGTCCACGCTGTCGCGGCATGCTACCAGTGTTAAAGACTGCGATGGAGCTCCGTATGCCACGGCAAACTGGCTGACGCTGACGGCGGCGGTGCACAAATGCTGCGCAGCTAGCGCCATTCGACGGCCAACACCGCGGTTCCTGGTGTGTCCGCTGTGCCGTGCGTGTGATCATTGCTTGTACAGTCCTCTCGCAGTGTCCGGAGCAAGTATGGTGGGTCTGACACACCGGTGTCAATGTGTTCTTTTTTCCATTTCCAGGAGTGTAGTTGTATATTTCTAGTATATTTGACTACTGTGATTGAAACAACAATTTATGTGTTGCATCAATTATGATAACATGTTTAATTAAACGTTAGCGTATTTTATATGTATGTTGTTGCAAATGATGCGTCATTTAATTAAGACAATATATCAATTACCGGTACCCCCCCCCTCCCCACACACACACACACACACTGGCTTATTGCACCATTTTCAGTACACCCCTAGTAAAATCCGTTTTAGCGACTTTCTAGCGACTTTTGATATTGAATCTAGCGACTCGGGATTTATAGAGTTGGCAACACTGGCCAGCAGTGGTGGATGTGGGGAGAGAGATGGCGGAGTTTTGTAATTTGTCATGAACTGCTATATATATATATATATATATATATATATATATATATGATGATATTAAGGTAAATACATTGTTTGTTCTCTATTAATATCTTTCATTTGCTAACTATCCCTATCAGTAGTTAGTGCCTTCCATAGTTTGAATCTTTTATTTAGCTGGCAGTAGTGGCGTTCGCTTTATTGCGGTAGTTCGAGCAACCAAGATTTTTGTGAGGTAAGCGATTTGTGAAACGCATAGGTCAATGTTAGTCAGGGCCATTCTTTTGTAGGGATTTCTGAAAGTCAGATTGCGTTGCGCTAAAAATATTGTGTGTCAGGATAAGCACAGTCGTGTATAATTGTTCAAAGGGGACGTTTCATATGTCGACCCTTAGCCGAGGATACCTCACTGGAATCTTCTGATTTTTTTCTTGTAGTTTGTGTAATTAGTGTAGCTATTGTTTATTGCTAGCGCGTAATCATAGAGAGAATTTCCTTTGCAGTTGTAGTTTTTCATTGTTGTACAGTAAAACAGTTGTGGCATGCATGTAGATTTGCACCAAGTATTTCGCAGCTGCGCTTGCAATTAAGTAGACATTACTTCCATTGCTATGTTATTTTATTTTGCTCTTCAAATTGTGTTTTTCTGTGTTATCGTGTGAAATATTGTGACAATTATGGCGTGTGAAAAACGTAATACTCGGCTCCAAAGTAAACTGAGAAATAATAGTGACGACGAGTGTAGCTTACCAGCACCGCTGTGTAATGAATTAACAGACATTCAAAGTAGTAATTTGGTAACTGTGCATAGGGAAATGGAGCGGGCGTCAAATAATGGTGTAGACAGTGAAACAGGTAGTGAACAGGGAAGCATTATCGATCGATCGGTCGGCAACAGCTCGCCTCAGGAATTGGGAATGACAGAACACAATATTGCAAATACTGTAGACTCAGGTTTTGGGTTCTCACCGTTTTCTCAAATGAGTCAAGAAACATTTTCTACTTGTCAAAATGTGAATGTTGCCGGTGCAACTTCACTGCCGAAAAGCACTGAGGAACATGTTTCAGACACCAGTGCATTGTTATTACAGTTAATGCAACAAATGGGACAAAGGCTACAAAAATTAGACACAATGGAACAAAATCTTCAAAAGTTAGACACAATGGAACAAAATCAGAGACAAACACAGCAAAAGTTAGACACAATGGAACAAAATTTTCAAAAGTTAGACACGATGGAACAGAATCAGAGACAAACACAGCATAAGCTTCAAAAGTTAGACACAGTGGAACAAAATTTTAAAAAGTTAGACACAGTGGAACAAAATCTTAAAAAATTAGACGCAATGGAACAAAATCTTCACACCACGCTTGAACAAACACGTGAAGATTTGACTACTGAGTTACATAAAATCGAATCGAAATGTCAAAAAGTCTGTAACGACGTAAAAACACAAATTTGTGAGCATTTTCAACCTATTTTTTCGCGGCATGAAAATGCATTACAGAATCACGAAGCAGCTATAAAAGAACTGCAAATTATTGTTCATGAAAATCATGAGACCTTGCAAGCTAAAATTGACTCAGTTGCATCTACCGATTCGGTTACGTAACTTGCAAAAACTCAGGAAAACTTAAAGGACACAGTAGAAAGACACATGGAGGAAATTAGTACATTATCAGAGAAAGTAGTTGAACTTTCGGATCAGGTCACTAACTTATCTACAAAGGTAGATGATGATCTGAATGACACAAGACCTGTAGCCTTCACTGACACAGAAGAGTATGAACAAATTAGGAAATTCAAACAAAATCAGAATCAAATTAATACGCAACACCAAAGAGAAATCCGGGAAGTACAAGATCCGCTGACACAGGTAATACAAGAATTACGTATTTCAGAGGACACTCGCGCCCCAATACAGGAAGAGGGACATAGAAATACGGAACAGCCACAAAATAATAACACAGCGCATTTCGGAAATTATGAAAGAAATTGGCAAGGGGCACCGAATTTTGAAATGGAACCGCCGAAACGACGTAACAATGACCGATATGCGACTCGCCGACATGATGACTTTGACTATAAGCTGTTCATTACTACACGTAAATTCAAAACATTTAAGAATTCTGGCAACGACATTCATCCACAAGTGTGGCTCCATCAATATCTCATTGTTTTCCTCCCAGCTGGTCGTTAGAACACAAATTAGAATTTATGTGTGGCGACTTAGAGAATGAACCAGCTGTAAGAATGCGATCGGTCATTCACGATTGCCACAGTGAAGGAGAATTTTATCATGCCTTCCTCTCAGCATATTGGTCTCAAGCTACACAAGACCGAATAAAACATAGCATCATAATGATGAAACATTTCGAACAATCTGAATTCTCCAGTCTTGTGAAATATTTTGAAGACATGTTGCACAAGAATCAGTACCTGTCAAACCCATACAGCCCCTCAGAACTCATCCGCATTTGCTTAATAAAATTACCTGAACATTTACGACATATTATTTTAGCAGGACGTTGCAAAGAAGACATTGAGGCTTTTCAGGGACTGTTACAAGAACTGGAAATTGACACTGACAATCGGGGAACGCGGAAACAGGAGCACAACAATTACAGGTCACATCTGTCACAATTCCGCGATGAAAGAAATAATAACTGGACACAAGGCTATTCTCACAACACATATCGTGACCAAAACAGACACCACCCGTATGACAACCGTATGACCCGTATGACAACAGTTACAGAGAAAGCTCGCATTTCCGTAGTAATGAATATGACAGAGATAACCATAGAAACAGACAATATGGGTACCAAAACAATTATTATCGAGGGAGACAGAATAACTTCAGACGCAACGGTCCACCGCACAGTTACGATTCCAGGAGAAATTCTCCACCACGTGATCGGCAAGAAAGAAACTATGGAATCTACCGACATGACGACAGACGATGTGATCGTAACGACAGAGCTGAATTGCATCAGAACTGGCGAGCTTCAAACAGGACAGGACCTTCCCGGCAAGGTGACTTTGTAGAAGTTCGGTCTCCTAATCCCAATAACGGTGCGCGCCAACAAAGAGACAGACAATGACTCGCTCCGCAGGCAGCCACCTGCGCCGGCTGGCTCAGAAAAAAATAACACAGACGCTAACCTTGAGAAAAGATTTAGAATTCCTTACCGACGTATAAAACATGAGAATTGCTTTTCAGTTGAAAGACTGAGTACTATGAAGAGTAAAGGTTTACACCACATTTCACATGTAAAACTGTTTATTGAAAGATAATCTGCTTTTTAACTTTGTCTTTGCCATTAAACGTTTCACTTCACATTTCTAGTATGCTTTGTCAGACTTAAGAAACTTTTAACATGCAACAATGTTTGAAGTTAAATATCCAGCCTAGAACCTAGAGAACTTATTTAAACAGAAATTACGAATGCATTGTTATTGCGAACAGACGACACAGTGTTATTGCGTGTGTACATTCTTGCTTGTTAGTTGCACGATTACGTAACGACTATAAGGCTCACATACGTAGAACATTTACCAGTACTGCTAATGAGATTTTAATGCAACATTTTGGTTTACTTGAAAAACCATTCAGGATTTAAAGTACTTTCTGTGAGATACCAGATGACACAGTGGTTAGTTTATGTGACAGCTACATGATTTTATCACGACGCTACTAATGAGTCACAATTTACAATGTTGCTTTTGCGGTGTTTCTGTTTTATATCTGCACAGTTTTTCTGAATTATTCTGGAAAGTAAAACATGTTTCAGTAGTAACTTTTGTGGTACAGCTACAATGAGACAGCCTTTTCCGTAGCACAACAATACGTTACAGCACAGTACTTTCTTCATCACGGCAATAAGCGTAATAACTAAGATATCTATACGCAAAGCATTTCACTTTTGTTTATCGTGAGGTAAGTACATTGGCTTCTGCAGAACTTAGCTTTCGGAGGACGATAACTACGACACTTCCACAGAGATTATCTTACAGCAAGACGCACATTTAGCGCTACAGGACACGTATTTGAGTGATTAATTTCGCACTTAAAACATGCATTTTTTAAGATATTTGAAGTACAATGATACAAGGGTTTTCCGTGATACACTCCTGGAAATGGAAAAAAGAACACATTGACACCGGTGTGTCAGACCCACCATACTTGCTCCGGACACTGCGAGAGGGCTGTACAAGCAATGATCACACGCACGGCACAGCGGACACACCAGGAACCGCGGTGTTGGCCGTCGAATGGCGCTAGCTGTGCAGCATTTGTGCACCGCCGCCGTCAGTGTCAGCCAGTTTGCCGTGGCATACGGAGCTCCATCGCAGTCTTTAACACTGGTAGCATGCCGCGACAACGTGGACGTGAACCGTATGTGCAGTTGACGGACTTTGAGCGAGGGCGTATAGTGGGCATGCGGGAGGCTGGGTGGACGTACCGCCGAATTGCTCAACACGTGGGGCGTGAGGTCTCCACAGTACATCGATGTTGTCGCCAGTGGTCGGCGGAAGGTGCACGTGCCCGTCGACCTGGGACCGGACCGCAGCGACGCACGGATGCACGCCAAGACCGTAGGATCCTACGCAGTGCCGTAGGGGACCGCACCGCCACTTCCCAGCAAATTAGGGACACTGTTGCTCCTGGGGTATCGGCGAGGACCATTCGCAACTGTCTCCATGAAGCTGGGCTACGGTCCCGCACACCGTTAGGCCGTCTTCCGCTCACGCCCCAACATCGTGCAGCCCGTCTCCAGTGGTGTCGCGACAGGCGGGAATGGAGGGACAAATGGAGACGTGTCGTCTTCAGCGATGATGAGAGTCGCTTCTGCCTTGGTGCCAATGAAGGTCGTATGCGTGTTTGGCGCCGTGCAGGTGAGCCCCATAATCAGGACTGCATACGACCGAGGCACACAGGGCCAACACCCGGCATCATGGTATGGGGAGCGATCTCCTACACTGGCCGTACACCACTGGTGATCGTCGAGGGGACACTGAATAGTGCACGGTACATCCAAACCGTCATCGAACCCATCGTTCTACCATTCCTAGACCGGCAAGGGAACTTGCTGTTCCAACAGGACAATGCACGTCCGCATGTATCCCGTGCCACCCAACGTGCTCTAGGAGGTGTAAGTCAACTACCCTGGCCAGCAAGATCTCCGGATCTGTCCCCCATTGAGCATGTTTGGGACTGGATGAAGCGTCGTCTCACGGGGTCTGCACGTCCAGCACGAACGCTGGTCCAACTGAGGCGCCAGGTGGAAATGGCATGGCAAGCCGTTCCACAGGACTACATCGAGCATCTCTACGATCGTCTCCATGGGAGAATAGCAGCCTGCATTGCTGCGAAAGGTGGATATACACTGTACTAGTGCCGACATTGTGCATGCTCTGTTGCCTGTGTCTATGTGCCTGTGGTTCTGTCAGTGTGATCATGTGATGTATCTGACCCCAGGAATGTGTCAATAAAGTTTCCCCTTCCTGGGACAATGAATTCACGGTGTTCTTATTTCAATTTCCAGGAGTGTATATTTCATTCCATTGCTGTAATCTGTAACACCTGAGGGTATAATTACATTAATCCTCAGGGGGGTACACGCCTACTTTGTGTATCATGTGTTTGGCAAGCACAAGGAGCCCTAGCTAATATGGTATTTGCTTATACATGTTTACACATCGGTACCATATTTCTCTAACACACAAATTATACACAGCTATGTGATCATGTAACTGAGAGATAAACATTTTTTTTATTACGTCAGTGACACATGTTTACGCAATTACAGAGTTGGATTACTTCCCACTTACGAAATTGTATTTTGTCTGTACTTTGTGAACTGTTCATATTTTTTTCGGAACCATTGTGATACTATGAGAGCTTTGAATGTTGTATTTGGTATGAGATCATGATTTTTAAAGTACGTTTGATGTAGACGATGCTATTGAAATGAGCAGAGAATTATTTTTAGGTTTTGAAACTACTGCAGAAATCTACGACGTTTTTGAGATTTGACTGAGGTGTTATGATGTTATTATGACGATGACGATGTGTATTATGCTGTTGAGGTATGTTTATGATCAATAAGCTGATGCTAAATGAGGAATTTGATTATGCTACATATTTATTATGATAAAATATTGAAGAAGTGTCGACGAATATGTATATGTGTAATAAGGTAAGGAATAATGAGTAGTGGTTAGGGACTCTGATTTATGAAAAGGATGTTGGAAACCAAGAAACGTACTTTAAGAGTTATGAAATGTGTGTGTATATGCGTGAATGTATTACAATGCAGACGAAAATTTTTTGGACACTGTTATATCAATAGCATTTTGTTTCTACAGATTTGTAACGCAAATTCTTGACCTGTGAAATATTTTTATATGAGACTGTCACTGTGGCGGAAACTGCCATCGTAAATATTTCAGCAAGAAAGGTAAGTGACCTTGGCGTAATGCGTTTTGGGCGCCCAGCTGAGAGGTAGACGTCTGACAAAAGAAAGCCATTAGGTGCAAAAAAAAAAAAAAAGGAGGGAGGCCATTATCCTCGCTATTGACATTCCTTTGTAGAAAGCATCGCAAATACGACACGCTCAAACTTGAAAACATATGATTACACTGTGGAGCTCTTAATTTATGATATTTACTAAAATGCCTAATGAAATGATGAGAAACATTTTATATCCATTGTCTTTCTAGTTGAGAGATTGCTCATTTTGTTTAATATCTAGTTTCTAATGGCACTGCAGCATTGGTTAAAATAAAATTTTATAGATGTACTAATATAAATATTTTCTGTCTACAGATCGAGTAAATAATAATTTTTTTTAAAAAAATATGGGGGCACAAAAAGACATTTACCTTCACAGGAACTGCATTCATAATTTTCTTTTCAAGTACTTGGTAACTTTTTTGGTAGAATAACTTCTTGTGGTGCACCACTTTAATTACTTAGACATTAAGATGTGATTATACATTTCCCTTATCTGCATTGTTATCTTTAGTGTACTATTTTTTCTGCTTGAGCTATGTCATGTTTCGATATATGTATTTTTTTATTTGCTGCTGCTGTTTGCCATGCATAGTGCTACTAAATTTCACTTTGTATTACTCTGTTAAGCTAGTTTTACTACTGATTTATTTTTCTTGTTTGCTGCACAGTGCCTTAAATTAGTTGTAATATTGCAATCGCTTTGCCTATTTAAATTTTTTGTCATTGATGTTTGTGTTAACTGTTTTGTGCTGCTGCATTGCCTCGTCCCTTAGTTTAGCATCTGAGCTCAGTAGATTTAAGTTAGCTTAAGAGGGGTAGACTATATAAGAAACTGACTATGGAGAATAGGTAAAGAATGCATTGCGAAGTTATATGAAAAAGGATTTGGCCCAAAATGAGTATTGTACAATCAGAAATAATTATTTTGAAAGAAATATGAATAGAATACCGGAAGGAGGTATAGATAGGACTTTTTGGGAATAATGATGAACCAAGGGAGATCTCCAAGAACCAAAGAAAGTTTTGTTTGCAAAATACTGCAGTAAAACAAACCCTGTCCTTTCCTTTTGTAATATTTTGCTATGTGTGTATGTACCATTGTGTATTTGTCTTTTTCCTGTCTTTAAGTGTTTAGCTAATAAGATTTATGTTGTAGAATTTTTCAAATACTATGTTATTTATCTTGTAAAGATGCTTACACATTATTTATTCTGTTTTGTTTTAATGCTCATATGTGAAGTTGATGTTTCAAAAGTTATTCTGATCTTTATGTATGTACTTATGTCATAATTCTTGTAACACTGATATGCATGTCTATTTCTATTCTTTTGTGAAGCCTGTACTACAAATGTTATCTGTATTGTTATGTTTTTAATGATATATTTTGTACCTTTCTTATTGTGTTCTTATGTTATAAAATTGTACTTGACACCAATTCATCAAATTAAGTAACTTGTAAGTTCCATTTCACTGCACACGTTTCTGATGGTCATAGTATATGGACAATATGTGAGAAGTAGGGACTGTTAGTGTTTGTACGTGTGTTAAAAAATCAGCAAGGGACTGGATAACAGCATTGCTGGTTCTAAGGACAATTCCAAAAACCTTGTGAGTGCACAAGTTGTGGTTATGGACTTGCTATATTATCCGCAAGACTCTTCAATGGTGATTGTGCATCTGCACAGTCGCAACAGATGGCTGCTGGCCATTTCTACAAGGACTACAGTGGGTCTGCGTCTTTGCTGACTCAGCAATACCATTATTTCTACAAGGACTACAGTGGGTCTGCACCTCTGGTGGCCCACCAATACCGTAATCTCTACCAGGACTACAGTGGGTCTGCTCTGTGATGACCTACCTACCAATATTCTTCAAAACTTCGACTGACTCTGTTGTGGGTTTGCTCTGTTGTGACCCATAACCTGTCTGCATGTCGAGAGTCAGCACTGTCTTTCCGTTGGAAGGACAACACTACTTCTTCAAGACTGCATGGAAATCCACTACTTCTGTGTGCAATTTCTTTTACTAATGAGACTTTGTGAAAAAACTGTAATTACTATTATGATGAATGATCAGGACTGTCTTTATGGACTGTGACAAAATTTTAGCTTTTGACCAACATTGTATCAATAAGTGTGTGCATTTGATTTCTTTGTTATTGTAATTATGAAAATTTTTTTCAAATCATTAGTGGCCACTGCCCAAAACAATTTGTAAAATTTTTTGTGGGGAGCATGGGGGCTATGTAAGTAGGCTGTTTAGGTTCTTTTATTGGTAACGCCACCTCTGCATGAAAATCACTGGCTGTGCTGTGTGCAGTCTGTGGCTGCTTTGCATTGTTGTAATACTCGCCATTGTAGTGTTAGGCAGCTGGCTGTGAACAGCGCGTAGCGTTGCGCAGTTGGAGGTGAGCCGCCAGCAGTGGTGGATGTGGGGAGAGAGATGGCGGAGTTTTGTAATTTGTCATGAACTGCTATATATATATATGATGGTATTAAGGTAAATACATTGTTTGTTCTCTATTAATATCTTTCATTTGCTAACTATCCCTATCAGTAGTTAGTGCCTTCCATAGTTTGAATCTTTTATTTAGCTGGCAGTAGTGGCGTTCGTTGTATTGCAGTAGTTCGAGCAACCAAGATTTTTGTGAGGTAAGCGATTTGTGAAACGCATAGGTTAATGTTAGTCAGGGCCATTATTTTGTAGGGATTTATGAAAGTCAGATTGCGTTGCGCTAAAAATATTGGATGTAAGTTTAAGGACAGTCCTGTACAATTGTTCAAAGGGGACGTTTCAGTTCTAGGTGCTACAGTCTTGAACCGCGCGACCGCTACGGTCGCAGGTTCGAGTCCTGCCTCTGGCATGAATGTGTGTGATGTCCTTAGGTTAGTTAGATTTAAGTAGTTCTAAGCTCTAGCGGACTGATGACCTTAGAAGTTAAGTCCCATAGTGCTCAGAGTCATTTGAACCATTTGATGGCGGCCGAAGACTTCCGGTCTAAGAAATCACCCCTATTCGGCCAACGGCCTCTTCAAAGAGGGCGGAGGAGCGAACAAAGGTTTAGGGCACTCACTAGCCCTTTGGGTGGGAAACTGCCCCTAAAGGTGGAAAAATCAACTATGATCAACGTCATGAGGATGCAGAAGGGAATGGAAATCACTGCATTAAAGACACATAACGTGTATCAACAGCACATGTGATCTGTAACTGAAAAGTGTCTCGATAATCTCTTAATTGGCAAGAGATTCGGGAATAGTAACCTATTCGGATCTCAGGAAGGGAACTGCCAACGGGGAGGGGACCATGGTAAAAAAACTGAATAACCAACGAAAGGACTGAATAACGAAACGTGTCGAAGCGTGAAATGTCAGGTGTTTGAACGTGGCAGGAAAGCTAGAAAATCCGAAAAGGGAAATGCTAACGCTCAGTGTAGATACAGTAGGGGGCAGTGAAGTGAAATGGAAAGAAGACAAGGATTTCTGGTCAGATAAGTATAGGGTAATATCAACAGCAGCAGAAGATGGTATAACAGGACTAGCATTCGTTATGAATAGGAAGGTAGGACATAGAATGAGTTACTATGAGCAGTTCAATGACACACATGTTCTAATCAGCATCGATAGCAAACCGACAACGGTAGTTCAGGTATACATGTCCAAGACGCAAGCCGAAGATCAAGAGATAGAGAAAGCATGTGAGGATTTTTAACGGATAATTGAGTGTGTAAAAGAAGATGAAAATGTAATAGCCGTGGGGGATTGGAAAGCGGTTGTAGGGGAAGGAGCAGAAGAATAGGTTACAGGAGAATGTGGGCTTGGGCCAAGGAATGAGAGAGGAGAGAGACTAATTGAGTTCTGTAATAGATTCCAGCTAGCGATAGCAAATACTCTGTTCGAGAATCACAAGAGCAGGAGCGGTACGTGGAAAAGGCCGGGTGATAAGGGAAGATATCAGTTAGATTACATCATGGTCAGACAGAGATTCCGAAATCACATACTGCATTGTGAGTACCCAGAAGCAAAGAAATGGCATACGGATGCATTAAGGAATGAACTGAAGTTATCTGAGGCTATAGATACTGCGATAAAGAATAGCTCAGTAGGAGTTCAGTTGAAGAGGAATTTTCATCCCTAAATTGGCACTCAAAAAAGTTGTAAAGAAAAATTGGAAAGAGGGTAACTGCGAAGAAACCATGGGTAACAGAGGAAATACTTCAGCTGGCAGAAGAAGGAAAGAAGCACAAAAATGTTCAGCGAAATTCAGGAACAGAGAAATACAAGTCACTTATGAATTAAATAAACAGGAAGTGCAGGACAGGAAGCTAAGTCGAAATGGCTGCATGAAAAATGTGAAGAAATCGAAAAATAAATGATTGTCGGAAGGACTGACCCAGCATATATAAAAGTCAAAGAAACCTTCTGTGAAATTAGAAGCAATGCTTCTAACATTAAGAGTGCAATTGTAATTCCGCTGTTAACTGCAGAGGAGAGAGCGGATAGGTGGAATGAGTACGCTGAAGGCTTCTATGAGTGGGAAGACTTGTCTGACAATGCGATAGAAGAAGAAACAGGAGTCAGTATAAAAGATACAGGAGATCCAGTATTAGAATCAGAATTTAAAAGAGCTTTGGAAGACTTAAGATGGAACAAGGCACAAGGGATAGATAACATTGCATCGGAATTTCTAAAATCATTTGGGGAAGTGGCAACAAAGCGATTATTCACGTTGGTGCGTAAAATGTATGAGTCTGACTTCCGGAAAGACATCGTCCGAAGCTTGCAAAAACCGTCAAGTGCAAGAAACATCGCACAATCGGCTTAACATGTCATGCATCCACGTTGCTGTTAAGAATAATATACAGAAGAATGGAAAAGAAAATTGAGGATGTGTTAGATGACGATCAGTTAGGCTTTAGGAAAGGTAGAGAGACCACAGAGGCAATTCTGACACTGCGGCTGACAATAGAGGCAAGGCTAACGAAAAATCGAGACAGCTCAAAGGATTCGTGGACCTGGAAAAAGTGTTCGACAATGTCAAATGGTGCAATATGTTCGAGATTTTGAGAAGAGTTGGTGTAAGCTAAAGGGAAAGACGGGTAATGTACAGTATACAAGAGTCAAGAGGAAATAATAAAAGAGGAAGACCAAGAATGGAGTGCTCAGATTAAAAAGGGTGTAAGGCAGAAATGCGGTCTTTCGCTCCTTCTGCTCAATCTATACACCGAAGAAGCAATGACGGAAATTAAAAATAAGGTTCAAGAGTGGAATTAAAATTTGATGAAAGTACATCAACAATAAGATGCGCTGATAACTTTGCTATCCTCGTTGAAAGTGAAGAACAATTACAGGATTTGCTGTATGAAATGAACAGCCTAATGAGCACAGAATATGGATTGAGAGTAAATCAAAAAATGGCGAAGGTAATGAGAAGTAACAGAAATGAGAACAGCGAGAAACTTTGTATTAGGGTTGGTGATCACGAAGTAGATGAAGTTGAGGAATATTGCTACCTAGGCAGCAAAATAACTCATGATGGACAGAGAACATAAAACAGACTAGCACTGGCAATAAGGGCGTTCCTGGCCAAGAGAAGTCTTCTAGTATCAAACGTACATCTTAATTCGAGGAAGAAATTTCTGAGAATGTATGTTTAGAGCACAGCATCGTATGGTAGTGAAACATGGACTGTGGGAAAACCGGAACAGGAGTGGTGCTACAGAAGAATGTTGAAGCTCAGGTGGACTGATAGAGTAAGAATTGAGACCGTTCTCCAGAGAATAGGCTAGGAATACAAATGTGGAAAACACTGACAAGAAGAAAAGACATCTGTTAAGTCATAACGACATAACTTCCGAGATACTAGAGGGAGCTGTAGACGGTAAAAGCTGTAGAGGAAGAAAGGGATAGGAATATATCCAGCAAATGTCTGACGGTATAGGTTGCAAGTGCTACTCCGAGAGGTTGGCACGCGAGAGAATTAGTGGTGGGTGTGTCGCATCAAACCAGTCAGAAGGATGATGACTTTTAAAAAAAGTGTTATTTTGCGTGTTGAAGGCGTGCTGCTTTATACGCCGCTGTGAGCAGTGGACTTTAGCGAGGTAAAATGAAATGAGCGTATGGCGTCGTTGGCTGGGAGGCTCCATCCGGGGAAGTTCGGCCGCCTCGCGTTATTAGCCGAGCGGTTTAGGCGCTGCAGTCGTGGACTGTGCGGCTGGTCCCGGCTGAGGTTCGAGTCCTCCGTCGGGCATGGGTGTGTGTGTTTGTCTTTAGGATAATTTAGGTTAAGTAGTGTGTAAGCTTAGGGACTGATGACCGTAGTAGTTACGTCCCATAAGATTTCACACACATTTGAACATTTTTTGAAGTTCGGCCACCAAGAGCAAGTCTTATTTCAGTCGACGCCACAATGGGCGACTTGCGCTCTTGTGATAAGGATGAAATGATGATGAGTACAACACAACATCCAGTCCACGAGCGGAGAAAATCTCCAAACGGCCGGGAACCAAACCCGCTGCACGGGAGGCAAACACGTTACCACCCACCTAAACAGGTGGACATTAGCGAGGTGCCCAACACCAGATGTCCATTGCATGCATTTCCTTATGCAAAGTCCGGTCATCAGCAGGCCTAGATGAACCTGTATTCAGTGACAGCAACAATTCTTGTCGGTTCTGAAACCGATTCGCATTGACAATTTTTTTACATGGCTATGAATGGCACACTATTCATTGCAGATACGTAAGACATACAAACGACTGGCACTTACATGTCACATGACAGGCATCTCTTACGTTAGGGGTTGAGGGTTACGTGCTGTAGAAAAGGCTCCGCCAAGAATTCGGCACGCTAGCTGTGCCATGGCATGATTACCCTAGCGCTCAGCTTGGCTGCACACTTTTCCCACCAACATCTGACCGCGAGGAAGGGAAGAGGTGGAAACTGCCAACCTGCCGCATTTAAAGGGTAATGCAGTTACACTGAAACAACTTCATTTTTTATTTCACATTTCTCAACGACATACATCACAAACAAAACAAATTTTCATTATTATTTAATTACCTTGGGCGTTCCGAAGACATAATTTTCATCTGGTACAACTGTTGGCATATGGACAGTCGCACACTATTTTACAGATTTTCGCACTCAGGTTGCCATGCAATCGTGACTTATTTAGTTTGATTGAAAACGCCTTTCACACAAATCCCGAGCGAGCTGGAGGGTCCTGCTCATAATACTCCAAACATTTTCGGTTGGGGAGAGATGCCGTTACCTTGGTGGCCAAGGTAGGGTTTGGCAGGCATGAAGACAAGCAGCAGAAACTCTTGCTGTGCGGGGACGGGCATTACCTTGGTCAAATGTAAGACCAGGATGGCTTGTCGTGAAGGGCAACAAAACGGGGCGTAGAATATCGCCGACGTACCGCTGTGTTGTAAGGGCACGGCGGATGGGAACGAAAGAGCTTCTACTATGAAAATAATTCGCAATTCAGACCATCACTCTGGGCTGTCAGGCAGTATGACGGGCGATCTTTAGGTTGGTATCCTACCGATGTCTGGGACGTCTCTAGATACATCTTCACTAGTCACCGAGGCTCGGTTCCTACTGGAACTCATCTCTGAAGACAATTCTACTTCAGCCACTGAGATTCCATACCGAGGATGCTGTGGCTTTCTCCACCAGACATCACGGCGCCTAGAGTATCAGCAACCAAACTGACAGCCTGCAGCCGCGGGTAACCCGCTTCGCAGGCACATCGAAGCGCTACACAACCGACAGGCAATATTGATGAACGGCCACAACAACAACAACACCAACAACACAGCAAAGACACCAGCGGCCACCAGGGGCCACTACCGGCCCACATAAAGATAAGGAAGAGTTCGCTGCAGATCACGGAACTATTTTCACACGTCAAACCACGTGATGAAAAATATTTCCGAGGTGCTCATCCGCCGAAGCGCTATAAAGGCCGGCGCTCGGCCGCACATCGGCAGTTCGTCGACCGCCACCAGACGCGGATAACTGCCACCCGGCAGCCCGGCTTGCATCTTCTCGCTGACCTCTGGATTAGGCTTGGTATATCGGAGAAGTCTCTAGCGGAGACTAGTAGGAAATTATTTCAGTTGTTTTCTATATTATTCCTGTATGTAGTTGTGATTCTAAGACGGATCACTGTTTTGTGTTGGTGTTATACTTGGAGAATTTGTTTTGGTTAATTAAACAGTCCGATATATTCTTTTCGGACTTTGATCGTTACTTTCTTCTGCTTACGCAGACATAACAGAGGAAGTTTCTGAAGACGTGCCGGACAGCGGTCAGGTATCAGCGTAACTGTCGCCTGCCACACGACCCGACACCCAGAAGTGATGGTATGTGGTGTCATTTCCTTCCATAGCGAGACCCCTTTGGTTGTCATCAGCGGCATTCTTACAGCACAGCGGCAAGTCGACGATATTCCAAGCAAAATGGTTCAAATGACTCTGAGCACTATGGGACTTAACATCTGAGGTCAGCAATCCCCTAGAACATAGGACTACACTACCGACCATTAAAATTGCTACACTAAGAAGAAATGCAGATGATAAAGGGGTATTCATTGGACAAATATATTATACTAGAACTGACATGTGATTACATTTCCATACAATTTGGGTGCTTAGATCCTGAGGAATCAGTACACATAACAACCACCTCTGGTCGTAATAACGGCCTTCATACGCCTGGGCACTGAGTCAAACAGAGCTTGGATGGCGTGTACAGGTAGAGCTGTCCATGCAGCTTCGACACGATGCCACAGTTCATCAAGAGTAGGTACTGGCGGTTTGTGACAAGCCAGTTGCTCTGTCACCATTGATCAGACGTTTTCAATTGGTGAGAGATCTGGAGAATGAGCTGGCCCGGGCAGCAGTCGAACATTTTCTGTATCCAGAAAGGCCCATACAGGAACTGCAACATGCGGTCGTGCATTAGACTGCTGAAATGTAGGGTTTCAAAGGGTTCGAATGAAGGTTAGTCAAGGGTCGTAACACATCTGAAATGTAACGTCCACTTGAAACGTCCCCTTTGAACAATTATACATGACTGTCCTTGAACTGACACACAATATTTTTTTTTTTTTAGCGCAACGCAATCTGACTTTTAATAATCCCTACAAAAGAATGGGCCCTGACTAACATTAAACTATACCTTTCACAAATCACTTACCTCACAAAAATCTTCGCTACTCAAGCTACTGCAATACAGCGAGCGCCACTACTGCCAGCTAAATAAAAGATTCAAAGTACTGAAGGCACTAACTACTGATAGGCATAGTTAGCAAATGAAAGATTTTGATAGAGAACAACCAATGTATTTACCTCAATAGTCATAATATATATCGCAGTTCATGACAAATTACAAAACTCCGCCATCTCTCTCCCCACATCCACCACTGCTGGCAGCTCACCTCCAACTGCGCAACGCTACGCGCTGTTCACAGCCAGCTGCCTAACACTACAATGGCGAGTATTACAACAATGCAAAGCAGCCACAGACTGCACACAGCACAGCCAGTGATTTTCATACAGAGGTGGCGTTACCAATAAAAAAACCTAAACAGCCTACTTACACACTGTTCAAAGTGCCGTCAATGCGAACAAGAGGAGACCGAGACGTGTAACCAATGGCACCCCATACCATCACGCGGGGTGATACACCAGTATGGCGATGACGAATACACGCTTCCAATGTGCGTTCACCGCGAAGTCACCAAACACGGATGCGACCATCATGATTATGTAAACAGAACCTGGATTCATCCGAAAAAATGACATTCTGCCATTCGTGCACTAAGGTTCGTCGTCGAGTACACGATCGCAGGCGCTCCTGTCTGTGATGCAGCGTCAAACGTAACCGCAGCCATGGTCTCCGAGCTGACAGTCCATGCTGCTGCAAACGTCGTCGAACTGTTCGTGCAGATGGTTGTTATCTTGCAAACGTCCCCATCTGTTGACTCAGGGATCGAGACGTGGCTGCACGATCCGTTACAGTCATGCGGATAAGATGGCCGTCATCTCGACTGCTAGTGATACGAGGTCGTTGGGATCCAGCACTGCGTTCCGTATTACCCTCCTGAACCCACCGATTGCATAATCTGCTAACATTCATTGGATCTCGACCAACGCGAGCAGCAATGTCGCGATACGATAAACCGCATTCGCAATAGACTACAATCCGACCTTTATCAAAGTCGGAAACGTGATGGTACGCATTTCTCCTCCTTAGACGAGGCATCACAACAACGTTTCACCAGGCAACGCCGGTCAACTACTGTTTGTGTATGAGAAATCGATTGGAAACTTTCCTCAGGTCGCCGGCCGGAGTGGCCGTGCGGTTCTAGGCGCTACAGTCTGGAGCCGAGCAACCGCTACGGTCGCAGGTTCGAATCCTGCCTCGGGCATGGATGTGTGTGATGCCCTTAGGTTAGTTAGGTTTAATTAGTTGTAAGTTCTAGGCGACTGATGACCTCAGAAGTTAAGTCGCATAGTGCTCAGAGCCATTTGAACCATTTTTCCTCAGGTCAGCATGTTGCAGGTGTCGCCACCGGCGCCAATCTTGTGTGAATGCTCTGAAAAGCTAATAATTTGCATGTCACAGCATCTTCTTCCTGTCTGTTAAATTTTGCGTCTGTAGCACGTCATTTTCGTGGTGTAGCAATTTTAATGGCCACTAGTGTAGTTAAACCTAACTAACCTAAGGACATCACGCACATCCGTGCCGTCCATCTACATCTACATCTACATATCTACATATCCGCTAGCCACCAAGCGGTGTGTGGTGGAGGTCACAATTCGCGCCAAAGTCATATTTCCCACCCTCTGTTCCACTCGCAGATCGCGCGAGGGAAAAACGATTGTCTGAACGCCCATCAGTACAAGCTCTTATTTCCCTTATCTTTGAATGGTGATCATTCCACGATTTGAAAGTTGGTGGTATAATATATGCTCTACGTCCTCGGTGAAGATCGGATTTCGGAATTTAGTGAGCAGCCCCTTCTGTTTAACGCGCCGTCTATCTGCAAGTGTGTCCCACTTCAAACTTTCTATGAGATTTGTAACGCTCTCGCCATGGCTAAATGTACCAGTCACGAATCTTGCCGCTCTTCTTTGGACCTTCTCAATCTCATGAATCAGACCCAACTGATAAGGGTCCCATACAGACGAATAATACTCCAAGACTGGACGAACTAACGTATTGTAAGCTATTTCCTTTGTTGAACGACTGCATCGCTTCATGATTATACCAATAAACCGCAATCTAGATTTCGCCTTACCCGTTACTTGTGTAATCTGATCATTCCATTTGAGATCATTTCGAATAGTCACACCCACATACTTGAAGGACGTTACCGCTTCCAAAGACTGGGCATTTAGTTTTTACTTGTACATTAATGGATATTTTCGCCTTGTCATATGCAGTAGGTTGCACTTACTAATATTGAGAGATAACTGTCAGTCATTACACCACGCATTTATTTTCTGCAACTCCTCATTGATTTATTCACAACTTTCCTGTGATACTACTTTCTTGTAGACTACAGCATGATCGGCAAACAGTCTAAGGCCGCTCTCAATACCATCAACTAGATCGTTTATGTAAATCATAAAAAGCAGAGGGCCTATTACGCTGCCCTGGGGCACACCTGAAGTTACGCTTGTTTTTGTTGAAGTCACCCCGTTCAGGACGACATATTGCTTCCTGTCTGTTAGAAAACTTTCTATCCAACCGCATATGTCATCGGATAAACCGTAAGCGCTCACTTTTTGTAGCAAGCGACAGTGCGGAACTGACTCGAAAGTCGAGAAATATGGCATCAACCTGGGAGCCGGTACCTAGAGCCTGTTGTATATGTTGCACAAAGAGGGCCAGCTGTGTCTCGCATGACCGCTGTTTCCGAAAACCGTGCTGGTTTCTGAAGATTCAGGATTCGAACCTGCGACCGTAGCGGTCGCGCGGTTCCAGACTGAAGCGCCTAGAACCGCTCGGCCACACCGGCCGGGTGATATTCTAACCCTCGTTTTGTTTCCCTTAATGGCAAACCATCCCGGCCTTACAGTTCAGAGAGTTTCTATCGCTTGTCTTCATGCTTGCCAAACATTACCTTGGTCAGTATGGTCGCCGGATCCTTTCCCAATTGAGACTGTTGGGAGCGCTATGGCAGGACCCCCCAACCTGCTCACGATTTTGAGGATCTAACGCGCCAATTGGACAGAACCTGGAATGATATTCCTGAGGAGGACATCCAAGAACTCTGTCAATTCCCAACCGAATAACTGTTTGCATAAGGCCAGAGGTGGAGGAACACGTTTATTTTCCTCCTGACTAAGTCATCCAATTAATATGAAATTGTAATCATTTGTTTTTCTGTACGTGTACAAAAAATCCACCGATTTCCGACCCATTCGGACAAGCCCTTCGTGGTGCGCCTTTTTTTGTCTTTTAGTACATTCTTTTACAGAGCAACATCCCTGAAGCAGTTACTTTCAAAGAAACAGCAATTCATTCAGACGAACACAGAATCTAAATTTATTTGTAAGGATTTGATCTAGAGCCCTAGGAAAGACAACTAATGTGTGAGGGAGAGGTAGGGAGGCGCTAAGTAATAAGCTGCTTGTGTGTAAAACTGTTCTCGATCCAGCCCTGATCTAACCTGTGGGTAAAGCTCATGTTAGTCCCTCTTTGCGTACTTTCCCAATTACTATAGCGTGAGTGACAGAAATGAGTGCTCCACATACACCAGTCAGCTGTCTCATCAGACGAGTTCACGTTTTCCACCATTCGAACGTCATGTGACGTGTGTCACACACTGGAAAGTGTCAGTGTCAGGGAAGGGAAGTGGACACAAATGCATGAATCAAGAAATCACTTCAGAGTAACTACATTTAATCAAGATTAAGGAACTTGTCACTAAACGTCGCAGAAATGTGAATGGAAATATTGCAGTTGCCGTCAGCACAGTGTCTTTCAATTCAGTCTCCCTGTTGCGGACTGGAGACTTAATCCGGTTTTATTCGTCTCTCAGTCGACAGGTCTGCCACCAGAAAATGACGTTTTATCAGACACACAGGAACGTAAACGTAGGTTTCGAGGGGCGGCGTGGCGTGACCTGTAAAACTATAATCAGAAAGAACGGAAGAAAGGGAAAAGCATGCGCTGTTGTATTTGCAACGCTGGAAACACGCTCTTTTCATGTGAACGGTAATGCAGAGCGGTGTTTCTGAAAAGAGCCGTGGGCTCCAACGCATTTGAAAGAGACATGGCTGCCATGAATGTGATAACACCGACCACAAAATCTAATCGTTCGCTGTGCAGCATCATGAAAGCATTTTTTTCTCAGTGCTTTCGACTGAACCTGTATACCTGATATTTTTAAACTCCGTATATGGTGTCACCGGACTAAACAGTAACTATTTCTCACACAAATGCACGTCCAACATTTCTTCTATCACTTCCAGATGCAAAAGGAGATTTTACACTCTAAATAACATCGCGTCAGTTTGTGAAATCGTGACATCTGTGTACACGTGAAGTATTACTAAGCTTTTTTCTGTCTCGCCGACAGACCGTGGCAACTAGGGAGGGCAGTTTATGTTATAAAGTGGAGTTAGTTTCAAGGACTTACGAAAACGATGTCGCTCACTGACACCATAGTCTCAAAAGCTTAGCTGTGGTAGAGGCTCGATTTTCACACTCGCAACATTCACACATGCCTCACAAGAACACTGCCGAAATTTATTTGCACACCGTGATACTAATTCCGAGAAAATCACATGTCCTTCTGACAAATGAGTATGATTACAAGCTCTCTTACAGATGATCTTTGAGGCCGGAAATAACATTTGGTGAGCTGCTTACATCCCTCACAAAACCTCTCGGAAGTCCTGCAGTCCTCCAGTTTTGCCAACCTTATGGCACAACCAGAATCGTGTCGGTTGTTGGAAAGCTCACGTAATCATTCTATCGTTTTATTTACCTATTTTCATTTTTTGTTTATTTATTTACCAGAACCCACGGGCCCATGCCAGCCGAAGCTACTGGGTCATGAGATGATTCTGTACATAGTTTCAGGACACTTACTAAAATATTTCAGTCGTTCAGAATTAAAAGGCAGTAACTGTCATTGTTGTGTAAAATGAGTTATACACAGGCAAGTGTATTTTCCTGGCGGACTAGTCGATTGAATTAGCGACGGCAGCTGTATTTGGATGTAATTCAGAACGTACTCTTTATAGTTTGAGGAAAAAAACTAAATGCTGCATTTATTTCTCTTCAGTTCCAAACACTGCAGTACATCATGTCACAGTGGCGCTATGGCGGAATACTGAAGATTATGTGACCAAAGAATCATAAATGTTTATCTGCGTATTTTCCATTTTTCAGGATTTATTGTGTGTGAAGTAATACTGTGCAATGTTTGCTGGAATTATACAGCAGATGTGTGGGGTCGGAACAAGCACTAGATGGGCAAAATTTTCTAGATGAAGCTAAAAAGTCAAAGACAGGATCTGAAAAACTAATGTGTAATATAAGGAGGGAAAAGAATCTGAAAGAATAAAGGCACACAAGGTGTTCAAGAAAAGTAATTGCTGAGAAAAATAATCAGTATTCCAGTACGTGAGTGAAAACTCCGGAAATGTTATATGAAGTTCACAGAAGATGATCAGACAGACATTCTATTAAAACTCCATGAATTTATCAACAAAAGTGAACAAGACCTTCATCACCGAAGTCTCATGGAAGGCTGACGTTAAGCGCTGTTTTGATCACGGTTAACATTGAAAACAACAAAGAACAAGTTTAAAGTTCTGTGTACTGCGTAACTTAAACCGCACTGAAATTTATAGAAAAGCTTTCATAAACCTACACTGTGTATTAAAGAAAAAAAGTCTTTTCAGGTTAGGTTCACTTTTAATCTCAGGCATCAAACGCTAAGATGACACGATTTTTCAATATAAAGTTCAATACAGTTCTACGGATGAACTGCAAAGGTATTTATGATCACGTAAGTTCAACCACTGATAAATCGTCACATTGTGGAAGAAAAGAAATAAAATATCTGCACATTGAATTAAGTGTGAAGACGATGTACAACCTCTTTAAAATGTCTCATCCTGGAACAACAGTTGAATATAGCTTTTATTTACGATTCTCATAAGTCAGTAAAAATTTAAATTTAAATTTCGGAAGATGACAAATTGATGACTGCTGCACCTATGAAAAGCTGCAGACCAAGGGTGTGGCCAGGACTTTGTCAAAGGGGGACAGGGGGGAGGGGGCGATTTGTTAAAGGGAACCTTGAATAGACCCATCTTTTTAATTTCATTCTGAAAACACAATTCTTTGTTCTATGTACATAATTTGTTTTTCAAGGACCTTCAAATAAATAATATTTGATCTATAGAATTAAGCAAAAAAGCTTTTCTTCAAAAAGTATAACATATATTCTCAAGAATATACATAAGAACTATCCAAATGCGGAATTAAATATTACTTTATTTGCCAATATGATGACTACACCCTAATGCCAAACGAATTAAAATTCGAATATAATGTACTGCCTGTTTGCTAACAAAACAAAACTCAGTCTTCTAATGTCAGCTTGACTCTAGGACAGCAGAACAATCTTAACATTTGGTTGAATAACTTATACAGTTTAACGGGTTCAAATCTCTTTTAACTGTAGCTTTATTTCGCTTAAATAATCGTGTATTTAAATTTACGGCATATCTGAAACCAAGTCAGAATTTCTTCAGCACATCAAAGCATCTCAAGTTCCTCAATTCAAACTCAAATTTTATAAAGTTTATTTCACGCCATTAAAATTCTTCACTTTCCTTACGTGATCAAGAACTATTTTTTAAATTATTATTTCATCAGTCAATTTGAAACCAAAGTAACTAAATTTATTCATAAAACAAAACGAGAACCGCAAATACTCTGAGCTGCAGTTACGAGATCTTAACACTGAATCACGCGTCAATTTTCACTAGATTTCGAATGTACGCAACCTCATAAATGAGTCTGTGTTTATCCCTGATAATATTATTATACAGTTTTTGATGCTAATAAATTTTCTGCTACAGGGTGACAATTATTGAACTATATGAAATAAAATCGTCATAACTTCTGAACGCTTTACGTTAGAACGTTCAAACTGCACTGTTGGCCGTGGGGCATGATGGGAATTAGTGTTCGCTGTATGATTTGGCTTAGCGACGAAATCCACTTTCATTTGGATGGGTTCGTCAATAAGCAAAACTGCCGCATTTGTGGGATGAGAATCCGCATTTCGCAATCGAGACGTCTCTTCACAATCTCCAGTCACGGAATAATCGGTGTAATATTCCTTGATTGCACGGTGACCACCGAAGGGTACGTGAATGTTTTGGAAGATGATTTCATCCCCTTTATCCAAAGTGGTTCATGCAAGACGGAGCTCGACTCCCTCGAAACAGGAGAGTCTTGTCCTGGAGGAACACTTTGTGGACCGCATTCTGGCTCAGGGGTACCCAGAGGCCACTGGCATGGGCCTCGATTGGCCGCATTATTCACCGGATCTGAACACATGCGACTACTTTTTGTGGGGCTATATTAAAGACCAGGTGTACAGCAATAGCGTCAAATTCATTGCTGAGCTGAAAACATTCATTCAGGAGGTCATCGACAGCATCGATGTTCCGACACTTCAGGGGGTCGTGCTGTTCGTCTGAACTGGCGTCTTCGCCAATGATGGCAGGCATATCGAACATGTCATAACCTAAAGCCGAGTACCTGTAGTGACGTTTACATATTGGATAAAGTATGAGCACGCCGTAGTTTGTTACTAATTTATGTTTCTTTCATACAGCTCAATAATTGTCACCCTGTGTGTAAAACAAAACCTTCTCGTTCATATGTGTTTATTAACAAATACATTAGGGTTGTGGCGGTTGGATTCACTGTTCGAATACATTACGAATAGACATTTGACAGCAGAACATTGTTCTTGTTCTAAACTTTCTTATTACAAACTAATCCAAGAATTAGACGCTGTCAAAACAACAGACAGCATAAAAGCAGTAAGTGGCAGCACTTACATTAATTTCAACTGTGAGTAAGAATTGAAAACCTTAACAAAACAACAAATCAACTCAGTAAAGGCCAACAATGTACAGTAGTTAGCCCAGGCTAAAGTAGGTATAGGCGATAGCTGATATTGCTATCGAGACATCGATAGCTTAAATCTATCGTTGCAGTCATTGACTATTGATAGTACATAACCCATTTTCGTCGTATGATAGAAAATCAGAAAATAAGAAGCGATCAGAAATTTTCCGTTCAATGGCCGCATAGTCCAGAATTCGTATGCCACTCAAACAAAATCGCCATGGGCATGCAGGCAATTATCCCACCGTCAACCAGCCTGAAGATATACGTTCGGTAGAAGAGCGTGTCCTGTTGCGTAAAGAAGTACGTAACTGCCTACTGCACATACTCGTCCGACACTTTGGTCCCGTTTGGACACATTTTGTAATAACGTCGCCAAAGTTTACATTTCCGCATATATCGCACGCAGGTCGGAAGGACGCGAATTCCACACTAAACCCTTGCCCACATGTCGGCGTTTACATACCAGCATCGGAGACACGTTCCGTTTCTTATACGTAGCAATGCTCTCAAATGGAAACTTTTAATCGACCCTTATACTTTTCAGTTTCACTACACGGAAACTAGGTCTTGTGTAACTTCGTTTGGGTGATAGGGGAAGGGGGAAGAGGTCCGGGCTCACCTTGACCTCCCTTTGACTACGGTCTTGTGCAGACCTCACCTGTCCGAATCTGCGAAACGGGCAGCACGGGGCGAATTGGACATTCACAATCAAAAAAGTCGGAAGTTCTACAAGGAGAATCAGAAGTTGGTTCAAATGGCTCTGAGCACTATGGGACTCAACTGCTGTGGTCATCAGTCCCCTAGAACTGCCCGAGGCAGGATTCGAACCTGCGACCGTAGCAGTCGCACGGTTCCGGACTGCGCGCCTGGAACCGCGAGACCACCGCGGCCGGCAGAATCAGAAGTGCAGCGAACTAACTGCTAGGGACGACTCGGTGTGTGGACTTATGTTCACGTTATACAGAACTCGTCTGTGCCCTCCATCCCAGTGCAACAAGTGTTTATTTGAGAAAGTTATCTGTGTTCGTTTTTGTGTAACAAATATGAAGGACAACAGTTCTATTATTTACGTATATACCGAAGGAAATACGAAGAAATGTGCTAATTAAATGTGTACGTTCTAGCACCTTTGTACTGAAAACTATGTTTCTGTAAGTGCCAAATATACGTCTGTTCTCTGATTGATGCCTTGGACAAAAAAGGAATCTTACTGTCATACGTTACAGTTTATAACTCATTGAAGCTAGAAAATTTGGAGATATTGTCAATTTTTTTCCTGTGAGAGGGTATTCCTTCCTTGACTGTGATAGAATATTTGGTATAATAAAGCGCGGCATAAAGAAACATGACATAACTTATACCTTTAAGTAGTATGTGTCCACAAGATCTAAAATAAACAAACAGATCAAGGGAGTAGTACAAGGAGATGAAACTTTGGCATAAATCAATGTTGGCCATCTTTACACACACAAAAAATGGCTTTCCAATGAATCCCATTTCCGTGGTGCACTAAGACACCACAAATACTCCATTACACCAACGTAGTTTAAGCAGTTCGAATACGCAACAAGAAACGCTGGGATTATACGAACTTACTCATTCATAAACAGCATTTTGCGCCGAACTATTCAGCTAAAACCACCAGGTGCACGTTCTGAGCCGGAAACTCTGTTTGGCATCGCTAAACAATGCTATGAGAGTGAGAACGTCCCAATTAATTATAAGAAGGCAGTTAGTATTAAGAAACTGACACAATATATTCCGCCCAACAATAAAATACGGACATTATGTGGAAGACTTTTGTAGTGGCCTACCCCAAATGCCTGTAATAACGATGACGATATCTAACGTGTGTAGTATTATACCAAGTTACGTTTCAGTGAAGGAGCTTTGCAATGGCCTACCTCACAACTGCCTGTCATAGTGATGATGATCTCCAGTGTATGGAATATTATACCAACTCATGTTGCAGAAGTTATAAGTTGCAAAAATAACAACAACATAAAGCAACACGCCATTTTTTTGGCATACAGTTTTATACCAAATTGAAAAGAACTGATTACAATATATTCATTTCCAGTTCTAACTATGTTAAGATACAAAGTGACAAATTTAACAGCAAATGTTATACTTATTAAGCCTTTCTGTACCACTTGGCCGGCCGGTGTCGCCGGGCGGCTCTATGCGCTTCAGTCTGGAACCGCGCGACCGCTACGGTCGCAGATTCGAATCCTGCTTCGGGCATGAATGTGTGTGATGTCCTTAGGTTAGTTAGGTTTA
This sequence comes from Schistocerca nitens, assembly GCF_023898315.1. Lineage (NCBI taxonomy): Eukaryota > Metazoa > Arthropoda > Insecta > Orthoptera > Acrididae > Schistocerca > Schistocerca nitens. The sequence goes on along the minus strand of NC_064618.1, from coordinate 154,763,977 downwards.
AGTAGTGCATGGGGGCTTAATTAAAATTGAATGCAAATAATTTTAATTTTTTGTTTTTAGTAGCTGTTTGTCCGATTACGAAGTCTCGTAACGGTTGGCCCTGACTAGTATTATTACGCCATCTGACTGCATAGAACAATAACAAAGAATGAAATGGAAATTTTCATTAACACAATTAATTAATTAAGTCCCCAGCAACTATAAAACCTACGAAACCAAAGCACAAGTGTAACTGTTCTGCGTGTGGAAGTATAACTCAACGTACGCATCTGGCACGGTTCTTCTTCAACAACACAAGAAATTTTAAATATCATTTATACTGAATTAATTAAAGAAAATAAAAATACCATAATTACTCAAGAGAACCAGAATTACACTCTAATCCAAGAACACAAGCCAGATGCTTTGTTGACTGAACCTGTAATGACGCATTATTTAAAACATGGAAATAATGAAAAATATATCAAGTTTCGTTACCTTCATATATTGACCAAAATCACTCTAATCATTACAATATATCTCCACACCGACTCGCTATTACCACATCTCAACAAGAACTTTTCACTATCACATCTCAGCAAGCACTCCCTACTAGCACATAATGCTCTCTAGCGATCTCTGGCGCTGTGGCTCAGTGTAGCCACCTTTCATATGCCCTTCCTCCACGGCTAGAATTTGATGGTATTTTTGCCAGCATTGGTGGTGAAAATACCACCAAATTCGTCAAAAAAATACAGACAAAAATAAAAGATAATATTAATACGTAAATATCATATAACTAGATAAAATTTTGGCTTTGCACTGACCTTTCAATAACCTATTATATAGAATACAGTAAGCAATACAAATTCTTTCATACATGTGACTTTACATAATAGTTTACACAAGTATTATGTGGTTAAACAATTCAATCAATAGCGTCAGCAATGACGAATATGTGCAGGTAAGAGTCTCATAACTTTTCACAAACAGTAATACACAAAAAATCAGTTTATACAAATATTCACATAAACGCTTTCCATAGCTCAAGAATAAGCAGTTGACAGTTCCAGCAGTAGCACCCAGCAATGGTCAACAGGTGCAAAACCAACAAATAACATTTTTTCAATAGAAACAGTCCATCAGTGGCACCCAGTAATGTTGAATAGGTGCAGACACCAACAAGTAACACCATTTCAGTATAAGCAGTTCCATTAGTGGCACCAGCAATGTTGAGCAGGTGCACACAGCAACAGGTGACATCTTTTCAGTATAAGCAGTCCATCAGTGGCACCCAGCAATGTTGAGCAGGTGCAGACACCAACAAGTAACACCATTTCAGTATAAGCAGTTCCATTAGTGGCACCAGCAATGTTGAGCAGATGCACACAGCAACAGGTGACATCTTTTCAGTAGAAGCAGTCCATCAGTGGCACCCAGCAATGTTGAGCAGGTGCAGACACCAACAAGTAACACCATTTCAGTAGAAGCAGTCCATCAGTGGCACCCAGTAATGTTGACCAGGTGCAGACAGCAAGAAGCAACATCATTTCAGTAGAAGCAGTCCATCAGTGGTGCCCAGCAATGTTGAGCAGGTACACACAGCAACAAGTCACATTTCTCAGCAGAAGCAGTTCCATAAAATTCAGTATCACTGATCACACTGTTCATCAGAGTTTATAAGCAGAAATTAAACATGTCCTAGTGGCACCAATCATGTAGAAAAGGTACAAGTAACAGTCCATAATTTTTACAATCACTGATCACACAGTTCATCAGCAGAAATGAAACATGACTAAATGTCACACATCATGTTGAAAAGTGCAGCACCATCACTAATCAGACAGTTCAGGCATGAACAATAGTTTGAATACACATACAATGCTTTTACACTAAACATACAAATCATAACAAACACACAAATGATATCAGATAATTGTCCTATTAACTATTACAATACACAAATACCAGTAAACCTATAACATTTATGGGTGTCAGTGTCAGCCACTACCAACAAATAAAATAATATTTAGGAGATAGGTGGGTAGGATTAGGAAAGGAAAACACACAAAACACACTCACTCATCTTTCATCCACATTAAGTACTACTGTGTAATTGAATAGTGTTAACTGTGTAAATGTAACTCTGTCCAAGATTTGATGTTCATCATGTGTACCAAGTAGTAGTGGCAGCAATGTATAACAGTCAATAATAGTTAAGTCAACGTCATAGTCATCATGTCTAGACCAATGTTTGCCAAGCCAGATCAAAATGTACGGTTGCTGAACAACTGTCAGTAAGCCAAGATATGCACATGCTTCCTCTCTCAAAAAAAAGTATATACTGCTTAGTGATTTGACAAAGTGTGTGTGTAGACAATCTTCCTTCTACTTGAGTGTTCTAGTCTGCCATCTTCATCCTCCTTTTTCCATATGGACCAACAAAAAAAAATATGCTCCTCACTTACTTTACCTCTTATCCACCAAAACTCCAATAATCATCAGCATAATCTCAATACTTCACTAATACCTCTTCAATACGTCGATACATATAAACCTTATCATCAATATCATTTACCTTACCTCTTGTCCACGAAAACTCCAATAATCATCACTTAATCTTAATACTTCAATAATACCTCTTCACTACGTCGATATATATAAACCTCAGCACCAATATCATTTCACTTCCATAACAACTCTTTCCTCTAGTCAGTCTCCTCGAACAAGTGCAGACAAAATCCTAATGTAAAACTTCAATTCATCATCTCATACAATCCGAAGACACAATGTCAACACACAACCTCTCGTGTAATCCATCTGATCCAAATCTGCTACTCATTATAAATTATAAGATACATTTTGTTTACCTTGTCCATCATTAAATAAAAGAAATGCGTACATGACCTCTAACAGACTTAGTTCGAATAACTCTCAGTAATTAAGTACGATTACGGAGTGTGAATGATCATAATATTTCACAGTGTGTACACCACTTCAAAAATTATGGCAAACAGAAGCAAACATATGGAGTACTTTTTGTGTCAAGTGTCACTTCCTATTTCAATTGCTCACGAAGAATGCAGTGTAATAACTGTTAATGGTCTAACCTAGCGTTGCTATGTCATGTCGTTAGCTTCCTTCCTATTAGCATAAATTTATACACCTTCCATAAAACCTCCAGCTCATGTGGCTTCTGTGAAGTTTCTTGTACTAATGTCGTTCGTCGAATTATAGCAGTTCATTTTCTTATCTTAAAAATATAAGGCACTGAGCGTAAGCAAAACATGCAATAGCGCGTAAATATACCAGTAGAGAACAGAATGTCAACAAGTGGATGCAGCACAATCCCTACAACGAGGCTCTGCCAAGCGAACAATCTTAATTAATACCATAATGTGACCTAAACTCTATGTTCATACACAGTATATCAGCATTTCTATATACTAAATTGAAGAGTAGTTATGACAACAAAACAGAAATGTGTAAATATGCAATCCATACGCAAAGCAGCAAATATGTATCTTACATAATAAACAAGTCATTAGCATCATATCAGCATAAGCAAATAAATGTTCGTGTGTCATCTCAATAAGTAAACATGAAGGCGCAAGCAGATAAATCACAAAGTAAAACTTACATACATAACCACAGTCAGCACAATTAATCAGGTGACAATTATAACTTAAATAAATAAGCACAGCAGGCACATAATAAAAAATATAACATCAGTGAAAAAGCAGTGCAGCCAAGCAATGCATAATATATACAAATAACAACCCTGTTCATTAGTCAATCATTGTCAAAAGCAGTTAATGTGCGCAAGCACGTCGCTTCACTAGTAAATTCATAGAACATGAAATTTAGCACAAAGTATGAATCACGTAATCGCGAGCAGCAAATTACGTCTAAAGTACGTACCTAAGTGGAAATATGTTACCTCAAAAATAAACTCAATTAATCGTTACCTTTTTGATTTTTTACTTCCTTTTTTTTTTTTTTTTTTTTTGAAATTACATTCTTTCTGAAATTTTCTCCATAGCAAGTCCTCTTAACGTCGGACACACACAGAATTTACCTGAAGTTCTTAAATATTTTATACAACCGTATCCTGAAAAATACTGAACGTTAATAACATAATTCATCAAGTCACTATAGCTTTATACTGAATTTAGTCGGAGAAATTAGACTGTGTATTTGTTTACGTCTGTCAGTGCATTCGCACTGAGCGCTCGATCAGCTGTAGGCGCGTGACGTAGGAAGCGATTGTTTGCGGTCAACGACTGCCTTGTGCGGCGCGCCGACTTGACTGTTGCTTTGAGTATGTGCCGCCACCGGAACACGGCGCGGTATCCTTGTATTCTCTGCATGTTTACATGTAACTGTTAGGAAACTACGAACATCACGTTTTGTGGTAGGAACAGCATAATTACGAATCGCGTCTAGTTTTTCTGGATCAGGAAGAATACCTTCTGTAGAAATAATGTGACCGCGAAATTTCACCTGAGAACGACCAAATTCAGATTTTTCCAAGTTCACTGTAATGCCAACTCTTGCAAAATACGTAATAATGAATCCAAAATTTTGTTGTGCTCACTCCAAGAACGTTTAGCAATAAGAATGTCGTCAACATATGAAGTAATATTGTCACGAAGATAAACAGGTAAGATTTCGTTTTAACTACGAATGAATGCTGCAGAAAATAAGTCCAAACGATAATTTCCAAAGTCACTTTTGGGTAAAACAGTCAAATCCGGTTAATCTTTACCTACTGTCTAGATAGATGGATAGTAGAAGAGTTGTTTTTATAGATGCAAAGAATAGTGAAAGAGTAGGCAGCGGTGCTGAAAACTAAAAGGGAAATGGCACCACTACAGCTCGGGGCCCTGTGAACGCTACGGCACATATTCACTTAGTGTAGTGAATCCCCTGAGGACTTTAATAGCTGCACATAATTTCCAGTTTGTGATATTGTGGCACATCTGGCGGAAGTGCGTACGTAAATTGATCTAACCATGAACATGGATGTATCTCATTCTTAGAATTACGAAAGATCTTAAATTTCCGAACAGTCAAGAAGTGTTTACAGTCAAAGTTTTCGCCTCGTGCTTTGTTGACTGAACCTGTAATGACCCATTATTTAAAACATGGAAATAATGAAAAATATATCAAGTTTCGTTACCTTCATATATTGACCAAAATCACTCTAATCATTACAATATAACTCCACACCAACTCGCTATTACCACATCTCAACAAGAACTTTTCAGTATCACATCTCAGCAAGCACTCCCTACTAGCACATCTGAACACGAACTGACTACTACGAGTCCTCGACAAGCACTGCCCACTACGAGTTCTCAATAATCACTGCCAGTGGAGGCAGCGGAACAATGCTCTCTAGCGATCTCTGGCGCTGTGGCTCAGTGTAGCCACCTTTCAGTAGTTGTAAGTTCTAGGGGGCCGATGACCTCAGATGTTAAGTCCCATAGTGCTCAGAGCCATTTGAACCATTTGTACCACTTGGAAAAATAAAGTACATGTACACTATGGAAATGAAACACTTAGACACTTTTTATGAATTTACCAAAAACGACACAACGCTAATTAGTTCATTTCATGACTCACCGGTTCATTTATAAATAAAAGAATCAACAAGAACCGAAACAGAATGCCAGAGGGTATACGAATGTGTTAAGGTATAAAGTCAAACGCCGGCACGCCAGTCGGGAACGATAGAGCAGAGAGGGTTGTGAGAAGAATTCAGCCAATCGCACGCTGACCGACCCCTCTCCAGAATGACAACGCAACAGCAGCTGCCTCTATGTGAAGAGGACATAAGCGCCGCGTCCCACTGGTCGCGGCCCAGTCGAAGAATAGCTTCAAGATTAGCGAGTTCTATAACAGCATCGATACTAGTAACTTTGCTTGTACAATCTATGTAACACTTACTTGGGAATTATTTATACCAAAGAACATTGCTTATTTTGCCTGTCGCCCTTTGGTTGCGACACGTCTGTGTGATTCTCAAAATTAAGTATTTTCATTTACTTTTTATAATAAAACTCATTAATATGATTTGTTCGAATGTTATCTAACGATCCGAGAAAGCAGGTTTCCTGTGCGCGCCACATTTGACGACTGGGCTGGATTTAACAGAATAAGTAATGCATTACAGAGAGAAGTTCTCAACCACTACGGCAACATTATGCACAGAAAAGGTATGTGCGCCACAAAGAAAACTTACAGCTTTGACTGGAAGACTAGTGGTCACTGAATGAATGTTGCAATTTCTTCTAAATGAGTTGACTTTGCCCTCAACTAATCCCATGGTGGAGTATATCTAAAGGGCCGGACGACTTAGAATTCCGGGACATCCAACCAACGGCCTATATGAACTTCGCAGACTGACCCCGATGCTCTGCCTGATCGTCCTTCCATGGCTAAGAATATTTTCTGTCAGTCTACTGATTTTGCTTCAAAATGTGGTCCCGTGAGAGGTAACAAGGTGGAAGCAAGCAAAGGAAACACCTCTTCGCATTTTATTGCAATTATTCTCATAGCTAAGACTGCAGTACTACATTTCTGCACAAGATAGGGACTGTGGTACATCTAACAAAGCAGTTTCATCTGCGCCGGCCGCGGTGGCCGTGCGGTTCTGGCGCTGCAGTCCGGAACCGCGGGACTGCTACGGTCGCAGGTTCAAATCCTGCCTCGGGCATGGGTGTGTGTGATGTCAAAAAAAAAAAAAAAAAAAGGTTCAAATGGCTCTGAGCACTATGGGACACAACTGCTGTGGTCATCAGTCCCCTAGAACTTAGAACTACTTAAACCTAACTAACCTAAGGACACCACACACATCCATGCCCGAGGCAGGATTCGAACCTGCGACCATAGCAGTCGCACGGTTCCGGACTGCGCGCCTAGAACCGCGAGACCACCGCGGCCGGCTGTGTGATGTCCTTAGCTTAGTTAGGTTTAAGTAGTTCTAAGTTCTAGGGGTCTTATGACCTAAGATGTTGAGTCCCATAGTGCACAGAGCCATTAGTTTCATCTGCCCTCAGTCCAAAAACTTTAAGAGTGGCAACTTCACCGACTTTTTGACCACCTTGAGTCAGTAAAATTTTGTGAATAGTTGGGGTGAAAGGAATGGAAAGGAAACGGTGTGGGAAAGAGGTAGGAATAAAATATTGACTTCCAGCCGCACAGAGCACTGCGAAAAAGAACTGCGTGAGTTGAAAATTTGTGCCGGCCCAGAATTTGAACACTGGGGCACCACTTCTCTACAACGGTTGCCCTAACCGCCCTGGCCAGCCGAACACGATTTCCGTCAGACCCAAATTCCCGTTCGCCGGCGACGGGGGTCGTTGCAGCGTGACGAACGAGAAGTTGGGTACTTGGGTTTTACGGAAAGCATCTCCGGATAGCCGAGGCGGAAGTCGCCCTTGTAAGGCGTATGCTTCACCGGCGATGGGCGAGGCATGACAGAATCTCTGACCAGAGAGTAGTTTATTGTTAGTTGTTGCTTGTCGCGAGTCTGCGCTTGACTGCGCGAGTGGTCAGTGCTAGTCTGCGCTAGTCTGCGCGATTCGACAGTAGTAGTCAGTCGGATACAGTAGTAGTCGGTCGGCTTTAGTAGCGAGTGGACAGTAGTAGTCTGCGGAAGTCGGCATGCGTCGGCTGTGTGCTCTGCTCGCGACTCTGGTCAGGACTCTGGAGGATGAGTATTTTTGTAGAAGGTAAAGAAGCAGCCTTGCGCATAATTAATAATGTACGTTAATTGTAATTTAATTTGTTCAAAAAAATGCCCCAATAATGATTTTTATAATATAAAGTAACTCTTTTAAAGAAAAGCATTCATTTCAATTTCCAATGCATTTTCATTGCTTCGAAGAATCAAAAAATATATATATATATATATACGCCAGCATTGCACAAAGCTGTGTCAAAGAATGTATAATTAAGAGCAGATACAATTGCAGTTTTATTGAGGTAAGAATTTTTACTTTTATTCAGAATACAGGGCCGAAGGTCAGCGCTGCTGTCCTTATAAAATTTACCAGATATTATTATTTCTGTTAGGAGGTTACATTTCGTTCATGGTTCATTATTTAACCAATATTATTGTGTGGTTTATGGTCAATTATCATTCCTTAATTTTTGTGTGAGGAGATTACACTTGGCACCATTTCAAATTTTCATTTAATAATTTTTGCGGGGAGGTTACACCCTTCTGCAGGGGAGTGACAGGGATGTCTTGTTTATGTTATCGCTACGCAGCTCTTGCACAAAGCTGTTTCCGTGATTCTCCCCTCTTAGCTCGCTATATTTTCTTAGAAAGACAATGGCTAATGCATACAGCAAATCAACACCGAAGATCAGCTTTCCGACTGAATATGCTCAATTGAAAGCACTTGAAGTCGAACAGCTTATCAGAGAGTAAGTGAAGACTGATTGTAACGATCTTGTTGGCTTCACATGTGGTCTATGTGAAACTGATTAATGAAAAAGTTTGTGACAGAATTCTACATGCAGCTAAAAGTGGTCTTAAATTCCGCCTTTCTGATAGACATATCGGTGCGGTAACTATGAAACATGCGTGTCTTGGATCGCAGACGATCCGTGTATTTGAACTCCTTTTTAAGGTGGCTTCCGACGTGATTGTGTCTGCATTCTGCCCAGATATGAAGGTGATGAGCCATACAGCTGAAAAATGGTTTCACTTCACCCCACACCCAGTTCTCAACGGAGTGTGACGGAGCCCCATAAAGATAGCCAGACATGTGCAGTTCTACTTATATATTTTCGGATGCCGTGCCATTACAATTTACGGACCGAGCTTGTTGTGCAGTCGTTAGAAACTGGACTCGCTTTCGGGAGGACGACGGTCGCAACCTGCTACCGGCCATTCTGTTTTAGGTTTTCCTTGATATCCTCAAATTGAAATGGTAATTAAATCGAAAGCCTTAGTGTAGATAGGTGTTGCTGATATACATCAATGGGGACAACTGAAAATGGGTGCCCCGACGGGAACTCGAACCCGGGATCTACTGCTCACATGGCACACGCTCTATCCATTTGAGCCACCAAGGGCACAGACGATAGTGCGACTGCTGGAACTTATCCCTTCCACGGTTCCCATGAGAGCCACATTCCCAACTGTCCATAACCTACAATCGTAGTGGTCCTAATAGATATTTGCCCCACGCAAGCAGGAGGTCCCGGGTTCTAGTCCCGGTCGGGGCACACATTTTCAGCTGTCCCCATTGATGTATATCAACAACACCTATCGGCAGCTAAGGGTTTCGATTTAATTATCATTTCTTTCTAGAGAAGCTGCACGCTCATCAATAGTATCTGTTCTTTTGGGAACAGATATCATCTTCATATCTCCAAATTGCGTCAGGTAAATGCTGTAAAAGGGCATACCCGTCTTCCTTCCCCATCCTTCTCTAATCCCTCCCCGAATCAGTCAACCAACCAAAAATTTATGATGACCAGCCAAAGATGTGCAGGGAGGTCCAAACGACGCTCCTGTTGATGTTTGAGGATGTTCACCAAAACGACCTCCGATCGTGGTCCGTGCTGACTTCTGCTACTGAACCATCGCCGTCTCCGATAGTCCCTCTGGGTGTTGTGGGCGGAACGACGCCTACACCCGTAACTCCTCCTACAGAGCCTCACAGCCTGTCTTGTGCGGTAGCAAACAATTTCTGGCGCAGGCAATGGGCCTTGAATCTGCAGTTGTGCCTACCGGTGCTTTTGTGGCTGACATTCGGGATCCCCAGACGTCTTCGCACTGGTCGCAGAAGAGACGTCGGCAATGGCGGTGGTTCACCCCATCTCACACTTGCAGGACACAATCTCAAGTCGATGCGGATTACAGCTGCTAAGATCATCTCTCAATGGACGATTCCATGGCGGAAACACGAGCCTGCCCCCGTCGGAGGTAAAACCCTCATCGCACACGGCAGGCGATGTTTATGGACTTTGGACAGCAGCTGAGCCAGCGCTACTCTTACACCACAGACACAAAAACGACTTCAGACTCGACAGGCGCTTCATTGGAAGAACACTGTCCACACACTTCTGCGTGGTTTGATGATGTGGAAGACAGGCCACTCGTTGTTGTGAAGGCAACGAATGTGGCGGCTCCAACCCACGACTGCTAATCGACTGGGTCGACACTCCTGTATGCTGCTGTTCTTCCTGCCTCCGTGATCATCCCAGCAGTCCCAATTTCGCGACCAGCTTAAAACATTGGCTCAATCAATGCCAACACAATCGGCGCACCTGTTTTACTACAGCTGCCCCTTAAAATGTCGAGGGTGCCGGGCCTCATTGTTGTCTTCCTGCGGAAAATTCCCCTACAGACGTTTCCGACTGTCTATAGCTACTCTGTCGTGTGCTGATAGTGGTTTTAAAAGAAGGCATTGAGTCAGATGAAGTGGCTTACCTACCGTCGTCTAGGGGTCTTGCTGTGACCTTCCACGGTGTCCGAATCATCTGCTTTCTTGGGCTTCGTCAGGCGACGAGAATGGTCGTGATCCTATTCAGAAGTCGCCCTTTCATTGGTGGCCGTTACGACCGTATCATTCTTGCTGATACACTTTGCTAACAGTGTAAGAGTTAAGCACTCCCCTCCCTTTTGACCTTTCTTTCTGGCCAAGCAGAAACATACTCCCCTTCTCCTCCCTCGAACCGTCGTGCTTTTGACACTAGCGTGTGTGGCACCATCTTCAACTAGGCGACCTCCCATGTGCAATGAAGACTCATAACCAAATAATGTCGGACCACAGGGTGACAATAATGTTATTGAACTGCATGAAAATAATTTAATTTATTTACAAACTACGGTGTGCTCACACTTTATTCAACGTGTTAACGTCATTACAGATATTCGGATTTAGGTTATGACATTTTCAATATGCCTACCACGATTGGTGACGAATAGCGTAATTCTGCATGAGCCGCTGAAGTGTCGGAACTTCGATGCTGTCGATGACCTCTTGAATGGCTGCTTTCAGCTCAGCAGTGATTGCGGGGTTATTGCTGTACACCTTGTCTTTAATATGATCCCACGAAAGTGAGTCGCAAATGTTCAAACCCGGAGAATATGGCTAGCCATACACTGCCCCCCTCCTTCCCCCAAATGTCACACCAGCAGCTACAGTAAAAAACAATGGACAAATAGTTCTAGATTAATCTAGTTTAAGACTGTTTATTTTTAAGTAACATTTCTTTATATGTCTGTATGTATGAATAAACGCCTGAAGATGAATAGAACATGTTCGAAACGCGTTGCGTTATGTTAGATTAAGCATAAAATAAAAAGTGACTAGTAGCAGAAACTTGAAATAAATGTTTAAATATTGCTTCACAGTCACCTATTTCAAATGGAACGAAGAGTTCTACGAAGAGAGGGATGATGTCGCTATGATGCCAGGTTTATGGAAAAATTCGAGGAGCAGGCTTTGCAACCTGCTAACAAGAAACCGAATATCTGGTTCCGTTACGTGGACGATACGTTAGTTTTGTGGCGGCATGGCAGGGAGGAACTGGATCGTTTTCACAACAGGATCAGTCCGAAGCTTCAGTTTACGAAGGAGGAGGAGGCAGGCGCAAGATTAACTTCAAGAAAGAAGATGGTAGCTTGGGCCACACATTTTTCTGAAAACCCACGCACTCAGACCGTTACCTACAGCGGGATTCGAACCACCACTCACAACAAAAGCGAGGCGTCATAAAAACGTTAGCGAATAGAGCAAGGAAAATGTGTGAACCATAGCTGCTTGACGCAGAAATAAAACACCTCACCAGTGCATTGCTCAAGAATGGTTATTCGTTCGCTGAGGTGAAAAGAGCGTTAAGACCACCGCGTAGAAATCAAAGTGATGCTCAAGCGCCGGTGAAATCGGAAGTTTTCCTGCCATTCTTTAAGGACGTGACTGACCGCATAGGAAAAATCTTGAGAAAGAGGAACATCGAGGTAATTTACACATCCACACGGAAGATACAAGATCATCTAAAATCGGCCGAGGATGCTCGCCAAGCGCTACAAAAAGCTGGAATTTATAGGATTCCGTGTAGTTGCGGTGAGGTGTACGTGGGTTCTACAAAAAAGAACTGTCAAAAAACGATTCGAAGAGCAGAAGTGCAATTGCAGAAGAGAGGAGACTGATAGATCAGCTGTTGCGGAACATGCTTCACAACCAGGAGACAATTACATTCATTTTGACCGTACTCTAGTACTGGCAGCCACAAACCGATACCACTAAAGACTATACAGAGAGGCACAGAGATTGTGAAATAACCCAGGAATTTTATAGGAAGGAGGAGGGCGTGAAATAGATGATAGTACAGCTGACGACGGCAGTCGACAACGGCCAGTAGCGCTCCCGTATTCAAAACATGTGAGGTCACGCCACTGCGTGGAAGTAGAATTTTGCTGTAGTCAGTAGCGAGCTAGGGTGTTAATCTGTTACTCGGATGATCAATAAAACTACGATCCCCCTTGAAAATGTCCTCCGCAGATGGTGACGAAACGTCGGGTTTTGAATTGAAATCCTTTAGACCACGGCATAATAGCCTGGAATATTTTATTAACGGTGACAATTCCGGTCATGAAAGTTTACATTTTACATACCAGGTACATAGGGAACAAAATTTAGCGACAAGGGTACAATCCTAGGATCACTTCAGTGTTAGGCTAGATCTGACAGACATATAACTCTAGTGACATTACTTCACTACAAGCCTCATAATTAGATGCAGAAATAATAATATACATCCCCACCCTCAAACGTGACGGAGAAATGGTCACAGTGCAGCAGAAAAAAATAAACTCTTCCTGTGTATAGAGTCATAGACTCGCAGAGGTCACAATGCTATGAATTGCAACCTTAGAGAGCAAGCACCATATACCAGTAAACCAATTTCACAAAGACCAATTGCCAACGTATTAAAAAATGCGAACACACACACACACAAAGATAGATGGGAAAAAACGGGTTGCACCTATCAGAAAACAGCGCACTCAACTCCGTTTTTATGACGAGAATTTGTGTGTCTCTGTCGAACAAGCACTGCGACACCTGCTGAAGCGACTGTGAGCCTGCAGACATCCCGTGGAGTAATGATCAAATTTTAGTCGTGCAACATCACTCTCGCATATCCCATCTCATTGGCTCTGGGAAAAATCATACGTAAACTGAGAGATGGGTGAATCACAGAGGAGTGACGGTCCAGAATTCCTTTCCAACGGCTTTCTTCTTCTAATTAGCGCTACCTCAGTCACATTGGGGCAGTTGAATCAGTAGCCGAGGATCGCCCATCCACCGTCAGTATCAGTGAAAGCCAGCGATTGATAATGACTACAGTCTTTGACACCTGCCGAAGAACCGTAACAGCCAGAGAAAAAATACCATACTAAAATAAATTTATATTACATGTCTGTGAGCTGCTACATTCAGTTTTATTAACAAAAAACCATTATTTAGCTGCAAAAACACTTTATACTTGTACACATTACAATAATATCAGCAAATGTGGGACCTTAAGGTTCTACGGAAAGTGAAAAAATGTTTATCGCTTACTAAATTTTAGCTGTTGATGCAGTAAAAATTTAGCATCAGGCATGATGTTTTAATTTTATTTGTGGATTTTCCTTTATAAAGTCCCTACATATTTCAGATCCATGGATCACCATTGGACTTCAATGATCGTATAATAATTCCTATTCTAAAGAAGGGACAGTTTGACAGGTGCGAATATTACTGAACCATCAGGTCAATAAATCGAGTTTCCAAGATGTTGAGACGAATTATTAACAAACGAAAGGAAAAATACAAGTAGTAGAAGTAGTCCTTCCTCATGGAAGATCAGGTTAGGCTTTGGAGAAATGTAGGAATCCGCGAGGCCATACTGACCCTCCGGCATATCTTACAAGATAGATTGCCCATAGGCAAACCTAAGTTCATATCATTTATACACTCCTGGAAATTGAAATAAGAACACCGTGAATTCATTGTCCCAGGAAGGGGAAACTTTATTGACACATTCCTGGGGTCAGATACATCACATGATCACACTGACAGAACCACAGGCACATAGACACAGGCAACAGAGCATGCACAATGTCGGCACTAGTACAATGTATATCCACCTCTCGCAGCAATGCAGGCTGTTATTCTCCCATGGAGACGATCGTAGAGATGCTGGATGTAGTCCTGTGGAACGGTTTGCCATGCCATTTCCACCTGGCGCCTCAGTTGGACCAGCGTTCGTGCTGGACGTGCAGACTTCGTGAGACGACGCTTCATCCAGTCCCAAACATGCTCAATGGGGGACAGATCCGGAGATCTTGCTGGCCAGGGTAGTTGACTTACACCTTCTAGAGCACGTTGGGTGGCACGGGATACATGCGGACGTGCATTGTCCTGTTGGAACAGCAAGTTCCCTTGCCGGTCTAGGAATGGTAGAACGATGGGTTCGATGACGGTTTGGATGTACCGTGCACTATTCAGTGTCCCCTCGACGATCACCAGTGGTGTACGGCCAGTGTAGGAGATCGCTCCCCACACCATGATGCCGGGTGTTGGCCCTGTGTGCCTCGGTCGTACGCAGTCCTGATTGTGGCGCTCACCTGCACGGCGCCAAACACGCATACGACCATCATTGGCACCAAGGCAGAAGCGACTCTCATCGCTGAAGACGACACGTCTCCATTCGTCCCTCCATTCACGCCTGTCGCGACACCACTGGAAGCGGGCTGCACGATGTTGGGGCGTGAGCGGAAGACGGCCTAACGGTGTGCGGGACCGTAGCCCAGCTTCATGGAGACGGTTGCGAATGGTCCTCGCCGATACCCCAGGAGCAACAGTGTCCCTAATTTGCTGGGAAGTGGCGGTGCGGTCCCCTACGGCACTGCGTAGGATCCTACGGTCTTGGCGTGCATCCGTGCGTCGCTGCGGTCCGGTCCCAGGTCGACGGGCACGTGCACCTTCCGCCGACCACTGGCGACAACATCGATGTACTGTGGAGACCTCACGCCCCACGTGTTGAGCAATTCGGCGGTACGTCCACCCGGCATCCCGCATGCCCACTATACGCCCTCGCTCAAAGTCCGTCAACTGCACATACGATTCACGTCCACGCTGTTGCGGCATGCTACCAGTGTTAAAGACTGCGATGGAGCTCCGTATGCCACGGCAAACTGGCTGACACTGACGGCGGCGGTGCACAAATGCTGCGCAGCTAGCGCCATTCGACGGCCAACACCGCGGTTCCTGGTGTGTCCGCTGTGCCGTGCGTGTGATCATTGCTTGTACAGCCCTCTCGCAGTGTCCGGAGCAATTATGGTGGGTCTGACACACCGGTGTCAATGTGTTCTTTTTTCCATTTCCAGGAGTGTAGATTTAGAAAAAGCTCTCGACAGTGTTCGCAGAAATGCATTCTTTGAAATTATGAAGGTACCAAAGACTCAAATAGAGGGGGCGAAAATTTCTTTACAGCTTGTACCGAAACCAGACTGGTGATCCGCTGTTTCGATAATTTATCGCTAATCTCAGTTCTGCTTAACAATGAACAAAGGACAGCCAAAAAATGATGAAGAGAGTAATAGCATTGTTGTACAGCAGAACAGTTCAGTTTGGTAAGGCAGAACATTTCAGCAGCGGCGCTAGTGTGTCAGCAGCAGGGGTGAGAGGCGTAAGCGAGTGCACTTGGCGAGCAGGCTGACAGAACAGCAAGGTTAGCAAGGCATTATGTGATTGCGAGCGACTCAGGAGGAAGTTTATGACAGGAACAGAGGTAGGTTAACCTCAGTGCAACTTCGTGACGTTATACAAGAGACAAGAAAGCAAGATTTGTTTTTTATGTTCACTCATTGTGTGTTTGTCAAGAGGACTAACATACCAAAATGAATTGCGAACCAAATGTAGCAGTGGAGACTGCTGACGGCTAGGAATAAAGGAGAACAATTTGGTCACTACAAATGATATCTAATAGCGGAATCTCTTCCCGAACCATAATAAATACACCAGCCAACAGACCAGCTGAGACTTAATGAGAAGTATCAATGGCATTCACCTCATTTGCACTCGATTCTCTGTCTATGTGTACTCATCCTCTTAGATGTAGTGCCCGTAAGACACGTGAACATGTTCATAGTATGATGTATAGTAGCGTATCCAACACTTTCATAGCTTTGTATACAGAAACTCCTGGCAGTTGCCCCTATACCTACCGTCATTAAATTTTCTTGTTTTGTCAATAACAAGAAACTCGTACTGTGTGTGATTCCAGCAATCTCCACATATTTCTACAAATTCATTGAATGATGTACCAGTTCCTACATGTGCTTCCTAAATGTACTTTAAATCCAAAATTCCTTGTTTGAAGGCATTAGTAAGGTTTGCATTATCCCTCACCAACCTTTTTGGAATTCTGGGATACGTTTCACTCAAATAACATATGTCCACATCCTTGTGATGACCAAAACAGAAATGTTGTAGAATTTGATACTGGTTTTCCACAGCAACATCATCAAATGTGAACATGGGTTTGCCTTTGTCTTTTCTGCTGGAGGGATTTCATACCATCGACACCTTTTAGTAACTTTTGCAGATACTGGTACTTGGGCTGAAAATAAACTCACATGCTCAAATCGGACTACATACAGGTGTGTTAGTAGTGACATGAGAACATTTGTCTTGCTGCAACTGGATCAACTTCCAGTTACCACTTGTATATTATCTGAGTATCTCATTCTTCTTCTTCTGATCTTCTTCCACACCATCACTGTACTATTTACTTACAATAAAGTTCTTGTCTCGAGTATGCTTCACCCACCCTGCCATGATACTGACTACATAACATGTGATGGGCTTTTAAAGAAAATGTATGTAATCAACTAAGCTACAGGGTGCACACACACACACCCACACACACACACACACACACACACACACACACACACATCTGAAAAGCTTCATCTATCATTCACTTTAACAATGACACAGTGACTGAAGACATTGACTGCATTGACGATGTGTTTCAGACAGCTGCTGTTGCAGTGTTTTAGAATTGCCATCGAAACTACTGGAAACAGTATCATTATTGTTATTGTTATTTTTGTTACTATGAGAAGTACAGAAGAAAAATATGATTTGCTATAATATACATATTGTTTTTATTCAACAGTCATATACAGGATGTACAACATCATCAAAACCAACAGGTTTTTGGCTCATCTTCCCCTCCTATACAGAATTTGGCAAATAAAGCTTTCTTGTACACATAGAATTCAGTGTGCATTTCCCTCAAAGTGGTGGCTATTCCTTTAGCTTCTTATTTTGGCATCGTGTTGATACAGTGTTCTAAATCGTCTACATGCACACTATACACGTGGAGGTAGTTTACATTGTATTTATAACCAGTTTGAACACAAGGAACCATCTGTCGAGTCTTTTAAACACAAAGGATAGCACCATCTGCAGGCTTAACAAATTTGTAGTGGTGGAGAGCTGTAAATAAATGGACCAGCCACCCGATCTAAACGTAAGTGCAGCACGATTGTATGGTGACATGATAGATAGAGTCAGGACAGCACACCAAATGTCTCAGGGGAAAACAGGATAATACTTTGTGGTCATCTGTTGATTGAGTTAGAGTTCTGCCTTATACAGTTCGATTCCAACTCCATAAACTACACTTTAACATTTCTCGGTACATTTTGATCTCGAACGCAACACGACAGGGTGCAACTGTCCACTGATGCTTTTATACCAGTATTTAAATGCTTTGAAGGGCCAGTTGTTAAATTGTAAGCTGAAGTGAAAAAACACTGGAGCACAGGGAGGACTCGACAGCTTCTCATCCACAACATCAACACTGGAATGTTCCGGGATATTGCGTATGTCAGAGACCAGTACAGACCTGCACAGTGTAGTGTCAGACTCCCAGCACAACTGTTCTGGTAGTCAGGGACTGGCTCGATGTCTTCATTACACAAATCGACTAGTGGTACTGGTAATAGCAGTTTGTTGTCCTGCTCCAACATGCTGGTCAGGTGCACTACCAGATCCCATGCTATTGCTGTTAGTCCCAACAGGCTGGAGGTCACTGCAGGTCTTGAAGAGGTGGTGATGGCCTCTGATAGTCCAGATACGCTGGCAGTGGCTGCAGGTCTGGACAAGCTAGAGGTTGCTGCCAATCTGGAGATTCCTGTGGTCGCTGAACAAAGAAGAAGAGGAAACAACAGACAAGGACACAGAGTTGAACAAAGACATGGAACTAAATCACGTGTACTTACTTTTACACTTATTCTGCAAGGCTGAAGCAGATGACTATCTCAGTTGTTGTTGGTGCTTCATGGTTCTTCCACTGACTGACTATGACTGAGACCACACCCACCTTATATCCCCCAGTGTTACGATCACATGATCCAATGTAACATTCCTATCTCCCTGGTGACCCCTGCCAATTTTCGGGTGGAGGAGGGGGATTTCTGTGTTCCCATATGTTCGCACCTATTTTTCCCCCATGTCATTTAACTTTTGAATATCCTTTGTTGATGGAATTGTTAACTAGGCCAGTCAGTCTGGGGCTGCTAAAGGGGAGAGGTCACCAGAGGCCTGTCTGGCTGCAGGAGAACTGTAATGAGTTCTGCATATTACTACTATCGGTCTGCTGCCCACCACAAAAATGTTGTACATAGGAATAATGTCACTTATTTGCTGGATTGGTGGACGTCTCTTGCACAGTAGAAGAGGCAGGCTGAAGAGCCATTTCAAAGGAGGAGGTTGGCAGTTAGAGCATTATCAACAAAAAAATGTTCAAATGTCTGTGAAATCTTATGGGACTTAACTGCTAAGGTCATCAGTCCCTAAGCTTACACACTACTTAACCTAAATTATCCTAAGGACAAACACACACACACATGCCCTAGGGAGGACTCGAACCTCCGCCGGGACTAGCCGTCCAACAACTGTCTGCATCAGTTGCAAAATGCAACTTCACCCTATCCTATTGCATTGTCATTATTTGTCGAGAAGTATTCTTCTTTCACTCCTCCGTCATCTGATCTTTCCAACCATCCAGAAGGACACTATCAACACTGTCCTCGATTGTACGTTTACATGTAATACAGTTACTGAAGTTCTCTCTGCTTGATATCCACATCTCAACAATAGTTCACATAGACACACACAACACACACACAGTACTTTCTATGTCAACAGCTCAAAGCAGACTGTGCTTTTCCGAGCAAATCACAAGTGGGGAGCGTGAGGCAAGTGTAGGACACTCAACATATAAATAAATAATGACAATATATTACGTCCTTCCTCTCCAGCATCTCGGTACACACTGAGTGTTTCTCCTGAAAATTCACAAGTGGAGAAGGGGAGGGGAAGTGGGGGAGGGGAGAGAAGTGGCACTGGAGGCATTATATGATGTTGCGACGTCTACAGCTCAAGGAGAGGAGGTGATGGACCCTATGGAGAGCCGCCATCTTGAATAAAATTGGCAATAATGCAGGCTTGTGTCATTTTGGCTTCATTCCTTTACTGGGGGCTATACTCGCACACGATGGTCATCTGGACTAACGCATAACCATGATTCTGCGCAGAATACACTGCCACGCCATTCATTAGCGGTCCTTTCTTCTCGCTTATGGCACTGCTCGAAATGCAGTGGTTTATGTTGTGCTGTTAGCGGCAGCCTATGGAACGGCTGGTAATTCCATAGTGTCTTTATTATTAGTTTCCGCCCAATGGTGTCGGATGACACAGAATGTTGCAGGGGATCGATTACTTCTTCTAGGATGGGAGATGCAGGTGTGAGGGGGTTAACATGTGCTTGGTGCACAATATGGTGATCGTCTCTTGTATTGGTCAGATGTGGTCGACTGGAATCTTAACGACAAGTGTGCCTGCCCTCAGTTTCCTATGTGGTCCAACATTGGGCCATATTGGCATTCGAATGTCCCACAAATCTGTAATATGACACGATTTGACAAGCAGACTAAATGGAGACTTGCAAAGCGCGTTAGGTATATGAGTACACTACATGTCTGTGTCTTTGACAGTGATGACATTGTTCACGCCATTTCTATACCCTACTTGGCCTGCCAACAATACTAGATACAAACAACAATACTGCACCCTGCTGGTCGTTCTACCTGTAACTCTTAATCATTTACGTACTCAACAATGGCGTGTGTATGATTAAGTTACATTGTCATCCGACCATGTCTTTTGGGTACTTCACTTTCTTCTGTAAGCCATTGTGCAACAATAAGAAATTAAACATGTCATAAGGAATATTTTACCATGATAGACTGATAAGTGAGAGGGGCTAATAGGCAGAGTAAGTGTATAGCCACACGAGATGATCGTGAGCATGCGTTGCGTCCCACATGTCCACAGTGCTGTAATGAATTGAGCTGTTTAGTCCGTATATTGTCTCTATGCTGGATCATTACAGCAGAAATGGACTTGTTTGTGTCGATGATTGAAAGCTACCTGCTATCGACTTCCGTTGTCTAGAATTCACAAACACCTCAGACAGCAATTGGCTGTGTGTGCATGAGAGCTCTGTGACAACTTGTAGTGGTTTGGAACTATGGTCGATTAAGTACTTGTTCGTAGTGGTATCCAGCATCTAAAATTGATGCTTTGTAGCTTATCATACGAACTACATGCAGGCAAAATTCGCCAGAAACTGTAAGTTGTGCCAGAGGCGTGTGAACTTGTTGGTTACCGAAAGAGTTCAGGTGGTCCATTTATGTGCTTTTTTATTCTAACTTCTAAGGGAGTGCCAGAAGTAACTTGCGTGTGTTTGGGGAATCTGAAATTGTCTGTGACAATTGCACCGCCTGGGCGATAATTTTCTCTTAAATAGCTTTCCACAATTGTGCACTGTTTGACCAAAGGGGCCTACAGAAACTGTTTATACATGGCAGAGTTTGTTCGGACAGTTTATGGATGTTAAATATGCAAAGACTGTTTCTTTATTTCGGATGATCTGCGATCGTTTTTAAGGCACTACTGCAAGTTTTTTTTTCTGTTTTACAGCTCTAAATCTTAATTGTTCTTAATCTACCTGTGTGAAACTAGTCGGATGTCAGGATGCAACTGTGTCGGATGTAAGTACCAGCAGAGCAAAATTTCTGAATGATGCCTTGGCGCTCTTCTTCGGCTTGAAACCTGGTTTGTAATTTAATCTGCATCATTGGAAGCCTGTGTGTATTAAGTTTAAATCTATGGAATATTACACTGGCTATTCTAATTACTAGCGTCTGTAAAACAGATTTTGATAATACTTTGGTCAAGTTGGCCTTTGAGGTCTTTTGATGCCAAATTATGGTATTGGTGGCTTCTAAAATACTCTTTTGATATACGTTTTCTAATTTTGTTTTGCTGTTTTCTAAAACGTTTTTCAGTCATACGATACTTTTATAGTTGTCTGTAAATAATTTGCTATCATCAACTTCTCATCCAATTATGGGCTGCCCTTTAAGTAAGTTTATGCCGAGGGGGGATATAACGGAAAATTGAAACTTTTATTTAAAAAAATCATTACAGCCATATTTATTAATGTACAAATCTACAATTTTGAATATGTCAAGCAAAAGAGCTGTGTTTTAACGGAAAAATATAATAAAATATGCAGAGTTAATATTTGAATTTTTTATTTTTTATTGTCTTCTTTATAAAAAGTCAAATCTCAAATTCTAATGATGCAGCTAATCTGAAAATTTAATTGCAGTGTCCTGAGATGGTTATAAGACCACTTAACTACGGTTATTAATTTATGGTACATATTGTGTCATTACGAGATTTTTAATTTTGCTCATCCAAAATTAACTTTTTTTTCTACATACAATCATCTAAAAATCAGAATTTAATTGCAGGATCTAGTATTTTTTAGTTACAGGAAGACAGCAACACGCGAACAGTAACTGAAAATTTCATAGCATTAGCGGATATTCTTTTTTGGGAAAAGGCTTCTTATAAGGTAAAAAATGTAAAACAATGAAAATTAAATTCAAAGACTTTCTTCTCATACTTCACTCAATTTTAAAATCCTCCATGCTGGTACTCATCATCCTCCAGTTTTCTCTTCCCTCCTCTTCGAGTCTGCTTGGCCTGCATTTGGAAATTTTTGGTAAGCTCTTATGGGGCCAAACTGCTGAGGTCATCGGTCCCTAAGCCTACAAACTACTTAATCTAACTCAAACTGACTTAGCCCTAAGGACAACACACACACCCATGTCCGAGGGAGGACTCGAAACTCCGACGGGGGAGTCGCACGGACCTTGACAAGGCGCCTCAAACCGCGCGGTTACCCCACGTGGCTGCGTAGCCTGTATTTGCAGGTAAGACACTGATCTGTTAGCTTTCTGGAACCTGATCTCGCCGATGGCGTGAAATGCTGTTATTGTAAACACACCAGGTTCTATACCAACTCTCTTCAGCACTTCAGTTCTGCCATTATTTCCGTTATTGTAACATAAAACTGCATCACAGACACCTAGTTTGAGTGCTTTAAGTCCACAGATCGTCCTTTTTAGCATCTAATTATTGAGGCTTTCATTTGCATTTTGTGTCTTTTCGAGTAGACAATTCCTCGATAAGTCAGGGTTTGCAAGGAACCTGATTGTGGGCTTAATTGCATTCATAGCAGGTTCTGGTAATGAGTGTCTATGTTAATTCGTCTCATTTCTGTTGTTGAACATAACACCAATCGTCTTTCGGACACAGATTGTGCATTGGTGTTTGCTCAGTGGCTAGTTTGTGGAAAAAATTTGTCCACTCAGCACGCTCATTGCTTCTAATTATGTGTATTTTTCCTGATAGCTCTCTCATAAAATAACTGTGGAGAACCAATTTCTTTCAGAGTACGCCCACGTTTTCCTCCTAGTGGTTTTCCATCCTCAAGTACTTCACCTTTCTTCTCTTTCAGCAAGTGATGAAGCCTACCACCAAGCCTCGTTTGGATGTGGCAAACACGTTCCAACTTTTCTATTGTTTTATTGTACGGATTTTTATCTGTTACAGCTCTGAATCGAGAGGAGCCCCATATCCAAGATATTTAGTATATCTAACCCAATACTGGTCCTCATATCTGGAGAACATCCACACAACTGCAGCAGCTTCCATGCCCCCACGTGAACCGCTATAATTTTTAGAGTATGCTACTGCATGCTTTTCTTGCCACAGTTTCTTATTGTCTTCATTGTTGGACATTTTCCTTGTTCAGTGGTGGCAGTATTGAGAGAGAATTTCTACATCTTAAACTCTACCTGAGTCAACATCAATAACAAATGCAACACCATACAGAGATGTGTGACCCCTTTTCATCCAGATCCATTCCACAGACACACACAGCTCAGTAACATGTGTAGGAGATTCTCTGTCATGAATATCCACCACCAGATCTTTTTTTTTGTTTATTTCCACCAATTCCTCCACTGTTTTTTTCGTAGAAACTTTGGCAGTAACACATACAGCAGGAGACATTTCTTTATTTGCTTTTTCAAACCTTGCACAAGGTGGAAGCATGTTCAGAAAACCACACAATAAATTACCTCCTTCCCTGCCATGTCCGAGACATGTCATAACATATGCTAAACTAAAATTGCTTTCATAGGTACCAGTGTCAGTTTTTTTGGAGCAGGAATTTGAAAATTCATAGCCACACGAATTACAATTTAATTTAAAATCACAAGCTATTCCCACTCTTCTTTCTTCAACCACAGTCATGCATTCCGTATTTTTACAGCTAACACATGAACATGAAAACTTTATATCCTGGCAGACAAGCTCTAAATCAATAAGTTTGGATCTAGTGGAATCCATATCTAAATCATTCATGAACCTGTACAATACTCCTGTCCCAAGTTTCGAAGTTGAAGCTGAGAGCATATGTTATTAATTTCGAGCTGCTTCCTCTTTTTTGTTGGTAAATCGATTTCCATGAAACCTCTGGCTCCTAAACACAGTTTTGCCACCACCTGTTATGCATAAATCTTGACTTTCACGTAAAGGTTTGCGAATTCAACCTTCCATGTACTAATATGTATTAGTATTGTCAAAATGTAAATAAGCTACATGCAAGGAAGTTTTCAGGCAAAGATATAGATGTCGGCCAGAGATATAGATGTCAGACAAGGATATCGAAAGAAAATAGCTTTCACACTGACAAACATTCCGCTCCAACAAGCAGTTTCCCAAATGTTGGATCAGGTGGGAGTGACCCCCAGTGCAGAGTTAATCAGTTTAACAATTTAAACGCATTTCAAAAGCTGCTATCACGATGTTCACACACAATATAGATTAAACTGTGTATATCAAGAAAATAATCTTTTTGAAAAATCTCTATTTTTGAATCAAAATCCATTACATCCCCCCTTATGTTGTACGGATAAATACTTAGGGTTTAATTAAATTTTGATGTTTTCAATGTTTAATCAGTGGCGCTTATAATATATCTTTCAGTGTCATTCTATCAGATCTTTCATTTGCACCCTTGGTCATAGCATTTAATGTGTGATAAACAGTCCGATAATAATTTGCGTTTTTTAAACTGAGCATTTAAATGTGCTTAGTCTACCAGCGTGTCTTGTGTAAAATCACCATGTTAAGTTAAACCGTAAAATTTTGATTGAATGTGGGTTCAGTCGCTTACCACTTCCCCGATCCCCACATCTTACACTGTTTCAAATCACATTGATGTCACTATCATTTGTGATAGTACAAAAGGTGGAACCTGGTCCTTAAAAGAGTGTCTTATCACCAAATATGGTAATACATGCTATGCAGCGTACTCCCATCTGGCCACAAGTTGGGTAATGAGTTCTTCGAGAGAGGCATTCCATTCCTGCATCAGTGCGGTTGACAACTCCCGGATGGTTTTAGTGCATGTGGACGTGTTACAATATGTCTCCATAGTGCGTCCCTTTACCTGCTCATTGGTATTTAAGTCGAGGTGAATGGGCAGGCCAGTCCATTCTCCCAAAATTCGCTCATTCCAAGTGCTTCTCCACCTGAACTTTTCGATGAAGTCGTGCATTATCATCCATAAAAATTAAGCGAGGACCAAATGTGTGGTATTGTCCAAATATCGCAGCGGCACGCCAAAGTCGACAACACACATCGATACCACAGATATTAGCAAAGTCTCTTTGCAATCCGCAACGACGAATGGGAAAGGCTGAAGGAGACACACCCTCTCTGTCAGTACGACAGTGCCCTCGCATGATGGTCAGTATAGAGGCGAACTAGGAAGCGCTCTGCCCCAGTCCGTAACCTCAGCTGAAGCAGTCAAGATCATCCAGAAGGACTAAAGTGTTATTTGAGTCTCAGAAGGAAATGCACTTCAGTAAATATTGGACATTGTACTTCAAGAGAAGCGTCTCTTAATTAGTGCTAGTGAGTTGTAATAGTCAGTGACAGTTTTAAATTATCAAGCATTCCTATGACAAAGCATAGTACTAAGTTAAGAAAATCTTTTTATCGTTCATATTATAAAAAGAACTAATATTTTATACGTTGTATTTCGATGAGCTCTCTCTCAGAGCAATGAAAGATCCCACAGTTATGAATGGACGATTGTAGTTTCATTTGGTCATAGCATAATGCACTCCTGAACAGATGCACATGAGGAAGACTACAGTGTCACAATATTACAGTAATGTTGACCACTTAGTGTACTGTGTTCAAAGATTAGGAGACCAGTATTATGCCTCCCCACACCATAACACATGGATCACCAAAACGATCATTCGCCAATGTTTCTGGATCCATTGCATGTTTCCACCTCTGGCCATATGAGAGTACATCCAGAATCACTAAGACTGGGTCTGCTCTTCACTGAGTAGAGCACGTGCCCTGACTTCTTGATGGCCCAGTTGAAAGACAGCAAGTTCTTTGGACTCGCCTGTCTTTCATCTTAATTGTTCACGTCATGTGAACAAATCCAGTTGGGGTACTTGTATCTAATTAGGAAGGCGCTGCGACCAATATGATGCTTAATACAGAAGGTTAACAGTGGTTGGGTACTGAGTTCATTGGTACCTATCTGGACGGAGTAATTTGAGGTGACAGGACTCAGCCGGCCGAAGTGGCCGTGCGGTTAAAGGCGCTGCAGTCTGGAACCGCAAGACCGCTACGGTCGCAGGTTCGAATCCTGCCTTGGGCATGGATGTTTGTGATGTCCTTAGGTCAGTTAGGTTTAACTAGTTCTAAGTTCTAGGGGACTAATGACCTCAGCAGTTGAGTCCCATAGTGCTCAGAGCCATTTGAACCATTTGACAGGACTCAGTTTATTATTGGCAGAATGTTTTGTTGGACAGTTATGGTTGCAACTGGCTCAAGGGAAGCTCACCGGGCATAGACGGCGAAACGGCCGCCTTATTGGTGTCAGTGCAGGGAACAGGAAGGGACGCAAGCGTAGGTATTTCAGCCCAGCCTGGGAGATTGCATCGCTGCTTTCACACGGAGGGATGCACGCTGGCGGACCCCAGCCACATGCAGAGAAGGGCTCTTAGCAGAACACAGTACGTTTGCCCAGAGGCTTGCGGCAGTCTTTTACAACCGAGTCACGACGGTCTAGCACCCTGATAACTGATCCCCGTCAGAGAGAGGCCTTTCTTCAAATTCTGCAGGAATTCGCCCGATGTTTTCCGTGGGCCTTCCTGCGAGATCCGTATCTGAAAGGGTCGTGAAAATATTTCGCCACGGTGGCTGAAATGGGCAACAAGGCAGGACGCCTGACATACTGTCGCCAAGAATGCTGCTGCATTTTTTAGGAGTCACGAAGGTACCCACACCAACTGATTTCCTTTGTGAGCAGAGAAATGGTGCCATGAATGGAAACCCAATGATGATTTCAGAAAATGGATCGCATGTCGTCTAGAATGAGATTTTCACTCTGCAGCGGAGTGGGCGCTGATATGAAACTTCCTGGCAGATTAAAACTTTGTGCCCGACCGAGACTCGAACTCGGGACCTTCGCCTTTCGCGGGCAAGTGCTCTACCATCTGAGCTACCGAAGCACGACTCACACCCCGTACTCACAGCTTTACTTCTGCCAGTATCTCGTCTCCTACCTTCCAAACTTTACAGAAGATCTCCTGCAAACCTTGCAGAACTAGCACTCCTGAAAGAAAGGATACTGCGGAGACATGGCTTAGCCACAGCCTGGGGGATGTTTCCAGAATTAGATTTTCACTCTGCAGCGGAGTGTGCGCTGGTATGAAACTTCCTGGCAGATTAAAACTCCGCTGCAGTTTCCAGAGAACTCCACGTATAGTGTATTTGGAAGTAATAGGGAAGAGATGGATAAACTTTTAATCAGACTGTATCGATAGGTGAGTGAGATCGATCGTCGTGTTTTGGCTGTAAGGGAAGGGAGATTGAAATTCGGGCTTTGGCCACGAGTTCCATTAGATTGTGGTGACAGGTTTCGTTCTAGCGACACGGTCACAGATCCTGGGGTGAGAGAAGAAGCTGGAAGTAAACCAACTAAGTCACCACAGTGGCATGCTGGTGACATCACTGCAGACTCCTGCTGGTGTGTGGTGAACATTTTCCAGCTCCTGCACATTATGACCTTTAAAGTGAATTATCAGTTGAAACAGCAGCAGTCAATGTACAATTTATGCACTCCATTGTAGCTTGCAGCTTTGCGGTTCAAAATCACTGTCAACCGAAGTCTTATTCCATTATGTCCATTTAAAGCCGAATGCATCATTAATTTTCCACCCACTTCCCTACATTTCAACTGTATATCAGGTCATACTTTATTTCATTAGACAGGTGCTTCACTGTAATCTATGTGATTTATTTCTGTTTATGTCTGATATCAATCTTGTTCTTCTGTATAAATCTATACTTATCTTGCTCATCATCTCTTATTTCGGAAGATAACGTTCCTTGATCGTTAATTTTGTTCACTAATGTGGAAGATAATAGTAATATTTTGGAGTGTAATACGTTTTATGAACTTCACCTTCACTTGTAGGGCACGGAATTAGTCATTTGCACGTAAATCGTCCATTGCCGTTGATTTCACACACAGTGGTATAGCTCGAGAGTGGGTCTGTGCCGTAGAATACTCCAGGGCAGCAGATCATTATACTTAGACCCACGCTGCCTTCCCACTGTACATGTTGGACAGTTCCTATGCTCTTGGCAACATCGCAAACGATGCCGCCGATCTGCGGGTGTCAATGGAACACTCCGTACTAGTTGTAGGGCAAAGAGACCACCCAAATGCAGTCGTCGTGCCACTGAGGAGAGTGAAATTCAGTCCTCTTAAACATGGCTGCAATTGCAACTGCTTTTTTACACGAACTCCTTCTTACCTGTTACCCAAAGTAGAGGCCTTCTGCTGCAATGCTTCACTGTGGTCGATCACATCCTCTCCTTATAAGCAGCAGTGCGTCTGATTCTGAACACTCCCGATGCAGGTGAAACAACGCTGTGACCAATACCCAATTTTGGGGCTACATTCGTCACACTTCATCCTTCTCCCAGTTTCCCGATGACACTACTCCACATGAAGTCCTCCAAATGTCTCTGGATCATGTCTTAATGAAGATTATCATCACAGTGCATCGTAACTGCTCCGTGATTGACACACACTACCTTTTCTCGTTCGTTAAACTGCCTCGCATTGCGAGGTAAGGCCCATTTGGCGCTCTAGTCACGCTGATCACACGCCATGAGACGTGCAACTTTCTGAGTACGACTAGGAGATGTCTTGAAAAATGCTCCAGCACTGTCATTAATTTCCAACGAGTAGTTCACATGTTATGTTATTTCATCTAACTCGTCCTAAAGTTTTGCATAACAGTGTATGTGGGAAATGCTTAAAATAAGATAATTCGAAAAAACAGTCCTTTAGATACTCTTCACAGTTAATTTAGGTTTTTTGAGTATGTGTAATGCACAGGTATAGCATTTAAGCGTTGAATACATTTTACAACAATCTGCCCCTCTAATGGAGTGCTGCATTATACTGGGAGTGTAATTTGTTGAAAAATATTGTCTAAGCTTTAACAACTTTACCTTAACATGACTTTATTTATGTGCAGCCTCAAGACATATGCTTATACGCACGTTACCCTGGTATGCAGTTATGATAAATACAATAGCTGGTAATTTTTGGCATACTTTGAGTGAGTTCAAGTTTTACACTTCGTGCACTGTAACCAGGGTTGACAGTTTGTTGATTGTGACCAACGTATCAAACGTTTGAGACACAGCTCCATCTCTACAACTTAGTGTTGTTGGAGGTGTGGTGCTGTCGTCTGAAAGGAGTAGACCTCCATGCGTGCTTCTTCAGCTGACGTACTTTTGCTTTATATGCTTCATTATTCTATTTTCATATTTAATTTTAATATTAGTTTTCGTTGCTTTTTTTCGTCACTGCTTAGTAAAAATTGAAGGTTTAATTTTTCGTATTTTGAATGCTATTCACCGCTCTTGGACTGAGGATTCAGCAATATCTGCTACAGAACACTCTCAATATACCCATCGTTATATGGTTTAAATATACATTCTCTACCTATAAAGGCTGCGAAGGTAAGGGACTCACTGTAAGAGAAAATATGTAGGTCCGATAGCGTAATTTAAAATTTTTCTGTGTAGAATATAACGGGAACTGGGGAGGTTGCGGACAGTAGTATGATTGTGATTGTTTATTATCGAGAGAAGGGAGGCTCCTAACGGTCAAGGTGTAAACTGCTCTGATACAACTTTTAAGATATTTAAACGTGTATCCTCACTGTGGTGTCACCGCTAGACACCACACTTACTAGGTGGTAACTTAAATCGGCCGCGGTCCTGTAGTACATGTCGGACCCGCGTGTCGCCACTGTGGGATCGCAAACCTAGCGCCACCACAAGGCAGGTCTCGAGAGACTGAGGAGACCTCGCCCCCAGTTGTACGGACAACATAGCTAGCGATTGGACGTGCTAAGCCTTGCTCTCATTTGCCGAGAGATAGACAGTAGAATAGCCCTCTGCTAAGTTAACTGGCGACCACCTAGCAAGGCGCCATTTGTATCAATGCCTATAGCTTACTAATATTCAAGAGAGATGTATTCCAAGGACTAATTAAAAGTTAAGCAACAATCATCTACGTACTTTTCTTCTTATTCATTTATAAGTTCTCATGTTCCAGACTTCACGCCCGTCTGCGTTAGCCTTGCGTGGCCTATCGGCTACAGCATTGTGTCTAGGCTGTATGGTCTAGACACAACACTCACCATCCACTATAAAGTTTGCTTGAGTAAAATGCATTGTTATTGCTGTTATAGTTTTTGCAAACGTCTGTATGCAGTATTCGTTTGTCATTTTTGCTTGTACATAACTGCTTCCTTCTCTGGGACACAGTTCTACACTTCACACTGCCGAATGTTTTGTATAGGTCTACAGCTATAATGAGGTGGTTATAACTGTTTTTGTTGGAAACTTTATCTTTACTGGAAAGACAGAACATCGTCCATAAACCAGAGCATGTGATGTGACTACTTTATCGACGAATACAAGCTTTTCCTGCTTTTATTTCCAATGTAATCCACTTGAGTTCAAAGCAGGGGAAAAGCCAGGGGTTGCACTAGAACGATGAAAACAAAAATCAAGTCTTGTTCAGGTCATTTAGTGTCTAACAGAATTCACTCAGATCATGCTTCAACTAATACCTCTCTTTTCCTGAAGGACAATGTACCATATGAAAAAAGTAACGTCAAATAAAGCCCTAGTACAATCCAGTAACTATTTAGAACAGTTTTTTTGCTGTCAGAACTCACACTTTCTTGCTACAACTTTTCTTTCTTTGTGGTTGTGGCCCACCACTGAGAATGAAATGCGCAGGTAAGTTTCTGGAAAATAAGAATTTAGCTGGTACAATTGTCTCCCTGAGAAGCAATGTTTAGTATTAAAACTGAACGTCAGATAAACCCCTGTTATAGTTTTGTAACTGTTTTCAACAATTTCTTTGCTGTCAGAACACACACTTTGTTGTTATATGTTTTATTTGTTGATGCTGTGGTCCAGTACTTGTAATGTGCAAGTACATTCCTGGAAAATGAAAATTTAACTAGTGCTTTATAAGAAATAATTAGAAAATGCCAGGTTACAAATGTCAATTACATGAGTTCCGGCGATATCAAATAAAAAGGAGTTTCGAACTGGTAGTCTTCTAGTCTTTTCGCTTAACTGCCCTTTCCGCTGACTGCACAGATGAAATACAGTTAGGAAACAACTTTGACAGTCAAAGGAAGCCAATTTGCGCAAATGTTCGTTTAACTGCACCAGCATTCCAAGTTTCGCCCCTGCCGCTCGCCTGAGAACTTGATATGCGGCTTTTGATACGCAGCAAAGCTTGCCGTAGATCTCATTAGACACTGCCCAGTCGACGAGGCACGTCAGTGCATCAGTAGGAGGAGAAACAAAATTTATCTTAACTCCAGCTACCGCCGTGCCACTGCATGCATGTCTGCGAAAAAATGAGGCGAAAGCCGGTTGAAGAGTTGTTCAAGTAGAGACTGGTTCATCACTGTTAGCACGAAGAAGGGAATGCAGTATGCTAAAGAGGTACGCTGTCGGAATTGTAAACCGCCCTCACCTTGCGAAGTCCTGAGAAATAACACATAAAAAAAATTAACACCCTCAGTTTTCATTTTCGTAAGCTACTTCCGTATTGAATGCTTAATTTTGCCCTGTACGTTTCCTTAGGACAGCGGTTCTAAATACTTCCGTATTGAATGCTTAATTTTGCCCTGTACGTTTCCTTAGGACAGCGGTTCTAAATACTTCCGTATTGAATGCTTAATTTTGCCCTGTACGTTTCCTTAGGACAGCGGTTCTAAAATACTTTAAATCTGCGGCCCACTTCGGCATCATGGAGTGTCATCGTGGTGCCTCCCTGTTCTTCTTTCCTTTTATTTGTACGAGCTTTTATTAGATTTTGAGTGATGTTATGAGACACCAACGTGAGTTAAACAGCAGAGTAATTTATTATCTGTAAATCACAAGAATAACAACAAAGACACCCAGTGAATAAGCCAGGTACTCACGCGCGACTACATAAAGTAACTAATAAGACCGGTAAATGAAATAACGGATTTCAGTTACCTCCGTCTACCACACGCAGATAAACCCCTGTTATAGTGTTCAATAATTTCTTTGCTGTCAGAACACAAACTTCGTTCTTAGTACTGAAAATGACTCTAAGAACTTCCCTTTGAAACTGAAGCCATTCATTACTATGAAAAGTCTCTTTATGAAGCGTTATACTTGTAGAACAACATTTGTTATTTCGTTTCCCAGATTCTGTTTATTCTAGTGCCTCTAAAACGCTCAAATCTGCTCTGTATATTTTCTTTTTTGGAAAGAAGTCTATTCTTCTTCCAGTTGTTAGGCTTACTTCATGTTTTATATTCTGAGGAGGTTGTTGCCACCAGCCATCAGTTTCATGCTTGTTCACTTGTTCTACGCCAAAACTACATGTAGTCTTTCTTGTTACGTACAAATTTTTTATGAACTGGAGTTAGTAGTTAGATATGTACTTCCGATTTTGCTAGCTTGTGACCACTAATTTTGCTTTCTTTTGTCCTCATATCAAACATGGCGAATGTGGTTTGTAGATGTTTCCATTGTTTAGTCGTTTCGTTACCTAAAAGAAGAAAAAAACTACGTGCGATCTACATTATCTCTATAAAAATACGCAACAGTAATCTGCTTCTTCTTCAGGAATTAAATAATTATTTTTCTCTTTTGAAATATTTCACCGACATTCTTTATTCTTTCAGACTAGGAATCTCAACAGCAAGAGTGATGGACATGTTGAAAGGTGGCTACACTGAGCCACAGCGCCAGAGATCGCTAGAGAGCATTGTTCGCCCGCCTCCACTGGCAGAGTGATTATTGAGATGTCGTAGAAGTCAGTGCTTGTCCAGGACTCGTAGTAGTCAGTTCGTGTTGAGATGTGCTAGTAGGGAGTGCTTGCTGAGATGTGATACTGAAAAATTCTTGTTGAGATGTTGTAATAGCGAGTCGGTGTGGAGATATATTGTAATAATTTGAGTGCTTGTCATCAATATATGAAGGTAACGAAACTTGATTTATTTTTCATTATTTCCATGTTTTAAATAATGCGTCATTACAGGTTCAGTCAACAAAGCATCTGGCTTGTGTTCTTGGATTAGAGTGTAATTGTGGTTCTCTTGAGTAATTATGGTATTTTTATTTCCTTTAATTAATTCAGTATAAATGTTATTTAAAAATTCTTGTGTTGTTGAAGAAGAACCGTGCCAGATGCGTACGTTGAGTCACACTCCCACACACAGAACAGTTACTCTTGTGCTTGTTGTTGCGTTGGTTTTATAGTTGCTGGGGACTTAATTAATTAATTGTGTTAATGAAAATTTCCATTTCATTCATTGTTATTGTTCAATGCAGTCAGATTGCGTAATAATACGAGTCAGGGCCAACCGTTTACGAGACTTCGTAATCGGACATACAGCCACTAAAGCAAAAATTAAAATTATTTGCATTCCATTTAATTAAGCCCCCATGCACGTGGCGACCCTGCCAGGATCGTCCCTTGGAATCTTCTGATTGTAAAAATAGTAGACAGTAGCATTGTTGTAGTAATTTGTAGTTTAGTAATTACAGTCTGTTTTGCATGTGTAGATTTGGTAATTGTCATTCTTATAATGGTATTTTTTTTCAGAATTTAATTTTGTTGTCTTGTATACGCGTTTGACAATTTAGTGCAATTATTTCAATTGTTCGATTAATCGTGTTTGAGGGAAACATTTCGTGTGAATGGTATTGTTGAAGATAAAGTGTCATTGTGTGTAATTTTCATATAGTGACGAGTTTTGTATGTTTTGTAAATGATTATGCGATCGATGAAAAAGGTGAAAATAATGAATAGCCAGAATAACGAAATTGTTAACATGGCGAACTCGCCAACACAGGAGAACAGGATGATGAATAATGGAGTTGAAAACAATTTAATAAGCAAGGAAAATAGTCCGGAACCAGTTCAAAACTTTTCAAAATCAAAAAATTCTCAGAATACGAGATTAACGACAGAAGAAATGGAGCAGTTGA
This sequence comes from Schistocerca nitens, assembly GCF_023898315.1. Classification (NCBI taxonomy): domain Eukaryota; kingdom Metazoa; phylum Arthropoda; class Insecta; order Orthoptera; family Acrididae; genus Schistocerca; species Schistocerca nitens. The sequence continues at coordinate 154,729,862 of NC_064618.1, read as the reverse complement.
TGGGTGCAATATTAAATCTGGGATCACAAATGGGAACAATGGTAACACAGATGGGAACAATGGAAACACGAATGGAAACAATTAAAACAGAGATAGGAACACGGTTAGACTCACAAGGATCTGAATTAAAAACCGAGATGGGAACTTTGGGATCTGAATTAAAAACTGATACGGGAACAATGGAAACACAGTTACGATCTGAATTAAAAACAGTGGGATCACAAATAGGAACAATTAAAACAGAGATGGAAACAATGGAAACACGGTTAGACTCACGAATAGGGACATGTTTCAAAAATATGAAAGATGAGTTAAAGAAAGAAATCAGAGAAGAAGTTCAACCGATTTTGAATTCTCACAATAGTAGATTAATTGCAGTAGAGATTAGACAAAGGGAACAGGATCGAGAACAGGAAGAAAGAGATCGCGTGATAGTACAAAAATTTTCAGAGTTAAATTTACAACGTGCACACGATAAGGAAGAAATATTTGAGAGAATCGAGGAATCCGTACCAAATGACAGATTAAATAACCTAACGCAACAGTGTGAACAGTTAACTACTAAATGTGACAATACTGAAACCCGAGTCGCGACACTTACGGAAGACGTAAATAAACAGAAAGAGCAATTAGGTGACTTATCGGAGAGAGTTGAGGAGATTTCAGATAAATTGACAAGTCTTAGTTTAAATGGGGATAGAGATTCAGATGATACAGCTCCATTTCCATTTGCAGAAACCGAAGAGTACCAGAACATAAGTAAGCATGTTGAAAATCAGGGAAAATTTAATGAACGTGTTAAAAGGGAAGTTGAGGCATTACGAAAGCAAGTCAAACAAATTGAAGGGGAAATTGTAGGAAAAGACAGCAAAAGAAATTTGGAATCACAGATAGCAGAGGGGTTTGAAGAAAGTAATTTGTTTCATTTACGGGATGCAACAAGAGAGCGCCAGACGCGGGAACTTGACAATAATCGACATTGGGACTGGGACAGACGCGGTAGGTCTTTGTCGCCGCGAGGCGGAAGCTTTGACTGTAAACACTTCTTGTCTGTTCGGAAATTTAAGATCTTTTGCAATTCTAGGAATGACATACGTCCATGTTCATGGTTGGATCGATTTACGTGCGCACTTCCGCCAGATTTGCCACTGAGTCACAAACTGGAATTTATGTGCAGCTATTAAAGTCCTCAGGGGATTCACTACTCTAAGTGAATATGTGCCGTAGCGAGCATAGGGCCCCGAGCTGTAGTGGTGCTATTTCCCTTTTAGTTTTCTGCACCGCTGCGTACTCTTTCACTATTCTTTGCATCTATAAAAACAACTCTTTTACTATCCATCTATCTAGACAGTAGGTAAAAAATAACCGGATTTGACTGTTTTACCCAAAAGTGACTTTGGAAATTACCGTTTCGACTTACTATATTGTCTGCAGCATTCATTCGTAATTTAAATGAAATTTTACCTGTTTATCTTCGTGACAATATTACTTCTTATGTTGACGACATTCTTATTGCTAAACGTTCTTGGAGTGAGCACAACAAAATTTTGGATTCATTATTACGTATTTTTGCACGAGTTGGCATGACAGTGAACTTGGAAAAATCAGAATTTGGTCGTTCTCAGGTGAAATTTCTCGGTCACATTATTTCTACAGAAGGTATTCTTCCTGATCCAGAGAAACTAGACGCTATTCGTAATTATGCTGTTCCTACCACAAAACGTGATATTCGTAGTTTCCTTGGTATCTGTAATTTTCTTAGACGCTTTGTTAGATTGGATGATTTGGCCACACCTCGTTTACACATTTCAGTTATGCACACTTTGGTCCCAGAAAATGCTTTAGTAAATTACGAGAAAACTGTTACTTCAGTAATATGGAAAAACGTATTCGACCTGTTCTTGCCAAATGCAAATTATGTCAACAGGCAACGTTAAAATTTTTTTTGGAATGACATACTTTAGAGAAACTAACAGCTACGTAAACATGCGGAGAATGCAAGAGTACCGCGCTGTGTTTTGGCGGCGGCACATACTCAAAGCAACAGTCAGTCTGCGCGCCGCACAAGGCAGTCGTTGACAGCAAACAATCACTTCCTACGTCACGCGCCTACAGCTGATCGAGCGCTCAGTGCGAATGCACTGACAGCCGTAAACAAATACACAGTTTAATTTCTCCGACTAAATTCTGTATAAAGCTATGGTGATTTCAAAAATTATGTTATTAACGTTCAGTATTTTTCAGGATACGGTTGTATAAAGTATTTAAGACCTTCAGGTAAATTCTGTGCGTGTCCGACGTTAAGAGGACTTGCTATGGAGAAAATTTCAGGAAGAATGTAATTTCAAAAAAAAAAAAAAAAAAAAAAAAAAAGAAAGGGAAGTAAAAAAAAAAAGGTAACGATTAATTGAGTTTATTTTTCAGGTAACATAATTCCACTTAGGTACGTACTTTAGACGTAATTTGCTGCTCGCGATTACGTGACTCATACTTTGTGCTAATTTCATGTTCTATGAATTTACTTGTGAAGCGACGTGCTTGCGCACATTAACTGATTTTGACAGTGATTGACTCATGAACAGGGTTGTTATTTGTGTATATTAGGCATCGCTTGGCTGCTATGCTTTTTCACTGATGTCATATTTTTTTATTATGTGCCTGCTGTGCTTATTAATTTAAATTATAATTGTCACCTGATTAATTGTGCTGATGTGGTTAGATATGTAAGTTATACTTTGTGATTTATCTGCTTGCGCCTTCATGTTTACTTATTAAGATTACATATGAACATTTATTTGCTTATGTCGATGTGATTCTAATGACCTGTTTATTGTGTAAGGCATGTTTGCTGCTGTGCGTATGGATTGCATATTTACACATTTCTGTTTTGTTGTCATAACTACTCTTCAATCTAGCATATAGAAATGCTGATATACTGTGTACAAATATAGAGTTTAGGTTACACTGTGGTATTAATTATAGATTGTTCACTTGGCAGAGCCTCGTTGTAGGGATTGTGCTGCATCCACTTGTTGACATTCTGTTCTCTACTGGTATATTTACTCGCTATTGCATGTTTTGCTTACGCTCAGTGCCTTATATTTTTAAGATAAGAAAATGAACTGCTATAATTCGACGAACGACATTAGTAAAAGAAAGTCATAGAAGTCACATGAGCTGAGGTTTTATGGAAGCTGTATAAATTTATGCTAATAGGAAGGAAGCTAACGACATGACAGACCAAAACTAGGTTTAGACCATTGACAGTATTACACTGCATTTTTCGTGAGCAATTGAAATAGGAAGTGACACTTGACACAAGGAATACTCCACATGATTGCTTCTGCCATGATTCTTGAAGTGGTGTACACACTGTGAAATATTATGATTATTCACACTCCGTAATCGTACTTAATTACTGAGAGTTATTCGAACTGTTAGAGGTCATGTATGCATTTCTTTTATTTAATGATGGACAAGGAACCAAAATGTATCTTATAATTTATAATGAGTAGAAAATTTGGGTCAGATGGAATACACAGAGGTTGTGTGTGGACAATGTGTCTTTGGATTGCATGGGATGCTGAATTGAAGTTGCACTAGGATTTTATCTGTACTTGTTCGAGGAGACTGACTAGAGGATGAGTTGTTATGGAAGTGAAATGATATTGGTGCTGAGGTTTATATGTATCGACGTATTATTGAAGTATTAAGATTAAGTGATGATTATTGGAGTTTGGTGGATAAGAGGTAAAGTAAGTGAGGAGCATATTTTTTTTGTACTGACTAGAGGAAAGAGTTGTTATGGAAGTGAAATGATATTGGTGCTGAGGTTTATATGTATCGACGTATTATTGAAGTATTAAGATTAAGTCATGATTATTGGAGTTTGGTGGATAAGAGGAGCATATTTTTTTTTTTTTTTTGTTGGTCCATATGGAACAAGGAGGATGAAGATGGCAGACTAGAACACTCAAGTAGAAAGAAGATTGCCTACACACACACTTTGTTAAATCAATAAGCAGTATACATTTTTTTTTGAAGAGAGGAAGTATTTGCATATCTTGGCTCACTGACAGTTGTTCAGCAACAGTACAATTTGATCTGGCTTGGCAAACATTGGTCTTGACATGATGACTATGACGTTGACTAACTATTATTGACTGTTATACATTGCTGCCACTACTACTTGGTACACATGATGAACATCAAATCTTGGACAGAGTTACATTTACACAGTTAACACTATTCAATTACACAGTAGCACTTAATGAGGATGAAAGATGAGTGGATGCGTTTTGTGCGTTTTCCTTTCCTAATCCTACCCACCTATCTCCTAAATATTATTTTATTTGTTGGTAGTGGCTTGCACTGACACCCATAAATATTATAGGTTAACTGTTATTGTGTGCTGTAATAGTTAATGTGACAATTAACTGATATCATTTGTGTGTTTATTATGATTTGTATGTTTAGTGTAAGAGCATTGATTATATTTTGTTAAAGAAATTGTATGTGCATTCAAACTATTGTTCATGACTGAACTGTCTCAGTAGTTATGGTGAATAGTATGGACTGTTACTTGCACTTTTTCTACATGATTGGTGCCACAAGGACATGTTTAATTTCTGCTGATGAACTGTGTGATCAGTGATTGTAAAAAAATTATGGACTGTTACTTGTTGGTGTCTGCACCTACTCAACATTGCGGGTGCCACTGATGGACTGCTTCTACCGAAATGATGTCACCTGTTCATGTCTGCACCTACTCAACATTGCTGGGTGCCACTGATGGACTGCTTCTACTGAAAAGATGTCACCTGTTGATGTCTGCACCTGCTCAACATTGCTGGGTGCCACTGATGGATTGCTTCTACTGAAATGAAGTCACCTGTTGCTGTGTGCACCTACTCAACATTGCTGGGTGCCACTAATGGACTGCTTCTACTGAAATGGTGTTACTTGTTGGTGTCTGCACCTACTCAACATTGCTGGGTGCCACTGATGGACTGCTTCTAATGAAAAGATGTCACCTGTTGATGTCTGCACCTACTCAACATTGCTGGGTGCCGCTGATGGATTGCTTCTACTGAAATGAAGTCACCTGTTGCTGTGTGCACCTGATCAACATTGTGGGTGCCACTGATGGACTGCTTCTATTGAAAAAATGTTACTTATTGGTTTTTGCACCTGTTGACCATTGCTGGGTGCTATTGCTGGAACTGTTAACTGCTTATTCATGGGCTATGGATAGCGTTTATGTGAATATTTGTATAAACTGATTTTTTTGTGTATTACTGTTTGTGGAAAGTTATGAGACTCTTACCTGCACATATTCGTCATTGCTGACGCTATTGATTGAACTGTTTAACCACATAATACTTGTGTAAACTATTATGTAAAGTCACATGCATGAAAGAATTTGTATTGCTTACTGTATTCTATATAATAGGTTATTGAAGGGTCAGTGCAAAGCCAAAATTTTATCTAGTTATATGGTATTTACGTATTAATATTATCTTTTATTTTTGTCTGTATTTTTTTGACGAATTTGGTGGTATTTTCACCACCAATGCTGGCAAAAATACCATCAAATTCTAGCCGTGGAGGAAGGGCATATGAAAGGTGGCTACACTGAGCCACAGCGCCAGAGATCGCTAGAGAGCATTGTTCGCCCGCCTCCACTGGCAGAGTGATTATTGAGATGTCGTAGAAGTCAGTGCTTGTCCAGGACTCGTAGTAGTCAGTTCGTGTTGAGATGTGCTAGTAGGGAGTGCTTGCTGAGATGTGATACTGAAAAATTCTTGTTGAGATGTTGTAATAGCGAGTCGGTGTGGAGATATATTGTAATAATTTGAGTGCTTGTCATCAATATATGAAGGTAACGAAACTTGATTTATTTTTCATTATTTCCATGTTTTAAATAATGCGTCATTACAGGTTCAGTCAACAAAGCATCTGGCTTGTGTTCTTGGATTAGAGTGTAATTGTGGTTCTCTTGAGTAATTATGGTATTTTTATTTCCTTTAGTTAATTCAGTATAAATGTTATTTAAAAATTCTTGTGTTGTTGAAGAAGAACCGTGCCAGATGCGTACGTTGAGTCACACTCCCACACACAGAACAGTTACTCTTGTGCTTGTTGTTGCGTTGGTTTTATAGTTGCTGGGGACTTAATTAATTAATTGTGTTAATGAAAATTTCCATTTCATTCATTGTTATTGTTCAATGCAGTCAGATTGCGTAATAATACGAGTCAGGGCCAACCGTTTACGAGACTTCGTAATCGGACATACAGCTACTAAAGCAAAAATTAAAATTATTTGCATTCCATTTAATTAAGCCCCCATGCAATGTTTGTCAAGCACGGGGGAAGGTTGTCCAAAGCGAGACCATGTCTCCTCCTGCAAAATAAATGTGACAATCAGTAGCAAATTAATTTGAACATCCAACAACAGTGCAATGGTGTGGCAGATGAAAAGCATGTTTGCATCGTGAGTCCAATTCAAAGTGGATCTTTGTATTTTAATTATAAAGACAACTATATTCAGTTGCTTGTATGGAACTTGAAGATAGTAGGTGCCGTTTTGTTTATGCGCATTTTGGTAGCTATCGAAAATTTTGTGACTCGTCGATCTTCAAACACACTCCTCAGTGAGGAGTGCCCACTAGGCGTAGGAAGTCCGAAAGTGTTACATTTTTCTGCATTTTTTGTTTGTGATGCTGCGTTTCAGCTCTATAAACATCTCTAAGACCTTACGCTGTGACACATTTAACAGTCGAAAAGCTAAAGCGTTATCTTTTATTTTTTTGTTTAACAGTTGTTCAAAATGATTCTACATAAGTAAAGACTCTGTTTGTTCTTTAACATATTTGATGAAATTTTTTGCTGGAGAGCAACTTATCAATAAACCATAGTAAATATTTATAAGTAATCAGCTACAGTTCCAACCCACACATTATCCTTAAACTGATGCTGATGTCTAGCCTGCACTGTAGCTTGAGGATTGCATCTGGCCAGATATGTTGGCTGTGGAAATTTGTTATACCATCTCTTCCAGACGTTACATCGTCTGTAATCAAACCTAAGGAGGTAGACCACAGAACGGCAGTTTGTGGAACAAAGCTTCGGCACAATTTCTCCGGTAGTGGGTGAGTGACATGCGTAAGAATCTGCACACATTGGAGATGATACGGATAATTGGTTTGGTCGCAACGTATCCTCCATACTGGACTTGGACATGTACCACATGCCAGGATCACTTGTTTTGGGCTGATGCCTGGTTCTTCAAGGACAAATCATAGAACGTGCAATTCCTGGTGAGCCGTACAAGCAACACGAGGTCTTCCTCGGCCAGTAGTCTGTGGTGCTACGAATCCTCTATCGGCAACGCGGCGATAAGCATCAACAAAGGCTGTCCTCGCTGTAGAAACGCCGTCTGATACAGCCATGAACCCTCACGTACATTATCATTGGCTTGGCCACAGATAAAAGTCATGTCTGCGTGCTCGCGAAATAAACATCCCACCATGATCGAACGGAGCATTTTCAGCTAATTCAGTGCATGCAGTACATATACACAATAGAAACGTTAAAGACAGACGCATGTAAACAAATATCCATGGTAACAGAACGCCATGAAGGATACAATGAGTGAAATGGGTGCATAGATAAATGAAGTTGTTGAGCTGTTCCAGGAAAGCCCCTGAACATCAACTTTCTTTAGTAACTCGAAAAGGAACGATTTTCGGACATATTTTGACGAACTTTTATTTTTGTTTCGGTGTACGGAACCTGCTCCGTAAGTTCGTAAAACTATTTTTAAAAAAACCGTCTATATAGAATGGTGAACGTAAAGCTGAAATCGGCAATCAGTTTAAATAAGGGAAAACGAGACAATGACTGTAGCTTCTTCGGTTTCTTTTAGTTTACTGCACATTAATGCGCTTGACATACAGCTTATTTATAGTAAAAAAAATGGTTCAAATGGCTCTGAGCACTATGGGACTTAACATCTGAGGTCATCAGTCCCCTAGACTTAGAACTACTTAAACCTAACTAACCGAAGGACATCACACACATCCATGCCCGAGGCAGGATTCGAACCTGCGACGGTAGCAGCAGCGCGGTTGCGGACTGAAGCGCCTAGAACCGCTCGGCCACAACGGACAGCTATTTGTAGCAGCTTTCAGTGGAAAGAAGTTCTATATCCACTCACACACACACACACACACACACACACACACCTACGAATAAGCATACATTAAGGGTGGGGAAGAGTGAGAATGGGAGAGGGAGATAAGGGTGGACAGAGAATTCCTTGAAAAAATGGCGATTTTGCCAGCAGTCCTTTCATTATGAAGACTACAAAGCAACCGGAACATAAATTCGTGGATCTCTTTGCGTGTAAGCTAATTTATCTCCACGTTCCATACACAGCACAGCCGGCAAAAGGTAGGAGAGGGAAGAGCAGCGGCGGCGATAGCGGGTATGAAATTTACGCCAGACACCTGGCCGCTCTCTCCGCTACACCCCGCCGTCGGCATCTCTGATTAGTAATTACGGCGTTCCCCCGTAGTCACACACCTCGTGCACTCTGTACCCCTCTTTTTATCGCGCGTGGCGGTCGCACCATGACCAGAAGCGCTGCAGCAGTACAGTAATATCGCAACAGCACGACCGACAAGCGAGCACGCACTCTGTCTCGGGACGGCTTGTTGGCAACTCTTGATGCTAGACAGTCTATCTGACGAGAAAACAAAACAGTAGCAAAATTGTGTGAATTCCGGCTGCGTCGTCAGTTTTGTCCACACGAACACCCACACCCACACACACACGCACATACACCCCACACACACTCGCACAAGCAAACACTCATGCACCCCCGCACATATTCTCGAACACACACACGCACACACACACACACACACACACACACACACACACACACACACACTACTGATAATAGTGAAGCTTGAAACATAAAAATATGGCTATTTACAATTTCTACAGAAAGCAGATGGCAGTTATGAGTCGAGGGACATGAAAGGGAAGCAGTGGTTGGGAAGGGAGTGAGACAGGGTTGTGGCCTCTCCCCGATGTTATTCAATCTGTATATTGAGCAAGCAGTAAAGTAAACAAAAGAAAAATCCGAAGTACGAATTAAAATCCACGGAAAATAAATAAAAACTTTGAGGTTCACCGATGATATTGTAATTCTGTCAGAGACAGCAAAGGGCCTGGAAGAGCAGCTGAACGGAATGGACAGTGTCTTGAAAGGGGGATATAAAATGAGCATCATCAAAAGCAAAACGAGGATAATGGAATGTAGTCGAATTAAATCGGGTGATGCTGAGAGTACTGGATTAGGAAATGAAGCGTCTACAGTAGTAAATGAGTTTTGCTATTTGGGGAGCAAAATAACTGATGATGGTCGAAGTAGAGAGGATATAAAATGTAGACTGGCAATGGCAAGGAAATCGTTTCTTAAGATGAGAAATTTGTTAACATCGAGTATTCATTTAAGTGTCAGGAAGTCGTTACTGAAAGTATTTGTATGGAGTGTAGCCATGTATGGAAGTGAAACGTGGACGATAAATAGCTTAGACAAGAAGAGAATAGAAGCTTTCGAAATGTGGTGCTACAGAAGAATGCTGAAGATTAGATGGTTTGATCACATAACTAATGAGGAGGTATTGAATAGAATTGGGGAGAAGAGGAGCTTGTGGCACAACTTGACCAGAAGAAGGGATCGGTTGGCAGGACATGTTCTGAGACATCGAGGGATCACCAATATAGTATTGGAGGGCAGCGTGGAGGGTAAAAATCGTAGCGGGAGACCAAGAGATGAATACACCAAGCAGATTCAGAAGGATGTAGGTTGCAGGAGGTACTGGGAGATGAAGATGCTTGCACAGGATAGAGTAGCATGGAGAGCTGCATCAAACTAGTCTCTGGACTGAAGACCACAACAATGAGACATAAACAAACGGAAAACTTCTGTCTTAGACCACAGTATATTATTAACTAATGGCTATTTTGTTACGAGGTAATATTTCCCTTCCCAGTTAAGAACATGGAAGAAACTCAGTACTTTTCGATGTGGTCTGCATCAAAAGTGCACATACATCCACGTATCTAGTCGTGAAGCCACAGAGTGTCCAATGCTCACGATCTCTTTCAGAATATAGTGGAAAACATTTAACACGAAACTGGGGGCACCGAAATAATTTTTTGTGCTAAAGGAATTTCAGGGTAAAGCATGCATGCGAAAATAAACTGCAGTTTCGATCTTGTCGAATTTTTCTGCAATACAGTAATTCGATTTCCTTCTAAAATTTACTGTTGTATGTACAAACAGTGCTCTGATAGTTTAATTACAGAATAGTACTTCTTTTTCGAAAAACTCTATTACTGTTATTCAAATTGAGATACCAATTGGAGAACATAGCAGCAGTCAACCTGTGTGTTTATGTTCGCCTTTTTCTGCTTTTCCCAATGACAAATAGTGATAGTTTTGAAATCAACCAAATTGCATTTTTTTCCATGAACACGATTGTCCCTTAAACGCCAACTTTTTTTATTTAGCAGTGGCAAAATTAGTGATGTTGAAGACATATTTTGTATCTTCTATATTAACGTATCTTAGTGTCATGGTTGGTAGAAAAAGAAAGGAACTGTGGTATCTTCCAGAGATCGTGGTGTTACACCAAAGTCGGCAATGTGAACTGCAAACAGCAAAGAGCACTTCATCTCAGATTCGAGAGAAGTAAAACCCTAGCTGATAAACAAAAGCTGAACGAAGCGAAAATGAGCATAAGGAGAGCAATGAGAGAAGCGTTCAATGCTTTTGAAAGTAAGACGTTGCAACCGACCTGAGTAAAAACCGTAAGAGATTTTTGGTCGCTTGTGAAACCAGTAAGTGGGTCAAAATCATCTCAGCGACCACAACGGCTCCGAAACGGAAGATAATAGAGAGAAGGCCGAAATATTGAATTCGGTCTTCTGAAGATGTTTCACTGTGGAAGATCGTAACACTGTTCCTACTTTCAATCGCCGTGCGAACGTCGAAATGGCAAATATTGAGATAACCGATCGTGGAATTGAAAATGAGCTACAATCGCTCTGTACTGGAAAGGCATCAGGACCAGATGAGATACCGACAAGAATCTATAAAGATTTTGAGAAAGAATTTGCTCTTCTTCTAGGAGTAATTAATCGCAGATCGTTTGAGCAACAAAGGGTACCTAACGACTGGAAAAAAGCGCAGGTCATTCCCGTTTTTAAGGAAGGCCGTAAGACAGATCCACACAATTATAGACCTATATCGTTATCGTCAATCTGTTGTAGAGTTATGGAACATGCTTTATGTTCAAGAATGATGATGTTCTTGGAACATGAGCATCTCCTCTATAAAAATCAACATGGATTCCGCAAATAGAGATCCTGCGAAACTCAGCTCGCTCTGTTGCTCCATGAGATCCTCATCGCAGTGGACAACGGCGCTCAGCCGACCGAAGTGGCCGCGCGGATCTGGCGCTGCTGTCTGGAACCGCGAGACCGCTACGGTCGCAGGTTCGAATCCTGCCTCGGGCATGGATGTGTGTGATGTCCTTAGGTTAGTTAGGTTTAAGTAGTTCTAAGTTCTAGGGGACTAATGACCTCAGCAGTTGAGTCCCATAGTGCTCAGAGCCATTTGAACCATTTTGCACCAACGGCACTCAGGTTGATGCCGTGTTCCTTGATTTCAGTAAGGCTTTTGGAACCGACCCGCTCTGCGGTTTCATGAAAATATACGAGTTTACGAAGTATCGGAGCAGACCTGCGATTGGATTCAAGACGTTCTTGCGAATAGAACTCAACATGTCGCTCTTAACGGAACAAAATCGACAGGTGTAAAGGTAATATCCGGAGTACCACAGGGAAGTGTGATAGGACCTTTTGCTGTTTACAATATATATAAATGATCTAGTAGAAACGTCGGATGGTCTTTAAGGTTATTCGCAGATGATGCAGTTGTTTATGCCAAAGTAGCAACGCCAGAAGATAGTAAGAATTTGCAGAACGACCTGCAGAGAACTGACGAATGGTGCAGACTCCGGCCGTTGACCCTGAACGTAAATAAATGTAACATACTGCGCATACATAGGAAAATCCAGTATTGTACAGCTACACTATTGATGATAAACAGCTGGAGACAGCGTCTGCTGTAAAATATCTAGGCGTAATTATCCAGAGCGACCTTAAGTGGAATGACCATATAAAACAGATAGTGGGAAAAGCAGAAACGAGACTTAGCTTCATCGCAAGAATCTTAAGAAAATGTAACTCACCCACGAAAGAAGTGGCTTATAAGGCGCTTGTTCGCCCGATTCTTGAGTATTGTTCATCTATCTGGGATCCCTATCAGGTAGGACTGATAGAAAGGATAGATAAGCTCCATCGAAGAGCTGCGCGTTTCGTCACGGGATCTTTTAGCTGCCGAGAGAGCGTTACGGATATGCTAAACAAACTCCATTGGCAGTTACAAGACAGGCGTTGTGCATCACGGAGAGATTTACTATCGAAATTTCGGGACAGCACTTTTCGCGAGGAGTCGGACAGTGTATTACTTACCCCACACACATCTCGCGTGTTGACCACAAAGAAAATTCGAGCCAATACAGAGGCTTACCGGCAATCATTCTTCCCACGCACTTTTCTCTAGTGGAACACGGCTGGAGGGATCAGATAGAGGTACCGAAAGTACCCTCCGCCACACAGCATTAGGTGACTTGCAGACTATGATGTAGATGTAGATGTAGATGAATGGATATCACAGACATTAGCGCTGCAATCCACAACCAATCGGAGGCACTCCTGAAGACCACACCCCTCTCTCAGCATAGCAGAACACTCACGTTGAGGTCAATATAGAGTCGAGCATCCAAGAGCTCAGTCATCATCTGAAGAAGCCAACATCACAGTGTAGGACCAACGAGCTGTTAAAGTTTCTGATGAACTTGTACTTTTGAACATCAGTTTGTTAATGAGCATATTAAGCGATGCTTTGCTAGTCCATGACAGTGAAACTTCTTAATAAAATATTTGCTTCAACTGCTGAGTGAAATCGAATGCAAATATCACTTTGCTACACTTTATCCTTACAACATTGACCTTCTGAATTTGCCCTGGCAAACAGAACTCAAACTTTTCGTATTCATTAATTACTCTCAATATACAACAGCAACGCTATCTGACTGCTACCAAATTAACTCAAAAGAATGGCCGTAACTAAAAAGAAATAATAACAATAACCTATACATTTCATTAAGCACTTACCTCACAAAAACCTTCATTACGCGAACTACTGCAATACAGCGAGAGTCACTCTGCCAGTAAATAAAAGATTCTAACTACTGAAGCCGCTAACTACTAATAGCCATGTGGTTAGCAAAGGAAAGATTTTGTTGCAAACCAAATAACGTATTTTTTACCTTAATAATATGACACCCAGTTCAAACACGAATATAAATCGTCATTGACATCTAGTACAAAGGTATATACTCATGAATAATAGTCAGTCACGAAGACGAACATGTACAGATAAAAAAAAATGGCTCTGAGCACTATGGGACTCAACTGCTGTGGTCATAAGTCCCCTAGAACTTAGAACTACTTAAACCTAACTAACCTAAGGACAGCACACAACACCCAGCCATCACGAGGCAGAGAAAATCCCTGACCCCGCCGGGAATCGAACCCGGGAACCCGGGCGTGGGACATGTACAGATCGTTAGCCTACGCTAGCACTTCAGACATCTACCCTCCATCAATGCTAACTTCTCACATCTAACATCCATCACTGCTGGCTGTTCACCTCCAACTGTCCGAACTTCCATCACTGTTGGCGACTGACTTCCAACTGCCCAACAGTACCGGTTCTTTCGCACATGCACACAGGAACTGCTGCGACTACAGCCGTTATGAAATACATTAAATGTAGTCGCAGTTGTGGTAAGCGGCAAATCCGGGCTCGAGTCACTGTGCGGCAGAAATTTCCATTGTCGTCGTTCCATTATACAGCTCTCGGTTGCTCATATTCGTAACTCCGAACACGCATTTCACAACAGCTGTAGTTGCCGCAGTACCTGTCCCTTCGGTCATACATGCATGTTCGAAGCAACACTGCGTTGTTATTCAGACTAACACAGGTATATTGGAGAAGTATGTGCCGAAAAAGTGGGTTACGGACGGAAAAGACCCACCGTGCTTTAATAGCGCAATTCGACAATTCGGAGAATGCTCAGGAAGCAAAGAAAGTTGCACTCGCGGTACAAGAAAGATCGGGAGAATGACGACAGGCAAACGTTAGTAGAGATTCGTGCTGCTGTAAAAAGAGCGATGCGCGAAGCATACAACCACTACCACCGTCATACCTTAGTAAAAGATCTTGCTGAAAACCCAAGGAAATTCTGGTCTTACGTAAAATCGGTAAGCGGGTCGAAGGTTTACATCCAGTCACTCACTGATCAGTCTGGCCTGGCAACGGAAGACAGCAAAACGAAAGCTGAAATTTTAAATTTAGCATTTGAGAAATCTTTCACGCAGGAGGATCGTACAAACATACCGCCATTTGAGTCTCGTACAGATTCCCGTATGTAGGACATAGTGATAGACATTCCTTGGGTTGTGAAGCAGGGGAATGGGTTGAAAATAATTAAATCGCCAGGTCCTGATGGGATTCCAATTCGGTTTTACAATGAGTACTCTACTGCATTGGCTCCTTACTTAGCGTGCATTTATAGCGAATCTCTTGCCCATCGTAAAGTCCCGAGCGGCTGGAAAAAAGCGTAGGTGACACCTGTATATAAGAAGGGTAGAAGGACGGATCCTCAGAATTACAGACCAATATCCTTAACATCGGTTTATTGCAGGATTCTCGAACATATTCTCGGTTCGAATATAATGAATTTCCTTGAGACAGAGAAGTTGCTGTCCATTCATCAGCATGGCTTTAGAAAGCATCGCTCCTGCGGAACGCAACTCGCCCTTTTTTCACGTGATATCTTGCGAACCAGGGATGAAGGGTATCAGACGGATGCCATATTCCTTGACTTCCGGAAAGCGTTTGACTCAGTGTCCCTCTGCAGACTCCTAACTAAGGTACGAGATTGGGATTGGTTCTCAAATATGTAACTCGAAGACTTCTTAAGTTAGAATCCAGTACGTTGTCCTCGATGGTGAGTGTTCATCGGAGGTGAGGGTATCATCTGGAGTGCCCCAGGGAAGTGTGGTAGGTCCGCTGTTGTTTTCTATCTACATAAATGATCTTTT